>NC_140588.1:1066775054-1067470582 GCF_964204655.1 Triturus cristatus | reverse complement strand
GGATTTGTAGTTTGCTCAAAGCTACCTTGTAATACTATAAACACAGGACAGAATGTGTGCTCGTTGCCAGCGACAAGTCTGTGGATCGACATACACACCTTCGATAATTGGATCTCCACGCATTGGACAGATATCGATAAAGACCACATTCAGGACGAGCCACAAAAAGAACGCCACATGGATTAACGACACCATCAAAGGAACGAAAACACAACTCAACATACTAGAATGCAAGTAGAGAAAATCAAGAGATGAAAAACACAAAATGACACTATACTTCTATAACAGATCCTATACAAGAGACAACAGAACCACAGAAACACAATGCTCCACACCGACTGCCCTTCCAAGGAATGCCACAAGAATGGAGCAAAATTCCGTAATCCAGAGTGCCAAAACACAGAAAAACCACATCCGCGAGCTTTCTTTAACAAAATCTCCACAAAACTGATCTCAATTATTATAAAGATCGAAAACTACCTTAAGGAGAACACAGACAAGACTAGCCCATCATATGACCCAACCACCATAGAAATAGACAAGAGCAATCTTCCACCACTGAATACTTTCAATGCCCTCTCAGAAAAAGTTGACCTCAACATTATCATAGCAAGCAGCCCATCGGGATCACCGTCAGACCTGGTGCCTTCAAAAACCTTTATAGATATCCATCTCACAACCTGTGCAGAGAAGGCAACTAGAAGCTTACCTCTGGAAACTAGGCTCATTCCCAGCCTAATTATATAACGCTTGACAACGCCTCAAAAATAGAAGCATTGACCCATCCGACCCAGCAAACTACAGACCAATATCAAATGGCCCATTACAAGGACAAGTATTTGAAAGAACAGTATTTAATCAACTTTGACAAATTGCAGAAGAAAATGACAGTCGAACCAACAATCCAGTTTCAGACCAGCCATCATATCCATTTGGGAAGTCCTAACCAAGATCGGATTGGCTGCCCTATTGCTTCTTGACCTATCATCAGCATTTGACACTGCCCAGCACCACGTACTATTAAAAAGAGTCGATTATCTTGGATATGTGAACATGTTCTAAAATGGATGGCTTCTTCCTTGAGAGACAAAGTGTAGTGTATTTGCCCCTTTTCACATTAGCTCCCCACACCCAACACTGTGTTGTCCTTCAGTGGTCCCTCATGTCTCCTCTATTATTCAAAATCTACCTACCCCCTCACCAGACCTAAATCATTCAACCTCACCTGTTACAAATCATTTTTTAAATGGGCGGCCTGCGAGACCTCCACACCTCAAAACCTTTGTGTCATAATTACATGGATGATGAGGAATGGCCTAAAATACAACACTGCAAACACAGAGATCATAAGTTGCGGACAATGGCAAAAAATACCGGCCCACCACCATCTGGACAAAGAACTTGAGGCCCCTCCAACAAGAGAAGTCAGAAACCTCGGCGTGGCCATGGATTCAAGCCGATCCTTTATACCACGAGTCAACAAGGACACAACCACACTTTCTATCCAATGAGAAAACTGCTGCATCTTCCCATACCTTGGATACCAACAGAAACTGCAAGCATTCCTCGCACTCGTAACCAGCTACGTTGACCACGATCATCAGAGATAAAATAAGAGAACCTTCAGAGCAGCTCAAAGCTGCGGCTTACTGAAAACCATGAACTGCGGGCCTGTCTCTCAAAACTCCTCATCCATCGCAGTGCTAAGCGCTGCGTCCCAGGACATGATAACTGCACCTCGGTGGTCATCACGCACAATATGGAAAGAGTCCCCCAAAGGATCAAAATAAAAACAACATCCTTCCAACCACATAGCTTACTCGGCGTAGCTTGCTGCCCATGTAGGCAAGCGCTCCAGCGTTCCACATAGGGGTAGTAAACGCAAGATCAATGTTGCCATGCCATACCATCCCTCCACTACCAGGTACGGTAACAAGCCATGTGCGCTAGGCCTGGGCAACAGACCAGGTCTTGCCAGGTGACAATTATCGCAATCATGGTATGTCTTTCTGAAGCCCTGTGTCCCCAGAGACCCCAGATGAGTTCCCGTTGGCAGTGTTTTGGGCACTGGTGTCTAACACAGCGAATGGCAGAGGTGTACCCACGGAAGGAGTGCGGAGCCGGATAAATCTTAGCATGGGAGTTCAGCCAGAGCTCCCTGGCTTATAGCTTGTGTAAGAGGGATTTCCAGGACAGGCAGCAGCCCTTGTCCTAGTTAAATCCCTTCACAGATGACATTAAATAAGATTAAGGTTGCTTCTGTAGCTGACTGCGTAACCTTTCTGGTGGCATTTTTAATTCAGCGAAAGAGTCACCTATAAAAAATAGAGCGCAAGGTTCAGAGGTGGGCATGGACAGGGGAGGTGAGGAGGACACGTGACACACAGGGGACATGAAAGAATGGCTTCTGACCACTTCCATCTTATGAGGAAGGGTGACCCTCAGGTCAGATAATGCAAAGGAAAAAAATACTGCGAAACAGCACTTAAAATATAGGTGCTAAGACGTGTCGTAAAAGTATAGCTGGGTCTGATGGCTTACTGGACTAACACTTCCACTGGAGGGCCTATGTTTGACCTCATGGTCACATGCTCAAATCCTGGCGGGTCATCTCAGCCTTTCATCCTTCTGAGGTCGGTAAAATGAGTATCATTGAGTTGGATAACAATAAACATTTGTTATTCAGCGCCAAGATGCCCTTCTGGGTGAAAGAGTGCTAGTTATGTAACTTTTGTTAAGTAAAGGACAGAACAGTCGAGGGCGGAATCCACACACACATGAAAATAAAATGTGCTGCATTAAAATCACAGCTGCAGCAGTGGCCCTGTGGCTGCGGAAGGTGCCTAAATGAGCAAGGGCAGAATTAATATCACTAGTGTAGCAGGGTTCGAGTAACAGCAGAAGCCACAAACAGGCTGCACTGTGGGTGACCGCCGCCTGAGGGAGGAGAGTGCACGTAATAGGGGTGACAATTAGTGTCTTCTGGGAGTCGGTGTCACTGCACCTGCTGCACCCATAATAGCTATGCCCATGGCACCAAACTCAGGATCAACCTTGGCGCGATAGGTGTAGCTGTCAAGTATGCAGCAGGTGCAGTGGTACTGGAGCCTAGCGGTGGAAGAGACCCACTGAACCCCAATTATTGCTGTAGTTTTCTACCCCACCAGTGGTCAAGGACCCATTTTCATTGTTGGCTCTAGAATCTTCGATATCCCTGGCCCCCTTCCTATGCCAATGCCCTGTGCTGGACATGTGTGGGCCGGTTGTGCCTCCCCTCGAGCTCAGATCTTCTGAAGGGGCATTATAATGATATATGGACCTGACTAGGCACCAAAAATGAGTAACACTGGGGTGAAAACTAACAGCACGCTTCACCCTGTTGGCATGCAGGTGGGCACTGGTTCCAAGGGTTCCAGCCTGGCGAGAGTTGGCAGCTTTAGTGATGGCTTCAGCGATGGAAATGCAGCAACGTTAACGACACCCCAAGTAATAAAATGTAAATTGTGAGCTGTCCTCATATGACCAGGGTCCTTACATGCCCCCCAGCCACCCCGTGGTTCTGGGTGGCTGTGGGCCTGTCTTGCACAACATGTTGATTCCCCATGTGTTGTCTGCGTCCTCCCTCGTGGACATGACCACCTGCATGAACCGAACACAGGAGGCATCTTGGTTACCAGGGCGGAAGGACATGCAGAGAGCCTCATCCCAGGACTGCGAGTGTGGTTAGCAGGAATCATTACCTGGTGTTGCACTTTGACCCTTATCCAGTTCCAAGTGGTACTGCTGGTCCCAGGGCGTGCCTCTGTCAGCTCAAAACCAGGACCGTGGCCAGCGATATCCCGGGTTTGGGCTATTGGATTTGGGAGCGGATATTGACATATTATAGTGGGTGCAAGCTCAGCTCCAGCACTAGTCCCCTCCTTTCTCCCCCACATTCACTTAACTCTGAGGCAAATTAGGACCTCCTGCACCCTTGTAACTGTGCCAAGGGTGCTCCATAGCCACAGCCTTCTCACCTCCCTTCCTCCTCCCAGGCCTTATGTTTGAGGCTCCCCCTCTGGGGCAGACCATCTGGGGGTCTTCCCTTCTGTTTTTTAAACTTCTTCTGGTAGAGTTTGTTGTGTTTTCAAGACAGACTTTCACAAAGCCTCTATGCCGTTAGTGGGGTGAACGTGTTAGCCAACAACCACCACTCTAAAGATGGTTCCAGCACCACTGCGTCTCCTGAGCGTAGGTCCTCTGTGGGTCTCAGCCTGGCCCTAGGGTCTCCCTCCTGGTCACTGCTGCCTCTGTCTGACCCCAAAGGCTTCCTCCTGGTCACTGCTGCCTCAGCCTGGCCCTAGGGTCTCCCGCCTGGTCACTGCTGTCTCTGTCTGACCCCAAAGGCTTCCTCCTGGTCACTGCTGCCTCAGCCTGGCCCTGGGGCTTCCTCCTGGCCTTTGTTGCCTAAGCCTGGCTCTGAGGGCTTCCCCCTGGTCACTGCTGCCCCAGCCTGGCTCTGAGGGCTTCCCCCTGGTCACTGCTGCCCCAGCCTGGCCCTGGGGCTTCCTCTTGGTCACTGCTGCCCCAGCCTGGCCCTGGGGCTTCCTCCTGGTCACTGCTGCCCCAGCCTGGCCCTGGGGCTTCCTCTTGGTCACTGCTGCCCCAGCCTGGCCCTGGGGCTTCCTCCTGGTCACTGCTGCCCCAGCCTGGCCCTGGGGCTTCCTCCTGGTCACTGCTGCCCCAGCCTGGCCCTGGGGCTTCCTCCTAGTCACTGCTGCCTCAGCCTCCCCCTGAGGCTTCCTTCTGGTCACTGCTGCCTCAGCCTGGCCCTGGGGCTTCTTCTTGGTCACTGCTGCCTCAGCCTGGCCCTCCGGGCTTCCTCCAGGTCACTAAACATCAGCCTGGCCCCTGGGCTTCTTTCTGGTCACTGCTGCCGCAGCCTGGCCCGGGGGCTTCCTCCTGGTCACTGCTGCCGCAGCCTGGCCCTGGGGCTTCCTCCTGGTCACTGCTGCCGCAGCCTGGCCCTGGGGCTTCCTCTTGGTCACTGCTGCCTCATCCTGGGCTGCCTCATCCTGGCCCCGGGAGTTTCCTCTTGGTGACTGCTGCTTCTGCATGGCCCTGAGGGCTTCCTCCTGGTCACTGCTGCCTCCATGTCACGATTCCACACATCCCTATCATCAGCCTAGTGAGTAACCACCCCCGCACTCCCTTTCAGGTACGAATGCACGAGAATGAATGGAGAAAGGGGCCGCGGCACTACAACTCCCAGAATGCCAAGGGACGGGACTTCTCCCAGTTGATTGGCAGCCACACATTCAAATGACCTCATAAGCACCTCCTATACAGGAAGAAGGTGCTTGACAATCGTTTTGCTTTCCTGAGACGTGGCGGACGCTTTCCTTCCCGCGGAGGAATCCAGAATCACCGCCGCTGCAATTTCCTCGAGTTACCTCTCGGTACTCCGACGCGACGTTCCTGAGACATCGCTCCTGACTCGCCGATCACCGAGGGCTGCAGAGAATCCTTGACCGCGCACACGCAAGTACTTGCTCTCTGAGAGTGTGCAATTTCGTCCTCCTAGACAACTGTTTTCTTCGTGCTAGTCCAGCGATAGTTGTTATTTCCCGCTCTGAGGTCCCGGAAAGCCCGTATTCCCTCAGACAGAGACTCGTTTAGCGGAGGCTTCTAGAAGCAACCATCCTCCTCCGCTTCTTGCTTCTTCTCTCTTTTCCCTCGTACTCCTGCTTCCCCTGCCCAGTTGGTACAGACTTTCGTGCCCAGAGCTGGGGCGGTTTCCCCTTCGTCCTCATTGACCCTGCTGTGCAACTAACAGCTTTCTTCGAGGACACTGACTTTAAGAGACATTTGCCAGGGATTAGGAGTTCCCAGAGGAGAGTGGACTGCTTTCCTTTCCTTTGTTGGATTTCGGAGAGAGGATTTCAAGCTGTTACTGTCTGGAGTTTGTAAGTGCCGTGGTGACAACCAAGGGAGGGGGAAGAGTATGAAGGGTGAATGAAAGGCAGTATAGTGGTTTTATGCTTGTGTTCATTCTTCTCTTTCCTTCTGTAGGGTGCTCCCATTATCCGGACCCGAGCACAGAGCAGCCTCAAGCCAGACGTTCCCCAGGCAGTGACCTTTCTTATTTTATCCCCTTCCCTTCTTCCCCGGGATGCTGGGTTCCATAGCTGCGTTAATAGCACTGTGGGGCTTATCATTTCGGAGAGCTGGGAGGATTCTCAGCACTTCATCGTTCCTGCTGGCTGCGGTTCAAACGGTTAGTGGTGTCTAACTCTGTCCATCATCACTAACCTTCGTGACACTCCACCTGGCCCCGGGGCCTTCCTCCTGGTTGCTGCTGCTTCTGCCTGACCCTAGGAGCTTCCTCTTGGTCACTGCTGCCTCAGCCTGGCCCTGGGGGCTCCCTCCTGGTCACTGCTGCCTCAGCCTGGCCCTGGGGCTTCTTCTTGGTCACTGCTGCCTCAGCCTGGCCCTCCGGGCTTCCTCCAGGTCACTAAACATCAGCCTGGCCCCTGGGCTTCTTCCTGGTCACTGCTGCCTCAGCCTGGCCCTCCGGGCTTCCTCCAGGTCACTAAACATCAGCCTGGCCCCTGGGCTTCCTCCTGGTCACTGCTGCCTCAGCCTGGCCCTGGGGCTTCCTCCTGGTCACTGCTGCCGCAGCCTGGCCCGGGGGCTTCCTCTTGGTCACTGCTGCCTCATCCTGGGCTGCCTCATCCTGGCCCCGGGAGTTTCCTCCTGGTGACTGCTGCTTCTGCATGGCCCTGAGGGCTTCCTCCTGGTCACTGCTGCCTCCACCTGGCCCCGGGGCCTTCCTCCTGGTTGCTGCTGCTTCTGCCTGACCCTAGGAGCTTCCTCTTGGTCACTGCTGCCTCAGCATGGCCCTGTGGGCTTCCTCCTAGTCACTGCTGCCTCAGCCTGGCCCTGGGGGCTCCCTCCTGGTCACTGCTGCCTCAGCCTGGCCCTGGGGCTTCTTCTTGGTCACTGCTGCCTCAGCCTGGCCCTCCGGGCTTCCTCCAGGTCACTAAACATCAGCCTGGCCCCTGGGCTTCCTCCTGGTCACTGCTGCCGCAGCCTGGCCCGGGGGCTTCCTCTTGGTCACTGCTGCCTCATCCTGGGCTGCCTCATCCTGGCCCCGGGAGTTTCCTCCTGGTGACTGCTGCTTCTGCATGGCCCTGAGGGCTTCCTCCTGGTCACTGCTGCCTCCACCTGGCCCCGGGGCCTTCCTCCTGGCCACTGATGCCTCAGCCTGGCCCCAGGGCCGTCCTCCTGGCCACTGATGCCACAGCCTGGCAGCAATGGCCCGGGGCTTCCTCCTGGTCACTGCTGCCTCAGCCTGGCCCCAGGGCTTCCTCCTGGTCACTGCTGCCTCAGCCTGGCCCCAGGGCTTCCTCCTGGTCACTGCTGCCTCAGCCTGGCCCCAGGGCTTCCTCCTGGTCACTGCTGCCTCAGCCTGGCCCCAGGGCTTCCTCCTGGTCACTGCTGCCTCAGCCTGGCCCCAGGGCTTCCTCCTGGTCACTGCTGCCTCAGCCTGGCCCCAGGGCTTCCTCCTGGTCACTGCTGCCTCAGCCTGGCCCCAGGGCTTCCTCCTGGTCACTGCTGCCTCAGCCTGGCCCCGGGGGCTTCCTCCTGGTCACTGCTGCCTCAGTCTGGCCCCGGGGCTTCCTCCTGGTCACTGCTGCCTCAGCATGGCCCCGGGGGCTTCCTCCTGGTCACTGCTGCTTCTGCCTGGTCCCATGGGCTTCCTCTTGGTCACTGCTGTTGCAGAGCCAGGGTGGGCCCAGGGTATACCCCAGAGTGCTGGTGCCCGGCTTACCGTCGCTGAGCCGGGTTGGAGCCAGGGTATTCTCCAGTGTACTGGTGCCTGACTTACAGTCGCTGAGTCGGTGTGGGCCCAGGGTATACTCTAGTGTACTGGTGCCTGGCTTACAGTCGCTGAGCCGGGGTGTAGCCAGGGCATTATCCAGAGTACTGGTGCCTGGCTTAGTCGCTGAGCCGGGGTGTAGCCAGGGCATTATCCAGAGTACTGGTGCCTGGCTTACCGTCGCTGAGACGGGGTGGGCCTGGGGTATTCTCTAGTGTACTGTTGCCTGGCTTATTATCGCTGAGCCGGGCTGGGCCCAGGGTATACTCTAGTGTACTGGTGCCTGGCTTACAGTCGCTGAGCCGGGGTGGGCCCAGAGTATACTCCAGTGTACTGGTGCCTGGCTTACAGTCGCTGAGCCGGGGTGGGCCTGGGGTATACTCCAGTGTACGGGTGCCTGGCTTACCGTCGCTGAGCCGGGGTGGGCCTGGGGTATACTCTAGTGTACTGTTGCCTGGCTTATTATCGCTGAGCCGGGGTGGGCCCAGGGTATACTCTAGTGTACTGTTGCCTGGCTTATTATCGCTGAGCCGGGGTGGGCTCAGGGTATACTCTAGTGTACTGGTGCCTGGCTTACAGTCGCTGAGCCAGGGTGGGCCCAGGGTATACTCCAGTGTACTGGTGCCTGGCTTACAGTTGCTGAGCCAGGGTGGGCCCAGGGTATATTACAGTGTACTAGTGCCTGGCTTACTGTGGCGGGACAGGGTAAAGCCAGGGTAACTACGCAGCCTCCCCCTTCCCTACCAGTCACTGAAAGGTAGGGTGACCAGCTGTCCATAAATTTCACGCACCGTCCATTATTTGGGCCGCACATCTGTTGTCCGTGATGATCCGTTTCACAAACGCCTTTTGTCTGTAATTGTGGACATTGCAGAGGGCTGCGCTGTCCCCCTGCGAGAAGCCTCGGAGTTCTTTAACAATCGCTATAGGGTTTGAATCACGCTCCTGCTGTGACCAGTGGCCTGCAGCAGTCCCTCGCTGACCTGGCACAGACTGCCATTGACCCATTATCATCTGGACATTGGAGTACGCTGCCCCCTGCAGGCAGCCTAAGAGTCCTGTAACTCTCACTTCAGGGGCAGCTCGCGCTCCTGCTGTGATCAGTGGCCTGCAGCGATCAGTGGCCTGCAGCAGCCCCGCCCTGACCTGGCACAGGCTGCTATCGGCCCATTGTCATCTGGGCATTGGAGTACGCTGCCCCCTGCAGGCAGCCTGAGAGTCCTGTAACTCTCACTGCAGGGGCAGCTCGGCTCCTGCTGTATCAGTGGCCTGCAGCAGCCCCTCCCCGACCTGGCACAGGCTGCTATCGGGCCATTATCCTCTGGTCATTGGAGCACGCTGCCCCCTGCAGGCAGCCTGAGAGTCCTGTAACTCTCACTGCAGGGGCAGCTCCCGCTCCTGCTGTGATCAGTGGCCTGCAGCAGCCCCTCCTCGACCTGGCACAGGCTGCTATCGGCCCATTATCATCTGGACATTGGAGCACGCTGCCCCCTGCAGGCAGCCTGAGAGTCCTGTAACTGTCACTGCAAGGGCAGCTCGGCTCCTGCTGTGATCAGTGGCCTGCAGCTGCCCCTCCCCGACCTGGCACAGGCTGCCATCGGCCCATTATCATCTGGACATTGGAGCACGTTGCCCCCTGCAGGCAGCCTGAGAGTCCTGTAACTCTCACTGCAGGGGCAGCTCGCCCTCCTGCTGTGATCAGTGGCCTGTAGCAGCCCCTCCCCGACCTGGCACAGGCTGCCATCGGCCCATTATCATCTGGACATTGGAGTACGCTGCCCCCTGCAGGCAGCCTGAGAGTCCTGTAACTCTCACTGCAGGGGCAGCTCGCGCTCATGGTGTGATCAGTGGCCTGCAGCAGCCCCTCCCCGACCTGGCACAGGCTGCTATCGGCCCATTATCATCTGGACATTGGAGCACGCTGCCCCCTGCAGGCAGCCTGAGAGTCGTGTAACTGCCACTGCAGGGGCAGCTCCCGCTCCTGCTGTGATCAGTGGCCTGCAGCAGCCCCTCCCCGACCTGGCACAGTCTGCTATCGGTCCATTATCATCTGGACATTGGAGCACGCTGCCCCCTGCAGGCAGCCTGAGAGTCCTGTAACTCTCACTGCAGGGGCAGCTCGCGCACCTGCTGTGATCAGTGGCCTGTAGCTGCCCCTTCCCGACCTGGCACAGGCTGCCATCGGCCCATTATCATCTGGACATTGGAGCACGCTGCCCCCTGCAGGCAGCCTGAGAGTCCTGTAACTCTCACTGCGTGGCAGCTCGCGCTCCTGCTGTGATCAGTGGCCTGCAGCAGCCCCTCCCCGACCTGGCACAGGCTGCTATCGGCCCATTATCATCTGGACATTGGAGCACGCTGCCCCCTGCAGGCAGCCTGAGAGTCCTGTAACTCTAACTGCAGGGGCAACTCGCGCTCCTGCTGTGATCAGTGGCCTGCAGCAGCCCCTTCCCGACCTGGCACTGACTGCCATCGGCCCATTATCATCTGGACATTGGAGCACGCTGCCCACTGCAGGCAGCCTGAGAGTCCTGTAACTCTCACTGCAGGGGTCAGCTCACGGTCCTGCTGTGATCAGTGGCCTGCAGCAGCCCCTCCCCGACCTGGCACAGGCTGCTATCGGCCCTTTATCATCTGGACATTGGAGCACGCTGCCCCCTGCAGGCAGCCTGAGAGTCCTGTAATACTCATTGCAGGGGCAGCTCGGCTCCTGCTGTGATCAGTGGCCTGCAGCAGCCCCTCCTCGACCTGGCACAGGCTGCTATCGGCCCAATATCATCTGGACATTGGAGCACGCTGCCCCCTGCAGGCAGCCTGAGAGTCCTGTAACTCTCACTGTAGGGGCAGCTCCCGCTCCTGCTGTGATCAGTGGCCTGCAGCAGCCCCTCCCTGACCTGGCACAGACTGCTATCGGGCCATTATCCTCTGGACATTGGAGCACGCTGCCCCCTGCAGGCAGCCTGAGAGTCCTGTAACTCTCACTGCAGGGGCAGCTCGCGCTCATGGTGTGATCAGTGGCCCGCAGCAGCCCCTCCCCGGCCTGGCACAGGCTGCTATCGGCCCATTATCATCTGGACATTGGAGCACGCTGCCCCCTGCAGGCAGCCTGAGAGTCCTGTAACTCTCACTGCAGGCGCAGCTCCCGCTCCTGCTGTGATCAGTGGCCTGCAGCAGCCCCTCGCCGACCTGGCACAGGCTGCCATCGGCCCATTATCATCTGGACATTGGAGCACGCTGCCCCCTGCAGGCAGCCTGAGAGTCCTGTAACTGTCACTGCAAGGGCAGCTCGGCTCCTGCTGTGATCAGTGGCCTGCAGCTGCCCCTCCCCGACCTGGCACAGGCTGCCATCGGCCCATTATCATCTGGACATTGGAGCACGTTGCCCCCTGCAGGCAGCCTGAGAGTCCTGTAACTCTCACTGCAGGGGCAGCTCGCCCTCCTGCTGTGATCAGTGGCCTGTAGCAGCCCCTCCCCGACCTGGCACAGGCTGCCATCGGCCCATTATCATCTGGACATTGGAGTACGCTGGCCCCTGCAGGCAGCCTGAGAGTCCTGTAACTCTCACTGCAGGGGCAGCTCGCGCTCATGGTGTGATCAGTGGCCTGCAGCAGCCCCTCCCCGACCTGGCACAGGCTGCTATCGGCCCATTATCATCTGGACATTGGAGCACGCTGCCCCCTGCAGGCAGCCTGAGAGTCCTGTCACTCACTGCAGGGGCAGCTCGGCTCCTGCTGTGATCAGTGGCCTGCAGCTGCCCCTCCCCGACCTGGCACAGGCTGCTATCGGCCCATTATCATCTGGACATTGGAGCACGCTGCCCCCTGCAGGCAGCCTGAGTGTCCTGTAACTCTCACTGCAGGGGCAGCACGCACCCCTGCTGTGATCGGTGGCCTGCAGCAGCCCCCCCCGACCTGGCACAGGCTGCTATCGGCCCATTACCATCTGGACATTGGAGCACGCTGCCCCCTGCAGGCAGCCTGAGAGTCCTGTAACTCTCACTGCAGGGGCAGCTCCCGCTCATGGTGTGATCAGTGGCCTGCAGCAGCCCCTCCCCGACCTGGCACAGGCTGCTATCGGCCCATTACCATCTGGACATTGGAGCACGCTGCCCCCTGCAGGCAGCCTGAGAGTCCTGTAACTGTCACTGCAGGGGCAGCTCCCGCTCCTGCTGTGATCAGTGGCCTGCAGCAGCCCCTCCCCGACCTGGCACAGTGTGCTATCGGTCCATTATCATCTGGACATTGGAGCACGCTGCCCCCTGCAGGCAGCCTGAGAGTCCTGTAACTCTCACTGCAGGGGCAGCTCGCGCACCTGCTGTGATCAGTGGCCTGTAGCTGCCCCTTCCCGACCTGGCACAGGCTGCCATCGGCCCATTATCATCTGGACATTGGAGCACGCTGCCCCCTGCAGGCAGCCTGAGAGTCCTGTAACTCTCACTGCGGGGCAGCTCGCGCTCCTGCTGTGATCAGTGGCCTGCAGCAGCCCCTCCCCGACCTGGCACAGGCTGCTATCGGCCCATTATCATCTGGACATTGGAGCACGCTGCCCCCTGCAGGCAGCCTGAGAGTCCTGTAACTCTCACTGCAGGTGCAGCTCGCGCTCCTGCTGTGATCAGTGGCCTGCAGCAGCCCCTTCCCGACCTGGCACAGACTGCCATCGGCCCACTATCATCTGGACATTGGAGCACGCTGCCCACTGCAGGCAGCCTGAGAGTCCTGTAACTCTCACTGCAGGGGTCAGCTCACGGTCCTGCTGTGATCAGTGGCCTGCAGCAGCCCCTCCCCGACCTGGCACAGGCTGCTATCGGCCCTTTATCATCTGGACATTGGAGCACGCTGCCCCCTGCAGGCAGCCTGAGAGTCCTGTAATACTCATTGCAGGGGCAGCTCGGCTCCTGCTGTGATCAGTGGCCTGCAGCAGCCCCTCCTCAACCTGGCACAGGCTGCTATCGGCCCAATATCATCTGGACTTTGGAGCACGCTGCCCCCTGCAGGCAGCCTGAGAGTACTGTAACTCTCACTGCAGGGGCAGCTCGCGCTCATGGTGTGATCAGTGGCCCGCAGCAGCCCCTCCCCGGCCTGGCACAGGCTGCTATCGGCCCATTATCATCTGGACATTGGAGCACGCTGCCCCCTGCAGGCAGCCTGAGAGTCCTGTAACTCTCACTGCAGGCGCAGCTCCCGCTCCTGCTGTGATCAGTGGCCTGCAGCAGCCCCTCGCCGACCTGGCACAGGCTGCCATCGGCCCATTATCATCTGAACATTGGAGCACGCTGCCCCCTGCAGGCAGCCTGAGAGTACTGTAACTCTCACTGCAGGGGCAGCTCGGCTCCTGCTGTGATCAGTGGCCTGCAGCAGCCCCTCCCCGACCTGGCACAGGCTGCTATCGGCCCATTAACATCCGGACATTGGAGCACGCTGCCCCCTGCAGGCAGCCTGAGAGTACTGTAACTCTCACTGCAGGGGCAGCTCGGCTCCTGCTGTGATCAGTGGCCTGCAGCAGCCCCTCCCCGACCTGGCACAGGCTGCTATCGGCCCATTATCATCTGGACATTGGAGCACGCTGCCCCCTGCAGGCAGCCTGAGAGTCCTGTAACACTCATTGCAGGGGCAGCTCGGCTCCTGCTGTGATCAGTGGCCTGCAGCAGCCCCTCCCCGACCTGGCACAGGCTGCCATCGGCCCATTATCATCTGGACATTGGAGCACGCTGCTCCCTGCAGGCAGCCTGAGAGTCCTGTAACTCTCACTGCAGGGGCAGCTGGCTCGCCTGCTGTGATCAGTGGCCTGCAGCGATCAGTGGCCTGCAGCAGCCCCGCCCTGACCTGGCACAGGCTGCTATCGGGCCATTATCCTCTGGACATTGGAGCACGCTGCCCCCTGCAGGCAGCCTGAGAGTCCTGTAACTCTCACTGCAGGGGCAGCTCGCGCTCATGGTGTGATCAGTGGCCCGCAGCAGCCCCTCCCCGGCCTGGCACAGGCTGCTATCGGCCCATTATCATCTGGACATTGGAGCACGCTGCCCCCTGCAGGCAGCCTGAGAGTCCTGTAACTCTCACTGCAGGCGCAGCTCCCGCTCCTGCTGTGATCAGTGGCCTGCAGCAGCCCCTCGCCGACCTGGCACAGGCTGCCATCGGCCCATTATCATCTGGACATTGGAGCACGCTGCCCCCTGCAGGCAGCCTGAGAGTACTGTAACTCTCACTGCAGGGGCAGCTCGGCTCCTGCTGTGATCAGTGGCCTGCAGCAGCCCCTCCCCGACCTGGCACAGGCTGCTATCGGCCCATTATCATCCGGACATTGGAGCACGCTGCCCCCTGCAGGCAGCCTGAGAGTACTGTAACTCTCACTGCAGGGGCAGCTCGGCTCCTGCTGTGATCAGTGGCCTGCAGCAGCCCCTCCCCGACCTGGCACAGGCTGCTATCGGCCCATTATCATCTGGACATTGGAGCACGCTGCCCCCTGCAGGCAGCCTGAGAGTCCTGTAACACTCATTGCAGGGGCAGCTCGGCTCCTGCTGTGATCAGTGGCCTGCAGCAGCCCCTCCCCGACCTGGCACAGGCTGCCATCGGCCCATTATCATCTGGACATTGGAGCACGCTGCCCCCTGCAGGCAGCCTGAGAGTCCTGTAACTCTCACTGTAGGGGCAGCTGGCTCGCCTGCTGTGATCAGTGGCCTGCAGCGATCAGTGGCCTGCAGCAGCCCCGCCCTGACCTGGCACAGGCTGCTATCGGCCCATTATCATCTGGACATTGGAGCACGCTGCCCCCTGCAGGCAGCCTGAGAGTCCTGTAACTCTCACTGCAGGGGCAGCTCGCGCTCCTGCTGTGATCAGTGGCCTGCAGCAGCCCCTTCCCGACCTGGCACAGACTGCCATCGGCCCATTATCATCTGGACATTGGAGCACGCTGCCCCCTGCAGGGTGCCTGAGAGTCCTGTAACACTCATTGCAGGGGCAGCTCGGCTCCTGCTGTGTTCAGTGGCCTGCAGCAGCCCCTCCCCGACCTGGCACAGGCTGCTATCGGCCCATTATCATCTGGGCTTTAGAGCGAGCTGCCCCCTGCAGGCAGCCTGTGAGTCCTGTAACTCTCACTGCAGGCGCAGCTCGCGCTCCTGCTGTGATCAGTGGCCTGCAGCAGCCCCTCCCCGACCTGGCACAGGCTGCTATCGGCCCATTATCACCTGGACATTGGAGCACGCTGCCCCCTGCAGGCAGCCTGAGAGTCCTGTAACACTCATTGCAGGGGCAGCTCGGCTCCTGCTGTGATCAGTGGCCTGCAGCAGCCCCTCCCCGACCTGGCACAGGCTGCTATCTGCCCACTATCATCTGGACATTGGAGCACGCTGCCCCCTGCAGGCAGCCTGAGAGTCCTGTCACTCTCACTGCAGGGGCAGCTCGGCTCCTGCTGTGACCAGTGGCCTGCAGCAGCCTCTCCCCGACCTGGCACAGGCTGCTATCGGCCCATTATCATCTGGACATTGGAGCACGCTGCCCCCTGCAGGCAGCCTGAGAGTCCTGTCACTCTCACTGCAGGGGCAGCTCGCGCTCCTGCTGTGATCAGTGGCCTGCAGCAGCCCCTCCCCGGCCTGGCACAGGCTGCCATCGGCCCATTATCATCTGGACATTGGAGCACGCTGCCCCCTGCAGGCAGCCTGAGAGTCCTGTCACTCACTGCAGGGGCAGCTCGGCTCCTGCTGTGATCAGAGGACTGCAGCAGCCCCTCCCTGACCTGGCACAGGCTGCCATCGGCCCATTATCATCTAGACATTGGAGTACGCTGCCACCTGCAGGCAGCCTGAGAGTCCTGTAACTCTCACTGCAGGGGCAGCTCGGCTCCTGCTGTGACCAGTGGCCTGCAGCAGCCTCTCCCCGACCTGGCACAGGTTGCTATCGGCCCATTATCATCTGGACATTGGAGCACGCTGCCCCCTGCAGGCAGCCTGAGAGTCCTGTAACACTCATTGCAGGGGCAGCTCGGCTCCTGCTGTGATCAGTGGCCTGAAGCAGCCCCTCCCTGACCTGGCACACGCTGCTATCGGCCCATTATCATCTGGACATTGGAGCACGCTGCCCCCTGCAGGCAGCCTGAGAGTCCTGTAACACTCATTGCAGGGGCAGCTCGGCTCCTGCTGTGGTCAGTGGCCTGCAGCAGCCCCTCCCCGACCTGGCACAGGCTGCCATCGGCCCATTATCATCTGGACATTGGAGTACGCTGCCCCCTGCAGGCAGCCTGAGAGTCCTGTCACTCTCACTGCAGGGGCAGCTCGTGCTCCTGCTGTGATCAGTGGCCCGCAGCAGCCCCTCCCCGACCTGGCACAGACTGCCATCTACCCATTATCATCTGGACATTGGAGCACGCTGCCCCCTGCAGGCAGCCTGAGAGTCCTGTCACTCTCACTGCAGAGGCAGCTCGTGCTCCTGCTGTGATCAGTGGCCCGCAGCAGCCCCTCCCAGACCTGGCACAGACTGCCATCTACCCATTATCATCTGGACATTGGAGCACGCTGCCCCCTGCAGGCAGCCTGAGAGTCCTGTAACTCTCACTGCAGGGGCAGCTCGCGCGCCTGCTGTGATCAGTGGCCTGCAGCGATCAGTGGCCTGCAGCAGCCCCTCCCCGACCTGGCACAGACTGCCATCTACCCATTATCATCTGGACATTGGAGCACGCTGCCACCTGCAGGCAGCCTGAGAGTCCTGTCACTCTCACTGCAGGGGCAGCTTGCGCGCCTGCTGTGATCAGTGGCCTGCAGCGATCAGTGGCCTGCAGCAGCCCCGCCCTAACCTGGCACAGGCTGCTATCGGCCCATTATCATCTGGACATTGGAGCACGCTGCCCCCTGCAGGCAGCCTGAGAGTCCTGTAACTCTCACTGTAGGGGCAGCTCGCGCTCTTGCTGTGATCAGTGGCCTGCAGCAGCCCCTCCCCGACCCGGCACAGGCTGCTATCGGCCCATTATCATCTGGACATTGGAGCACGCTGCCCCCTGCAGGCAGCCTGAGAGTCCTGTAACACTCATTGCAGGGGCAGCTCGGCTCCTGCTGTGACCAGTGGCCTGCAGCAGCCCCGCCCTGACCTGGCACAGGCTGCTATCGGCCCATTATCATCTGGACATTGGAGTACGCTGCCCCCTGCAGGCAGCCTGAGAGTCCTGTAACTCTCACTGCAGGGGCAGCTCGGCTCCTGCTGTGATCAGTGGCCTGCAGCAGCCTCTCCCCGACCTGGCACAGGCTATCTGCCCATTATCATCTGGACATTGGAGCACGCTGCCCCCTGCAGGCAGCCTGAGAGTCCTGTAACTCTCACTGCAGGCGCAGCTCCTGCTCCTGCTGTGATCAGTGGCCTGCAGCAGCCCCTCGCCGACCTGGCACAGGCTTCTATCGGCCCATTATCATCTGGACATTGGAGCACGCTGCCCCCTGCAGGCAGCCTGAGAATCCTGTAACTCTCACTGCAGGGGCAGCTCGCGCTCCTGCTGTGATCAGTGGCCTGCAGCAGCCCCTTCCCGACCTGGCACAGACTGCCATCGGCCCATTATCATCTGGACATTGGAGCACGCTGCCCCCTGCAGGCAGCCTGAGAGTCCTGTAACACTCATTGCAGGGGCAGCTCGGCTCCTGCTGTGGTCAGTGGCCTGCAGCAGCCCCTCCCCGACCTGGCACAGGCTGCTATCGGGCCATTATCATCTGGGCATTGGAGTACGCTGCCCCCTGCAGGCAGCCTGAGAGTCCTGTAACTCTCACTGCAGGGGCAGCTCACGCTCCTGCTGTGATCAGTGGCCTGCAGCAGCCCCTCCCCGACCTGGCACAGGCTGCTATCGGCCCATTATCATCTGGACATTGGAGCACGCTGCCCCCTGCAGGCAGCCTGAGAGTCCTGTAACTCTCACTGCAGGGGCAGCTCGCGCTCATGGTATGATCAGTGGCCTGCAGCAGCCCCTCCCCGACCTGGCACAGGCTGCCATCGGCCCATTATCATCTGGACATTGGAGCACGCTGCCCCCTGCAGGCAGCCTGAGAGTCCTGTAACACTCATTGCAGGGGCAGCTCGGCTCCTGCTGTGATCAGTGGCCTGCAGCAGCCCCTCCCTGACCTGGCACAGTCTGCTATCGGGCCATTATCCTCTGGACATTGGAGCACGCTGCCCCCTGCAGGCAGCCTGAGAGTCCTGTAACTCTCACTGCAGGGGCAGCTCGCGCTCATGGTATGATCAGTGGCCTGCAGCAGCCCCTCCCCGACCTGGCACAGGCTGCCATCGGCCCATTATCATCTGGACATTGGAGCACGCTGCCCCCTGCAGGCAGCCTGAGAGTCCTGTAACTCTCACTGCAGGCGCAGCTCCCGCTCCTGCTGTGATCAGTGGCCTGCAGCAGCCCCTCGCCGACCTGGCACAGGCTGCTATCGGCCCATTATCATCTGGACATTGGAGCACGCTGCCCCCTGCAGGCAGCCTGAGAGTCCTGTAACTCTCACTGCAGGCGCAGCTCCCGCTCCTGCTGTGATCAGTGGCCTGCAGCAGCCCCTCCCCGACCTGGCACAGGCTGCCATCGGCCCATTATCATCTGGATATTGGAGCACGCTGCCCCCTGCAGGCAGCCTGAGAGTCCTGTAACACTCATTGCAGGGGCAGCTCGGCTCCTGCTGTGATCAGTGGCCTGCAGCAGCCCCCCCTGACCTGGCACAGACTGCTATCGGGCCATTATCCTCTGGACATTGGAGCACGCTGCCCCCTGCAGGCAGCCTGAGAGTCCTGTAACTCTCACTGCAGGGGCAGCTCGCGCTCATGGTATGATCAGTGTCCTGCAGCAGCCCCTCCCCGACCTGGCACAGGCTGCCATCGGCCCATTATCATCTGGACATTGGAGCACGCTGCCCCCTGCAGGCAGCCTGAGAGTCCTGTAACTCTCACTGCAGGCGCAGCTCCCGCTCCTGCTGTGATCAGTGGCCCGCAGCAGCCCCTTCCCGACCTGGCACAGGCTGCCATCAACCCATTGTCATTCTGTTTGCAGGACGATTGTCACACACAGAATGATCATGGGACTCTCTTTGCAGTCACAGCATTTTATGTGCCTTCCCCAGCCTAGGGCATTGCGTTCTGCTTTGTTCAGAGGCTGGTGTCACCTCACCAGGGGCCAAGCTCTGGGGGGGAGGGTTGGAGGGGGCATTTTGACACTTCTTAAAGGGTTAAAGGCACAGACCTCTGAATCCCTTATGTGAGACCAATTAGGCAATAATAAAAACGTCAATTTGATTCTGGTGATGAATGTATCTGTTCAAGAGATCGGTGATTTATCGAGTCCGAGTTTTGACTCATCATAAATGAACAAAGAGGGGTGGTGGGCCTCCAGCCAAGCAAAGTTTGGAACAGGCGGATCAACAAATGATTTTTTAAAGCAGATAGTTCAATGTTTTACTGTTTTTGTCACTGAGGCCCTTTTGTTAATTGCAGTTCATAACATACAATCCTAATATAGCACAGTGAGTTATGAACTGCAACCAAACAGCAGCATGGAAACTACCAGCCATGGATTTACATCCCAGTCTTTCATTATTCTAAGGTTGCTACATAGGGTCCCTTTGTATAATAATAAATACTTAATAGTAAAAACAACTCCAAGCACTAGGTTATGTTTTAAATCCCGAGTTTGTATTTCTCCAGACTAACCACTCTTAACATATAATACCTACCAGTGTGGATGACATGTGGCACCTACACATTGTAGTCCTCATTGTCATACGCAGGGCCACTGGAGTTGTGCAGCAGGGGAGTGGCAAAATATGAAGCAAGGTTGAGTAAATTATGCGGCGAGAAAAGGCAAATTATGCGGCGTAATGCAGCACATTTTATGATAGTATTACTTTAATATTTTGTCATTTTTAAACTTGTTAACACAGTCTGGGCATTGGTTGCACCTCAATAGTGTCAGTTTAACAACCAAATATAAGTGTAAGCGACAGAAAGGGACCACTCAACCTTTGCACAGGACCTTCTGCTGCGCAGAAGCAAGTTGCTGCATTTTTAGTAACGTTTGAAGAATTTAAGTTAAATTCTGCAGATTATGTGGCAGATGAGGCATAATGTGGCAATTGCGGCAAATCTATAATTATGTAAAAACCGCTGCTTCCGCACAATTGTGTAGTTCCAATGGCCCTGGTTGTAAGTGACATTTTCTATACTTGTCTTACACACTTATATGAACTATTGTCTCTATAATATGTGTGTGATATAACGCATTCCGGCACCCTACTCTACCCTACATACTCGGCATGAGTAGCGCTCTATTAGAAATTAAACACACATGACAGGCAGTCTATGTTGTAATGAGGGGCACCATTGGAGCGTGGCACTGATTAAATCCTTGAAGAAGTAAGTCTTTTGGGGGGGCACAAAAAATAATTTCACATCATCTGGCGTGAGCATTAAAGCCGGCCCTGTCAGGGCTGCAGCTATCATTCCCGCAGCCTGTGCAGAGCCCCAGGACCCGAACTAAAAGCACTTCCACGGATTGCGGGACGGGCTGGTAGGAAGGCAGAGCCACTGAATGGATGGATTTCTGTTTCTGTAGAGTTTTTATTGAAACAGTTCCATTTAATGGAGACCAAAGAGTAGAAATGCTTACATCTGACTTGGATGGATTTCTCCCTCATTCCTTGAAGCATACCCTTTTCTTAACAAACAGTGATTTTCGGTCTGTATGGAAGCATATGTCATTTTTCCAGTGGGACCCTCGCCAACAAGCAGCGGAGCACTGTGCAAGGTTCAAGACAAAGTTTAAGTCTGGACACCTGAGCCAAATCTTTGAAGGATATATTTACTAACATTTCACGCAATGCAGCGCAGCAATAAGTGACTTTGATGTGCTGCGTTGCGTGAAAGGGAAAGAGCAGAGGAGCATTATATTTTCAAAGCTATGGTGCACTGGAATTGGGATTGAAAGGTCTGTCATGAAAGTTACATAGTGAACCCTCACATCATCTCTCTGTTCACTCCCTACTCAACCTCTTCGTCTCTCAGTCCCCTTTTTTAGGTCTCGCCTAGCTATGCGAGACTCTAGTAAGAGGGGCATTTCAAAGTGCTCACAAAAGTGGATTGCATGGCGAGCACGCGCACAATCACGTGCATCGGGCCGCCATACAATCCGTTTGGGGAAGCGCTTCAGCCCACTGGCGCGTGCACGTGTAGCCACATCCTCGGCATCATACTTCAAAGGGTCCGCTCCCCCACCTGGAATGCGCTTCCCCGCCCCCGCCACAGCATGCCGAGAGATTGTTTCCTCATGGTGCCTCTCACAACTGTCCCTCCCCCACCACAGGGCTAGTCTCACGGACGCATTGCCATCCATCGATTTCACTTTCATGCCCGTGTTCTCTTTGCCTTTCAGCACACAGCCCGCCCTCCCCCTCTGTGTTTTCTTGCAGCTTTGCCCAGATCGGAGTCTCAAACAACCAAAATAATAAGTTTGCCCTGCACGCTTTCTGCGCTTACAAAGTTAACATATGCCGCGCTCATTCCCTTTTCATCCTTCTAAGGTTGATAACATTAGCTCCATTAATTCTGCGTCTAAGGATTTAAATAACCATATGTTTTCTTGCAACTTTAGGCACTTCACACACACATCCCCACTGCTCACACACACAGGCATCAAGACAGCAACAGAATGCTCTGAGCCCCACCAGTGTTTGCCACACACACATGCCTCTCGCATCTCGTGTTTTCTTCCAGCTTTGGCCCGTGTTCTCTTTGCCTTTTAGCACTCAGCTTCCCTGTAACCAACATTTAACTAACATCCTGCCACACTCATTCCATTTTCATCCTCGCTTTCACTTTCATGCCCGTGTTCTCTTTGCCTTTCAGCACACAGCTTCTCCGTAGCCACCATTTAATGACCATCCTGCCGTAAACACCATTTAACTACCATCCTTTTAGTTAAAATAAAAGAATTGCCTCTCAGGGTTTAAGGAACCATAGAAATACAAGGCAAGGCAGCAACAGAACGCTCTGAGCCCCACCAGTGTTTGCCACACACATGCGTCTCGCCTATCTCTCCCCCGCCCTCCCCCCTCCGTGTTTTCTTGCAGCTTTGCCCAGATCTGAGTCTCAAACAACCAAAATAATAAGTTTGCCCTGCACGCTTTCTGCGCTTACAAAGTTAACATATGCCGCGCTCATTCCCTTTTCATCCTTCTAAGGTCGATAACATTAGCTCCATTAATTCTGCGTCTAAGGATTTAAATAACCATATGTTTTCTTGCAACTTTAGGCACTTCACACACACAGCCCCACTGCTCACACACACAGGCTCTGATCACACGCACCCCTGCATCTCAAACAACCCAAAAAAATAGTTTACCCCGTACGCTTTCTGCATTTACAAACTTAACATAGGCCGCGCTCATTCCCTTTTCATCCTTCTAAGGTCGATAACATGAGCTCCATTAATTCTGCGTCTAAGGATTTAAATTACCATATGTTTTTTTGCACCTTTGCCCAGATCTATATGTCACGCGCCCCATCAGTGTTTGCCACACACACATGCCTCTCGCCTAACTCTCAACCGCCCTCCCCCGCTGTGTTTTATTGCAGCTTTGCCCAGATCTGAGTCTCAAACAACCAAAATAATAAGTTTACCCTGCACGCTTTCTGCGCTTACAAACTTAACGATTGCCATTATAATTTACATTAACTTTTATTTAAGTATTAATTATTTGCAAAAATTAAAAGCCATTGTTATTTGTAATATCAATACATCTAAGTCACGTAAATACAACACATATTGTATTACAAATGCTATAGGTGTCACATTTGCAACAGTTAAAACTATTGACATTGTACATGAGAAAGCTAGTAATTTCAATATTTTCAATACTAACACATAAATAAAAAATTAGTCAATTTACAATACAAAAAGCTCAAACTTTCCTAATGCGAGACCTATTGCATTGCAAATGCTTGTTATATCTGTTCTCCTACCTTGCCATTCGTCTTTATCTCTCTCATTCCCCCAAATGCTTTCTCTCAGTTCCCTCTACCTCAGCTTTTACATGCCCGTTTACCTTTTGTTCTCTTTTCAACCTTCTCTCTGTCACCATCAGCATCTTTCTATATCTGTTTTTGCTCCTTTCTCTGCCCTATCGTCTTCTGTTGTCTTCTTTTCTCTTTTCACCATCCGCTCTTTCTCTCAGCTGGCAGGCCCTTTCCTGCTTTCCCCTTCGCACGCTGTTCACTCTCAATGTTCCGACCTTCTGTCTCCCTCTCAGTATGTAGCCCTCTCTTCTTTCTCACCATCGCTTCTCTCTTTTTCACACTCTCTAGTAGTGCGACTGTTCGTGAACTCTAAGTCTATGTTCAGCAACAAAGCGGTGCTTCTGACTCTATCATTCATGGTACGGGGGTAGAATTGTGAACTCGGCCTCTTACGTTGGTTGTCAGATTCTGCCTGGAGCTTATATGTTTGCTAGTTTTATCATCTTTAAATACGTCCAGTTATGTGTGAATGTTTACTCAACACTCCAATGTGTAATACAAACTAAAGAACATAAACCTGTTTTGGCGTGGAAAACAGGGCAAGGTATGAAGACCCCCGACGGCCATAGCCCCCCTTTTCTCCTAAATAACCCCATTTAAACTGGGAATATCCGAGTTGAATTCTGCAATATGGTCAGTTACCCACACCTTCGCTTTACAAATTCCAATTAAAGTGCCCTGCAGTATTCGTCAAATGACACGAAGAATAAAGAATGAATTACACAACCCTGGGATAAATCAACAAAAGATATGTTTATGTTTATGGATTTGTAAAGCGCTTAGCTGCCTGCGGGCTTCCCAGCGCTGAGAGGGTAGACAGAGTCTGCTTAGAGGATTAGAGGATTACGGGAAGAGCCACGTTTTGAGCTTTTTTCTGAATGCCAATCCATCAGATAGCACGCGTGATTCCTTCGGCAGGGAGTTCCATAGTCCCGGGACCGGAGGCGAGAAGGATCTTCCTCCCCATCTGGCTCGCTTTATCCTGTTCTGCTTCATGAGTAGATTTGAGGGTGATTTAAGGTGTCTGCCTGGGTTGTATGGAGTGATACGTTTTTTGATTGTAGTTGGGCCTTTATCATTCATAGCTCTACGAGGGATGTAGAGTAATTTGAACTCTATTCTGGCCTTTAGTGGGAGCCAGTGAAGTGTCTTCAGTGCCGCCTTAGCTGACTGCTGTCTGGGGACGCGGAGTAGATTGCCATGATCCAATCGTGACAGTACAAGGGCCTGGACAACTATTCTACGCGTAGTTTCAGGAATAAGCGGTAGTATCTTCCGAAGCATTCACATGACGCATGACCCTGCTATTTTTCTGGCTTGAGTCTCCATGGACAAGCTTTTGTCCAGTCAAATTCCAAGATTCTTTACCTCTGTCTTCGGGAGAGGGGGATCCCCTAGTTCTGGAGGCCATCTAATCGTGTTTCGTGGGGCCTCCTTGTTGCCCAGGAACATAAGCTCTGTTTTGCCTCCGTTCAGTTTTAGGCAGATACATGAACAGCTTAACATGTTATGCGTCTCTTTTTACCCAGATACAAAATTAACCCACGTGAAAGGTGGACATTATCCCTCACATGTTAGCGATGTATGTTGGCACTGCTTCCTACTAGACCTAAACCACTGTGCTTGCCTTTCTGTGCCTCTTCTGTGGTCTGAAATATCCACCTGTCTGAACCGGGCCATGTCTGCTCTGCAGGCGCCTTATTCTGTCCGTGGACTCGAAAACACCCGCTATAAAGCAATGGATGGGAGCTCAGCCCCCTCTAGTGGACATATAGCGAATCACATGCTCTGGTCCTGCAGGTAGTGGGAAGGGGCACGCTCGGTGACGCACGTTTGTTTGGACACCTCGGCACGTGACCTGGCACCCTCCGCCGGCAAACCTAAATTCCAGGTTTGAATAGCACAGCTGGGAATGCGTTTAACATGTAAAAGCCGGGTACTTCCAGCTCAATATTCACACTGGGAAAAATTAACACTACCATTACCAGCATGCACTGAAAACAAGCATTGCCAAAATCAATATGTCCAACATTTGTGAGCTATTGACTTTGCCAATGATTTTTAGCCACGCGGCACAGTAGCTAAAGTGGAAAAAAAAGATAAGCCTTAGACGTGTTCGCCCACGTCATTTTGAAAGCACGCGCACCACACTTATGCGCCTGCAAAATAACGCAGGCATTTTTCTTCCCTTTTATTTACCGACTCGAGTTGGATCAATAACTATGAAGAAAACAAAAGAGTGTTTTTTTTTTAACGGGCAGGCGGGGGAGCGGAAGCAACATGGAGGAGTTTGGGGTAACAGCAAAGCATCACATAGGAGGGTGGGTAGAGAAGGGCACAGCATCATGGGGGGATAAATACACGGGGGAGACAGCTAGAAAGGCACACACTCTCATGGAGCGCTTCACGCAAAAGAAACAAGTAGTGCTTTGAAAAGCAAGCAGTGGAAGCAGAGATGCCAGCCAATCAAAACAATGGGAAAGAGGCGGTGCTTCCTAGAAGGACAAACACAAGATCGACATGATTGGACACCAATATGAAGCAGGAAAATGAGAGTGACAAGGTAAGCCAACCAATGCTCGGCGCCAGTCAGCCAAATTATCCTGTATAAGCGGAGACAGCGGGGACGCCCTGGTGAGGCCTGATCCGCCCGGAGAGAGTTGGAGGCTGACTTGATTGGCCTGGAGCCCAGAGGAAACCGGAGGAGCGGAGGCCCAGGGGCGTGCGCGCGATCGGAGCACAAGACGAATGCTGTGGAGCGATTGCAGACGCCCTGCGGACGGAGGATCAGCGACTGGGTGAGCGGAGCTGAAAGAGAAGGCTGACTGCGGTGAGGCGGCGCGTGAGACCAGCGGACGCCACGAGGAAGTGCTATTGCCGCCGGAGCCTGGAGCGCGAGTACCCAGCCGGGGGGATGCGTAGGCGGAGGCCAAGGAAGGTGGGAATCGATCGACTAACCCCGCAGAGGTGTGAGTAAGAGGGCCGAGAGGCAGAGGAGCGGGCCGTGACCAGGGCAGTGAGATTGTGTCCCTGTATAATAACCCAGGCTTGAACGCTTCGCGATCGGCAGAGAGGCCCAGTGGAGGGGCCCTAGGTGAAATACACGACCGGGGGCATGTTGGAAGCAGGGAAAAATATACAGAAAGGAAGCCGACACCCAAACAGAACATGGTGGGAAGCCCCTTGAGGTGGTTCAAGGTGGGGCAAGGAGAAGCCTTGATGGTGAAACACGACAAACAAGGCAGACAGTGGGCACATCCCAACAGGCCCAAGCGGGAAAGGGGTTTACCTGAGGCCCAAACCTGAACACCCAGAACGGCTCTGAGTTGGAGGCCTGTGAGATTGGAGGAGAGAGACGGGCCAGCAAAGACAAGGTCTTGGTTCCTCTGAGGGAAGGATCAGGAAGAGCAAAACGTAAACTGAGGACCACTGAGAGTGAGACCACAAGAGGTATCGTGGTATCAGTATTTCGAAGGGGCCCAGAGTGAGACTAACAATCCAGGGGGGATACAGGCCAGACTTTTTGGCAGACAACGCCCCCTTCATAAAATGGGAAAGCCTAGAAGGAAGCAAACAGGGCCCACCTTGGAACACGAGGACACCACGCAAGAGCTAGTACAGAAGAAGCCAGGAAGTGACTTCTCCGACAACCCGGTTCAGCAGCAACTGTCTAAAATATTGGAGGCTATTGCTTATACAAAGGCAACGCTCCACCAGGACATAAGCACTGTGGCAATTGGGCCTGGGCTTGCTGAGAGCAGATGGGGGACCTAAATAGCAGAATCTACACGCTGGAGAAGAGAGCAGAGGATGCGGAAGGGCAGAATAGAAGGAACAATGTGAGGATCCTGAAATTGCCTGAGGGAGTGGAAGGAGATGATATGATTAAGTGCTTGGAGGGTTGGGTCAGTGAAGTGGTGGCTCCAGAGGGTTTGTCGCCCTTCTACACACTGGAGAGGGTGCACTGAGTACCGGCTAGACCGCTGGCCCTGGGGAGACCCCCGCGCCCTGTGGTGGCCAGACTCCTCCACTTCAAAGATAGGGATTATCTTCTGCAAAAGGCACGTTCTGAGGGGCTGTATATGGTCGGAAACAGTAAAGGGATGGGAGGAGCCAGGCTCCAAGATGGCTGTGTGCTAACTCGGCAGTAGTACTGACTACTCCAAAAAGTTTATTGTCCAAACAGATGCTTCTGAGTTGGGTGTGGGAGCTGTGCTGTCACAACTTAATGTAGATGGTCAAGACCAACCCATTGCTTTTATTAGCAGAAGGTTGACCCCCAGAGAGAAGAATTGGTCAGCTATTGAGAGGGAGGCCTTTGCTGTGGTGTGGGCCCTGAAGAAGCTGAGGCCATACTTGTTTGGCACTCACTTCAAGATTCAGACCGACCATAAGCCCCTCTTGTGGCTAAATCAGATGAAGGGTGAAAACCCCAAACTGCTTAGGTGGTCCATTTCCCTACAGGGTATGGACTTTACAGTGGAGCACCGGCCAGGTACTGACCATGGGAATGCAGATGGTCTCTCCAGGTACTTCCACTTAGGACATGAAGACGAGACTGGTCAAGGCTAGTTTAATGTCCCTGCGTTTGGGGGGGGGGGTTGTGTAGGAGAGTAGGGTCTGCTATCCTATGGTCACCCCAAATGTTTGCTTTTTGCTTCACTGGTTTTTGACATATTGAGGCTGTGGGCCTGCTAATCAGACCCCCAGCCTGCTGTTCTCTCTACTAAATTAAAACTATGCACCCTAGGTGCATAACCAATTGGAAGTGGATCACCCTGTCAGCCCCTGTACCAGTGTACACTAGGTACCCAGGGCATTGGTGTATCTAAGGCCTGCCAGGGGCTGAAGCATGTATTATGCCACCCCAGGCTTGGCCTAACAAATTTGACACAACTGGCTGATCACTCAGCTGGGGTAAGTTGGTGTAACCACCTCTTACTTAGGTGTAGTATACCTATACCTAACCTTAAATGGGACACCTGGTAACCTATAAGTCACTCCTATGGCAGGCCTTAACAATCCTGAAGGCAGAGTGCTTGGTTCCATGTGAGATGGTGCTCTGGCATGAGCTGAGCCTGTCTGCAGTGGTCGGAACAACTTCCTTCTACTGTTTCCAGATATCGTCATACCATATACTCTTAAGTGCATTATGAACCTCGCGGTTAAATGCTATCTTGGGTTTGGCTTTATCAAAACATGTCGAGTAAGGTGTCATACGAATTGGAATACTAACCCCTCGCCAATTCTGGCGACGGGGTTAGCATTCCACCCTTCTAGAGGGACACGACATGTACAGTACCTGAAACCCGGGTAAAATCAGACATAGCCTCAGCTCCACAAAATGGATGCTGCCACCACAGACACAAGTCTGCCCTCCTGCTGCTGGGAGTCCTTCCAGCTTGGGAGGTGTGGACAAAGGGTTTCCTGCCAGGGGAGGTGCGTGCACCAGCCCAGACAGGATTTTGTGTATTGGTCAGGTAGGGCTTGAAAGAAACCAGACATGCCTGAGGCTCACAAGGAGCCTCGGTGCATATGCCAGTTCAATCCGGTCCTGGGGCACACCAGTCCCGGGCCTGGGGCGAGCTGGACAAAGGATTGGGGGTGTAACCACCCCCCTTCCTGGTCCCACCCTTAGGGAGGGACCTAGCAGGTAGTCCGGCCCCTAGAATCCGCTTAAAGGTAGGAGCTGTGTCCTAAGACTTCAGACATCCTGGAATCAACTTGAAACTAAGAAGAAGACGGGAACTTCGACGCTCTGCCGCACAGAGGACTGAAGCCAATCTCCCCTGTGGTCAGGGAGTGACCACCTTGCTAACGCAAGCACCATCCAGCGAATCAACATCTGCTTTGCCGCCGCCTCCCGCCGGAGCCCGAGCCCAGAGACTGACAAGACCTGGACCTCCAGACCTCTCACTGCCCGATCCACAGTCCCTGAGAAGAGGAGACCCGTGGAGGCACCGAGACATGTGGAGCCAGCCATCTTGAAAAGACCACGACAAGCTGCAAGCGCAACAACCGAGGCTCCCTCCAAGTTGTGCTTTGGGATCTGAGAAGCCCAACACCCGAGCAGCATCTGCACCAAAGGTGAGCCCTCCAGCATCTCCACGATCTGCGTGGGGCCCTTCTGCATTTTGCCACTCGACGCGCCTAACCGGTTGCTGGCCCGCTGGCTAGTGGCCATCTTGGCGACGAACTTCAAAAACTACACCGCTGGTCTGGTTGCTCCAGACTGGCCCTTGCTCCCCTCCAAAGGAGCAATCCCTCTGACCTTGCTGGTCAGAACCATCAGCTTATTTTGTTTTCCACAACAATTGCTTTTGCCAAGGCTTGTTTGCTTCGATCAAGTCGCCGACACCGCCGACAGCGAGAGACTGCGTGGGACAGCTCGTGAACCGACTCCTGGACGTCGTCAACCTTCAGGGACCACGTGGCTGCAGAGACAAGCTACACCTTCCTTCCTGTTTGCACCCGACATCGCCTGGTACCCACCTGGTGCCACGCTGGTCACTGGCTAGTGACTGTGAACACTGTCCCCTCTGCTTACAGGTCTTCTACAACCCCGATCCACCCTTGGATCCACCGCATCCCTTCCGGAACGACCGCCTGCAGCATCTTTGTCCACAGGCTCCATTGAACAGATAGAAGAAACCCGACGCACTTCGACACCTACGCACCCGCTTCCTGTGGGTGAGGTAAAGCTGGCACTCCGGTGCCCAAGTGTAGAGTATCATCTCTAGTGTCTGTGTTTCCAATCTTGAGTTCATAGTCCATCCGGAAGATTCCTTTTGCAGTAACTTTGTACTTTTTACGCACCCATTGAAAACCTATGGGAGCTCGCGTGTGACTATTTGCTCTGCACACGCCACCCGTGGACCTCCTGGTCACTAACTGAAGTTAGCTCCTTGTAGGCCCAGCGATTCTAGAGGCCCTAGGCCTTTTCCCTTTTCTGTTCGTGGTACTTATACCACTATTTTAGTATATGGTTTGAGCGGCCACCAGGGCCTATCCATATAAAGTGCAACTTCTGTGTATTCTACTGTAATCTTGTTTGACGATTTGTGCTCCTGTGCTCATAAAGAGACTAGGGGTTACTTTGAGAAATAAATACATATATATTTTGAATATATATCTGTGTGGTGTCCTTTCATTGGTATAAAAAGGGGGTTGCATTTGGTAAAACAGCTTGCTTAACACGTTTCACGAGTTTAGCCTCAAAGACTGCTTAGCCTACGCTACCACTAGGGCAGCTAGTCCGAAGACGGGAATTTCGACGCTCTGCCGCACAGAGGACTGAAGCCAATCTCCCCTGTGGTCAGGGAGTGACCACCTTGCTAACGCAAGCACCATCCATCGAATCAACGTCTGCTTTGCCGCCGCCTCCTGCCGGAGCCCGAGCCCAGAGACTGACAAGACCTGGACCTCCAGACCTCTCACCGCCCGATCCACAGTCCCTGAGAAGAGGAGACCCGTGGAGGCACCGAGACACGTGGAGCCAGCCATCTTGAAAAGACCACGACAAGCTGCAAGCGCAACAACCGAGGCTCCCTCCAAGTTGTGCTTTGGGATCTGAGAAGCCCAACACCCGAGCAGCATCTGCACCAAAGGTGAGCCCTCCAGCATCTCCACGATCTGCGTGGGGCCCTTCTGCATTTTGCCACTCGACGCGCCTAACCGGTTGCTGGCCCGCTGGCTAGTGGCCATCTTGGCGACGAACTTCAAAAACTACACCGCTGGTCTGGTTGCTCCAGACTGGCCCTTGCTCCCCTCCAAAGGAGCAATCCCTCTGACCTTGCTGGTCAGAACCATCAGCTTATTTCGTTTTCCACAACAATTGCTTTTGCCAAGGCTTGTTTGCTTTGATCAAGTCGCCGACACCGCCGACAGCGAGAGCCTGCGTGGGACAGCTCGTGAACCGACTCCTGGACGTCGTCGACCTTCAGGGACCACGTGGCTGCAGAGACAAGCTACACCTTCCTTCCTGTTTGCACTCGACATCGCCTGGTACCCACCTGGTGCCACGCTGGTCACTGGCTAGTGACTGTGAACACTGTCCCCTCTGCTTACAGGTCTTCTACAACCCCGATCCACCCTTGGATCCACCGCATCCCTTCCGGACCGACCGCCTGCAGCATCTTTGTCCACAGGCTCCATTGAACAGATAGAAGAAACCCGACGCACTTCGACACCTACGCACCCGCTTCCTGTGGGTGAGGTAAAGCTGGCACTCCGGTGCCCAAGTGTAGAGTATCATCTCTAGTGTCTGTGTTTCCAATCTTGAGTTCATAGTCCATCCGGAAGATTCCTTTTGCAGTAACTTTGTACTTTTTACGCACCCATTGAAAACCTATGGGAGCTCGCGTGTGACTATTTGCTCTGCACACGCCACCCGTGGACCTCCTGGTCACTAACTGAAGTTAGCTCCTTGTAGGCCCAGCGATTCTAGAGGTCCTAGGCCTTTTCCCTTTTCTGTTTGTGGTACTTATACCACTATTTTAGTATATGGTTTGAGCGGCCACCAGGGCCTATCCATATAAAGTGCAACTTCTGTGTATTCTACTGTAATCTTGTTTGACGATTTGTGCTCCTGTGCTCATAAAGAGACTAGGGGTTACTTTGAGAAATAAATACATATATATTTTGAATATATATCTGTGTGGTGTCCTTTCATTGGTATAAAAAGGGGGTTGCATTTGGTAAAACAGCTTGCTTAACACGTTTTACGAGTTTAGCCTCAAAGACTGCTTAGCCTACGCTACCACTAGGGCAGCTAGTCCGAAAAGGTTGACTTACAACCACACCATAAGGGTTGCTTGGCATGGTACAAGGTGGTCACTTTAACTAGTGAACATCATATACCAGGCCAACTTCTCACACCTAGGATAGCGGCTGGAATTGGGCTGAAACCGGATTACCGCGCACGCTACTGGGAACTTGGCTGATTTTCTGTTGTGACTATTGCCGCCGGTGAATGCAACGTTTCTACTCCCCCCCCATTGATTATATTGGAGCTCTCCTGCCGCTCCCTGCTCCTCCTTGACTGTCAGTGTGGGACCCTGCCCTTGGCTCTGTGTGTCGGAGGCTCCACGTGCTTTCCTGCTGAATGAGCACCGGGTCCTGGGGGCATGTTCTGAGGTCCGTGGAAGGTCCAGGGGTCGGTCCCTTGACTTAGAGACATTCAACAGAGGGTGATCCCCTGACAACAGCTTTACCCTCCCTCACCTGTGGAGTGACTGCTAACATCGGGACTTTTTGTTGGGCTGAAGTGTACATTCGTGAGCGCCCTTTTTGTATGTTTATGGCCTGTTGCTATAATTAGACTGCCATGTCGTCCTCCTACCTCTGATCCGGAAGATGGCGCCCCCTTCCCTGATCTGGAGGATCTGCTGAGCATGGAAATAGAAATGGGCCTGCTCCTTTCCCAGGTTTCGATGATCTGCTGAGTATGGAAATAGAAATGGGCCTGCTCCCTTCACAAACTATGGTGGCCATCTTGGAGTGGTCACTCATTTTACCTATACTCACACTCCTGGTCCCTGCTATGTTTGCCCAATATCACATACTGGGTGATGTCGCCTATCTTCAAAATGGCGCCGGTCAGGTGATTTCAGGTCTACGCCCTGTGTGGTCCCCAAAGGTGAGCAGAGGGGCCGGCTGGACATCAGACATTGTTTTCTTCCTCATCTTGTTTTTCTATGTTTATTGAATGCACTATCAATGGATCTAACTCTAATGTAACTGTAATTGATGTAACGCTTTAACACACCTTAATCCTCATGTAAAGCGCTCTGCTACCTCCGGGTCTAGCCTGGGTTTCCTCGTCTCCTCGCTGTGTCTCTTACGCCCTCCCCCACCTCTTCCCTCCTTCATTCTTTGCTTGCCTCCCCTATTCCTTCCCTCTCCCATGAATCTCTTTCCCCCTGCCTGCTTTGTTTATCCTCGTGCCTATGCTCCGCTTAAACTCCCTCCCCGTCGCGCATTTTCATTATCCCCTTACCCTCTACACGCCTTCAAACAACGGATGTAACTGGTAATTGCGGTACCTTCTGTAATAATGTGTAATTTGTAACCTATGTAACCCTACCAACCCGACTCCCCACAATGGTCCCCTCTAGTATGCCCTTGTCCAAAGCACTCCTACTCCCCTTGCTGGGGATGGATCCAGCATTTTTTGCCCTGGAGTCTCAGAGACCCCTCTGAGAGAGTCCACAGTGACAAGGGAGTCTCACATAGCGGAGGACTGAGATTGATCCCCTTACCACTGGGAACCGTCTCCTATCCTGCCGGAAGTCAGACACTGTGCCCACGCTGGGTCTTCTACCCCCTCCCCCTCCTCTTCCCTCCTTCACTCTTCTAAGTGTGCCCGTGACCAAAGCAATCCTCTCCGCTTGTTGGGGAGGGATCCAGCATCTATGCCCTGGAGTCTCAGCGACCCCGCTGAGAGACTCCACCGCGACAAGGGAATCACCCAAAATGGAAGACTGGGAATGATCCCTTTACCGCAGGGAGCCGTCTCCCTCCCAGCCGGACATCAGACACAGTTACTTCCTCACCTCCTCGCTGTGTCTCCTACCCCCCACCTCTTCCCTCCTTCATTCTTTGCTTGCCTCTCTCATTCCTTTCCTCTCTCCCCTGAATCTCTCTCCCCCTGCCTGCTTAGTTTTCCCTTGTGCCAATTCTCTGCTTAATCTCCCTCCCTGTCGCCCTTTTACATTACCCCCTTACCCTCTAAACGCCTTGAACCAACGGATGTAACTTGTAATTGATGTACCTTCTGTAACAATGTGTAACTTGTAACCTATGTAACTCTCCTCATGTAAAGCGCTCTGATACCTCCGGGTCTAGCCAGCGCTATATAAAACTCAAGTAAATAAATAAATAAATAAATAAATAAATAAAGTTTCTCTCTTCCCGGACTATACCCTGGAGGTCCAGAGGCGGCGTACTTCCTTCCTGGAAGTTAAGAGAGCATTAAGGGAGGAAGGGATTCAGTGCTCATTAATGTTCTCGGCCTGGTTGCGAGTTATGTTGGATGGGAAGACGCACTTCTGTGAGGATCCAAAAGCAGCACGGGACTGGATTTAGGCCTACAGAACGGAGAGCCTACCGGCCGCGCAGAAGACAGGAACGCTGCCCAGGGAACGAGAACCTGGGAAAAGGCTCAGGAGACGACAGAGGCGGGAAACCCCCACGAAACAAAGCCTCTCGCAGATGGAGAGGGAAAGAGCTGAGGCATTGAAGGCTGTGACAGACATGATGCAGAGCAGAAGATCATCGTCAGAGAAGGGATCCGGATCCAGGAAGGGGTCTGACAGGTCAGACTCAGACTTGTCCCGTAGCAGTAGTGTTAAATTACCGGTGTTGACCCCGAATATTGCGGATGAGATTATCTAAAATGTTGTCAGGCGCGTCTTCTCTCCCCTCTTTTTGTTTATCTTGGCCTCCCTTATGGGCTCGGGGCTCTGGGGGAGGCGGGGGGGTGGGGAGGGGGGAGGGGCGGCCGGTGGGGCCCCTGGGTCCAGGCCAGTTTGGCCTCTCAGGGCTGATGCACCAGATGCAAATCTCATTATCTTGCATTAGTTGCCCGGGGTGACTGCCACGCTCCATTTTAGGTCCTTCTGTTACTGGTTTGGGACCTTAACTTGCTGATGCAGTCCTATCTGTTGTTTGGGTGGATGGCCGTTGCCAGACTATTCTGGGGTTGGGGAGTTGTCCTATGGGGATTTTTTGTTGTGTTCTTTTTGTGTTCTAAGTGCGGAGGGGGGTGGGTGGGTAAGACAGGGAGAACTACTGACTGGGAGCGCAGTAGGGACCGAAGCAGGGGGATGACTATCCACGATGCCATCCACACATACTGCGTTAAAGTTCATAAAGTGGAACATCAGAGGGATGGGATCTATGGGTAAAAGACACAAGGTGTTTGGATACTTAAAGAGGAGGGATGTTCATATAGCAAGAGACCCACCTGATTAGTAGTGAAGTTGAAAAACTGCGCAGGGGATGGAGGGGTCGGATATGCGCTATTACCTTCTCAGCGTATGCCACAGGGGTGTTGATATGGGTGAGGCTGGGTGTTCCCTTCGACCACACCAGTACCAAGATCGACAGTGAAGGCAGGTATGTCCTGGTAACTGGGAGGCTAGCGGGGGGGGATGCTGGGCAGTGTGCATGCGCCCAACACCGAGCAGGTGATTTTCCTTGGTGCCCTTTCAGCTCAGACGGCTGGCTGCGCAGGAGGGAGCTTAGTGATCGGGGTGACTTTAACTGTGTTGCAGACATCACAGCGGACTGCTTGCACATGCCTCTACCGGGAGCACAGGCCCACCGCGTGGCAGCAGGGTTCAGGGGTTGGATAGAGCATTGGGGTCTTGATGGTACCTGGAGGGCGCAGCACGCAACTGATAGAGAATACTCATACTTCTCCCCTATGCATCAGGTACACACTAGACTGGACACCTTTCTGAGCACACCGGACCTTAGTGCCTACGTTACACACACAGAATACCTGGGAAGGACGCTATCGGATCCTAGTCCTTTAATAATGACATATCAACCCCTAGGGAGACGTCCCCCAATTCCACTGTGGAGGTTGAACGCTTTGCTGCTGGAAGATACGCCCTTCTGAGAGTCCTTGGGGGCCCTTATTGACACGTTTTTCCCGATTAATGCCAACTCAGCGCCCTCAGTGTTGGTGGAGTGGGAGGCGTTTAAGGTGGTGTTGAGGGGGCACTGACTGGGCCAGTCGATCGGTGCACAGCGGGAAATTAGGCAGGAACACTTAGACCTGGAGTACAAGATCCGACTAGACAACATTCAGGGGCAAGATGATCCCTCAGCGGTGCAACTGCGGGAGACCCAAGCGAGCTACAGCAACACATTGGAAAGTCTGCGATGCCACGGCTATAGGGAGTACCTAGACAAGGTGCAGAGGGAGGAAGTGAAGGCTGGTCGTCTGCTGGCATGGTTGATCAGACCTGAGAGTAGGTGGTCTCAGACGGACACCGGTGAACGGGTATATGACCTCAATGCCACCAATGATCTGTTCAGTAGGTTCTACGAACGGTTGTATACTGCACCAGCATCGGCTTCACGCTCTAGAAATGTTACCGCTCCGGACGCTAGAGGAACAAGTGCAAGAGGAACTAGGAGGTCCAGTGACCTTGCGGGAGGTCAGACTGGCCATTGCAGACATGGCGATTGGGAAAACACCGGGGCCAAATGGCCTCCCGTCAGAATTTTACACACGATATGTGGACCAATTGGCGCCGTGTCTAGTAACCATGTACGCAGAATCCTTGCAACTGGGGGGACTCCCTGAATCCACCCAGAGCGCTTTGGTGATCCCTCTCCCTAAGACCACGGAGATCGGAGCACCAGTCATGGAGTATAGACCGTTATCTACGCTCAACCTGGACTTCAACATTTTTTGCAAAATATTGGCGCTCAGATTGCTTCCGCATATGCATTCCATTATACACACTGATCAAAATGGGTTTATTCCCTCCCGTAATACATCTTATAATTTGCGCAGGCTGTTCTCTGTCCTCCTTCATGATGAGACGAACTCTATACCCTCTGCAGCTGTACTTTCGGTCGACCTAGAAAAAGCCTTTGATACGGTCGGCTGGGACTACCTTTTTGAGGTAATGATATGGCTGGGCCTAGGAGAAGTTTGGGTGAAATGGGTACAACTTCTTTATTCATCCCCGACGGCGAGGGTTTGGATGGGGAAGACTGTGTCCTCTCAATACTCTATACTGTGAGGAACCCGGCAAGGGTGCCTCGTCTCGCCTTTATTGTTTGCCCTAACGAATGAACCCTTAGCGGAACTTTTCCGAGAGGGTGGGGAGGAAATGGGACTAAGGCTGGATGTATGGCTGCACACTGTCTCCCTATATGCTGATGACATTTAAGGTCATACGTGACTGGTACTACAGCGCCCCTTATGCTCTTGGAGCGTTTTGAAAACTTATCAGGCCTGCGGGTCAATAAGAAGAAAACTTACCTCTTCCCACTGGTGGGACCGACGCGTAGGCCAGAGATGCTTCCGGCAGACATTAACTGGGCCCCACATTCGTTTAAATACCTAGGTATACAAGTCTTTCACACCATGGAAGACCTGAAAGAAGGTGAATTTGGGCAAAGCAATGCGGTCGCTCCGAACCTGTGTGTCTTTCTGGTGCACTTTGCAGCTGCCCATCCTTGCACAGGTTTCTTTGACTGAAATGGTAAAGCTGCCTCTGTTCTTATATTTCTTTGTGAATTTACCGGTCCTGATGCCCTGTCCATAGTTTAGACTGCTGAACTCCTTAGTGAGTGATTTGATATGGAGAAATGGGAGACAAAGAGTATCTCTGAAGACACTACAGAGGCCCATGACAGAAGGGAGCTTAAGAGTGCCAGACTTTGAACTGTACATGCTGGCAGGCCAGCTGCAGTGGCTAGCACAATGAGTGGAGGGGGTGAATGCGGAGGGAACTTGGCAGATAGACTCTAATGATAACCCTGAAGTACTGTTAGCCAAACTACTGAGACCGAAGACTGTCACTCCCTATCGGTCAGCGCTACAACTTACAGCCCTTCAGACTTGGAAGCGATGCACGCGCAGACTGGGAGGGTCCCCATGGTACACCCATTCTCTGCCATTGGTTAAGCTCCCTCATGGGGATCCTGTGACGACGTTCACGACTGAGCAAATGAATCTGTGGATGGAGGTGGGCCTGGTTTCGGTGGGAGACTGCTACCAAGATGGCTCCCTGGTCCTGTTTGCTGACTTGATGGACAGCAATGGTCTTCCCCCAGGACAGTTTCTTCGATATGAGGCTTTGGTCCGCACTTTTGATCAGTTGTGGGGCAAGGGAAGGGAAAAGCCAGAGACCCATCCAGAACTGCATGCACTGCTCACACTGGGCACCATGAGGCACCAAGTGAAGTGGCACCATGATGCTTTGGACTCTGCGTCCACTACCCCATTGGGGGAGCTTCGTGGGAGATGGGAGAGGGTGGTAGACAGAGCACTTACAGATGCAGAATGGAGTAAGGTCCTCCAATCCCCCAAGAAGATATCACGGAACACCAGACTCAAATATATACAGTTTAATTACATACACATGGCCTATATGACTCCTCATTGACTCAATGTAATGTATGGCGGAGAAGTGAGAAATTGCCCGAGATGTGCTCATGTGGACTCTGACTTTATACACATGACTTGGAGTTGCGGTATCATACATACATATTGGGAGGAGATTTTAGCCAAGATCAAAGACGCATTGGGGAGGGAGCTAGCCTCCACGATAGAGACTTGCTTGCTAGGGCTTTTCCCAAAACCAACTAAGCGAAAGATGGGGAATAGATTGATTGACCTGGCCCTGGGACTGACCAAGCAACGGACAGCATTAGAATGGAAGTCCTCATATGGGCCGAGGGTAGCCAGCTGGAACCAGGACGTTATTAGTTGGGCCAGACCAGAGGGCAGAGCCTTGAGTTGGGAGGAATCAAAGGGCATAAGGAGAGGGCCTATAGCAGGCCTTTGGAAGGAGGCCTTGGCAGCCTGGGAGAATCCAGAACCAGAGCAGGAAACGGGAGGAGAGACAAGGAGGGATAGTGGGTAGTTCACATTTTACTACAATAGATGGCCACTCTCTGGCTGGGAAGGGTATGTGCAGGTAGACAGCAGTGAAAAGAAAATAGACACCTTTAGGCGGAGACAAGGCCATCGGTTACGATATGACCAGACGTAGTGAGAGAAAAGACCCCCCTGGGAAGATACGCAACATTTGGCGCTTAAAGCTTAGTAATTAAGAGCAATAATGCACCCCTGGAGTCTGGTACCCATGATGTTGGGTCAATTGTTTATATTTTAAAGACTGAGTTCGATTTGATGAGGACATTACTGAGCCCTGGTCTGTAGCCGGAGTCCATGCACTGGGATGTGACCGAGAAGTTGCGATGGGCATTCTCCAGAGAAAAGATGGTTACAGTGAATCATTGATAGACATGATCTAGAAGAGTAAAGATAGATTCAGGGAAATGAGAAGTGGTTTTAAGATGGGTTATCAGATTGAAATGTGTATGGAAATGCCTATATAATAATGATTAAGCAATGTAAAGTGAATAATTGAGAAATGTGTGTATATAAATGCCTCAAATTACAAATGCCAATAAAAATATGTTTAAAAAAAAAAAAAAGTCTACAGCTCAGGGGAACAGCAGGACCAAAAGCAAAATGAATGATTCAACATATGCGCTTGCTGTCCTTATGCCCCTGAGTGGCAATTCCCAGTTTCCAGGCAGCTTCTCCGCCAACCTGAAGTTGATGAGGTCTCTCAGGAGGTTAATGCATCTGCTACTGGGGTGCCTGTGCGACCTGTGAATTACAGGTCTGAACAAACAGCCGTTCATCCTTCTTGGGATGATAACATGAGTGCTGCAGAGCAGTAACACACCTGTTATGAGATACAAGGGGATGAGTTCTCTCAGTGTGAGCTATCAGTTTATTGAAGAGAAGGACTCATCCTTTGTGTCATGCCTCAATGCCCTGCAGGGAAATGTGCAGCCTCAGGTGCAGTTCACTTCAGGGAAGAGAGGGAGAACAGAGTCCCAGCTAGAATGTGAACACACTGGGCTTCACTGCAGTCTTCTGGACCACTGGATTTACTGCGCCACAAGACACGGGGATCTAGAGCTCAAATATTCTGCGTCACACTGCACGGTCCTGGAGGGTTGACTCGCGGGGCCAGTGCACAGATCTGGTTTTTAGATCTTAAATATTCTGCATTACACTGCACGGTTCTGGAAGGGTTGACTCACTGGGCCAGTGCACAGCTCGGGGTTCTAGATCTCAAATGTTCTGCATTACACTGCACGGTTCTGGAAGGGCTAACTTACTGGGCCAGTGCACAGCTCGGGGTTCTAGATCTCAAATATTCTGCATCACACTGCACGGTTCTGGAAGGGTTGACTCACTGGGCCAGTGCACGGCTCTGAGTTCTAGATCTCAAATATTCTGCATCACACTGCACGGTTCTGGAAGGGTTGACTCACTGGGCCAGTGCACGGCTCTGGGTTCTAGAACTCAAACCTTCTGCATTACACTGCACAGCTCTGGAAGGGTTGACCCACTGGGTCAGTGCACAGCTCGGGGTTCTAGATCTCAAATTTTCTGCATCACACTGCACAGTTCTGGAAGGGTTGACTCACTAGGCCAGTACACAGCTCTGAATCTCAAATATTCTGCATTACACTGCACAGTTCTGGAAGGGTTGACTCACGGGGCCAGTGCACAGCTGAGTTCTAGATCTCAAATATTCTGCATCACACTGAACGGTTCTGGAAGGGTTGACTCACCGGGCCAGTGCACAGCTCTGGGTTCTAGATCTCACATATTCTGCATATTCTGCATCACACTGCACGGTTCTGGAAGGGCTAACTCACTGGGCAAGTGCACAGCCCTGGGTTCTAGATCTCAAATATTCTGCATCACACTGCACGGTTCTGGAAGGGCTGACTCACTGGGCCAGTGCACCACTCTGGGTTCTAGATTTCAAATATTCTGCCTTACACTGCACGGTTCTGGAACGGTTGACTCACTGGGCCAGTGCACAGCTCTGGGTTCTAGATCTCAAATATTCTGCCTTACACTGCATGGTTCTGGAAGGGCTGCCTTACTGGGCCAGTGCACAGCTCTGGGTTCTAGATTTCAAATATTCTGCCTTACACTGCACGGTTCTGGAAGGGCTGACTTATTGGGCCAGTGCATCGCTCTGGGTTCTAGATCTCAAATATTCTGCCTTATACTGCACGGTTCTGGAAGGGGTGACTCACTGGGCCAGTGCACAGCTCTGGGTTCTAGATCGCAAATATTCTGCCTTATACTGCACGGTTCTGGAAGGGGTGACTCACTGGGCCAGTGCACAGCTCTGGGTTCTAGATCTCAAATATTCTGCATCACACTGCACAGTTCTGGAAGGGTTTACTCACTGGGTGTGAGAAGTTGGCCTGGCATAGGCTGGTCACTAGTTATAGTGGCCACCTTGCACCAGTCCAATTCGACTCTTATGGTAGATAGGTTTAAGACAACCTTTTAAAGAAAGCTATCCTAGTGGTAGCTGTGGAGAGCAGCCTTCAGGCTAGGTCTCATAGGAATGTAAATAAGCTTGTTTTACCTTATAATCTCTTGAATTACCAAATGAAAGGACACCACACAGGTATATATTTCAAATATATATGTATTTATTACTAGACACACTCTACTAATCTCTTTATGAGATTAGAAACCAGGTACACATTCAAATGTCAATATTTCACAATAAATTAAGCAGAAATATGGCTGGAGCCCAAGGGGCATACCAGACCATATACTAAGAAAGTGGTATAAGGATGTCGACTTGCAAAATAGCAAGGCCTAGGGCCTGGGGAATCGCTGGGGCGTCACTACTGCAGTGTTAGCAGGTAAGTAACAGGCCCACGGGAGACGCGTGCAGTGTGTGAACACAGCCGCGGGTTCCCTATTGGTTATAATGGTGCAAGTCGCGGTTAGATTTTTAAAGTTCTAGGGTACTTCGAGGAAGACTACAAGCAAGCCACTTAGACGGTAAGTACTTTGAGGGCCAACACACACTTGGGCACCGTAGTGCACGAGTTACCTCACCCAGGGAAGCCGGGTGCATAGGTGTCTTTTGGTGTCGGGTCGCGTCGCTGTTTTCTATGGAGACCAAAGAAGACTTGCTGCTTGCGTCGTCTGAAGAAGTGTCCGGTGGAATCCAAGCCTGGATTCAAGATGGAGAAGACCTGAAAATTGAAGGGACAGTGTTCAAAGTCACTTGCCAGTGACCGGTGGCCAGGAAGATGGATGACCACGGATGTCGGGTGATTTCAGGTCGTCGATGGTGTTTTGACTCTTCGCTCACGAGGTCCAGGAGAGATCGATGATAACCAGCGGCTGGATTTGGAGTGTCCCACAATGTCGGCAGCTGATGGCGGTATCGGCAACCGGATTGGAGCAAACAAGCCTTGGCAACTGCAAGTCTTGTGTAGACTGAAAAAAGTTGATGGTGCAGACCAGCAAGGACTGAGGGACTCACCCAGCAATGGTAAATGAGGGCAGACCTGGAGCAATCAGGAGAGCCCTTTAATTTGATAGAAAAGTCTTCGGGGGACCCACTAGCCAACGGGCAACTGATCGCAAAGACGCCTCTACAGGAAATGCTTCACAGGAGCCCGCGGTCACTCAGGATGGGGTAGGCTGCTGATCTTTGGTGCAAGACTTGCTGGAGGCTTGGGCCATAAATGGTTCAATGCACAAGTTCGTAGAGCGTTGTTTAGGGTTTGCACTCGACAATAGTGCACGGTCCCCGGGTATTGCTGTTCCTCATCACTCGTGGGGTCCACTCGCCACAGCTTCGCTGGGGACTCACAATGGCCGTCTAGAAGTCAGGAAATCCACTTCCAGGGCAGCAGGGACTTCGAACTCCGGCGGGAGCGGGAAAGTTTGCAACCATTGATTAAGGTTTTTGGTGCCTGCCAAGCAGGGGAGTCACTCCTTGACTCCAAGGGAGATTCTTCGGTCTTCCAAAGGTAGTGGAACATCAAAGGGTCAGGATTCTTTTTTGTAGAGCGTCGTCCAGGGTAATCTGAATTGCATTGGCAATGCTTGCTATCTTATAGTGAAAATAGGGGAGGGACTAGCTCTATGACCACTCCTCTAGGAGGGTCAGGGAAGGGGGTGGTTACACCCACTTCCCTTTGTCCAGTTTCGCGCCAGTGCAGGGGCAGGTAGCCCCTGAGCCAGTTTGAGCTGGCATATGCACAGAGGAGCCTACTGCTCCCCCAGTGCAGGACTTCAAAGCACTCTAGGAGTGCACCCACCCAGCTCCAATACACTAAATCCTGTCTGGGAGGTGGTGACACCTCCCTGTGACAGGATGCCTTTTGTTGGGCCTCCTCCACTGCGAGTTTCAGTCAGCAGAAGGAGGGCAGCCCAGTGTCTGTGCTGGTGGCATCCATTTTGTGATGCCAGGGCTCTATAGGATTGCTGTCGTTTAGTACAGTGGGTACATGTCATCCCCTCTGGAAGGGTGGGATCATACTCCCACACCAGTTACCGGTGTGGGGGTATGATTTCAAGTTGTTTGACACCAAACACGACATGTTTTGATGCAGTCATTCCAAAGTTAGCATTTACCGCACGGTTATAATGCACTTAAGAGTATATGGTTTAACCGCATCCACAAACAGCCACAGGGAATAGACCCTGCCAGCTACAGAGGGGCCCTGCTCAGGCAGAAGCACCCCCTCACATAGTACCCTGCCCTCAGGATTGATAGGGCCTGCCATAGGGGTGGCTGATAGGTTTATATTTGTGTGTATGGTGAGATATAGGAACCTATACCTCTGTGAGGAGTGCTAACATTACCTCACACAGGCTGCAGTAGCAGGCCTGTGGTGTCAGATTGAGTCTGCTTCCCAGGGGTGGCATAATACATGCTTCAGCCCCTGGTAGGCCTGTGAAGTACCAATGCCCTAGATACCTAAGGTACCATATACTAGGGGCTCATAAGGTACCACGGTATCCAATCACTAGTGCATCTAATATGCACACCAAGTCGTTTAAGGGAGTAAGCAGATAGGCTGGGGTCCTGGATAGCAGGATCCCAGCCAGACTAGTCAAAAACCATTCAAACACCAGGAAAAAAGCGGGGGCAACCATATAGTCAGATTCCACCTTCCTACACTGGGCCAGTGCACAGCTCTGGGTTCTAGATCTCAAATATTCTGCATCACACTGCACGGTTCTGGAAGGGGTGACTCACTGGGCCAGTGCAGAACTCTGGGTTCTAGATCTCAAATATTCTGCATCACACTTCACGGTTCTCGAAGGGTTGACTCACTGGGCCAGTGCACAACTCTGGATCTCAAATATTCTGCATCACACTGCACTGTTCTCGAAGGGTTGACTCACTGGGCCAGTGCACAACTCTGGGTTCTAGATCTCAAATATTCTGCCTTATATCGCACAGTTCAGGAAGGGCTGACTTACTGGGCCAATGCACAGCATTGGGTTCTAGAGCTCAGATACTCTGCATTACATTGCATGGTTCTGGAAAGATGCCTCACTGTGCCAGGACGCACCAGGGGGTTGAACAGGGCAAGATTCTAGGCCCATCAACGTGCTGCCCAGAGCACACGTGGGAGTCTAGAACCCTAGAGTGCTCCGGCACTTTGACGAGGTTCCAGGTGGCCCGGCTCAGGGACCAGTGCATGTGAACGGGGTCTACAGTTGACATATTAAGCGGTAAAGTGCTCTGGTTCTAGACTAGCCCACATATTCTGACCCCAAGCTGCACCTAGGAGCGGTCACCTTCAGTTTACAGAACCCGAAGCACCTAGGGAGGTGCGGGGGTTGGGGGGTAAGGTCAGAGGAGGGCCCCCGGGCCCCATTAATCATTCCAGACTCTGCCTCAGCGCATGAATCAAGTGGAACCTTCCAGAGCAAACAGCCCCTTCTCTTTGGTTGCACCCACAGCAGAGCTACCTACAGCACGACCTGACGTCACATACAGAGGAGAACACAACCTGGAACTAGCAGCACCGTCACCGTGGCTGCACCCACAGCAGAGCTACCTACAGCACGACCTGACGTCACATACAGAGCAGAACACAACCTGGAACTAGCAGCACCGTCACCGTGGCTGCACCCACAGCAGAGCTACCTGCAGCACGGCCTGACGTCACATACAGAGGAGAAGACAACCTGGAACTAGCAGCACCGTCACCGTGGCTGCACCCACAGCAGAGCTACCTGCAGCACGGCCTGACGTCACATACAGAGGAGAAGACAACCTGGAACTAGCAGCACCGTCACCGTGGCTGCACCCACAGCAGAGCTACCTACAGCACGACCTGACGTCACATACAGAGCAGAACACAACCTGGAACTAGCAGCACCGTCACCGTGGCTGCACCCACAGCAGAGCTACCTGCAGCACGGCCTGACGTCACATACAGAGGAGAAGACAACCTGGAACTAGCAGCACCGTCACCGTGGCTGCACCCACAGCAGAGCTACCTGCAGCACGGCCTGACGTCACATACAGAGGAGAAGACAACCTGGAACTAGCAGCACCGTCACCGGGGCTGCACCCACAGCAGAGCTACCTGCAGCACGGCCTGACGTCACATACAGAGGAGAAGACAACCTGGAACTAGCAGCACCGTCACCGGGGCTGCACCCACAGCAGAGCTACCTACAGCATGGCCTGACGTCACATACAGAGGAGAAGACAACCTGGAACTAGCAGCACCGTCACCGTGGCTGCAACCACAGCAGAGCTACCTACAGCACGGCCTGACCTCACACACAGAGAACACAACCTGGAACTAGCAGCACTATATACAGGAACCGCAGCATATTCACTTATTTAGCTCAGGTATTTTATGTAGCGCTGATCTGCTACGAGGCGCTTTGCAGAGGACGTTGTTTTAATGAAGGAGGTGCATCTCAGAGTTAAGGTGTATTTTATGTAGCGCTGATCTGCTACGAGGCGCTTTGCAGAGGACGTTGTTTTAATGAAGGAGGTGCATCTCAGAGTTAAGGTGCTTACATTAAAATGGCATTATGTGCAGAGGTTTGTGACGATGCGCTTGTACACGACTACTTGTGCGTGTATTGTGTGTGTACAATAACCAGGAAAGGGGGGGGGGCATTCAAAAACAGCCTGACACCACACTCCTGTTTACACAGGTATTTTCTGCAGAGTCACACAACGGTCATATTACATAATGTATCACATTGTACCTAACTTAGAACAACACGATAAATAGCACACTGCCTTGGAAAGCAACACCACGTCCCAACCTCGAAATCCACACCGTGATGAATTCAACAACTGGAAAAAAGTGGTGGACTGAAGCAAAGGCCGGGTTTTGGCAGTGCTCAGTTGGGCGAATAAGCTGCTTCTAAGCTTCCCGGATCGAGCAGATAAGGCCGGAGGACGCAAGGTCACACGGGTTACCAAATTGTGTGAGCTGAGATTAGAGCCCAGTTTGATCACTCAGATCTCGGCACTGCACATCTTTCGCACGAACGCAAAGCGAATTAAAAAGCACAGAGACACATGTATAAAGTCACTAATGTCACCGCAAAGAACCCGTGTGTCCTGGGTGGAGATAGAGACAGACAGACAGACAAACATGCACACACTCTTCCTTCATGTTATCTGGAGCCACACGTGTCCCAATTACAGTTTAAAAAAAATCCTGAACCCTAGTCAGCTAGTGATTTGAATTTATTTGTGACCATATAAACAAAAATAAACTATACTAGCACAGAGTAGGCAGAAGGCGCGCTCTCTGCAGCTGCGTTACACATATTTCCCGTCAAACCCCAGACAGAGCTGAGATGAAACATGGCTGATGTGCAATGTTTGACATGTGCTGAAACCTTACACCCCGAGCCACGACAAAGGTAATAAATAAGGCTTACATAACAGCTATCAGCAGCCTCTGTGACCTCACCCGGCAACAACAACAAACAAGCATTGGACAAGACAATAGGTCTCACCTATACAAGAGCTATTGGCTTTGACAATGTGGTTCTACCAAGTTGTGAACCAGCGTGGCTGCTGTTCAGCAAGGCTAAAAGTTAGTGGTTTGGATGCCCTATAGTGGGCAAGTAGAGTGTCGCAGACTGGACTTGTTGAACAAGAGTGTTGTAGAGTGGAGTAGGGGAGTAGAGTGTCGTAGAGTTGAGGGGAGTAGAGTTCAGTGGTAGAGAGTATTGTAAAGTGGAATAGCATAGAGTGGAGTGTCGTAGAGTGCAGTGTCGTAGAGTGGAATAGCATAGAGTGGAGTGTCGTAGAGTGGAGTGTCGTAGAGTGGAATAGCATAGAGTGGAGTGTCGTAGAGTGCAGTGTCGTAGAGTGCAGTGTCGTAGAGTGGAATAGCATAGAGAGGAGTGTCGTAGAGTGCAGTGTCGTAGAGTGGAATAGCATAGAGTAGAGTGGAGTGGCGTAGAGTGGAGTGTTGTACAGTGAAGTGTTGTAGAGTGGAGTGGCATAGAATGGAGAGGAGTGGAATAGCATAGAGTGGAGTGTCATAGAGTGCAGTGTCGTAGAGTGGAATAGCATAGAGTGGAGTGTCGTAGAGTGCAGTGTCGTAGAGTGGAATAGCATAGAGTGGAGTGGCGTAGAGTGCAGTGTTGTAGAGTGGAATAGCATAGAGTGGAGTGGCGTAGAGTGCAGTGTCGTAGAGTGGAATAGCATAGAGTGGAGTGTCGTAGAGTGCAGTGTCGTAGAGTGGAATAGCATAGAGTGGAGTGGCGTAGAGTGGAGTGTTGTACAGTGAAGTGTTGTAGAGTGGAATGGCATAGAATGGAGAGGAGTGGAATAGGGTGGTGTGGGTTGGAGTGGATTGAGGTTGTGGTATGGATTGGATTAGAGCAGAATGGTGTGGATTGGATTGGGGTAGAGTGGGTTGGAGTGAGTACAGTGGGGGGGATTGGAATAGGTGGACTGGATGGGCTAGATTGGGGTGTACTGAAATGGGGATGAGGTGAGGTGGATTGTATGGGGTGGATTGGAGTGGGGTGTATTGTATTGTATTAGGATGAGGTGGATTGGATTAGAGTAGGGTGATTTGAAGTGGGGTGAATTAGAGTGGAGTGGAGAGGGTGGAGTGGAAGGGAGAGGGAGAGTGGATTGGATTGGAGTGGGGTGGACTGGATTGGAGTGGGGTGGATTGGATTTCAGTGGGTGGATTGGAGTGGGGTGGATTGTACTGGAGTGGGGTGGATTGTACTGGAGTGGGGTGTATTGGAGTGTGGTGGGCTGGATGGATTGGATTGGATTGAGTGGGTTGGATTGAACTGGGGTGGAGTGGACTGGATCAGGTAGAATGGGTTGAATTGACATAGAGTGGGGTGGATTGGACTGCAGTGTGGTGGACTGGATGGGGTGGTTCAGATTAGAGTGGGGTAGACAGGGGTGGCTGTTTTGGATTAGAGTGGGGCAGATTGTTTTGGATTAGAGTGGGGCAGATTGTTTTAGATTGGAGTGGGGCAGATTGTTTTGGATTAAAGTGGGGCAGATTGTTTTGGATTAGAGTGGGGCAGATTGTTTTGGATTGGAGTGGGGCAGATTATTTTGGATTGAAGTGGGGCAGATTGTTTTGAAAAGGAGTGGGGCGGATTGTTTTCGATTGGAGTGGAACAAATTGTTTTGGATTGGAGTGGGGCAGATTGTTTTGGATTTGAGTGGGGCAGATTGGAGTGGATTTGAGTGGGACAGATTGTTTTGGATCGAAGTGGGGCAGATTGTTTTGGAAAGGAGTGGGACAAATTGGAGTGGGGCGGATTGTTTTAGATTGGAGTGGAACAGATTGTTTTGGATTGTAGTGGGGCAGATTGGAGTAGATTGTAGTAGGGCAGATTGTTTTGGATTGGAATGGGGCAGATTGGAGTGGATTGGAGTGGGGCAGATTGTTTTGGATTGGAGTGAGAAAGATTGTTTGGGATTGGAGTGGGGCAGATTTTTTAAAAAAAGGAGTGGGACAGATTGTTTTGGATTGGAGTGGGGCAGATTGTTTTGGATTAGAGTACGGTGGAGTCTAGTGGGGAAGATTGTTTTGGATTAGAGTAGAATGCATTGGGGCAGATTGTTTTGGATTGGAATGGGGCAGATTATTACCATTACCATTACCATTAGTCTTTATTCGATTTAACAAAATCATGAAAGACACAAACATAAATCAAAACATTACATATAAAAGCACATTAAAATTGTTAAGTTCATCAATAAATAAGTTAAAATGGATTCTAAAAAAGCATTAAACTAGTCGGACTAACAGCAAATTTAACAATGTATGATTAAAAAACCCCCTGGGCTACAGAATTTTTAAAACATTTTACAGAATTTGACACTAGGCGACAGCGATGTGGGTGGCTTGAGAGGGAATTATCTGTGATTTGCTAGAGGCTTTCGCCCTTAGGTTCCACGCCCAACCCAGAAATTTTGCTAATGGGATAGAAATGGTTGGGGAAGTGCTGGTGCATAAAATTCTTAAGGCAATGGCACTGCTCGTGGTACCCAGGTTCCTACACAATGGTGACAACCACACTCGCCTAGGAACAGAAAGTGCTGGACAGACAAACAGTAAATGGGCGATAGATTCAACATGCACCCCACAAGCTGGACAGATCTCTTCATTTGCACTAGACCATCTGCCTGTAAGAGACTTAATTGGAAGAGAACCTGCTCGCAGCTGAAAATACAGCTTCCTGTCTCTAGGCTTTGTGATCAGGTCCCAGTAGGGTTCAAAGGCGGGTGTAAACTTCGCCTCCAGATAGCGACCAGCCATCCCATTAGGATTTACACGATTCCACACCTGGTGGTTAACCCGCTCCCAATAAATAGCTTTCATAACTTTCTTTGGGGGGAACTGCGCAGTTGTTGGTTCACTCCATAGTCCCGCCATGCCCATGGCTGTTAAGGTCTGACGAAGCTGCCTCAGCCATTCAATTTTATGAAAGACATCTAGTTCTATGACATCAATAATCCCTTTGGCGCACAACTGCTTATGATATTCTTCCTCATCCTGATGTTCTTGTGTTTGCGCCATTGACCTAATAGATTGCTGTAAATCGTTTCTGCATACCTGTAATTGCTGTTTGAAAATTGTCTGGCACCTGATCCTTCTGCCTCGTTTCATCATAAAACGAAAACCTTTTTCTCCTGGTGCCCTACCTACGCTGTTCACAGTATTAGCATCGCGATTCTGCTACCCGATGTGCTGCCTGTGTTTACACTTGCCTGTTTTTGCTCTGATTGCTTAGCGGCCGGCCCCGGGGGGTTGTAGGCCCATACTTGTTCTCTATTGAACTGTCAATAAAGGTTTTCAAAAAAAAAAAAAAAAAAAAAAAAAAAATCCCTTTGGCGTACAAAGAGAGCTCGGGAGTAGTCCAAAGCCTTCGCCAGTATAAAATTGGACGTAATCTGGCGATATCTGCAACGGCATTCCTGCCAAGCTCGTACCTTACAGGGACCATAGGTGAACTCTGCGGGAGGCTTGTTATGCTACGGCGAAAAGAATTTTCTGCTGTTGTTAGGGGAGCCAACCGACTAAACCCCCATAATTCTGCCCCGTACAAAGCTGAACCCAGTGCCTTTGCCTCGTAAACTTGGAGTACAGGTTTAACGGGCTTGGTAAAAGACTTCTTGTGTTCTTTTATCAGGGTTCCCGAGATTTGTCTAAGCTTCAGGGCAGCGACCTCAATGTGCTTGTCCCACTTGCTGGTACTAGTTATGTGTATACCCAAGTAAACAAAGTTGGAAACCATTTCTATTTGTTGCCCATCCAGAAAAAACTTACTCTCTCTACGATTTGGATGCGGATTAAAGGCCATGAGTTTAGTCTTGGCCACGTTTACCTCCAAACCATGGCCAAGACAAAACTCCTCAAAGACTTTTAATGCTCTCTGCAAGCCGTTTGGAGTTTTTGATACGATTAACGTATCATCCGCAAACATTAATATCGGAGTAGTAACTCCAGCAAGTTTTGGGGCATCAATAGTGGCGTTGAGCATAGCTTGGGCAATCCCATTAATATACAAGGAAAAAAGGGTTGGAGCCATGGTGCAGCCTTGCCTCACACCCCGCTCGACCGGAAACTCTGGAGTGACTTCACCTGCTCCACCCCACTGGATCCTTGCAAAATTAGACTCATGGAGCCTCCTTATCATTGTCAAGATTTCTACCGGGAGTCCTAATTTATTGAGCACAGCCCACAGCCCATAGCCGATGACGGGGGACAAGGTCAAAGGCAGCTCGCAGATCCACAAATGCTACGTAGAGACTGCCTTTCCCCAAAGTAACCACTTTCCAGTGGAGTTGCACAAATCTAAAGACCTGATCCAGTGTGCTGGTTGACTTACGAAAACCAGCTTGAAGGTGGGAGAGAATCATATTATCGTCAGCCCACGCTAACACCTGGTTCAATAACATCCTCCCGATAACCTTCTGGATTGTGTCAATTAAACTGATTGGTCTGTAGTTTCCAGGGAGGGTTCTGTCACCCTTTTTAAACACAGGAATTATGACAGCCCCCCCCCAGGATTTAGGAACTGGCGCACCAACAGCAATTGCATTTGCCAAAAGGGTAATGTATTCGCTCCAGGGTTTTTTGTTACCAAGGAAAAGATCAGATGGTATCCCATCGAGACCTGGAGCGCGCCCAGCTGCTACGGATCCCAGGGCCAATAGAGTGTCTTTAGTGCAAAAAGGGCCACTAGAGAAGAAAACAAGGGATATTTCCCCTGTGGGGTTTGACTGGGGGTCACATGCATATTGGGGCCTAAAGTAGTTTACCCAGTCATCTTGTGAGACATGATTTGTTGGTCTATCTGGTGACCCTCCCCTGCCCCACTTGATGATGTTCCAAAATAATCGTGAGTCCCTGGCATCACTAGCATCTTTCAAGTCTATCCAATATTGCTCGTCCCAATTCTTTTTGGCTATAGCTATGCATTTCTTGTATACTTGGCGAGCTTCCCTCACGTGATCAATACTGCCACTGGAGAGGGCTGTAATTAGATTAGTTCTGGCACTTTTCCAATCAGCGTCATACCACCGTAAGCGTTTAGAGGGTGGTCGACTACCTCTCCTAGTTGGTTTAAGAAAAAACTGGCGTAGTTCCTCAAAGAACGTTTCATGGTGGCCAGTTGCTGCCATTACACCTTGGTCGGAGAGCCTACATCTTTCAAGCTCCACAATGACTTCAGACAGCAATATATTAATGCTATCAATTGCCTTTTCGTTAGACCTAACCAAAATCCACTTGAGCCTACGCATGTCGTTAGAGGGAAATACCTCAGGTGGAGTAGATGACGCCACTGTTGGTTCTTCATTGCTACTTTTCCACCAGCGATGTGTTACACATAAAGGGTTATGGTCACTTTCTGGTCTGGGAGCTACAACCATGTCTTTTACAAATTGCCATAACCTCATGCTGCAGAGTACATAATCAATTCTACTCCTGTATCGGCCATTGTCAAAGGTGTAGGCCCCTTCCTTATCACCAGGGGTTCTTCCATTCAAAGTCCTCAGGCCTCTTTCATAACAGAGGGCGTTAACCTGCACTGCTGCCTCAGACCAGCGTTTTATTGGGTCCATATCTAGGCCGGGGATACCCCATAATTGTTCTTCTTCTGGGTCAAGTCCCCAGCAGGAATCTGAACTTAAGAGCGGTTCAAAAGTTAAATTCAGATCCCCTGCAACAAGCACTCCCCTCTCACTTGAGTGCTGTGTGATAAGGGAATCCAGTGCAACCAGAGTCCTGGACTTCATCCCATTAGTCCCCCTCGAGTACAAATTATAGATGTCCACGTCACCCAATGGGCCCGCGGATAGTCTGACCAATTGAATGTCAGGGGAGCCTGCGTTGATTTCATTGACCGCCAAGAATAATGCTTGTCGAGCCCATATTGTTAGCCCACCCATCGGACGCCCTTTGGGTCCCTTAGATGCAGGAACGTGGAAATTCAGAAAGCCTTGAAGAAACTGCGGCTCGCAGGACCAAGTCTCCTGAAGGAGGCAAACATCAAAATTACCCATAAATTGGACCCACTCAGGGGAATCCATTTTTGACTTAAGGCCAGCAACATTCCACGAGATCTTTGAGCCCAGCCCTATTCCCGACAGATTAGACTGACAGATATTATTGGGGCTACTTTCAAGATGGTTTGAGTGCCCTAGATGAGTTTGCAAAGGGGATTGACTAGAAAGATTTGTTATCCCGGGAAAAGGGAATTCAACTTCAACCCTATTATTCACAGTGCCAGCACTCACTGCCGTAGCTTCCCTTTGGGTATGAGATTCTGGTCAATTAAAACAACCCAAAATGCGATTAAAATTAGGATTGTAATGATCAGAATGGGAAATAATGGGCTCTGGGAGCTCTCTAGGCACTCCCCAGCGCTGTGGGAGGGTACATTGTAGAAATATCCAAGATCACGCACCCCTATCCCCAACTGTCCCCCGGATAAGATATCATCACAGATAAGGCGCACTATACGTCTATCTTGGAAGTTTACAACAATGACATCTCCCTCCACATCTTTAGGCCTTGTTCCAACCCAGCCAACCCTTCTGGCAAATAAGATCTTCCCATCCAATCCAGAGTGCATAGGTCTATTTTTATTTAGCCAGAAGGTCACTTTATTTTTAAGTTCTGGGTAGGATTCAGACTTGCCATCCTTTAGTTCTGGAACTCCAGTTAACACTGCTACATAAGGAAAAGAGGCTGGTGGAAGATGAAGGTGAACGTTTACAGGTTTCGCAGGATCTGTACGAACAATACTGCTGGGTCCTACCTTCGAGCCCCTGTTTGTCCCATTAGAGTTCTTTACTTCAGTGTCATTGCCCCTGTTATTACTTTTGATGGAGCTTATATATGGCAAAATATGGTTAGTGCTGTCCAAAGCAATTGGTGGGTCAGTCTCTGACCTGTCTCTAGGGGTGATCACAGGGCCAACAACAGGGGTAACTGTAGTATTTGTTGTAGGTACAGCCACAGGAATGTTGGAAAAATTAGAATTAACTCTCTCACTTGTTATGAGTTTGATAACATTTTTTAAGGAGCAGAAATTATCAAGCATCGTCTGCTCCAAAGACTCGACTTTTATATTGATCACTTTGACCCTCTCAACCAGGGGAAGTAGTAACGAGCGTACCACCTGTTCAATCTTGGTGATAAGCTCATCCGATTGCGACCGGTCAAGAGTGATCTTTTTACCCACGCCATTAGTATCACAATCCCCCTCTAATAGCGTACAAGTACCAGTATTTGAATTGGTAGGCTTTTTGGAGAGTTTCGGCTGCCTCCCTCCTTGAATATCATCAGCTCTTTTTCTTTTGGGGTTAGGCATACCTTTGGATTTCTTACTAGCCCGTGTCTGGGGGGGTGTATCATCGGATCTTGAAAAATTTTCAACTGCCAAAACATCCTCAGCAGGGGACTCTAGAATCCTGGTATTACTTTGATTCAGAGAGGGACGAATCTCAAGGTCCTCTACCTGGGAGGGGCTACCCACCACTGGCCCAACTAATCTTGAAGGGGATCTAGCTAATGCTAGAGGCCCAATAGATGAGTGTCTTAACAGTGTTGGATCAGTAGAGAGCCGTCGCTCAGTTATGGCGATTTCGTGCTCTAGAACGGAAACAGCACGTGTTATAAACTGGTCCATGGTGCCAGTAACTGTCCCGCCCCCCCCGTGCGTTTGCCCTTCCCTGCCATTGCCCAACCTGAAAAACAGTACAAGGGGCCAAATTACTACTTTAAAATAAAACTATGCTAGCAAAAAGAAAACATATATTGAAAAAAATCTACAAAACACAGATTCTCATAGCTTTGCATGAGAAATTATATCCCGATTACGTCCCAATATGATGGTGCAAAGTCCAGCGATTGATTCACAAAATATACTTAGCATAAGAAATAGAACAGGTATATGTCCTCAGGGGGTAAAATGCTCCAGTAGCACACTATCCTCAAAGCACCACGTAGCAATAATGATCACAGTTTCAACTTTGCCACAGTACCTTAGGCGTTGGGAAGAAGATCTACGAGGGGTGGCCCAGCCCTGCCTCCTCCTGGCGATGACGGGCAAGGACGGGCCCGCCCTTGGCCCGGGCTTCGCCCGGGCGCCGCCCGCGCGCGTCCCGCGCTGCGGTGGTGGCTGTGGGTCCTTAAGCTGTTCCGGCGCGGCCGCGTAGCGTCACTGGCGTGCGCGGCCGCAAGGTTTGCAGGGATTTGTAGGCCGTTCCCCTCACGGCGGCGTTCACCTGAAATGCCGGTTCCTGCTCCCGCTACTGCCAAGCCGTTCCCCTCACGGCCAACGTGATGCCAAATGGACTCTGGCCACAAGCAAAGCGTCCCGCGCTGCGGTGGTGGCTGTGGGTCCTTAAGCTGTTCCGGCGCGGCCGCGTAGCGTCACTGGCGTGCGCGGCCGCAACGTTTGCAGGGATTTGTAGGCCGTTCCCCTCACGGCGGCGTTCACCTGAAATGCCGGTTCCTGCTCCCGCTACTGCCAAGCCGTTCCCCTCACGGCCAACGTGATGCCAAATGGACTCTCGCCACAAGCAAAGCGTCCCGCGCTGCGGTGGTGGCTGTGGGTCCTTAAGCTGTTCCGGCGCGGCCGCGTAGCGTCACTGGCGTGCGCGGCCGCAAGGTTTGCAGGGATTTGTAGGCCGTTCCCCTCACGGCGGCGTTCACCTGAAATGCCGGTTCCTGCTCCCGCTACTGCCAAGCTGTTCCCCTCACGGCCAACGTGATGCCAAATGGACTCTGGCCACAAGCAAAGCGTCCCGCGCTGCGGTGGTGGCTGTGGGTCCTTAAGCTGTTCCGGCGCGGCCGCGTAGCGTCACTGGCGTGCGCGGCCGCAAGGTTTGCAGGGATTTGTAGGCCGTTCCCCTCACGGCGGCGTTCACCTGAAATGCCGGTTCCTGCTCCCGCTACTGCCAAGCCGTTCCCCTCACGGCCAACGTGATGCCAAATGGACTCTGGCCACAAGCAAAGCGTCCCGCGCTGCGGTGGTGGCTGTGGGTCCTTAAGCTGTTCCGGCGCGGCCGCGTAGCGTCACTGGCGTGCGCGGCCGCAAGGTTTGCAGGGATTTGTAGGCCGTTCCCCTCACGGCGGCGTTCACCTGAAATGCCGGTTCCTGCTCCCGCTACTGCCAAGCCGTTCCCCTCACGGCCAACGTGATGCCAAATGGACTCTGGCCACAAGCAAAGCGCCCCCACATTATTTTGGATTGAAGTGGAACAAATTGGAGTGGTTGGATTGTTTTGGAGTGGGTTGGATTGTCTTGGATTGAAGTAGGGCAGATTGTTTTGGAAAGTCTGGGGGCATATTGTTTTGGATTGGAGTGGGGCAGATTGTTTTGGATTAGAGTATAGTGGATTCTAGTGAGGCAGATTGTTTTGGATTAGTGTAGGGTGGATTGGGGCAAATTGTTTTGGATTGGAATGAGGCTGATTGTTTTGAATTGAAGTGCAACAAATTGGAGTGGGGCAGACTGTTTTGGAGTGGTGCAGATTGTTTTGGATTGGAGTGGGGCAGATTGTTTTGGATTAGAGTAGGGAGGATTGGAGTGGGGCAGTTGGCGTCGAATTGGAGTAGGGCAGATTTTTTGGATTGGAGTGGGACAAATTGGAGTGGGGCGGATTGTTTTGTAGTGGGGCAGATTGTTTTGTAGTGGGGCAGATTGTTTTTGATTGAAGTGAGGCAGATTGGAGTGGGACAGATTAGTATGGAGTGGGGTTGAATTGTTTTGAATGGAGTGGAGCAGATTGTTTGGATTGGAGTGGGGCAGATTGTTTTGGATTAGAGTAGGATGGATTGGAGTGGGGCAGATTGTTTTGGATTACAGTAGGGTGGATTGGAGTGGGGCAGATTGTTTTGGATTGCAGTGGGGCAGATTGTTTTGGATTGGAGTGGGACAAATTGGAGTGGGGCGGATTGTTTTGGAGTGGAGTCGGGCAAATTGGAGTGGGGAAGATTGTTTTGGAATGGTGTTGGGGCAGAGTGGATTAGGGGAGATTGTTTGTATTGGAGTGGGGTGTATTATGGTGGAAGGGACAGGAGTGAGGTGGATTGGGGAGGGAATGGGGTGGATTGGATTGAGGTGAGGTGGATTGGAGTGGAGTATATTAAATTGGGCTAGATTGGATCGATGTGGGGTGGACTAGATTGGAGTGGGGTGGATTGTGGTAGATGGGAATGGAGTGAATTGGGATGGAGTTGGTGGATTGGGGTGAGGTGGTGTGATTGGAGTGGGGCGCATTGAGTGGGGCGGATTGGAGTAGGGCTTTGGAGTGGGGCTTTGGAGTAGGACTGATTGTTTTGGACCGAAGTGGGTCAGATTGGAGTTTGGCTGATTGGAGTGGGAATGCTTATTTTAGATTGGACTGGGCGGAATGGAGTGGGCATATTGTTTTGGATTGGAGTGGGGTGGATTAGAGTGGGGCAGACTGTTTTGGAGTGGAGTGGGGTGAATTGGAGTGGGGCAGACTGAAGTGGAGCAAACTGGAGTTGGGAAGATTGGAGTGTGGGAGATTGGAGCGGGGCAGATTGTTTTGGATTGGGGTGGTGCAGATTGGAGTGGGGCAGATTAGTGTGGGGCAGAGTGTTTTGGTTTGTAACAGATTGTTTTGGATTGGAGTGGGGCACATTGTTTTGAATTGGAGTGGGCAGATTGTTTAGGATTGAGTTGGGCGGATAGATTGGATTCAGTGGGGCAGATTGATTTGGATTGGTGTGGGGGCAGTTTGTGTTTAATTGCAATGGGGTGCATTCTGGTGGATTGGATTGTAGTAGGGTAGATTGGGAGGAAGTGGGGTGGATTGGATTGGGTTGATGTGAATTGACTTGGAGTGGGGTAAATTGGATTGGGATGGATTGGATTGGTATGGGTGGGCTGGATTGGAATGAGGTGGGGTGGATTGTGGTGGACTGGAGTGGGGTGAATTGGGGTGGAGTGGGTGGACTGGGGTGAGGTTGATTGGATTGGAGTGGGGAAAATTGTTTTGGGGCAGATTGGAGTGGGGCGGTTTTGATTGGGGCATATTGAAGTGGTGCTGATTGTTTTGTATTGGAATGGGGCAAATTGTTTTTGATTGGAGTGGGAGCGAAGATTGGAGTGGGGCGGATTGTTTTAGATTGGAGTGGGCAGATTCGAGTGGGCAGATTGTTTTTTATTGAAGTGGGGCAGATTGGAGTGGGACGGATTACAGTGGGGCAAACTCTTCTGGATTGGAATGGGGCAGACTGGAGTAGGGCCAATTGTTTTGGACTGGAATGGAGCAGATTGTTTTGGATTGGAGTGGGAAAAATTGGAATGGGGCAAATTGTTTTAGATTGGAGTGGACAGATTGTTTTGGACTGGAGTGGGGCAGATTGATGTGGGGCAAATGTTTCTGGATTGGAGTGGGGTGGACTGGAGTGGGGCAGACTGGAGTGGGGCAGATTGGATTGGGGCAGATTGTTTTGGATTGGAGTGGGGCAGATTGTTTTGAATTAAAGTGGGGCAGATTGGAGTGGGGGAGATTGTTTTGGATTGAGTAGGGCAGATTGTTTTAGATTGGAGATGGGCAGATTGTTTTGGACTGGAGTGGGTGGATTGTTTTAGATTGGAGTGGGCGGATTGGAGTGGGCAGATTGTTTTGGATTAGAGTGGGGCAGATTGGAGTGGGGCGAATTAGAGTGGGGCAAACCTTTCTGGATTGGAGTGGGGCAGACTGAAGTGGGGCAGATTGTTTTGGATTGGAGTGGGGCAGACTGTTTCGGATTGTTTTGGGCTAGATTGGAGTGGGGGAGCTTGTTTTGAATTAGAATGGGATAGATTGAAGTGGGGCAGATTGGAGTGGGGCAGATTGTTTTGGATTACAGTGGGTCAGAGTGTTTTGGATTGGGGTGGGGAAGATTGTTTTGGATTACAGTGGGTCAGATTGTTTTGGATTGGGGTGGGGAAGATTGTTTTGGATTGGTTGGGGCATATTATTTTGGATTGGGTTAGGGCAGATTGGAATGGGGAGATTGTTTTGGACTTAGTGGGGCAGATTGCTTTAGATTGGAGTGGGGCAGATTGTTTTTCATTGGAGTGGGGAAGATTAGAGGATGCAGGCTGTTTTGGATTGAGCGGGCATATTGGAGTGGAGCACATTGGAGTGGGGCAAATTGTTTTAGACTGGAGTGGGGCAAGATTGTTTTAGATTGGAGTGGGGCAAGATTGTTTTGGAAAGGAGTTGGGCATATTGTTTTGAATTGTAGTGGGGCAGAATGTTTTGTATTGAAGTAGAACAGATTGTTTTGGATTGGATTGGAGCGAATTGGAGTGGGGCAGATGGGAGAGGGGTGGGTTGGGAGTATTGTATTGTGGTGTATTGGTGTGGATTGGATTGGGGTGAGTGGTTTGGATTGGAATAGGTTGGGGTGGACTGGATTGTTCTGCGGTGGACTGGATTGAGACAGGCGAATTGGTGTGGGGTGAGTTGGGATGGATTGGCATGGATTCAAGTGGGGCGGATTAGGGTGCACTGCACAAATGTGTGTTAAAGCATCATTTCAGAAATTACAAATAAGAAAGAAACAATGTTTCTTTGCCATAAAATAAACCTAATCTTTTGAAAACAGAGCCCAGGAGCAGCAAAAACAAAAGAAAACATGAGTGAAAAGTGAGAAAAGAAGACTTGGCAAAATAAAAGAAAGTTAACTGTAGAAAATAAATGTTTGCACTTTTGCCAGTCACATGCGTCTGTGTGCAGGGCACTAGAAGTTAAAAAGAACAACATAGTACCTCATTCACGTTGGGGGCAGCAAACGGGCACTGATTAAGTTGAATCTATCAGCGCTTGGTCCCTGCTCCACAGGGAGGAACGAAAATGATGTTAGGCCTGAAGTGACAAATTATGAGGCTGTAAGGAAGAGTGCCATGCACGCCAACAAATGGTAAGCAGCGGGCGGGCTCCAAACACTTTTTGTTAACAACAGCATCTACAAGCGAGACGCATGCTCTCGCAGGCTGGACCCTAAAAATGTAAGCGAAAGAAAACAAAGAATGGCTCAGAGAAGGGGCAATGGAGACAGCTGGATCAAACATGCACTCTTGTGGAGAAAGAAAAGAATAGTTCCTGAAAAACAAGCCAATCAGAGAGGTACGAAAGAGGCTGTACTCCATGGGAGGGACAAAGATATGCTGGACAGGCCAAAAAAACATCGAGACAGCCAATCGAAAGGCAGCAACAGCGAGTGGTAAAACAATAAGCCATTGGTAAGCAGTGAGCAGAATGCATTCCTATGTAAGCATTCAGAATGTTCTCAATATGTAGTTGCAACCCGTTAGCTGCGCTGTCTGGTAGGCTTTGACCTAAAAACGCAAGACAGGATGAGCAGAACTCGAGATCCCGGTTCGCTCGGATCCTAATATTAGATGGTATTGTACCGGACTTCCTTGTTGAAGACAATCATTTAGTCTGCGAAGCACTTTTGTTGCAACCCTTTTAAATCCATACTGCTCATTGCGTTCAAGAGTGGAGTGTAAGGTAGGACCATTTGTGTCTCAAAGTGACTTTCTTTTGAATTCCCTAGTGCTGGGAGGCAACAGTGTCTTTTTTTATGTTTTTTAGTTATAAGGACAATTTCTTAACCCTAAAATAACTAATAAGAAATAAGGGTTACAATCAGGTCTTTCGTGATAAAAACCGCATGCTTTAAAATGTGAAAGTTTTCCAGTTTTTGCGAATGCCATTAATTCCATGCTAGAGATGTTATTGGAATCAATAGTTATGTGAGAGCCAGGCAGCGTCCCATAGTATCTGCTTTTCAAGATTGAGAACCAGAAAGAAAGGGCAGTTCAACCAGTGAGTGAATTGTGCCCATTTGGGAACCCTGCCCATAAAGTGAGCTCTACACCGTGCACGTGCATCTATACAAGCTCCTCCAATCACTAAATGACGAACAAGGGTCACACCCCCCCAAATTGTGAAACCGCTAGTATGCACCAACCCTTGATACTGTTGCTTTCCAGCTCCATAATGTGCCCTTCAACTTTTTCCTGCCTTCTTATCCTTTGCATCTGCCTCCCCATGACCACTGGCCGACGCGGCACATTACCATAACCCACTATCTCTCCACCAACGTCTCTAACTGTCCCCCAATAGTCAACCGTGGGTCCCCTCCTCGCTTTCGCCTACACCATCTCCCTCAGTGGCATATTGTCTTCTTTGGGCTTCTTCCACCCCCTCCATGCACACAGCACTTAGATTGTGGATTCCTTTTCATGCCTCCCCACTCCACTCACCTCCAGTCCTACACTCCAGGCAGTCTACATGGGAGGGACGTCCCACCGTACAGTACTCTCTTTTCTTATGCTGAGCTCCCCCGAAAACAACAAATTACGTACTTCTCCACATCTATTAGTCCAAGGGAAACACAAATCAGTATCTCACAGGAAGTACAACTTCACCAAGGAAATGTATCCGCTGCCTGTAGTGTCTTCACCCCTAGAACGCCGCCTCAAAACAAAGACTAAACCATCCACTCTTTCGTCAGACTCCACCCCAGCTCCCCGAGCTAAGGAACACTCTAATAGTCCCCTGTGATGCTACAAACCACCTTCTTCCCCAAAATCCTATTGCAGACCCGGAAGTGCTTGACAACTACAGGCTCATCACTGACCTGAATTTCTTCTCCAAGGTCCTGGGAAGATGTATCTCCAACTAACTAGTCAACTACACCAGTATTAACCATCCCTTTAGAGATTTCCAATCAGTCTCTGATATGGAGCCAGCCCTGAAACATCTGTCTTAAAGCTGCAGAAGATACTTTTTGATGAATGAAACTCCTTGACCTATCGGCGGCCTTTGATACCATTGACAAGAAAACCCCCCTCAAAATGACAAGCAACAGTGGAGCTTTGAAGGAACACTGCTCAGTAGACTCAGGCCCTGCCTTTCAGAAAGGTTGTACTGCATCAAATGAAGCAAAATAGGCCATTATTTCTCAAATCCCAATACAGTCTTCCACGGAGTCCCTCAAGGCTCTATCACACCTCTTTATTTTTCAATCCAGGTACAGAGCCATTATGTGTCTCCTTTGTTCAGCATGGAGAGGAGACGATGCCCACAGTACAAGGTTCGATTGTGTCTTGTGCGCTCGCAGCGCTGTGGAGCAGAGAGTTCAGACCAGGTGTCTCTGCCTAAGACCAAAGCTTATTACCTTCCTGAGCAGTCGTTCCTGACCCATCTTCTTAGCCTGGATGTCCCCACAAGAACCCTTCAATTTCAATCCCAGTTACTATTTCAAGTTCCTACAGTCAAATATTCTTGATCAGGTGCTCACTCACTTAACCTCATTGGTTGTAAGCTGTGGGACCAGCTACCACTTCAATCGAGGCAGATTGATCAGTTTTTATTTTAGGTTTAACTGTGTTTACTCAACATGTCAATATTGCACCGGCTGCATCCCTTCGTGGCCGACGGTCCACCGAAGAGTCATGAACGCAATCTGCAATGTCAGTGTGTGGGAACAGACATATCTCTGCTGGAAAGTCTCCATCATGGGCTCTGCTGCTACTAGAGCCATCTGGGGGAGAGAAGAGCCCACAAAAAGGCAAGAATGATGACACACCCACAAACAAAAGTCACCTCACCCAGCATCTCTCTCCGGAGAGGTCAATCCTGGGCTCCCACCACCTTGGAGATCTGTCGGCATAGATCAGATGTAGAGCGAGCACAACTTTAGCACATTGTTATGTGTGTTTGGTGGTGTCAATTACACGTTGTATTCTCTGTCACTTGGGGCTTGCGGATGACAGTTGCTCTGCATGCCTTAGTCATAAAACTGTTTATTTGTGAATTACAAATATGCATATATATTTTTGTTTGTCTTTGTGTTCCAGGTTTTCTTTACTTGTTTAAAGGTCCAACATTTACCACATTACTTGTTGTGTGGCTGGTTATCTTGGTCAGAGTATTCACACTCACCGAAACCGGACACAGTGTAGTTAGGGTTGTTTCTAGGTCCTGAAGAATCGCCACTTGATCTTTCGCGACATAGCTAGGTGAGAAACATGTTGACCATTTAGACCAATTAATTCACTAGGACCATTACATCCCACAGTAGCATATACATTTTCAATGAGGTTAGTGAGCTCATTCATTAAATTGACTGGTCCTGAGCATCACTGCACCTATTTTAATTCACTTACGTCACCGTTCTCCACTACACCTTTTTAGCCCAGACAACCTCACTTCACCGTAAGACTAACCAAAAGATCTCCGGCAAAGAGCCCCCTGTGGGTGCCCGTTGGGCATTGCAGCACCGGCCCAACCAGTAGCCAGTCCAGTGATGAAGCCTGACATCCATCTGGGTGTGTGAGGGCCCGTGCTCCTATTGGAGCAGATTCATGTTCCTTCAACCATCGCCCTTAGTCTTCTTTCGCGAGGAAACGAGGAAGCGCACACCTCATTTATACTTTCATTTGCCACAACCATCATGGAGATTGCCAAGAAACGCATGCGCCAATTCCACCTGGTAGAAAACGCATTTCCTTCCCCTATGATCCACCCGGCGCCTTGAAGAGAAGCCCTCAGTAACGATGAGGCCCTTTTAATCCAGGTCTAGTGTGAAGATCTGCAGGGCTCCCTCCTGATGAGCGTGGATTGGTCGAGATCAGCAAAAACAGCAGTCTCTCTCCTCGTTGTCACCTCTTTATGTTTGATGGCCTCTCCGAGGATTGGGTCTCTCCAGTCTGCGTTTGCACTGTGCCACTTGGTCCCCTGACTTGTCTTCCTGAATTGTGGAGGAGCTCGAAGACCCTCCTCTCTCTTTCAGTAATCTCCCCAGTCAGGATTCCCAAGAAATCCATCAACCGAGGTACCAGCTTCGCCTGTAGTGCTTCCGCCGGTATCTCCATGGGTCCCCCTAGGGCATGCACATGGGTATTCCTCCCGATGTCGAGCTTTGCCATTGGTCGTAGTTTTATCCTTCCTTAAAGCTTTAGCTTCCCAGACTTCCCGCTCCATCTCCAACGTATGACTTTCCAGTGCATTGACTCTGTTCTCCATTGAGTTCCATGCACGCCCTGCTGTAAGCATCTGTTTGTCATGGTCTCCAGTTTTTTCTCAACACTGCATGCGTTTGCGCCCACTGTTGCAATCTTCTGACCTAAATGGGATGCATGGTGTGGCTTGAGCTCATTAGCGCTTGCTCTTCACCCACCAGCTGTGGTCCTTTGTGGGGCTCCTCCACATGATAGGTTGAGAAAGTCCTCCGTTCCTTTCTAGTTTAATCGCATGGCCACCTTAGGTCTAATAATACAGTCACATCGAGGTAAAAAGAGGGGCGCACAAGCAGGGTGCTCCTTCCAGGTGAGTCCATTTAAGTAGAACAACCCCCCTCTGATGTTCAGGGGAGTAGGCCTCCACTGCGTGTAGGAATACAGCATCCCTCCGGTTTCTGACAGCCACGCCCACCCGTTGAAACTTTCTTCTGAAGTGGGGCAAGCACTGCGCTGATCCCTTTGTTCACCCCGTCAGGTCTTGACCGTTACAAGACTGAGCGGCTCTGTGGAGTCTCCACCACTGACCGGCTCCCAACACACACAACTATGTGTTAAATCTAGTACAAAGAGTCCAGATAAGTTGTCCAAGAGTTTATTGAAGAACAGCACAGTCCCTGCCTACAGCCCAGGCAGATAACTCCCAACTCCTCACCATTCTGCATCCAGAAACTATATGACAGACACTGGCATGAGATGAAAGTTGGAACAAAACAATTTCTTAAAGTACAAAATACAATTCATATATATATAACACTACGCATGTCCCTGCTTTATGCCTCTCAGACAGGACTCACCGTCTTCATCTTAGCGTCTTCATATCATCTGTGTCATAGATGGGTTGGTGATTCAGTGCTCCAGAGCGGACAAACCAGCCAAATAACGAGGATCCGGCTCAGAGTACCAAGGATCTGAGGCCATCTGGGTCTCTGGGTGGTCCTACACTTCACCTCCACTTTTTATTTTAGAAGACCTTTTCATTCAATTAATTCACTCTTCTGCCCAAGCGTTTACTTCTTCTTTAGCTACAAGAAGCCAGTTTGGCACATGTTGCACTTTATAAGAAATAAAATCAGTCAATCATTACCCAACTTTAGTTTAAGACTGAATTCTCCGACAGCCACAAGGCCAGGGACATGGGTCCTTTAAGAACATTCAAAACTGGATGACAGATATGAAACTAAAGGTGGACCTTTGTAAGGCGGAAAGGCTGAGATGTATTGCACTGCCTTGAATTTATTGTAGACAGGTGACTTCTATGGCACCTTTTGCAGAAAGTGGCAGACGTTGTTAAACTCCTGACAGACTACTTCCCATGAAAGAGTGGGAATTCTAGGATATTTTACCAAAAGTTATACCCCTTTCCCTCACCCCTAACTGAGAATCCACAGCAGCAGCCCCAGGGACCATAATCTCTGAAGCTTCCTGCAGGCTGATGCAATCTTTTATTGTTATATTGAATTCCTCCTTTTACATGTTGTCCTCACCATAAAGATACAGATACCAAGTATTTCTGAAGGGAAGGCCAGGAGGGCTCACCCTGAATCATCGGTGCCGGAAGTGATCCATGAGATCTTTCACCCTAATGTTAGTGCGGGAATCAAGTGCCATGAGAGTGCCATAGAGCGGAACTTCAAACCAATTATTACTTGTAGGAATCTTGTGCATTCGGAGTGAGAGCTTGCCCCTCGGTCACTAGTCCGATGACAACCAAACTGTTAGGGCCGAACTTATTGACCATATCTTAGATCTGCGACTGTCACAACTTTGCAGCAGTGAATGCAGCCATGAAACGTGTGTTATTTCAGCCCCATATTGTGCGGGTGAGTGCAGTGAGTGACTGTGAATGTCTAAGGAGGAGCTGGGGCCACAAATGATATAAATATTTAGTAGAACATTGGCTGTGTTCACTCTGGGCTGTTTGCTAGACTGTGAGTCTAATGAATCTCTGTTAATCCATCCTTAAAAGCAGCCCACTAGATGCTGAACCCGCTGGAGATCTCCCTGTGTCTCGTAGGGTCAGTCCACCACAATGGAGGCTTCTCTTTTGAAACCCTCCCCGGGCCCTTCTGCTGCTTGAGTAGCTCCATCAATGTAATTCCTGCTTTCTTACATTGATGCACTCATTCTACTGACTTACAGGGACTGCAGATGTCAGCTGAGCCCTTGACCGGCTCAGAGAGTAAAAGCTCTTCCCCACATCCTCCACAGATGTCCTTTAGTTGTCTGGGGCAGATGTCCTTCAGTCTTCTGCAACAGATGTCCTTCAGTTGTCCGGGGCAGATGTTCTTCAGTCGTCTGGGTCAGATATCCTTCAGTCGTCTGGGTCAGATATCCTTCAGTCGTCTAGGTCAGATGTCCTTCAGTCGTCTGGGTCAGATGTCCATCAGTTGTCTAGGACAGATGTCCTTCAGTCGTCTGGGGCAGATGTCCTTTAGTCGTCTGGGGCAGATGTCCTTCAGTCATTGGGGCAGATGTCCTTCACTCGTCTAGGGCAGGTGTCCTTCAGTTGTCTAGGGCAGGTGTCCTTCAGTCATCTGGGGCACATGCACTTCAGGTGTCTGGGGCAGATGTCCTTCAGGTGTCTGGGGCAGATGTCCTTCAGTTGTCTGGGGCAGATATCCTTCAGTTGTCTGGAGCAGATGTCCTTCATTTGTCTGAGACAGATGTCCTTCAGTTGTCTGTGGCAGATGTCCTTCAGTCGTCTGGGGCAGATGTCCTTGAGTCGTTCAGGGCAGATGTCCATCACTTGTCTGGGGCAGATGTCCTTCGATCGTCTGCGTCAGATGTCCTTCGGTCGTTTGGGGCAGATGTCCTTCGGTCGTCTGGGGCAGATGTCCTTCAATCATCTCAGACAGATGCCCTTCGGTCGTCTCAGACAGATGCCCTTCGGTTGTCTAGGGCAGATGCCCTTCGATCGTCTAGGGCAGATATCCTTCGGTCGTCCAAGGCAGATGTCCTTCGGTCATGTTGGGCAGATGTCCTTCGGTCGTCTGGGGCAGATGTCGTTCAGTTATCTGGGGCAGATGTCCTTCAGTTGTCTGGGGTAGATGCCCTTCAGTCGTTTAGAGCACATGTCCTTCAGTTGTCTAGGACGGATGTCCTTCAGTTGTCTAGGGCGGAAGTCCTTCCGTTGTCTGGAGTGGATGTCCGGGGGTCGTCCAGGGCAGATGTCCTTCAGTCATCTGGGGCAGATATCCTTCAGTTGTCTAAGGCAGATGTCCTTCAATTGTCTGGGGTGGATGTCCTTCAGGTGTCTGGGACAGATGTCCTTCAGTCGTCCAGATGTCCTTCAGTCATCCGGGGCAGATGTCCTTCAGGTGCCTGGGGCAGATGTCCTTCAATTGTCCGGGCAGATGTCCTTCAGTCGTCCGGAGCAGATGTCCTTCAGTTGTCTAGGGCAGATGTCCTTCCGTCATCCGGGGCAGATGTCCTTCAGTCGCCTGGGGCTGATGTCCTTCAGTCGTCTGGGGAAGATGTCCTTCAGTCGTCTGGGGCAGATGTCCTTCAGTCATTGGGGCAGATGTCCTTCACTTGTCTGGGACAGATGCCCTTCACTTGTCTGGGACAGATGCCCTTCACTCCTCTGGGACAGATGCCCTTCAGTCATCTGGGTCAGATTCCCTTCAGTCGTCTGGGACAGATGCCCTTCAGTCGTCTGGGGCAGATGCCCTTCAGTGATCTGGGGAAGAAAATGTCCTTCAGTGATCTGGGTCAGATGATCTTCATTGGTCTGGGGCAGATGCCGTTCAGTAGTCTGGGGCAGATGCCCTTCAGTCGTATGGGGCAGATGCCCTACAGTCGTATGGGGCAGATGGCCTTCAGTCGTCTGGGGCAGATGTCCTTCAGTTGTCTGGGTCAGATGCCCTTCAGTAGTCTGGGGCAGATGCCCTACAGTCGTATGGGGCAGATGCCCTTCAGTGGTCCAGGGCGGATGCACTTCAGTCATCTGGGGCAGATGTCCTTCAGTCGTCTGGGTCAGATGTCCTTCAGTTGTCTGGGGCAGATGTCCTTGAGTCGTCTGCTGCAGATGTCCTTCAGTCATCCGGGACAGACGTCCTTTAGTTGTCTAGGGCAGACATCCTTCAGTTGTGTAGGGCAGACATCCTTCAGTTGTCCAGGGCAGACTTCCTTCAGTTGTCCAGGGCAGACGTCCTTCATTTGTCCGGGACAGATGTCCTTCGGTTGCCTGGGGCAGATGTCCTATGGTTGTCAAGGGCAGATGTCCTTCAGTTGCCCGGGGCAGATGTCCTTTGGTCGTCCGGGGCAGATGTCCTTCGGTCGTCCGGAGCAGATGTCCTTCGGTCGTCTGGGGCAGATGTCCTTTGATCATCTGGGGCAGATTTCCTTTGGTCGTCTGGGGCAGATGTCCTTCAGTTGTTCGGGGTAGATATCCTTCAGTCATCCAGGGCAGATGTCCTTCAGTCATCCAGGGCAGATGTCCTTCAGTCACTCTGGGTAGATGTCCCTCAGTCGTCCGGGGCAGATGTCCTTCAGTCGTCCGAGGCAGATGTCCTTCAGTTGTCCGGGGCAGATGTCCTTCAGTCGTCCTGGGCAGATGTCCTTCAGTTGTCCGGGGCAGATGTCCTTCAGTCGTCTGGAGCAGATGTCCTTCAGTCATCCGGGGCAGACGTCCTTTTGTCATCCGGGGCAGATGTCCTTCTTTCATCCAGGGCAGATGTCCTTCAGTCGTTTGAGGCAGATGTCATTCAGTCGTTTAGGGGCAGACATCCTTCAGTCATCCGGGGCAGACGTCCTTCAGTTGTCCGGGACAGACGTCCTTCAGTTGTCCGGGGCACATGTCCTTCATTTGTCTGGGGTAGATGTCATTCAGTCGTCTAGGGCAGATGTTCTTCAGTCGTCTAGAGCAGATGTGCTTCAGTCGTCTAGGGCAGATGTCATTCAGATGCCTGGGGCAGATGTCCTTCAGTTGACTGGGGCAGATGATCTTCATTTGTCTGGGGCAGATATCCTTCATTTGTCTGGGGCAGATGTCCTTTAGTTGTCCGAGACAGATATCCTTCAGTTGTCTGGGGCTTATGTCCTTCAGTCGTCTGGGGCAGATGTCCTTCGATCGTCTGCGTCAGATGTCCTTCGGTCGTTTGGGGCAGATGTCCTTCGGTCGTCTGGGGCAGATGTCCTTCAGTTGTTCGGGGCAGATATCCTTCAGTCATCCAGGGCAGATGTCCTTCAGTCACTCTGGGCAGATGTCCCTCAGTCGTCCGGGGCAGATGTCGTTCAGTCATCTGGGGCAGATGTCCTTCAGTTGTCTGGGGTAGATGCCCTTCAGTCGTTTAGAGCAGATGTCCTTCAGTTGTCTAGGACGGATGTCCTTCAGTTGTCTAGGGCGGATGTCCTTCAGTTGTCTGGAGTGGATGTCCGGGGGTCGTCCAGGGCAGATGTCCTTCAGTCCTCTGGGGCAGATATCCTTCAGTTGTCTAGGGCAGATGTCCTTCAATTGTCTGGGGTGGATGTCCTTCAGGTGTCTGAAACGGATGTCCTTCAGTCGTCCAGATGTCCTTCAGTCATCCGGGGCAGATGTCCTTCAGGTGCCTGGGGCAGATGTCCTTCAATTGTCCGGGGCAGATGTCCTTCAGTCGTCCGGAGCAGATGTCCTTCAGTTGTCTAGGGCAGATGTCCTTCCGTCATCCGGGGCAGATGTCCTTCAGTCGTCTGGGGCTGATGTCCTTCAGTCGTCTGGGGAAGATGTCCTTCAGTCGTCTGGGGCAGATGTCCTTCAGTCATTGGGGCAGATGTCCTTCACTTGTCTGGGACAGATGCCCTTCACTTGTCTGGGACAGATGCCCTTCACTCGTCTGGGACAGATGCCCTTCAGTCATCTGGGACAGATTCCCTTCAGTCGTCTGGGACAGATGCCCTTCAGTCGTCTGGGGCAGATGCCCTTCAGTGATCTGGGTCAGAAAATGTCCTTCAGTGATCTGGGTCAGATGATCTTCATTGGTCTGGGGCAGATGCCGTTCAGTAGTCTGGGGCAGATGCCCTTCAGTCGTATGGGGCAGATGCCCTACAGTCGTATGGGGCAGATGGCCTTCAGTCGTCTGGGGCAGATGCCTTTCAGTCGTCTGGGGCAGATGTCCTTCAGTTGTCTGGGTCAGATGCCCTTCAGTAGTCTGGGGCAGATGCCCTACAGTCGTATGGGGCAGATGCCCTTCAGTGGTCCAGGGCGGATGCACTTCAGTCATCTGGGGCAGATGTCCTTCAGTCGTCTGGGTCAGATGTCCTTCAGTTGTCTGGGGCAGATGTCCTTGAGTCGTCTGCTGCAGATGTCCTTCAGTTATCCGGGACAGACGTCCTTTAGTTGTCTAGGGCAGACATCCTTCATTTGTGTAGGGCAGACATCCTTCAGTTGTCCAGGGCAGACTTCCTTCAGTTGTGCAGGGCAGACGTCCTTCATTTGTCCGGGACAGATGTCCTTCGGTTGTCTGGGGCAGATGTCCTATGGTTGTCAAGGGCAGATGTCCTTCAGTCGCGCGGGGCAGATGTCCTTTGGTCGTCCGGGGCAGATGTCCTTCAGTCGTCCGGAGCAGATGTCCTTCGGTCGTCTGGGGCAGATGTCCTTTGATCATCTGGGGCAGATTTCCTTTGGTCGTCAGGGGAAGATGTCCTTCAGTTGTTCGGGGCAGATATCCTTCAGTCATCCAGGGCAGATGTCCTTCAGTCACTCTGGGCAGATGTCCCTCAGTCGTCCGGGGCAGATGTCCTTAAGACGTCCATGGCAGATGTCCTTCAGTCGTCCGAGGCAGATGTCCTTCAGTTGTCCGGGGCAGATGTCCTTCAGTCGTCCGGGGCAGATGTCCTTCAGTTGTCCGGGGCAGATGTCCTTCAGTCGTCTGGAGCAGATGTCCTTCAGTCATCCGGGGCAGACGTCCTTTTGTCATCCGGGGCAGATGTCCTTCTGTCATCCAGGGCAGATGTCCTTCAGTCGTCTGAGGAAGACGTCCTTCAGTTGTCCATGGCAGCTGTCCTTCAGTTGTCCGGGGCGGACGTCCTTTATTTGTCTGGCATGGATGCCCTTTAGTGGTTTGGGGCAGATGTCCTTCAGTCGTTTGGGGCAGATGTCCTTCAGTCGTTTGAGGCAGATGTCATTCAGTCGTTTAGGGGCAGACGTCCTTCAGTCATCCGGGGCAGACGTCCTTCAGTTGTCCGGGGCAGACGTCCTTCAGTTGTCCGGGGCACATGTCCTTCATTTGTCTGGGGTAGATGTCCTTCAGTCATCTGGGGCAGATGTTCTTCCGTCGTCTAGAGCAGATGTGCTTCAGTCGTCTAGGGCAGATGTCATTCAGTTGTCTGGGGCAGATGTCCTTCAGTTGACTGGGGCAAATGATCTTCATTTGTCTGGGGCAGATATTCTTCATTTGTCTGGGGCAGATGTCCTTTAGTTGTCCGAGACAGATATCCTTCAGTTGTCTGGGGCTTATGTCCTTCAGTCGTCTGGGGCAGATGTCCTTCAGTCGTCTGGGGCAGATGTCCTTCAGTCGTCCAGGGCAGACATCCTTCAGTTGTCCGGGGAAGATGTCCTTCAGTTGTCTGGGGCTGTTGTCCTTCATTTGTTAGGGGCAGATGTCCTTCAGTTGTATGTGGCAGATGTCCATCAGTTGTCTGTGGCAGATGTCCTTCAGTTGTCCAGGGCAGTCATCCTTCATTTGTCCAGGACAGATGTCCTTCGGTTGTCTGGGGCAGATGTCCTTCGGTTGTCCGGAGTAGATGTCCTTCGGTTGTCCGGGGCAGATGTCCTTCAGTCATCCGGGGCAGATGTCCTTCGAAAGTCCGGGGCAGATGTCCTTCGGTCATCCGGGGCAGTTGTCCTTCGGTCGTCCGGGGCAGATGTCATTTGTTCGTCTGGAGCAAATGTCCTTCTGTCGTCTGTGGCAGACGTCCTTCAGTAGTCCAGGTCAGAGGTCCTTCATTTATCCAGGACAGATGTCCTTCGGTTATCTGGGGCAGATGTCCTTTGGTTAACCGGGGCAGATGCCCTTCACTAATCTGGGGCAGATGGACAGACGTTCTTCATTTATCCAGGAGAGATGTCATTCGGTTGTCTGGGGCAGATGTCCTTTGGTTAACCGGGGCAGATGCCTTTCACTCGTCTGGGGCAGATGTCCTTCATTTGTCTGGGGCATATGTCCTTCAGCTAAAGACCTGGCTGTTCGCTCAAAACTGAATAAAGGTAATATCTCGGATAGTCTGTGTAACTCAGTAGGACATGCAGTTTGCAGTCGCATCTTTTTCAGAGTTCTGTCTTAGGGTGTGGACACACCAGTGGAGTAACCAGCCGCTCTACAAATAAATAAATAAATTCAGTTGTCTACTGCAGATGTCTTTCAGTCGTCTAGAGCAGATGTCCTTTAGTTGTCTAGTGCAGCTGTCCTTCAGTTGTCTGGGGCAGATGTCCTTCAGTTGTCCGGGGCAGATGTCCTTCAGTTGTCTGGGGCAGATGTCCTTCATTTGTCTGTGGCAGATGTCCTTCATTTGTCTGGGGCAGATGTCCTTTAGTTGTCTGTGGTAGACATCCTTTAGTTGTCCGGGGCAGACGTCCTTCATTTGTCCAGAACAGATGTCCTTCAGTCCTCTAGGGCAGAGGTCCTTCAGTTCTCTAGGGCAGAGGTCCTTCAGTTCCCCAGTGAAGATGTCTTCAGTCGTCCATGGCAGACGTCCTTCAGTTGTCTAGGGCAGGCGTCCTTCAGTCATCTAGGGCACACGTCCTTCAGTCATCTAGGGCAGGCGTCCTTCAGTTGTCTTTATCTAGGGCAGCCGTCCTTCAGTTGTATAGGGCAGACGTCCTTCAGTTGTCTGGGGCAGATGTCCTTCAGTTGTCCAGGACAGTCATCCTTCAGTTGTCCAGGACAGTTGTCCTTCGTTTGTCTAGGGTACTTGTCCTTCGGTTGTCTGGGGCAGATGTCCTTGAGTCGTCTCCTGCAGATGTCCTTCAATCGTCCCGTGCAGACGTCCTTTAGTTGTCTAAGGCAGACATCCTTCAGTTGTCCGGGGAAGATGTCCTTCAGTTGTCTGGGGCTGTTGTCCTTCATTTGTTAGGGGCAGATGTCCTTCAGTTGTATGTGGCAGATGTCCATCAGTTGTCTGTGGCAGATGCCCTTCAGTTGTCCAGGGCAGTCATCCTTCATTTGTCCAGGACAGATGTCCTTCGGTTGTCTGGGGCAGATGTCCTTCGGTTGTCCGGAGTAGATGTCCTTCGGTTGTCCGGGTCAGATGTCCTTCAGTCATCCGGGGCAGATGTCCTTCGAAAGTCCGGGGCAGATGTCCTTCGGTCATCCGGGGCAGTTGTCCTTCGGTCGTCCGGGGCAGATGTCCTTTGTTCGTCTGGAGCATATGTCCTTCTGTTGTCTGTGGCAGACGTCCTTCAGTTGTCCAGGTCAGAGGTCCTTCATTTATCCAGGACAGATGTCCTTTGGTTATCTGGGGCAGATGTCCTTTGGTTAACCGGGGCAGATGCCCTTCACTAATCTGGGGCAGATGGACAGACGTCCTTCATTTATCCAGGAGAGATGTCATTCGGTTGTCTGGGGCAGATGTCCTTTGGTTAACCGGGGCAGATGCCTTTCACTCGTCTGGGGCAGATGTCCTTCATTTGTCTGGGGCATATGTCCTTCAGCTAAAGACCTGGCTGTTTGCTCAAAACTGAATAAAGGTAATATCTCGGATAGTCTGTGTAACTCAGTAGGACATGCAGTTTGCAGTCGCATCTTTTTCAGAGTTCTTTCTTAGGGTGTGGACACACCAGTGGAGTAACCAGCCGCTCTACAAATAAATAAATAAATTCAGTTGTCTACTGCAGATGTCTTTCAGTCGTCTAGAGCAGATGTCCTTTAGTTGTCTAGTGCAGCTGTCCTTCAGTTGTTTGGGGCAGATGTCCTTCAGTTGTCCGGGGCAGATGTCCTTCAGTTGTCTGGGGCAGATGTCCTTCATTTGTCTGTGGCAGATGTCCTTCATTTGTCTGGGGCAGATGTCCTTTAGTTGTCTGTGGTAGACATCCTTCAGTTGTCCGGGGCAGACGTCCTTCATTTGTCCAGAACAGATGTCCTTCAGTCCTCTAGGGCAGAGGTCCTTCAGTTCTCTAGGGCAGAGGTCCTTCAGTTCCCCAGTGAAGATGTCTTCAGTCGTCCATGGCAGACGTCCTTCAGTTGTCTAGGGCAGGCGTCCTTCAGTCATCTAGGGCACACGTCCTTCAGTCATCTAGGGCAGGCGTCCTTCAGTTGTCTTTATCTAGGGCAGCCGTCCTTCAGTTGTATAGGGCAGACGTCCTTCAGTTGTCTGGGGCAGATGTCCTTCAGTTGTCCAGGACAGTCATCCTTCAGTTGTCCAGGACAGTTGTCCTTCGTTTGTCTAGGGTACTTGTCCTTCGGTTGTCTGGGGCAGATGTCCTTGAGTCGTCTCCTGCAGATGTCCTTCAATCGTCCCGTGCAGACGTCCTTTAGTTGTCTAAGGCAGACGTCCTTCAGTTGTGTAGGGCAGCCGTACTTTAGTTGTTCAGGGCAGACGTCCTTGAGTTGTCCAAGGCAGATGTCCTTCAGATGTTCAGAGCAGACGTCCTTCAGTTGTCCAGGGCAGACGTCCTTCAGTTTTCGAGGGCAGATGTCCTATGGTTGTCCGGGGCAGATGTCCTTCAGTCGCCTGGGGCAGATGTCCTTCGGTCGTCTGGGGCAGATGTTTCATCTGGGGCAAATGTCCTTCGGTCATCTGGGGCAGATGTCCTTCAGTCGTCTGGGGCAGATGTCCTTCGGGGCAGATGTCCTTCAGTTGTCTGGGGCAGATGTCCTTCATTTGTCCAGGGCAGATGTCCTTCAGTCGTCTGAGGCAGATGTCCTTCAGTCATACGGGGCAGATGTCCTTCATTCGTATGGGGCAGATGTCCTTCAGTCGTCCGGGGCAGAAGTCCTTCAGTTGTCCGGGGCAGATGTCCTTCAGTCGTCCGGGGCACATGTCCTTCAGTCGTCCGGGGCAGATGTCCTTCAGTCGTCTGGGGCAGATGTTTCTCAATTGTCCGGGGCAGCTGTCCTTCAGTTTTCTGCGGCGGACGTCGTTCATTTGTCTGGGGCAGATGTCCTTCAGTCGTTTGGGGAAGATGTCATTCAGTCATTTAGGGGCAGACGTCCTTCAGTCGCCCGGGGCAGACGTCCTTCAGTTGTCCGGGATAGACGTCCTTTAGTTGTCCAGGGCAGATGTCCTTCATTCATCTGGGGCAGATGTCCTTCAGTCGTCTGGGCAGATGTCTTTCAGTCATCTAGAGTAGATGTGCTTTAGTCGCCTAGGGCAGATGTCCTTCAGTTGTCTGGGGCAGCTGTCCTTCATTTTTCTGCGGCATATGTCCTTCATTAGTCTGGGGCAGATGTCCTTCAGTTGTCTGTGGCAGATGTCCTTCAGTTGTCTGTGGCAGACGTCCTTTAGTTGTCCAGGGCAGACGTCCTTCAGTTGTCCAGGGCAGACGTCCTTCATTCGTCTGGGGCAGAGGTCCTTTGGTCATATGGGGCAGATGTCCTTCGGTCGTCTGGGGTAAATGTCCTTCGGTGCAGATGTCCTTAAGTTGTCCGGGCAGATGTCCTACAGTTGTCCGGGGCAGATGTCCTTCAGTCATCCTGTGCAGATGTCCCTCAGTCGTCCGGGGCAGATATCCTTCAGACGTCCATGGCAGATGTCCTTCAGTCGTACAGGGCAGATGTCGTTCAGTCGTCCGAGGCAGATGTCCTTCAGTTGTCTGGGGCTTATGTCCTTCAGTCGTCTGGGGCAGATGTCCTTCAGTCGTCCGGGGCAGATGTCCTTCCGTCATCTGGGGCAGACGTCCTTGAGTTGTCCGGGGCAGATGTCCTTCAGTCGTCTGGGGCAGATGTTTTTCAATTGTCCGGGGAAGCTGTCCTTCAGTTTTCTGGGGCGGACGTCGTTCATTTGTCTGGGGCAGATGTCCTTCAGTCGTTTGGGGAAGATGTCATTCAGTCATTTAGGGGCAGACGTCCTTCAGTCGCCCGGGGCAGACGTCCTTCAGTTGTCCGGGATAGACGTCCTTTAGTTGTCCAGGGCAGATGTCCTTCATTCATCTGGGGCAGATGTCCTTCAGTCGTCTAGGGCAGATGTCTTTCAGTCATCTAGAGTAGATGTGCTTTAGTCGCCTAGGGCAGATGTCCTTCAGTTGTCTGGGGCAGATGTCCTTCAGTTGTCTGGGGCAGCTGTCCTTCATTTTTCTGCGGCATATGTCCTTCATTAGTCTGGGGCAGATGTCCTTCAGTTGCCTGGGGCAGATATCCTTCAGTTGTCTGGAGCAGATGTCCTTCATTTGTCTGGGACAGATGTCCTTCAGTTGTCTGTGGCAGATATCCTTCAGTTGTCTAGGGCAGATGTCCTTCAGTTGTCTGTGGCACTGGCAGATGTCCTTCAGTTGTCTGTGGCAGACGTCCTTTAGTTGTCCAGGGCAGACGTCCTTCAGTTGTCCAGGGCAGACGTCCTTCATTCGTCTGGGGCAGAGGTCCTTTGGTCATATGGGGCAGATGTCCTTCGGTCGTCTGGGGTAAATGTCCTTCGGGGCAGATGTCCTTCAGTTGTCCGGGCAGATGTCCTACAGTTGTCCGGGGCAGATGTCTTTCAGTCATCCTGTGCAGATGTCCCTCAGTCGTCCGGGGCAGATATCCTTCAGACGTCCATGGCAGATGTCCTTCAGTCGTACAGGGCAGATGTCGTTCAGTCGTCCGAGGCAGATGTCCTTCAGTTGTCTGGGGCCTATGTCCTTCAGTCGTCTGGGGCAGATGTCCTTCAGTCGTCCGGGGCAGATGTCCTTCCGTCATCTGGGGCAGACGTCCTTGAGTTGTCCGGGGCAGATGTCCTTCATTTGTCAGGGGCAGATGTCCTTCAGTTGTCTGTGGCAGATGTCCTTCAGTTGTCTAGGGCAGACGTCCTTCAATTGTCCAAGACAGATATCCTTCGGTTGTCTGGGGCAGATGCCCTTTGGTTGTCTGGGGCAGATGTCCTTCGCTTGTCCGGACCAGATGTCCTTCAGTCGTCCGGGGCAGATGTCCTTCCGTCATCTTGGGCAGATGTCCTTTCGTCGTCTGGGGCAGATGTCCTTCGGGGCAGATGTCCTTCAGTTGTCTGGGGAAGATGTCCTTCAGTTGTCTGGGGCAGATGTCCTTCAGTCATCCGGGGCAGATGTCCTTCAGTCGTCTGTGGCAGACGTCCTTCAGTTGTCCAGGGCAGACCTCCTTCATTTATCCAGGACAGATGTCCTTCGGTTGTCTGGGGTAGATGTCCATCGGTTAACCGGGGCAGATGCCCTTCACTAGTCTGGGGCAGATGGACAGACGTCCTTCATTTATCCAGGACAGATGTCCTTCAGTTGTCTGGGGCAGATGTCTTTCGGTTAACCGGGGCAGTTGCCCTTCACTCATCTGGGGCAGATGTCCTTCATTTGTCTGGGGTAGATGTCCTTCAGTCGTCTAGGGCAGATGTCTTTCAATCGTCTAGAGCAGATGTCCTTCAGTCATCTAGGGCAGATGTCCTTCAGTTGTCTGGGGCAGATGTCCTTCATTTGTCTGGGGCAGTAATCCTTCATTTGTCTCGGACACATGTCCTTCATTTGTCTGGGGCAGATGTCCTACATTTGTCTGTGGCAGACGTCCTTCAGTTGTCTGTGACAGACGTCCTTCAGTTGTCTGTGGCAGACGTCCTTCAGTTGTCCAGGGCAGACGTCCTTCATTTGTCCAGGACAGATGTCCTTCATTTCTCTGAGGCAGATGTCCTTCAGTCATCTGGAGCAGACGTCCTTTAGTTGTCTGGGGCAGATGTCCTTAAGTTCTCTGGGACAGATGTCCTTAAGTTCTCTGGGACAGATGTCATTCAGTTGTCTAGGGCAGATGTCCTTCAGTTGTCTGTGGCACTGGCAGATGTCCTTCAGTTGTCTGTGGCAGACGTCCCTTAGTTGTCCAGGGCAGACGTCCTTCAGTTGTCCAGGGCAGACGTCCTTCATTCGTCTGGGGCAGAGGTCCTTTGGTCATATGGGGCAGATGTCCTTCGGTCGTCTGGGGTAAATGTCCTTCGGGGCAGATGTCCTTAAGTTGTCCGGGCAGATGTCCTACAGTTGTCCGGGGCAGATGTCCTTCAGTCATCCTGTGCAGATGTCCCTCAGTCGTCCGGGGCAGATGTCCCTCAGTCGTCCGGGGCAGATATCCTTCAGACGTCCATGGCAGATGTCCTTCAGTCGTACAGGGCAGATGTCGTTCAGTAGTCCGAGGCAGATGTCCTTCAGTTGTCTGGGGCTTATGTCCTTCAGTCGTCTGGGGCAGATGTCCTTCAGTCGTCCGGGGCAGATGTCCTTCCGTCATCTGGGGCAGACGTCCTTGAGTTGTCCGGGGCAGATGTCCTTCATTTGTCAGGGGCAGATGTCCTTCAGTTGTCTGTGGCAGATGTCCTTCAGTTGTCTAGGGCAGACGTCCTTCAATTGTCCAAGACAGATATCCTTCGGTTGTCTGGGGCAGATGCCCTTTGGTTGTCTGGGGCAGATGTCCTTCACTTGTCCGGACCAGATGTCCTTCAGTCCTCCGGGGCAGATGTCCTTCCGTCATCTTGGGCAGATGTCCTTTTGTCGTCTGGGGCAGATGTCCTTCGGGGCAGATGTCCTTCAGTTGTCTGGGGAAGATGTCCTTCAGTTGTCTGGTATATATGTAGAAAACAATGGTCCTGAGCAGACACTAAATTTTACATAAAATTAAATATAGACCACAATGGGTTACTATACACATCCGATGTCCAGCCGGACAGGGGATTTTTATTTTTCAGATACTAAAGGATATGGTCAAGGATAATGAAAACACTACATTTATCGTGGGGCACAATCCTGCACCCTACAGCATGGGGAACGTGCGGGGGGAAAAAAGGAATAACAATGCAGACAGTTTAGGACAAACAACAGTTACAGGCAAAGACTGAGAGCCGTTGCAACTTGCAGGCATAAATGAAGTTGTAGCAAGTTTGACAAAATAGAGACCACAACGAGTAAGCACAATGGATATTTGTGGCACTATTTTTAAAGAGTCGACGTTTCGATCCCAAGCTCACTGAGTGCCTGCCATTGAGCCGGTTACTACACAGCACATTGTTGCTGAGGACAGAGATCTCCATTGCTGTATCTCTCCACTGCTTGGACTGTAACATATTAGTATATTGAAGCAATACCTTGGCGCATTGAAATGTGGCCCATCTGCACCACAGTCTAACTACCCAACAGCCGATCCAGGCAAGGAGCAGCACGCTCCAGCGCCCACTAAGTTTTATAGAAACCTTAACTGCAAGCGACCAAACCAAAAGCAACAACGCTGTTCTTCATTGTCAGTTTCCACTCTGACCTGCCATATGTGATACCCCTATGTCCTCAATTGGGGCGTTAAAAACCAGGCAAATGTTATAAATTTAGTCCTGAAGATGATCCCGTTAATCAATGAGCTTGGGATCGAAACGTCGACTCTTTAAAAATAGTGCCACAAATATCCATTGTGCTTACTCGTTGTGGTCTCTATTTTGTCAAACTTGCTACAACTTCATTTATGCCTGCAAGTTGCAACGGCTCTCAGTCTTTGCCTGTAACTGTTGTTTGTCCTAAACTGTCTGCATTGTTATTCCTTTTTTCCCCCCGCACGTTCCCCATGCTGTAGGGTGCAGGATTGTGCCCCACGATAAATGTAGTGTTTTCATTATCCTTGACCATATCCTTTAGTATCTGAAAAATAAAAATCCCCTGTCCGGCTGGACATCGGATGTGTATAGTAACCCATTGTGGTCTATATTTAATTTTATGTAAAATTTAGTGTCTGCTCAGGACCATTGTTTTCTACATATATAATTGATACCCGTGGTCCTTAGCCATTTTTCGGGTTCCCTTGTTTGTATAAAATACTTCAGTTGTCTGGGGCAGATGTCCTTCAGTCATCCGGGGAAGATGTCCTTCAGTCGTCTGTGGCAGACGTCCTTCAGTTGTCCAGGGCAGACGTCCTTCATTTATCCAGGACAGATGTCCTTCGGTTGTCTGGGGCAGATGTCCATCGGTTAACCGGGGCAGATGCCCTTCACTAGTCTGGGGCAGAAGGACAGACGTCCTTCATTTATCCAGGACAGATGTCCTTCAGTTGTCTGGGGCAGATGTCTTTCGGTTAACCGGGGCAGTTGCCCTTCACTCATCTGGGGCAGATGTCCTTCATTTGTCTGGGGCAGATGTCTTTCAATCGTCTAGAGCAGATGTCCTTCAGTCATCTAGGGCAGATGTCCTTCAGTTGTCTGGGGCAGATGTCCTTCAGTTGTCTGGGGCAGTAGTCCTTCATTTGTCTCGGACACATGTCCTTCATTTGTCTGGGGCAGATGTCCTACATTTGTCTGTGGCAGACGTCCTTCAGTTGTCTGTGACAGACGTCCTTCAGTTGTCTGTGGCAGACGTCCTTCAGTTGTCCAGGACAGATGTCCTTCATTTCTCTGAGGCAGATGTCCTTCAGTCATCTGGAGCAGACGTCCTTTAGTTGTCTGGGGCAGATGTCCTTAAGTTCTCTGGGACAGATGTCCTTAAGTTCTCTGGGACAGATGTCATTCATTTAACTAGGGCAGAGGTCCTTCAGTTCTCTAGGGCAGAGGTCCTTCAGTTCCCTAGTGCAGATGTCTTCAGTCGTCCATGGCAGACGTCCTTCAGTCTTCCATTGCAGACGTCCTTCAGTCGTCTAGGGCAGGCGTCCTTCAGTCGGCTAGGGCAGACGTCCTTCAGTCATCTAGGGCAGGCGTCCTTCAGTTGTCCAGGACAGTCATCCTTCAGTTGTCCAGGACAGTTGTCCATTGTTTGTCTAGGGCAGATGTCCTTTGGTTGTAAGGGGAAGATGTCCTTGAGTCGTCTGCTGCAGATGTCCTTCAGTCGTCCGGGGTAGACGTCCTTTAGTTGTCCAGGGCAGATGTCTTTCAGTTGTCTAGGGCATATGTCCTTCAGTTGTCCGGGGCAGATGCCCTTTAGTTGTCTGGGGCAGATATCCTTCATTTGTCTGGGGCAGATGTCCTTCTTTTGTCTGTGGCAGATGTCCTTCAGTTGTCTGTGGCAGATGTCCTTCAGTTGTCTGTGGCAGATGTCCTTCAGTTGTCTGGGGCAGATGTCCTTCATTTGTCTGGGGTAGATGTCCTTAATTTGTCTGGGGAAGATGTCCTTCAGTTGTCTGTGGCAGATGTCCTTCAGTTGTCTGTGGCAGATGTCCTTCAGTCGTCTGTGGCAGATGTCCTTCAGTTGTCTAGGGAAGACGTCCTTCATTTATGTAGGACAGATGTTCCAACCCACCCCGCAACCTTGCTCCATAACTTTGAGAGCCAAGCTTCTCCTGAACCGTGGCGGGGCGCTGCATGGATATGGTGGCCTCCTGGCTGCTTCGGCTCTCCCGAGCCCTCCACTGTTCGAAGCACAGGTCTTGCCACTGCAAGCGTAGATCTCGGATCCCTGGTCTCCGCGTCGGTCTCTCCCTCTCCGTGGCTTAATCCGGCAGCGAACTTCGCCCTGGCCTTGTCATCCTCTTCTCTTATTGGGCAATGGGTGCTGACGTCCGTCTGAGAGGCGGTCTGTCCACAGCCTGTGGTCGATTTAAAGGGCTCGCTCTCCCACACACGTGTCCGCTTTTTGCATGGCAAATGAGTCTGCAGTCCACTCCTTCTGCTGAGAAATAAAAGGCATAGTGACAGGGGGAGCCAACCACCATTCTGTATTGGGGTTTAGTGGTTTGTAGGGCACAGTGTGACACACACATTAGAAACTGTTTCCTCAACCACACCAGACGCAATTAGATCATTTATGATTTTCAACAAAGCAGTCTCTCCTGCCTGCGATATTTTATACTGTGGAATACGAGGCAGAGAAACATTGTCCTTAACCTGAATAGACACTGGCAGTACCTGTAACAGTCGTACGTCTGTGTCACCTGTAGCCCACAGCGTACTAGGCACGTCCTTGAACTCATCGAGAGAGGGGTGTTTGGCAAAGTGTTGCTTCGCCCGTGCCACATCAAGTCCAATCGTCATGTAAACACCGTCGGGAACAGAAAATGGTTGCATGCAGCTTTTTCAACATTTCAAGCCCCCTTAAATTTTACTCACAATTTGAAGTCAAAAGAAACAAGGATTTCACTGAAAACGGACCAATTGTCAAAGCAAGGGGCTTAGAGATGGGACTAACAACCGGTGTACCGGAAAATCCCACCAAAACATTATTCTTGCCAGACAGCTGCCACAGGGACCAGCGAACGGGAAACGCAGGATGTTCAGAGAGCTCGTGTCAATCAAAAACTTTTGAATGGTACCAAGCAAACCCGCAGCAACATAGGGTCTGCGTTGATCTACATTCACTGAAACTGGTCCCCCACCCTGTCCGTCGCTGTCCTAACTATGGATGGACATCCCTGTTCCTTCATCTACATCATAATCCTCGCAACAATACTGTCGTCCTCTAGGATCATCAAAGTAATTCTCATTCTTTTCAACATTCTCAGTTAGTTCTGGTCTTCTCTCACCCTGACTTCCTGTTCCTCTACCACGTCCTCAAAGACCCCCGCTTCTAGGGATCCCACCTGCCTGTAGCAATTCAGGGCACTCATGTCGCCAATGCCCCTCCTTCTGACAATACACGCATTGATTAGGTCCCACAGGTACATATGGAGCACTCGTTCCACTACCTCGTGGTACGGACCATCGCTGCTGCGCTTGCGGCTGACCCCTTCATCTTCCACTACCCCCCTGCAACTGCTGCAACAACACCTTTGTCTTCAATTCCTTCCCTTTCTTCTCTACAACCTGCTTCTGTTCATTCTCTCGATGTTCATAATTTTGCGCCATACTCAATATTCCCGAGGGAGTGGATGTGGACCAGGTACTTTCCACTGCCTTCATCCGGGCTGCAATCTCAGGAAGCAAATTATTAACAAACCTGTCGACAAACAGCCGGACTCCACCATCCACTGACAAATTCTGACCACTGAAATCCCAAAACACCCCCTCGTACCTAGTAAAGAAATCTGACACACTCTCGTCTTTCTTTTGACAACATGCTGTAATGCAATAAACAAATGCATATACATAATCATTCGGCCAGGTAAAGCTAGCACTTCTGCTCTTGGCTTCTCACCTGGCTTTCGTTCTTGATCCCACAGCTTTATCTGATCCCATGTTGCTCCTAACTCTACCACGTGATCCACCAAGTGGACCTGCCTCCATATAGCAATCGGCACCAGGAACCCAAAAAACAACATAATGTCAGCTAACATCATAACTGTCAAATCATCCGCTTCAGTCAGTTCTTTATAATAAGCAGTCGGATTCTTTCTGGGATCTGGCAACTGGTTTTTAAGAGATACTTCGCTTCTCTTCCTGGGGGTATAAACCCATTGCTCTTGAAACCGTGCCCCCTCTCGAGGTCGAATAATATCACCCGCTGCATTTCTTTCTTCTGGTGTCTCGGGGTGATATTGGGGTGCACTTCTCTCATAGGGAACTGTGCTAATGCTGTGGAGCCCTCTTTAGGCATTCTACCTCGATATTGTAACAAAATAGTAACCTTTTTTAACACAGCAGCAGGATCCATACCGGACCCATACACTTCATCTCGTATCTCAGAAACCTCCCTTGGGACCTCAGCATTAATGCACTGCTCCCACAAACTCATCAGCATTGTACACATATGCTTAAGCGCAAGTTGTTGCATAAGCGGTTCATACTGTCTCATCACACTCCATACATCCTCAACCATATAGGATGGATTTCGAATCCACTGCGCAGCCTGATTCGCCACCATCTCCCTTTCTTGATTACTTACTGCAGAACGCACCAACACCCTACTCACACGTTCTTGTACATTCTTGCACACTGTTGTGTTTCGATTTAGATGTCCGTATATAGGTTTTATAGATTTAGATGTCCGTATATAGGTTTTCCTAAATAATGTCCTTATATAGGCACAATTCGCATTGCCCTTATTTAGGCATAGAATCCCAGTCCTTATTTAGGCATTAGCCATGCTATCCAAATACAGGCATGGTCACCTACATCCGTCCATCCCCACGTCACAACGAGTTCTTAGAAACCAGTCCCTTAAGACTTTGGGACTTTCCCTAGCTAGGATTATTGATTTCTCCAAGAACTCATCTATTATGCATGAACTACTATTCCTTAGGAGTTTATTCATGACGTCTTCCTCTGCCCGACTTTATGTCAATGCTAATATTCCTAAGCACTTTCCAGGTATAAATATACCGTCCCTTACCATGGCAAACCACGGCTCGGCTGCACAGCTCGATACGGCTCGCCAAGGCAAGTTCGGAAGGAATGTGAGTTCCCGCCTGACGCACTGACCAGACGCTGTCATCCCTGCGTGCAGAGAATCCAGCTTCCAGTGTTCTGACTTCCTTCGCGGGGTGTTAGAGTTTGAGACCGGTAAAGAGATTCCCACCTCTCTCATTCTAAGGTATGGAGCTGACCAGAACCTAGAGGGACTCTAGTCATATGCAAAACTATAGCTTACCATACTATATAATACAGCACCTACTTCTTACCTTGTACTGCACTTAGGTTAGGTACACTGGGGTAGAACTACTTAGAAGCATCAGACGAGTGTCCACTTTTTAGCCTATGTTATTTATGTATGTGTATATGAATATATGTCATAGCTAGAAGACAATGCTATTGCAGTATTATTTCTTCTTACTGCTTATGCTGCCCGTATTATATCTTGCATACTGTCTTGCAATTGTAACAGCTTATATCTCTTACATGAGAAACAAGACTGTTCAATAAATCCTTTTTATTGAAACGCCCATCTATCTATTTCTGTGTAACTCTAAAGAAACTAAGCATGCATGATTGACTGAGTGAAACTGTTGTCTGTTGTTTGCACGATTCTGAGACATGTTCTGATTCTATGGGAAACAAAGTTTCATGTTTATGCGGTTGCCAGAAACTACTCCCTTCTTGTTTATTCAAGGAGTTTCTAGTGGCCTCTGAGTTAGAAGGCACACAAAGTAATTAAGTTTAACGTACTCGATAGAGGCATACTGACCTCAGTCCTATGCCACAACTATAGTGTATATTATTCCAATGCACAGAGCCTATAAGGGAAATAGGAACTACACTACATGGCGCCCAACGTGTTTGGTAAGGCACTAATTTAACGCTAGATACTGAAGTAACTCAGTCGTGCTTTTCTCAGAGACCCCTACTCATAATACTCCATTAAACATCTGGAGTGGGTAGGGTTAATATCCGCCATAGCTGAGTAGGACAGAAATCCTATTTATTAGCTGTTTGGTTTGTTCAACGTTGAAGGATACAGTGTTCCAAAATACTGTGCACCTTATCTTTGTTTCCTTGAAGCTTGTTCTACATTTTTCAAAAACAATGTCCCAAAACGGGGATAATAATACCGTGACCGGTGAGGCTACGACTGACCAAGTCGTAAAAGCTTTTAATCTTACAGGTTTAAATGAAACCGATGAGGGTGTTATAAACATCCATCCAAATTTAAGGAGAGCCATCACTCTAAAACTTATAAAACATGGCCTAACACCAAGAGGTGGTAGAGCAGTTTTCTTGATAGAGGCACATGAATCTTTTCAGAAAGAGGTATTCTATTCATGGATAGTATTCCCAGAATCAAATCCAGTAACAAAAGTGTTTCACTTCTATAAAGAAGATAAACTACCTGAGGAATATATTCCCTTCGAGGATGTTGAAATTCCACTCACATACCAGGAGCATAATCTCTGGTTTAAAGGCGCCCTAAAACATTACAATCACATTACCAGGCTCGGTCCACTAGGTAGACCAGTAGCAACATGGCCGATTTTAGCTGGCTACACACCTCATCCTGACATCGAAGAGATGTCAGACGATGATTTACTCACTCAACTCAAAGAGTTAATACAAATTTACAGACAGTTAGTCCAATATGCCATGCGGACTTTCACAGTCCAACCACCATTAACCATTCCAAATCAAACCCCTCACCAGGGGAATACACAAAAAATTACTCCACAGACTTTACACGCAGTCATCGGTAAAATGCCCACAAAACGTGAGCAAATTCCATTCTGGATAGCTAAAAAAATTACTTAAATCGAAGCGGTATTTCCTAATACTAGCCCTTATGAGAAACACAGAATCCTAACAATCTGTTTACCAATGGGGATCACACCACATCTAGAAGACTGCACCACTTGGGGCACAGTCTTTGCTGCCATCTATAAGAAAACACATGGCGTTCCGTCTATTGCGGTAATACCCGATGTCCTGAAACAAATTCAAAATGAATACGGGGCAGAGCCTGCTCTGAATTTAGGTATGAAATGACTAAAAAACTTCGACCAGGTCTCAACAATAATATTATCTAATATTAAAGGGGAGGCAGCATCAGTGGCGATCCGCCAACGCTTAAGGGAATTTGATGTAACAGAATATCAACAAGAACTAACCAGAATAATAGAAAAATCCTTTGAAGAATTAGGCAGAGATAGTTTGGGTGGAAAACCAGCTAAACCACAACTGTCTGAAGGTCCTGAGAAAGACTCTATTAAACACAATCCTACATCTTCTAAAAAGAAGTGGGAAAATAACAAACAACATTCAAAAGAGAAACGTTCTCAATCCCGAGGTAGGTCTCCTCAAAAGGAGCCCTCTGAAAGGAGGTATAACCTCAGAAATAGGGATAATCTGAGAAAACCTGACTGATATCAGGATACTGATGCACGCTCCTCTCGTACCTTTCAGATATCGTCACAGACATCCGAAAGAAGAGGACAGTCAGATCACAAAGAAGAACGCGGGAAGTCCAAAGACGATCAACAAGTTCAGAAAAACAAACCAGAACCTCAATTCAATAAGAAGAAGGTAGCAGGTCTGAAGATCAGACATGCCGAGAATTCTGTGAACACAACTCAAGAATGGAGAATGGGCTCAGACAATGCTGGACAGTTCAGCAGAAGTAACAATAGCTCGCCAGAACCTGAAGTAACTTCTGGAGATAGTGGACTTGAATGAGTATGTCACAGTTGAGACTGTAGACACCAGGGTTAGTACTCCACAAAGGTTATATGAAATAACACTCCGGATGGAGGGAGATATACCAAGAAAAGTGAGAGCACTCTTTTGGGAGAAACTTTCAAGGGGTTATGATATACTTCTAGCAGAATAGGACTGGCCACCAGAATATGTCAGGGAGTGCCCACATGGCGAAGACATCATTATGCCAGCCTTCTCCAACCATGTTCCAATATACCTAAAATATACATATGCCAGGAAATGGGCAGTTGCCCCAGCATTATACAAAAATCATGTAGGATGGGATGAGGACTCACCTCACCACAAGATGCAGTTAAAAAATCAACCTACTGCACAAAGGCAGCACCCAATTAAGCAAGAAGCTAAAAAACAGGTCAGGGGGATCTTAGTATCAAGGGGTGATTGAAACATGCACCTCATCAATGAACAATCCTTTGTTTCCTGTTTCCAAACCAGACAATGCAATCATATAGTTTTGGATTACAGACACCTGAACACTTGTTCTAAGACATTTGCAGTGCAAAATGCACACAGTATAGCATTAATGAATAACATTGTGCGTAAAAAATATAAAACCACATTAGATATTTCAAATGGTTTCTTTTGTCAAAACATAGCACCTGAAAGTAGGTACTTGACAGCCTTCTCAATAATGGGGACACAGCGTCAATTTTGCCGACTCCCTCAAGGGTTCAAGAACAGCCCGGGGTTATTCTCAGCAAGAGTAACAGAGTTACTACAAATTTTTGACATATGTAGATGACATCTATCTGACAGACGATGACCTGGATAGGCACTTGAACAGGGGGAATACCATTATACTGGGCTTCGCCTCTGAGGGCTATAAATTCAACTTTAAAAAATCCAGAATTGCCCATCTCAATGTCCTTTTCCTAGGATATGAGCTTTCAAGTGAAGGGAAAAGCCTGGCAGCTAACGTTTTAGAAAAGTGTGCGCTGCTCCAACCTCCAAAAATGCTGAAAAACTTGCAGTCGATTCTAGGTTTCCAGAATTTTGGAAGAACTTACATTCTAAATTACGCAGAAAGGGTTAAACCTCTCTACGAATTAATCAAACCTGATTTCTCAATCAAAAATACGACACAGGAACACACAGATATCCTGCGATCACTTCAAGCTGACATGTTAGCAACAAATCACTTACAAACACGCGTAAATACACGCAATTTAGTGATCCGAATCATTTCGGGTCAATGCTGATTCACCTGCTTAACTTTTAATGAAGGTGAAAAATACCAATTGCATACAAATCACATTTGTATACACAAGTGGAAATGCGCTTCACTCTGACAGAAAAAAATCTGACAGCAGTTCAAAACGCAGTAGCAAAAGAAGGAGCTCTAGCTCAGGGGAAATGCATTATTGTCGTGACTCCAGTACCAGCCTTAGAGGCAGTTACAAAAGCGAGCATTCCAAATGCAAAAGCTTTACATCCAAGATGGATACAATGGGTTCATTCTCTTGCTGCAACGGATTGAGATTCTCCCTCTTGATCCGTACAAATTTATAATTTATACTGACGGATCAGCACAACCCGCTACGGAAAGTAAGCAAGCTTACAGTGCAGCATGCGCAATCGTTAAATGTCGTATGCGCGATGATAAATTCCAACCAATGGTCACTAAAACACAATCTCTAGGAGATTGTACAGCCCAGCGAGCTGAACTACAAGCATTCAAATTGGCACTTGAAAATACGGATCGTGAATTCCCCACACTTATAGTGTGTGATTCTTTTTACTGTGTTCAATCATACAATGAATATTTACAGAATGGTTTCAAAGATGCAAAAGGTGGCACAATCAAGCATAAAACGCTTTGGGAACAAGTAGTTCAGTTTTATTATTTTATTATTATATTTATTAAGGAGTTTTATATAGCGCTAGCCTGACCCGAGAATATCGGAGCGCTTCACAACTGTTTTTTTAGCATGATTCATACAATAAGCAGTATTCTATATATACGTTCGGCAGTCCAAGTGTGCTGAGCAGCATTGAGGTGGTACCGGAGTCCTGCGATAACCTCATAGAGTGCACGTTATCTTGGGGTTGATACAATAAAGCAGGATTCTACATAATAGGTTCGGAAATCTAAGTGTACTGAGCAGCATTGAGGTAGTCCGTGAGTCCTGAGATAACCTCATAGAGTGCATGTAGTCTAGGGGTTGAATCAATTAAGGGGGGGAGCAGTTGGGGGTCGAATAGCAGGGAGGAGGAAAGTCTTAGAGCTACAATGTCAGGAAGAGACGACGAGCAGGGAATAGCGAAATGGACTACAAAACACTCATGTGATACACACGCTGAGTCATCAACATGATGGCATTCACGTTGCAGAGAATTCATTGGTTGACGTAGCCGTGAAGGGGGCTGTGCAAACAGCTTCCGTAGCTGCGATCACTCGTTCAAAAATGAGAATAGACAGTGAGATATTGTTGTCTGTCAATGAATCAAGCAAAGGCAGTGGTGCAGCGTTACCTAAAAGATTTCCACTCAAATACTCATATATGATTGATGCGAATAACGTTCCATTTGCGCGAATCCCTGGAGTGGGGGATAGGGTAATTCCAAACATGGAACGTAGATTAGGACTAATCCTAGCAGCACATGAAGGGATAGCCTCTGCCCATGCAGGTGTTTCTGCCACAGTATCGTTATTAAAACAGAGATATTGGTGGCCCGGCATTAGGAAACAGACCAAAAACTATGTTTTGGAATGTGAAATATGCCAACAGATGAAAGTCTCTACAGTGAAACGTCCTGCACAGACACCCCTGTTAATTTCAGATAAACCATTAGCTTGTGTTTATCTGGATCACTGCGGTCCCTTGCAAAGGGATGGTAACTATAAATATATCATGGTCGCAGTGGATTCATGTTCAAGGTTCCTATGGATGTGGCCTCAGCGCTCAGCTGACGCTCGAACTGTTATAAAAGATTTCTTTTTTATTTTTTCGTTTTATACAGCACAAACTAGACCCGAGACATCAGGTATCAGAGTGCTTTACATGAGGACCAGTTTCGTTACAGATGGACACATTCATTTTTGTTAGGCACCGGGAGAGATTAAGTGATTTGCCCAGAATCACAGGATGTTGAGCGTCGTTGCCGAGACTCGAACTCAGTTCCCCAGCTTTGAGGTCCATCCTCTCCCTGATTTGCGAGTCTTTATCGGCATATACGCAATTGGCACACTACATTCTGACTGGGGCCCTGTGTTTAGCTCTCAGGCTTACAAAGAAGCCATGGCCAGTTTGGGCATTGCATTACGGTACTCCTCTCCATTTCATCCTGAGGGAAATTCTGTTGTGGAAAGGAAAAACTGGGACATAAAACAGTCTATAACAGCTAGGGCATTAGGTTTGGGTGATGAGTGGGTCAAACATCTTTATGGGGTCCAACGCTCATTAAATAATTTGCCAAGAAGTTCTCTAGCGGGGGTCACTCCATATGAAATCCTATTTAGAACAAGAATGTGGGTTCCAGATCTCGAATGTAAAGGCACAGTGGTGGAAAATAAACCATTTGATATTAAAGATCGTTTGGCTGTTTTACAGGACTTAAATTAACTAAGATCGAAACAAAGCAACGTGTTCCTGAAGCCAACCACCACTGGGGGAAATTCCAGCCGTCCCAGCAAGGCTTGTCTGGATCCCAAAGCTTGGGGATCAGGTCAGAGAGAAGATCGCAGACAAGAAGGAATTTGGGCCTTCTTACAGACAACCAGTGCCTGTCCTAGCCATCCACGGAACAAGAACAGTAATTCTGCCGCGCCTTGCTGGAAAAAAGGAGAAAAGATTTGTGTCAATCAACCTCATCAAACCACACTAAGTGGCCAATACTAAGCAGTAGGCCTTGTGGACTCCGACCAAGTAGCACACGAACTCCTCTAGCTCCCATCCAAGAGGTTCAAACTGAAAGACTCATCACCATCGAGAATACAGCAGTAAGAAATGAAGGACTAAGCAACAATGCTATGGAACTCATTCCCCTTGAAACCCAAATAACAGTTCGTCCTGATACACCTGTCTACACCAACGTAACACGTGATCAACTGGTGCCAGCGATTTCAACGAATCCTGATGCAATTTCAACCATTGACAGAACTGCCTCTGGCTATTTCATTAACTTTGATATGTTTTCTGAGGATCCAAGCGAACCGGAAACAACGCCAGCCAAAAGAACTTTCAAAGAACGAGCACAAGACTTTTTTCATCTCCTGAAAAAGACTTATCTGGTTTCACCACGGATTGAACTATGGATTATTTCTGGAATACTTTTCTCTCTGCTTTGGCTAGCTTTAGTAATGACTCTGAGCATGTTGATAAATGGAAGATATATTCACTTGGACACCGAAAGTAAAAATGTAAACTTACTTTTGAAACCACACAAATCATCCCATCATGAAGCAAGAGACTTGTCAGCAGTGAACATCACAGCCGTTCCTAAACAAGATGGTATAGTTTGGGACAAAACGGATCATGATATATTCGGCCCGTCTGAACTTTTGAAGATTCCACACTTATTTAAAATTTCATTAAGTGACTTTATTACCTCCAGTACCTATTCTGATGATTGGGACTTTGAGACTGTTAATACCATGATGTCTGATCTAGAAAGGTCTGCTGCATTCTCTAACCATTAATACATAGAGGGTTCAACAGACTATGAACAGCTTTATTGTTACAACCATTATGGTCATCATTTCTTGCTTAGATCTGCAGCACCTAGAAATGTATTTATGTATAAGCAATGGGAACATTGTCCTACACCACCAAGGGGTAGCTCAAAAACGTTTGCAATGAAGTTTCCATATTTTTCAGGGTACAATACATCCAATCCGGAAACGTTTTACTTTAAAAATGTGAACAAAACAGGAACGAAAATTATGTTAACTAATACAAAACAGATTTCTTCTGCAGCCTTTATTGACACAATTGACACAAAATCTGTCTGGGATACAAAAGATTGGCAAGTGCAGGGGATTGAAGCTTTGTTTAGAGCCTGTATCATCCCACAGCAAATAATGTTTTTGAATGACACTGTCCAACAAACGTCTTGCCTTGGGTTAGCCAAGATCAAAGACATGAACTCGCCGTCCATACCTACACCTGCAAGTAATAGCACTACACAGGGGAGGTCGACGTACATACTATTTTACAAAACAACAGATCAGATCCTGAATGGGAAAAAAGGTTGCTCTGGCCCACAGACACAAACATCTGTCAAGAAAGATTCCTGAACAGAATACAGGGTTTTACAATCAACAGGCCAGACCCACGTTATGTTCAAAGACAGCATCCAGGGGTAGTAACAACATACAGTGTAGGAAAATTATGCCTTGATTGGCTACAGAAATCTACACTAGAGGATGTGAAACAACACTTATCTTTACTTAAAGAAGACGCAGACCTTAGGGATTTCTTGCTAGGTCCAAGACAACCGCGTCAAAAACGTTTCATATATGCCGGCATTTATGCTGCTTACAATGAAATATGGAAGGTTACCCAAGCAGACGCCACAGAAAGAATACGAGAAATTGATCGTATTGATTTAGAGAAATCTCTCGCTGTGGTTGACAATGTGTTAACGACTCTGTCATCCAGGATATATTCACTGGGCAACATTGAATTCTCTGCTATAGACATTGTGGAACAAGTCCTGCTGTGACAAGGCTAGTCTCAATTACGTTCTATTCTGTTATTAGGCTGGAATCTACAAAACTTGCATGCAGGCTATGTGCCTTGGCGTTTCATCAACACGTCGTCTCTGTTTTCAGAGTACAATCTCACTGATAAGCAGATCAAACTGGCACAAAGGGGAGCAAAGTATACAGTGCTGAGCATTAAAAAACTGGAAAAATTGCCATTTACGGTAGCAGAAAAAACAGCTACAGAATAGATCCTTCATGGCAAAATAACTCTGCCTGTTACAACTTTCTATTTTCAGTATTGCCTCAAACAAATGCAAGCATTCAAATATGAAAGGTTGGGTAAAGAATACATCAAGACATCCTGGGATTTACCTTACACACACAGATGTTGGAGTGGGGGCGTGAAGTGTTTCTTAGCAGTAAAACACACTGTGAAAATGCACTAAGAAGTTCACTCATATGTCGGTATATTAGTTTACACGGGCCTGTAGCGGTTCTACTGCAAATTTATCCTGCCACCTGCAAGGTTCACCAGCCGCTGTGATTAATCCAACATTTGGCCAGCTTTCAAATGGGAGTTACCTCATGTTGAATGATCAGAGCTGTTGTGGCATGTTGCCAGGCGTCCCATATCTGGTAACGGTTTGCTCCAGGGTTACTTGCTGTATGCAAGTTTTGTTCTCCCAAATAGACACAGTCAGGGAGTCGCCTTTATGGCCTTCACTGAACACCTCTTCTATACGAATTGATACTTTAAGCAGAATGAAAGCCATTCTTTTACAACAAACCGTTCCTTTGACCTTGGCCAAAGAAACCTATGATCTACAAATTGCAAGGACTTTGGCTGAGATACAGGCTCTGTTACTTACAAACTGCCCTACACATTTCACAGAAATGTTGGGATGTATCTTAAACATGTCTGATACGAGCGATATTGTGCATGTATTTAAGACCATATGTTCAGGACTGTTAACACCTTTTCAAGCAGTCCTCAGAATCATTCCAAACTTTGTGCACTCGGTGTTTGGTGGTCTCCCGCTAATTCTAGCACTGGTTGCAGGAATCCTGTTTTTAATCCTACTACTACGCTATGGCAAGCCAATCCACCAGCGTCACTCCCAGCACCTTGGCGAAAGCTCTTCTGGAAAGGAAGTGTCGTGAGCGCATAGCACAACTTTTGGGCTTACCTCGTCTACGAAAATTAAATACCACATGGTTTCTGTCATTCAGACCAATCTGGCAAGATTGCATCTTACCTGTTCTACGCTGCCTGCTTTGTGGTGAAGAATGCGTGCTAGACATCTGTCTAACACTCCCATCAGTCATGCCAATGGATATCGATACTCTGCTGGACCCGATAACGGCCCCAGCGGCTACCAATCCTGATGACGGCATTCGTTGAGATCTCACAGATGCAACATGCTACTGCTGAGGTACGAGATGGATCAACGGTTACACAGGTAACATTGGAAAGGAACATTGCTACTGGCGATGCTTCACATCTATGTGCAGTTAATCTTCTAAACGAGGTATTCTAACTATCACCGACATCGGTAGACAATCTTTTGTCTACAGGAATAGAGGATTTCATGTTTTCACCAGCCCCTTACACTGACTTTTGATTCGGCTCACAGTGTACCGGGAAAGCTATGAATTTGGCCTTCATTTTTCAAAACAAAGACAAATCTTGGAGCTTTTTTTCATACAATTATTTTTTTTTCTAAATTTGTATTTTTCTTTTTATGGCAAAGTAATATGCTTAAAGTAGAACTATTCATAGAGAATAGACTTCTTTGAACACTTTCAGGGACACATTATCACCTTTTATTCACAACAATTTCATTTATGTAACATGACATGAAATGGCTTTGATCTTTTCTTCAGTTATTGTAAACCATTTAATCATATGTGTATATATTTCTGTTCATTCATTTAGCTTCCACTGTAAATATATGCTTAGAATGAAACATTGCTTAATATGTACAGCACGTTTGCGTTTCATGTCCAGCAAAGGTTTTTTTAGTATGGTTTTACAAATGTTTTTAGCAACATGTGGTACTCAATTTTCTATGTTTAGCATTTTAATGTTTAGCATTTAGTACTATCGATCATTCGTTAGTGGAGTGGGTGTTGTTTTTCCTAGGTAGGATTATTGATTTCTCCAAGAACTCATCTATTATGCATGAACTACTATTCCTTAGGGGTTCATTCATGACGTCTTCCTCTGCCCGACTTTACATCAATGCTAACATTCCTAAGCACTTTCCAGGTATTAATATACCTTCCCTTACCATGGCAAACCACGGCTCGGCTGCACAGCTCGATATGCAGAGAATCCAGCTTCCAGTGTTCTGACTCCCTTTGTGGGGTGTTAGAGTTTGACACCCGGAAAGAGATTCCCACCTCTCTCATTCTAAGGTATGGAGCTGACTAGAACCTAGAGGGACTCTTGGCATATGCAAAACTATAGCTTACCACACTACATAATACAGCACCTAGTTCTTACCTTGTACTACACTTAGGTTAGGTACACTGGGGTAGAACTATTTAGAAGCATCAGACGAGTATCCACTTTTTAGCCTATGTTATTTATGTATGTGTATATGAATATATGTCATAGCTAGAAGACAATGCTATTGCAGTATTATTTCTTCTTACTGCTTACGCTGTACGTATTATATCTCGCATACTGTCTTGCGATTGTAACAGCTCATATCTCTTACACGAGAAACAAGACTGTTCAATAAATCCTTTTTGATTGAAACGCCCCTCTATCTATTTCTGTGTAACTCTGAAGAAACTACGAATGCTCGATTGACTGAGTGAAACTGTTATCTGTTGTTTCCACGATTCTGAGACATGTTCCGATTCTAAGGGAAACAAAGTTGTCATGTTTATGCGGTTGCCAGAAACTACTCCCTTCTTGTTTATTCAAGGAGTTTCTAGTGGCCTCTGAGTTAGCTGGCACACAAAGTAATTAAGTTTAATGTACTCGATAGAGGCATACTGACCTCAGTCCTGTACCACAACTATAGTGTATATTATTCCAATGCGTAGAGCCTATAAGGGAAATAGGAACTACACTACAGTAAAGCTAGCACTTCTGCTCTTGTCTTCTCACCTAGCTTTCGTTCTTGATCCCACAGCTTTATCTGATCCCATGTTGCTCCTAACTCTACCACGTGATCCACCAAGTGGACCTGCCTCCATATATCAATCGGCACCTGGAACCCAAAAAACAACATAATATCAGCTAACATCATAACTGTCGAATCGGCCGCTTCAGTCAGTTCTTTATAATAAGCAGTCAGATTCTTTCTGGGATCTGGCAACTGGTTTTTAAGAGAAAGTACTTTGCTTCTCTTCCAGGGGTATAAACCCATTGTTCTAGAAACCGTGCCCCCTCTCGGGGCCGAATAATATCACCAGCTGCATTTCTTTCTTCTGGTGTCTCGGGGTGATATATTGGGTGCACTTCTCTCATAGGGAACTGTGCTAATGCTGTGGAACCCTCTTTAAGCATCCTACCTCGATATTTTAACAAAATAGTAACCTTTTTTAACACAGAAGCAGGATCCATACCGGAACCATACACTTCATCTCGTATTTCAGAAACCTCCCTTGGGACCTCAGCATTAAAGCGCTGCTCCCACAAATTCATCAGCATTGTACACATATGCTTAAGCGCAAGTTGTTGCGTAAGCGGTTCATACTGTCTCATCACACTCCATACATCCTCAACCATATAGGTTGGATTTCGAATCCACTGCGCAGCTTGATTCGCCACCATCTCCCTTTCTTGATTACTTACTGTAGAATGCACCAATACCCTACTCACGCGTTCTTGCACTTTCTCTCAACTTTCTGGGGAAATTCCACTCACAGGCGTTCTGTCAAATTGCATCATGGGAAGTGAAACATCCGCCGGTGAAAGAGTGTATGAAGAGACAGGTACCATCAATGCACGATCTTGACTAGAGGGAGTAAAGAAAGTCGAACCAGAAAAAGCAGAAACAGGTGCCGCAGACGGAGAGCTAGCACCCTCCAACCCGGACATATTTAAAGCAGTATAATACCCAGAAGGTGTCAAATGCAGACCCGGAATGTTAGGAGGAGGAGGACTAGTGGGGTCAAGAACCGGGGCCAGAACCCTTGCAGCCTGGAACTGGGAAGCTGGAACAACAGGATATATCCGAAGAGGAGCATAAGGTGGAAGGGGTTGGGTGTCTAACAAATCTTCAACAAAAGCATCACTTTCATTTTGAACGACATAACTCTTCTCAGCTTGCAGTCGAAGCACCCTATCCGCGCACTCAACGCCTTTATTTATTGTCGCTTTATCATAAGCCATGGCTTTCTGCGTGATCGTCAGCGCCTGTCTTTTCCTCGTATTTGTTTCCTCTCTAATTTGCTGCTGCTTTGCCTTCTTCTTCCAAACTCTCAACATATCAAACATTGACTGACTACTCTTCTTAGCAAACAGCCTCACTTCTAGAAAATTCAGCTATTGTTCATCGAACGAGCCAACAAGTGGCCACTGCAAATCAGCATTGTCCTTCGTATATTTATGCCATAAGGTGCTAAACATAATAAGGCCAATACCGTGCTTTATGTACATATCAAAATTCGGGGTACCCTCTGGAGGGGCAGGTTGTCTTTCCTTCAATCAATCACTTGAACAACAACATCGACATACAAAACATCCAAGTTTACTAAAACACGGCATCTTAATATAAGATACTTAAACAATTCCTACCGCGCAAGCGCAAGGCAAATCCACTTCTCTGTCCAAAAATTGTACACAAAATACACCCAAAAATCGGCATGAACAGACCTCTTAGGTATGCGATACTACACGGCCCAAACAGACTTTCACTAAGCACCACCTAAGAACCTCTGTTAGGTGTATGGATAGCCCAGCTCGACCCTGCTGTGATTAGACACGATCTAAAGCCTATCCCGCATCTTGTAGCTCATGAGCCGTTAACAACTCTCAAACCACCATGAGATTCAGCCCCAGCACTCGTTCACACAATACAGTTCAAACTCGCTATTAAAGCACAGCCCAAGCAGGATGTCCACAATACTTAAAGGTACAACTCAAGGGTCTTCCTTGTCAAACGTGGTCCAGCACTGCCCGTGAGGTTCGCCGCTAAGGCTTGTCTCTTCTGTGGCTCAAGACCACTGAGCTACAGCTCGATGGGCGACCTCACCCTCACAGTCCGGCACCACTTACGGAGCACAGACGGATTTCTCCCTCAGGTCGGTAGTGTGGCTCCGTTGACAAAACACGCCCCGAAGTCTCTGCCCCTCCCGGTGCTACCCAAGAACCACTATGAGACGAGTCTCAAGAGCCCGAATCACCTGGAGCAGTTCAAGTTCACACCGAAAGGCGATCAACGGTCTGCCTCGCACGGTTCAGTCCAACACCACCTTAAGACTGGCGCCAACTCTCCAGACCAATCTGGTCATCTCCAGGGTCTCGCCGTCTCTGGACCCCAGCGTAATCACCACTAGGCAGGGCACCCTCGATCAGGCGGGCGGGGCAAGCCACAGAAACTATCTTGTGGGGGCCCCCGGTCCGCCCACCAGCCCAGCCTGCACCCCGACCTCACAAACCGTTTGCGGGTGTGATGGGTGATTAATCGCGGGGTCCCTGTTCGGGCGCCAACTGAAGGAAGTGACCCGCCTAGGGTCACTCAGGTTACTAAACCACCTCTCTGCCTTACCTATATCAATGAAGAGTCGGTCAGCCAGTAGAGAATGCAAACAAGCAGTGTATTATCTATACTCTGCAGAGGAGCCCAAAATACAACATGTACCATGCAATGCTTGCTAGTGGACTGACTCAATAATCATGCGCAGCATAGTGTGATACATCAAAACACGTCATAAAACCCCTAGAGCACGCCTACATGGGAAAGTTACAGGTTTAGGTATGCGTACTTTAGGGAGGTAGTGGGGCGTACATCACCAGCCCCATACGGACACACGGTATCTCTTAGCCAAGTTTAGCCAGCTGCATCCTCGCGCCTCCCAACGTAGGAGAGGTGCTGCAAATAGAATATTACTTACGCACACAGAATGGCCTATTTACAAGCGAGGCAGTGCCACTTATTGAGTAAGAGAAATGAAACTGGACGTATACTTATCAGGTGAACAACAAGTATCATGACGCAGCTGTCTTGGCCTACCTCGTTCGCAGTTTAGAGCTTACGGCGTGCTTATAAATAACTATAATATAGGATGGCGACCAGTATACAAAATGGCTGCCACCCGTCCAAGACTAACCTGTTCTGTAAAACATCCTCTCTATTTTATAGCTCAGCTGGTTGTCAATATAGATGACTACCACTGTTATATTTAGCTATATAAGGCTAATCTATTTAGTGTAATATAAGGGCATAGTACCTTATATAATTTTGAAACCTACAGGGTGAAGCATCTCAGCGTCAGTGCAAAGCATCTCAGTGCCAGTACGAAGCATCTCAGTGCCAGTACGAAGCATCTCAGTGCCAGTACGAAGCATCTCAGCGTCAATCCGAATCATCTCAGCACCAGTGTGAAACATCTCAGCGTCAGTGGGAAGCATCTCAGTGCCAGTGCAAAGCATCTCAGCGTCAGTGCAAAGCATCTCAGCACTAGTGTGAAGCATCTTAGCGCCAGTATGAAGCATCTCAGCGCCAGTGCAAATCCTTCTTCGAAGCCTTTGGTACCCACTTTGGATCTGCTACAGAAAGTGATAAACGATCTGAAAATGAAGACCGCTCTACTCAGGTCCAGGCGTGAGGCTCAGCAGTAGGTTCAGAAAGATTCTCAGTGCAGACCCTTCCTCATTGCCTCATGGTGAGTATTGTGGTCAGTGTGAGGACCTCTTTGTCTCTGATTCTGTACACCTTCAGATATTGGACATTTTATATCATGATGATGGTGACAACAGTGAGATGGTCACTCTACTGCCTCCTACTTGCACTGACATTCCCTCCTTTGGCCCTGCAGAAATCTAATGACTTGTACACCTGCCCTGAGGTGGATATGTGGTGTCCTTGGGGGTCTCCATCTGAGGTGGAGGCATCATTTGTGCCTTTCTTGTTCAAGGCTGCTGAAGTTCTGGAAATACCTTTACTGTTGAAGCAAAACAAAGCCTACCTTCTCACAGAAACCGTGTAGCCTGCCTCCTCTTCCATGAAGCCCTTGCTGCCCTTCGACAAACTCTCCATGGACTAATCTTGGCTGCATGGACCAGGGGAATCACTCACTCACCTGTCTTCACCCTTCTGAACTGGATGAACTGACATTCTCGGCTGCTCACCCATCCTCGAGGAGTCTTGCTGTGCAACCTTTTCTGTAACTGAACTGTCTCTTTTCTTTCCACTCCCCAGGACAGAGACACAAAACGGATTAAAAAAGATGGGGAGGAAGATCTCCATTTTAGGGTCCCTGGCACTTCAATCCGCCAACACTGGGGGCGGCAGAGGGCAAGATGCAGTATCAGGCTGCAGAGGAAGGAGACATACAAAGCAGTCTCCGACTTCAGAGGCAGGAGATATACAAAGCAGTCTCAGGCTGTAGAGGCAGGAGACATACAAAGCAGTCTCCGACTTCAGAGGCAGGAGATATACAAAGCAGTCTCAGGCTGCAGAGGCAGGAGACATACAAAACAGTCTCAGACTTCAGAGGTAGGAGACATACATCACAGTCTCAGGCTGCAGAGGAAGGAGACATAAGAAGCAGTCTCAGACTTCAGAGGTAGGAGACATACAAAGCAGTCTCAGGCTGTAGAGGCAGGAGACATACAAAGCAGACTCAGACTGCAGAGGCAGGAGACATACAAAGCAGTCTTAGGCTGTAGAGGCAGGAGACATACAAAGCAGACTCCGGCTTCAGAGGTAGGAGACATACAAAGCAGTCTCAGACTGCAGAGGCAGGAGACATACAAAGCAGCCTCAACTTCAGAGGTAGGAGACATACAAAGCAGTCTCCGACTTCAGAGGTAGGAGACATACAAAGCAGTCTCAGGCTGCAGAGGCAGGAGACATACAAAACAGTCTCAGACTTCAGAGGTAGGAGACATACAAAGCAGTCTCAGACTTCAGAGGAAGGAGACATACAAAGTAGTCTCAGGCTGCAGAGGCAGGAGACATACAAAGCAGACTCAGGCTGCAGAGGCAGGAGACATACAAAGCAGTCTCAGACTTCAGAGGTAGGAGACATACAAAGCAGTCTCAGGCTGTAGAGGCAGGAGACATACAAAGCAGTCTCAGATTTCAGAGGTAGGAGATATACAAAGCAGTCTCAATTTCGGGGGTAGGAGACATACAAAGTAGTCTCAGGCTGCAGAGGCAGGAGACATACAAAGCAGTCTCAGACTTGAGAGGTAGGAGACATGCAAAGCAGTCTCAGACTTCAGAGGTAGGAGACATACAAAGCAGCCCCAGACTGCAGAGGTAGAAGACATACAAACAGTCTTGGGTTGCACAATCAGGACAGATACAAAGCAGACTCAGGCTGCAGAGGTAGGAGACACACAGCAGCAGTCTCAGGCTGCAGAGGCAGGAGACATAGTGAGCAGTCTCCGACTTCAGAGGTAGGAGACATACAAAGCAGTCTCAGGCTGCAGAGGCAAGAGACATACAAAGCAGACTCAGACTTCAGAGGCAGGAGACACACAAAGCAGTCTCAGGCTGCAGAGGCAGGAGACATACAAAGCAGCCCCAGACTGCAGAGGAAGGAGACATACATAGCTCCAGGACACCTTTGGGTAATAGTCGCGCTTTACAAATATTAATAACATAACATAACATAATATAACAAACAGTCTTGGGTTGCACAGTCAGGAGACATACAAAGCAAACTCAGACTGCAGAGGAAGGAGACACACAGCCTCAGTCTCAGGGTGCAGAGAGAGGAAACACACAACTGCAGCCTCGGGCTGCAGAGACGAGAGACACACAGCAGCAGTCCAGGCTGCAGAGGCAGGAGACACACAGCTTCAGTCTCAGGCTGCAGAGGCAGGAGAAACACAAAGTAGTCTCAGGCTGCAGAAGCAGGAGACACACAGCCTTAGTCTCAGGCTGCAGAGAGAGGAAACACACAACAGCAGCCTCAGGCTGCAGAAGCAAGAGACACACAGCAGCAGTCCATGCTGCAGAGGCAGGAGACACACAGCTGCAGTCTCAGGCTGCAGGGGCAGGAGACACACAAATGCAGTTTCAAGCTGCAGAGGCAGGAGACACCCAGCCTCAGTCTCAGGGTGCAGCAGCAGGAGACACACAGCTGCTGTCTCAGAGTGCAGGGGCAGGAGACACACAGCCCGCAGTCCCAGGCTGCAGAGGCAGGAGACACACAGCCCGCAGTCTCAGGGTGCAGGTGCAGGAGAAACCCAGCCTCAGTCTCAGGCTGTAGAGGCAGGAGACACACAGGAGTCCCTGACTGCAGAGGCAGGAGACACACAGCAGCAGTCTCTGGTTTCGATGCAGGAGACACACAGCCACAGCCTCAGGCTGCTGGGGCAGGAGACACACAGCAGCAGTCTCAGGCTGCAGGGGCAGGAGACAAAAAATTGCAGTCTCAGGCTACAGAGGCAGGAGACACACAGCAGCAGTCTCAGGTTTTGAGGCAGGAGACACATAGCCTCAGTCTCAGGCTGCAGAGGCAGGAGACACACAGCAGCAGTCTTGGGTTTCGAGGCAGGAGACACACAGCCACAGGCTCAGGCTGCAGAGGCAGGAGACACACAGCAGCAGTCTCAGGCTGAAGAGGCAGGACACACACAGTAGCAGCCTCAGGCTGCAGAGGCAGGAGACGCACAGCTGCACTCTCAGGCTGCAGAGGCTCGTGACACACAAATGCAGTCTCAGGCTGCAGGGACAGGAGACTCACAGCAGCAGCCTCAGGCTGCAGAGGTACGTGACACACAAATTCAGTCTCAAGCTGCAGAGACGGGACTCACACAGCAGCAGCCTCAGGCTCCAGAGGCAGGAGACACACAGCTGCAGTCTCAGGCTGCAGGAGCAGGCGACACACAGCTGCAGTCTCAGGGTCCAGAGGCAGGAGACACACAGCTGCAGTCTCAGGCTGCAGGGGCAGGAGACACACAGCTGCAGTCTCAGGCTGAAGGGGCAGGAGAGACACAGCTGCCGTCTCAGGGTCCAGAGGAAGGAGACACACGGATGCAGTCTCAGGGTGCAGAGGCAGGAGCACACAGCAGCAGTCTCAGGCTACAGAGGCAGGAGACACACAGCTGCAGTCTCAGGGTCCAGAGGAAGGAGACACACAGCTGCAGTCTCAGGGTGCTGAGGCAGGAGCACACACAGCCGTCTCAGGGGGGTAAGGCAAAAAATACACAGCAGTTTAGGGGTCCAGAGGCAGGAGACACACAGCTGCAGACTCAGGCTGCAGGAGCAGGAGACACACAGCTGCAGTCTCCGGCTGCAGGGGCAGGAGACACACAGATGCAGTTTGAGGCTGCAGGTACTGGAGACACAGCAGCTGCAGTCTCAGGCCGCAGAGATAGGAGACATTCATAGCAGTCTCAGGCTGCAGAAGCAGGAGAAACACAGCCTCAGTCTCAGGCTGCCGAAGCAGGAGACACACAGCCTCAGTCTCCGGCTGCAGAGGTAGGAGACACACGCCGCAGCCTCAGGCTGCAGAGGCAGGAGACACAGAGCCTCAGTCTCAGCCTGCATAGGTAAGAGACACACAGCCGCAGCCCCAGGCTGCAGGAGACACGCAGCCTGCAGTCTCAGGCTGCAGGGGCAGGAGACACACAGCTGCAGTCTCAGGGTCCAGAGGCAGGAGACACACAGCTGCAGTTTGAGGCTGCAGGGGCTGGAGACACAGCAGCTGCAGTCTCAGGCCGCAGAGATAGGAGACATTCATAGCAGTCTCAGGCTGCCGAAGCAGGAGACACACAGCCTCAGTCTCAGGCTGCCGAAGCAGGAGACACACAGCCTCAGTCTCCGGCTGCAGAGGTAGGAGACACACGCCGCAGCCTCAGGCTGCAGAGACAGGAGACACAGAGCCTCAGTCTCAGCCTGCATAGGTAAGAGACACACAGCCGCAGCCCCAGGCTGCAGGAGACACGCAGCCTGCAGTCTCAGGCTGCAGAGACAGACGGGGGACAATCAGCAGATATCTGCAGAGGTTGTCTGAGGCAGGAAAGGTAAGATACATCCGGCAGAATACAACAGCAGTCACAGGCTAGAGAGACTGGCATCACCCAGCAGTGGTCTCAAATCACAGAGCCGTCACAAAGCAGCAGTTGTAGACCGCAGAGGAGGGGGCATTTCCAGCTAGCTCAGTCAAGACAGGAAGGGGGCCCTGAACTGAGGTCTGTAGCTGGAGGGTGGGAAGGCCTCTTCACACACCTGTCTCAGTGCACACTGCAGTCTGTGGGGTTCTTAACAGACCTGACTCAGTGCACACTGCAGTCTGTGGGGCTCTTCACAGACCTGACTCAGTGCACACTGCAGTCAGTGGGGCTCTTCACAGACCTGTCTCAGTGCACACTGCAGGCGGTGGGGCTCTTCACAGACCTGACTCAGTGCACACTGTAGTCTGTGGGGCTCTTCACACACCAGACTCAGTGCACACTGCAGTCTGTGGGGATCTTCACACACCTGTCTCAGTGCACATTGCAGTCTGTGGGGCTCTTCACAGACCTGACTCAGTGCACACTGCAGTCTGTGGGGTTCTTCTGTCTCAGTGCACACTGCAGTCTGTGGGGTTCTTCACACACCTGTCTCAGTGCACACTGCAGTCTGTGGGGTTCTCCACACACCAGTCTCAGTGCACACTGCAGTCTGTGGGGTTCTTCTGTCTCAGTGCACACTGCAGTCTGTGGGGTTCTTCACACACCTGTCTCAGTGCACACTGCAGTCTGTGGGGCTCTTCACAGACCTGTCTCAGTGCACACTTCAGTCTGTGGGGCTCTTCACACACCTGTCTCAGTGCACACTGCAGTCTGTGGGGTTCTCCACACACCTGTCTCAGTGCACACTGCAGTCTGTGGGGTTCTCCACACACCTGTCTCAGTGCACACTGCAGTCTGTGGGGTTCTTCTGTCTCAGTGCACACTGCAGTCTGTGGGGTTCTTCACACACCTGTCTCAGTGCACACTGCAGTCTGTGGGGTTCTCCACACACCAGTCTCAGTGCACACTGCAGTCTGTGGGGTTCTTCTGTCTCAGTGCACACTGCAGTCTGTGGGGTTCTTCACACACCTGTCTCAGTGCACACTGCAGTCTGGGGGGTTCTTCTGTCTCAGTGCACACTGCAGTCTGTGGGGTTCTTCACACACCTGTCTCAGTGCACACTGCAGTCTGTGGGGTTCTTCACACACCTGTCTCAGTGCACACTGCAGTCTGTGGGGTTCTTCACAGACCTGACTCAGTGCACACTGCAGTCTGTGGGGCTCTTCACAGACCTGTCTCAGTGCACACTGCAGTCTGTGGGGTTCTTCACACACCTGTCTCAGTGCACACTGCAGTCTGTGGAGCTCTTCACAGACCTGTCTCAGTGCACACTGCAGTCTGTGGGGCTCTTCACACACCAGACTCAGTGCACACTGCAGTCTGTGGGGATCTTCACACACCTGTCTCAGTGCACATTGCAGTCTGTGGGGCTCTTCACAGACCTGTCTCAGTGCACACTTCAGTCTGTGGGGCTCTTCACACACCTGTCTCAGTACACACTGCAGTCTGTGGGGATCTTCACACACCTGTCTCAGTGCACATTGCAGTCTGTGGGGCTCTTCACAGACCTGTCTCAGTGCACACTTCAGTCTGTGGGGCTCTTCACACACCTGTCTCAGTGCACACTGCAGTCTGTGGGGTTCTCCACACACCAGTCTCAGTGCACACTGCAGTCTGTGGGGTTCTTCTGTCTCAGTGCACACTGCAGTCTGTGGGGTTCTTCACACACCTGTCTCAGTGCACACTGCAGTATGTGGGGCTCTTCACACACCTGTCTCAGTGCACACTGCAGTCTGTGGGGTTCTTCACACACCTGTCGCAGTGCACACTGCTGTCTCTGGGGTTCTTCACAGACCTGACTCAGTGCACACTGCAGTCTGTGGGGCTCTTCACACACCTGTCTCAGTGCACACTGCAGTCTGTGGGGATCTTCACACACCTGTCTCAGTGCACACTGCAGTCTGTGGGGCTCTTCACAGACCTGTCTCAGTGCACACTGCAGTCTGTGGGGCTCTTCACACACCTGTCTCAGTGCACACTGCAGTCTGTGGGGCTCTTCACACACCTGTCTCAGTGCACACTGCAGTCTGTGGGGTTCTCCACACACCTGTCTCAGTGCACACTGCAGTCTGTGGGGTTCTCCACACACCTGTCTCAGTGCACACTGCAGTCTGTGGGGTTCTTCTGTCTCAGTGCACACTGCAGTCTGTGGGGTTCTTCACACACCTGTCTCAGTGCACACTGCAGTCTGTGGGGTTCTCCACACACCAGTCTCAGTGCACACTGCAGTCTGTGGGGTTCTTCTGTCTCAGTGCACACTGCAGTCTGTGGGGTTCTTCACACACCTGTCTCAGTGCACACTGCAGTCTGGGGGGTTCTTCTGTCTCAGTGCACACTGCAGTCTGTGGGGTTCTTCACACACCTGTCTCAGTGCACACTGCAGTCTGTGGGGTTCTTCACACACCTGTCTCAGTGCACACTGCAGTCTGTGGGGTTCTTCACAGACCTGACTCAGTGCACACTGCAGTCTGTGGGGCTCTTCACAGACCTGTCTCAGTGCACACTGCAGTCTGTGGGGTTCTTCACACACCTGTCTCAGTGCACACTGCAGTCTGTGGAGCTCTTCACAGACCTGTCTCAGTGCACACTGCAGTCTGTGGGGCTCTTCACACACCAGACTCAGTGCACACTGCAGTCTGTGGGGATCTTCACACACCTGTCTCAGTGCACATTGCAGTCTGTGGGGCTCTTCACAGACCTGTCTCAGTGCACACTTCAGTCTGTGGGGCTCTTCACACACCTGTCTCAGTACACACTGCAGTCTGTGGGGATCTTCACACACCTGTCTCAGTGCACATTGCAGTCTGTGGGGCTCTTCACAGACCTGTCTCAGTGCACACTTCAGTCTGTGGGGCTCTTCACACACCTGTCTCAGTACACACTGCAGTCTGTGGGGTTCTTCACACACCTGTCTCAGTGCACACTGCAGTCTGTGGGGTTCTTCTGTCTCAGTGCACACTGCAGTCTGTGGGGTTCTTCACACACCTGTCTCAGTGCACACTGCAGTCTGTGGGGTTCTTCACACACCTGTCTCAGTGCACACTGCAGTCTGTGGGGTTCTTCACACACCTGTCTCAGTGCACGCCCCTATAGGGTTCTTCACTTCCTGATCAATCATTCCTTTACAGACTCAGATTCATCTGGGCCCCATCCATCCCATACAAAGGCTCCCTCTTCTGGGGGGTGGGGGGACAGGGGGGGGGGGTTGCCCACACAGAGAAGGATGTAACCCCAGGGATAGATTGCTCCGGAGGAGGAGTGGAAACAGCTTAAATTGAAGAAGCAAACACCATGACCACGGTGAGAAAATCAGTGTACAGGAACGCGTCATGGCCTTGTGAACCAATCCCAGAGCCGCGTGAAAGTATCTTAGAGTGACAGGTATCTTTGTGCAAAACGTACAACGAAATGTGACCTGCATTAAAAGTGTTAATTCCAAATATAGTCATCAATAAATTGTATTTCATAGTTCTTGCTAAACTGTACTTTAGACTCAGAACTAACTGTGTAGCTGTCACACTTGGTGTTACAGACTCTCATTTATGGACCCCCAGTGTCAGTGGTTCCTGAATTAAGTTAACTAAGGCCAAACGAAGATGAGCACGTGCGAGGGCCAATTAACTCAGCCATTGGCCGTTTTACTGGGAATTAAACTGTCTCTGGGACACCTGTCCCTTCGAGAGAGGATGTCTCTCTCTACTCCCCCAGTCTGCAGTCTCCATTCCTTCTCCGGGCAGGGGGCCTTGGGGACCTCCGAGGAGGTCACTGCACAAAGGGGAAGCAATCTATAATCAGGGCCACTGGAATTATGACAGGGTTGACTAAATTATGCGGCAAGAAAATGCAAATTCTGCGGCAATTGGACTAATTGTGTGATGATATTACTTCATTCTATTTTATTTTTTACAGATTGCAACACCGTAGATTGCAACACCGTCTGGGTAAAGATTTCATCCCATTAGTGCGATTTTAACAACCAAAAACATCAAAAAGCAACTGAAAGATGACCCTTGTGAACGGCCGTCCACTCCCCACAGGACGCCGCGCTGATCCGAATGAGCCAGAAACATTTACTTTTGTTAAAACCTGCAGATTATGCGGCAGTTTATGGGTTTTTGTTAAAGACTGAACATTATGCGGCAGATGATGAATTATATGGCTAAGTCTGCAAATCCATAACCATGCAGAACACGCTCTGGCCGCAGAGTTGCATATTTCAGGGGCCCTGTCTATAATTGTCAGCAAGACTTTGTTTTGGAAAAGTTATCCTAAAATGCTCTCTGCAAATATTTATTTTGCGGTCGGGGAAGAGATTTGAGATACAGCAGTGGGACAAGTCTCCGAATGTTATGTAAGATGTCCCACAAAACATCTGAGTCCAAGGAGGGCGCTCTCAGCAGGAAGACAAGAAACCAGGGTGACTGAGTGGAGGAACCAGCAAAAGCAGTGACTCTGATAAAAACAGACACACACCATCAATAAGTCATATAGACTCCCAGAGGTGAAGGTAAATGTAATGCCACTAGATATGAGCGATTGCCCACTACGCCAGAACACCGCCTCTTACAAGCACTGAGACAACCAGAAACTACCCAAACACACACCATGAATCACTTACAGCTTTCTGGGGAGCAAACAAATGAAAAGGAAACAAATTAAACATCCCGGATACCAAGTGGGAACCTTACATCATGATGTTATGAGGCAATTTGACTTTCTTTTGATTCTAATATTGACCTGGAAGGACTAATGTGCCTTTCTAGGTGCCTGTTCTCACCCTGCCAGTGTGCCCTAGCCGCTACTGCACAACGACAACCTCCATTGGACTCTATAGTAAAGGCATTGAAATCTATACTGCCCCTTGCCTGTTTTGGCGTTCCTTGTGCTGAGCACGGGTCTTCCAAGATATCCCTGACAGAATCCTTTCCCCTGAATAGCCACATCCTTCAAAGAAAGGGTTCCTGGCTTATGTGGGCACCTAAGATGGAAACCTCTCACTCATCTGGGTGCGTTGACAAAAGCCGTGGATTCTCAGGATTGATATGCAACATTCTATCTCTTCCAACTGATGAGATCCTTGAACTGACCATTTGTGATACTAAACTCTAGAATAGCATCTGCCTTTCATTACTATGTGCCATCAACTACAACTACAGGAGGTGAGCTGCAGTCATCTGATTGGGCTGCTTTAAGGGAGGCTTAACTGACCCGCTGCAGAGCCTACCACCCTAGTGATTGAAAAGGGTCCTAAAAACATGGGAGGACACTTAGGATAGATGCTGGGAAGAGTCAAATCTTTGGAAGAGAAATAGACTGAATTACCTTTCTTGATTTAAAAGGGGCTAGTTCTATGGGTCTATCAGCACGTTTCTCATACACTAGTTAAGACTTTTGCAGATGACCAAATGAAAAACTCTGAATTTTCTTCAAAACTCTAAATAGCACCTTTAATGAAGGTAGTTTTACTGTGCCAAAAGCGAAGGCCATAATAAGTAGTGGACACCACAGGTACAATATAGGCAAAATTATAACAAACTGTATAATGCATTGTTATATCCAATTCGTCTGACCTAATCATGAGGACAACATCACAAAACATCATAACTATTGTTCAAAAGTCTTATTCGCCCTTTCAGTCTGTCCGTCTTTCTGCGGATGGTGACCAGTGGGCTTAGAACTAAATGACCCCTAATAGTTTAACAGCACATTCCAAAATTTTGATATAAACTGCACCCCTCTATATCTAATGATGATTTCAGGCAGCTCAAGGAGATGGTCGATTTCTTTTGATAACATCCTGGATATTTCTATAGCTGCTGGAAACTTCATGAGGAGTACAAAATTAGTGAGTTTTCTAAAACAACCCACAACTAATAACAAGGTGGTAAAGCCATTGGAAGTAGGCAGTTGAACAATAAAGCCCATTGAGATTTGAGATCAGGGTTAGGTGGGTACCCGAAGTCTGTGATCTGTCATGGCTTGAACAATCTCTAAACATCTTGATGTGCTCCTCCACTTGTTTCTTAAGATTAGCCCACCATAACATATGTGCTAGTTATTCCCCTGTCCTTCTATATCCCGGAAACCTGAGACTAATGTGTCATGTGATAGGAAACTTAGTTTGCTTTGTATGCTTCATTCTGTAATAAATATCATCTTAAATTCTAAAGGCAACACATTCTGAAAATTCCGTAAACTAGGATTCGTTTCTCTCGACGAGTTAGCATCACTTTGCATCACCTTTTCCTATTGGCTATGTAACATTGCTCGAATAAATGTGATTGTTCAGGTTCTTCCTGTTGCGATGGAGCAACTGATTTCCATGTCTCTTTCCAGGTCGATGGGTGATCTAATAAGTGAAGCTGGAGAAGAACAAAGTCCATCAAGAGTGTTTCACATTCAAAAACTTTATAGATTTGAGAAAACCTATATATTTATGGTTTGTCCACAGTAAAATCTTATGCATGGTCCCCTACGAATACTGTCTCTAAAGGGCAAGTGAGTATTTAATATCTATTAGCGCCTGACTCTACTGTGTAATTGTTTTCTGTAGCTGAAAGAGTTTGGGTGCAGAAGGCCACATGATGGAAGGGGCCAGTCTTAGGATGTCTTTTTGAGAGGATGGCCTCCATTGTGAATGCCAATGCTTCAGTTTCCAGAATGAAATGTTGATCCACATTAGGATGTCTAACAATTGGGGCCATAGAGAATGCCCGATTCAGTACTTTTGCTATAGAGACCATGCCTTCTAGAGCAGAGCCCCCTTTTCATTTCGGTTTGAAAATGTGTGTTATTGAACATGTAGCAACTGATGATTTGCTATTTCATCACATGTACGTTTCTGGCATGTGCTTTTATTCTGTAAATGTGTGATGAATATGTACTGAAGTTATGACAAACACGATCATGCGAAACACATTCAGTGAATATTTAATGATTGTTATAAATGTTATGACTGTTTCCCTTCATAATGCCATTATTTCATTTACTTTAATCACTTGCTTTTGTGCGACTTTAGTTTAGTTTAATGTATTTAAACACATACTGGACAGGTTCCATTTTAGCTGTAGTTTTCTTTTTATTTAGCCTGTTTAGCATGTTTCATTGTGGCCCAGACACTGCATGTCATTATCTTTCACTTAACTCATGAAAGTGTCAATTCATCTAAAGACTGAATTTGCAAACACCTCAGGTGGCTTAAGTCTGATGCAAGTTCCCTTTTATCTCTGTCTCAAGGTCAAGTCTGATGCAAGTTCCCTTTTATCTCTGTCTCAAGGTCAAGTCTGATGCAAGTTCCCTTTTATCTCTGTCTCAAGGTCAAGTCTGATGCAAGTTCCTTTTATCTCTGTCTCAAGGGCAAGTCTGATGCAAATTCCCTTTTATCTCTGTCTCAAGGTCAAGTCTGATGCAAGTTCCTTTTATCTCTGTCTCAAGGTCAAGTCTGATGCAGGTTCCCTTTTATCTCCGTCTCAAGGTCAAGTCTGATGCAAGTTCCCTTTTAGCTCTGTATCAAGGTCAGGTCTGATGCAAGTTCCCTTTTATCTCTGTCTCAAGGTCAGGTCTGATGCAAGTTCCCTTTTATCTCTGTCTCAAGGTCAAGTCTGATGCAAGTTCCCTTTTATCTCTGTCTCAAGGTCAAGTCTGATGCAAGTTCCCTTTTATCTCTGTCTCAAGGTCAAGTCTGATGCAAGTTCCCTTTTATCTCTGTCTCAAGGTCAAGTCTGATGCAAGTTCCCTTGTATCTCTGTCTCAAGGTCAGACAGTGAACGCTTACAATAAACTTGAGCTGAAGATGATGCAGAGGATTAGGATCTTTTTACGGAGTTGATGTACTTACATCTGCCTGGTCATTGGTCTGTCTATCTCTGACCTTGTTACCGCAACTCGTTGTCTTTCTAGGACCCTGTGAAGATGTCAAGTCATCCAGACCATGACATTGAGAAAACCACCTAATGCAACATCAGTCTGAGACAACTGCCTTATTATCTATATTTCAAGGTCAGATAGCAACAATACCATAAACAATGTAGTCTTAATAACGTAATAATAATGCGTTTCACCTACTGATGCACACAGAGTATGTCAAATGCAAAAACAACAGTTGATGGACAGAATGCAGAACAATGTCCTACATTCACCCCAGTACAGAGATCTGGGCCTAAATCCATAGTTTTTTTTGCTCACCATGCTATTCCAGTTTAGACCTGGCCATATGCAAATCAGTCTTGACCCTGCGCCCAATGGGAACAGTCCAGCCCATACTGCCAAGCCAGGTCCTCCCTGAACTGGAAACAAGCATCCTAGGACCACTTTCGGGGTTTCACCCCTCTTCAGCCAGTAGTGTAGCACAGATTATGTCAGACATAAGGTTATGTCAGAAATTCCCCATATCAGATGTCCACAGTATAAAAAGCCTGTCAGGTGACCACTTAGAAGTAGAGAAATTTCACCCAGGTCACACGGATGCAGATCGCAGATGAACACAGCACCAGATTCCACCTTGACTGAAGAAGCCTCCAGCAAGACTCTCTGAGGCTCTGCAAAGCCTTTGCCTTCACTAACTGGGGCTAGGATTGTGTTCTCGCACAAATACAATCTCCCTGCTCTTGGCCTTGTGCTTCAAATAACTGCCAAACCATTCCAAACAGACAACAAATCCTGTTGTTCAGGAATGCGCACTACCTCCGAAACGCAGGCTCGAACTACCATGGCGCTTAGAGGTAGCACAGTTAAGGTCTACATATTGTGATTTTAAAATAAATATCTTGAAATACCTATTCCATCTCTAGTGATCCTTGAGCACGTAAATCATTAATAAATGATCTTTAGATCACCACGGCTCCCTGTGAGTAGCCCAGAAAGCACAGACACACCTAGGCAGGTATGCTCAGTGGGTTGTGTGGGGCTAAAATTGCCTGTTTTTTCACATTCAATCGCTGGTACATTGAACTAAGTTCACTTATGACACCAGTATGTGTAAAAGGAATCCATGTATCGCTAAGCAGGAATACTGGTTTACACAACCCTTTGAATGCCTCTTCTTGCTCTGAACCCCAAACAAAGGAAACTCCTTTTTTGGTCTCGCGCCTAGCGTTGCAGTGAGCAGCATTGCTCGCGCAGCGCGAGACATTTAGTACCTGAAAAACGGGGTTTGGGTAGCTAACCTAGGAATCGCACATGCTCGTGCATGTGCTTTTCCTTTTGTTGTACCCGATTGGTCTTTGCATGCTTCTTTTTGTAAAAGACTTCACGCAATTAGCCAAAGGCGGGCGCATTGCTCCGCCCATGGCCTATTGGTGTCTATTACGTGCTTGGTGCGCGTAATAGACACCAATAGGCCATGTGGTTTCAATTATCGTGCCCAGACACGGGCGCGATAATTGAAAGCACATGGCTCGCAGTGGCGCGTGCACGTGCACCACTCACGGGCTTCTTTGTTTTTAAAGCAGAAGTGAAAGCGAACGCTTTCCCTGCCGCTTGTTGCGGTATTTTCACCTAAACAACAAATCTTGAATCACTCGCCCCGTTTCAATCTGCTATGAGGACTTCTAAAAGAGATATGTGGTAGGTTTCAAATGCATGTATTTAAATTAAACTTTTTTTCTTTGTTTACCATTGCTGGTGACTCTTACCACAAATAATAAATATAAATAAAAGTGTTGATTTGCAAGGATACCGATGGTCCACTGTGTCCATTAGAATGAAAGTGTTCCATTTTCACAGTGCCTAACCATAATACGCCCAATACTTGACAGGGCAAAACCCGACTAAACAAACCACCCCTCTAAAGCATTAATACTGCCAGACTCCCTATCCTGGTAGTTCTGTCCAAACAAAACAATACGTGCCTTTGCTGGGCTTTGATTGTTCCCATCTGAACAAAGCATTCAAGCTGAAGTCTGGTCTGTTTCTGCAGCCTTTCACAGCACCGGAAGGTGTGTGCCCTGCATGCGGAGACACCATGAGGTGCGCGCAGAGAGCCCGGGCCGGCTATCCTCGAGCGCAGATTGTTTGCTCTTCCACCCTGCAGCCCGTGCGCCCCTCAGCAGCCATTTTCCCTCCATGCCGCCTCCGTGGCGCAGGCTGGCATCACTTGTGATTACTCGTCTCTTTTCACTTCACGGACCCGACGCGACTGCAGGCAGGTTTTTATTTGCATTAAATTGGCTAGTAATGGTGGCTCCAGACATCCAAATAATTGTAATTACGTGGGTGTCTTCTTGGCGCACTTATGGGCCGAGGATGGCAGCAGCGGGGCAGGGAAAGGGGGCTTCTTAAGGTAGGCATGACAGAAGGTCGAGCTGTCCGAGCAGCCACAGAGGAGCACGCGGTATCCAAGAAAAGCACCCCGCTTGCATATTTAAATGTGTTTAGGGATTCCATGCGCTCGTTGGGTTGGTTGTTAATCTTGAATTGCTTTCAGTCTTCAAAACCAATACTCGTTCAGAACAGCTCCAGGTTTAGTATAGTTCATCAGCGGCCTGTATTAGAAGACAGAGTAAGTCGTCTTCACTTCCAATAGCTGTAAGAGAAGCAGAGCTGGGCATGTTGTAGTTCTGTATTCTAGACAGGAAGGCTGTACACTGAAACAACTTTACCAGTTACGAATGTAAATAGACAATAAATGTTAAGATCTTGCTTGGAGAGTAGGTGTTTGTGTGGAGTGATTTCACTGGAGGGAGACATCAAACAAGAAATTATGTGCAGGTCCCCGAGTGAGAAATTCTTTAACGCAAACTGTTAGTGACACAAGTGTGTGCAAGAGGTTGTTTCATGTGGGCTTCTTCTGTACTCTGAATAAACCGTTTAACCAACTCCTTGTGTCTCGTTGCCCCTCTCACTCCCTCTAAACAGCCACCACCCAGCCACCACCCAGCCTCCACCCATTGCCAGTTTTTTATTGTCCCCAGAATGAGTGCCTTGCAAAATTGCTGGACTTGTTCCTCACATTGCGAGGTCAGCACCTTTGGAGCATTTACCTAAAGGCCTGCACATCCTGTATGTGCTGTGTGTGTTTTCGGGTAGCTTGCACTACAGCTCCCAATCTGTCATGGTTTGTCAGTGAAGCATATAAAAGTTTCATTATCCCCAAGCCCAACCGATTGGCTTTGTTACTGCTTGTTTGGCAAATCCTTCATGGTGTGATGCAGAATGTATATGTTATTGTTCAGTTCACTTTTAGTCGGGTTTACTTTTTAACAAGGTTCTGATTATGTCCTCAAAATAGCCGTTACTCAGCACTGGCTTTTCATCTAACAGCATAATTTGTCCTAAGCATATAAAGTGCAGTGTGCTGAAGATTTAGAACTTGGTGCTCTTAATGACAGTGGCCTCTCCAATGAAAAAACGGCCGGAGCTGCCGACTTTGAAACTGGGAGCTAGGTTCGAGTCTCAGCGTCAGCTCAACTTCCTGTGATTCTGGTTTAAACTTAATCACTACCTTTCTATCTGTTATTTAACTGAACTTTTTCCATGCTCAAAAACACAGGGAACATCTTTTTGCACCCTGTTTTGGACTTTATGCAAAGGAATTTAGCAAAAAAACATTTTCTGTAATCCGTATTTCAGAAATAATTTTCCTCCAGAGCGAAACTGGTGTACATTTATTGCGGAATATTTGCTAAACACATCCATTACTTTTAAATCATTCTACATGCCAAACTAGGAAATCTTAGTCCCTGGTTTAATCTTCATTGTTTGAAAAATAGCCGACATTCATTCACTATTTATGCTCTCATGAAATAAATAAAAAATAGGCAAGCTGTTTGGTAAGGTCACACTGCACTGTATTATGGTCGTTTTTGTGACCCATGGCTTTGGCTGCAGGTGGGTTGACACAACTGTCAGAAAAGTGTCTCAATCCTGCTCTGGATTAGGTTGCACATGCCCCTGCATCTCTGTTAACCTGTAGTTTGAGAGTATTTTTAGTTATTGTGTTTTCTTTCTGTACAAAATAAATCATGGTGGAACCGGGAATCGTATGCTAAAGCATCCTGGGAAACCAAAAAGTAAAACTGAAAAAAAGATTTTGGAGAAAAATCATGTAATGTTGCAGAAATTGCCTTATCTCTTAGTGGTGTTTAATGTACGTTAATTTACAAACCCCAGCCATCACATAAGGTTTCTGAAATGCCTCAGACCTGGCAGATTCTCTTCATGCCCATGAGCAGCAGTAAAGAGCATGTTCACTGCTGAAGAGAGTGACCACTTCACCATTCATCCCTTTGTGCCTGCAAACAGAGCTGAATACTTCACCTTTCACCACTTTGCATCTGCAAACAGAGCTGATCACTTCACCAGCTGTACATCATTTGCACAAGCATTGTTGACACCCAATACTACTATGTTTTTTTATTGCATATAATGCTATTACAATGCCAGTAGCTCCAACTCCAACAAATGTGAGACCTATTGCATTGCAAATGCTTGTTTGGTTGGGTAACAGGTAGCAGAGTGCTAGAAAATTCTGGATAAAATATCTATAATCATTTGGGAAGCCAAGGAACGTCTGTTTTTTTTTAATTGTAGCAGGCTGTGGAGAATTGAGGACAGCTGACACCTTTCCAGAAGTCCTTCACACTCAGAAAGGGGAAATATGAAGTCCCAAAAATGTGACGTTGGATGTTTCCCAAAAATGTGACGTTTGATGTTTAAAAAATGAATTTTTCAATATTAGCAAGTAAGGAGAGGCAATGAATCTTTCACAGAACTTCTTTCATGTGTTATCTCTGTTCCATTTGTGTCCCAGAAAACAACAAAATATCACGCAGATAGAAGATTACATATGTCAATACAATTCCCGAAGATGTGATTGATTAAATGTTAAACGGTTGTAAGTGCATTGCAAAGGCCAGATACCATCACAAGGTAGTCAAAGTGCCTATACCTTGTTTTAAAGTTGGTCTTCCATCCATATCCCTCTCATATGAGTATTAAATTGTACACACCCCTGATCTATAGCATGGTGAATTTTGTGTCCTTTCCTAATTATTCAAGTAGGATGGAAATCAAAGGAAGAGGATATCTGTTCCCTATAGTGATTTCATTTAATTCCCTATAGTCTATGCAAAGACGAAAACTGCAGTCAGTCTTAGGTGTAAAGAAAATCGGTGCTACAGCTGCAGTTGTTGAATGAAGGAAGAATCTCCTTTGTACATTGTCCTCTTTGTACCCCTTGAGGACCTTGTCTTCCATCACTTTTAAGGTGTAGACCTTGCAATAGGAAATCTTTACACCATTTTCAAAATCACTCGCACTGTCATAATTCTGGGGAGAAGGAATCTTTCAGCCTCTCTGACAAAGACATTACCATATTCATTGTATTGTGTCAGTAATTCACATTCCTCTGTGTTAGTAGTAGAAAGACATGTATTGAAAGAGCTAGTTCCCAGGCTTTACCTCATATTGACAATCAATCATTGAATAATGCCTTGTATACCGCGAGTGCGGCAAAAAGTGGAGTGTCTATGACACCAAAAGAAAGTGATTCCATGTAGCCGGCTTCAGTTGCCACTAAGATAGATACAGCCTGCGAAACCACATTTTCTGAGATTAACGAGCTGCTATAAATACCTATAGTCCTTCTTATTTCTGAAGTAAGAAAACCTTGTTTCGATTATGAAACACACAATCCATGAAAAACCTGTAGCTTCATAATGAGGTGAAGCTTAATGCCAGTATGGGACCATTGGAAGTAGTCAATTCGATGATAAGATGGAAATGAGTCTTCTCACTAGCAAATACTTGAAGTTCTTAAATGCTCAACCTGTGTTTGCTGGTCATGGTTCAGTTGTCTTGTTTCCTGCCAAAGAAAGGCAATGTTTGACAAAATGTAACTTTTTTGTCACAGTGATGTTTTTGCTGAAGATATTCTGACATACATCATTATTTAAAGTTGCTTCAGACTATGTGGGGCTGGAACCAACAAGATTCTACACGCCTTCTCATCTCTTTCTTTCTAACTTGTCTTGACCACTGAAACTGCAAGTTCCCAATAGTCATTAATCTATAGTCATTCAAGATCATATCTTGGAAGCCAGATTGCTGTTAGACAGAGAGCAACCACAATCCCTGTAGACCTTGCATTTGCATAGTTTCTTCCTACATTGTAGGCTGCATTAGAAAACATACCATTATTCCTGCTTATCCTTATTTGCACTCCCTAAGCCAGTTTTACCCTGTGCCTCTCCTCAATTGTGATTGATTCTTACTCCAACCATAATGATTCTACATATACACTACGCAGGTCCTTATCTCTGTAGATATCATGCTAAACATTTAGTATGGCTTTGGACTTGTATTGACTTGTTTATGCGCATACATACACAATAGGTCTGCCTTAGATTGACTAAAGGTGAGGCCTGCCAGCATGTTTCCATGAGCTACCTTAGTGTTTCAGAGAACATGGATCCTTCTTTGAAGGGCCATCCCCAGCAGCCAATGTGCTCTAAAACCTCATAATAAATTGGAATGTGCCAGGGATCCCTGTGGGGATCTCTGGTTAGATGCACAGGGTTGCACTTTTTTTAGGCCTCGCAGGGGGTATGGAAAGCGCTATATAAATACCAATAAAAATCCCTTGTTGTAATTTTCCCCGAGAATCTGCCAGTAAAAATGTGACCAAATCAATTCGCACCTGTAGTCTAGAATAGTAAGACAGGCCTATCTCCATTCCCTGAATCATCCTTCCTCATTACACACTTCTCACTGAGAAATCTTATTACACTCTCTTGATAAGAAACACACCTGTGCACCTTTATGTCAGACCAAATAAATAACTCATTAATCTTTCACTTAATAAGATAATTTTAGTAATTTCCAGCCTAGCATTTATAGGAGGGAAGAAGCACTCAGCAGCAGTATGAGGTATAGAGGTAGGAGACAGCCAGCAGCAGACTCTGGCTCAGAGACTGGAGACACCCAGAGGTACTCTGAAGGCTTAGAGGTCAGAGACACCTAGAGACAGTATCAGGCTCAGCAACAGTGTCAGGAGGTACGGACGGGAGATACCAAGCAGCAGTGTCATGCTCAGAGGCAGGAGACACCTACCAGTGGCATGAGGCTGCAGAGGCAGGGTGCATCAGGAAGCGGTCTCAAGCTCAGATGTAGGATACACCCAGCAACAGTATCAGGTTGTAGGCGCAGGAGACATCTAGAGACAGTTTCAGACTCAGAAGTATGAGACATCCAGCAACAGTATCATGCAGTATAGGTAGGAGACTTCCAACAGCAGTATAAGGTTGTAGAGGCAGGAGACACCCAGACGCAATCTCAGGCTCGGAGGTAGGAGACACACTGAAACAGTCTGAGGCTCAGAGATAGGAGACACCAGCAGCAGCCTCAGACTCGGAGGTATGAGGCACCAGCAGCATTCTCAGCCTCAGAAGTGGGATCACCAGCAACAGTTTCAGAGGTAAGGGACACCAGCAGCATCCTCAGGCTCAGAGGCAGGAGACCCCAGCAGCAGCCCCGGACTTGGAGGTAGGAGGCACAAGCGCAGCCTCAGAGGTAGGAGACACCCAGCGACAGTCTGAGGCTTTAGAGGTAGGAGACACAAGTAGCAGTCTCAGAGGTAGGAGACACCATCTGCAGCTTCAGACTCAGAGGTAGGAGGCACCAGCAGCAGCCTCAGGTTCAGAGGTAGGAGACACCAGCAGCATCCTCAGACTCAGAGGCAGGAGACACCAGCAGCAACCTAAGACTCGGAGATTGGAGGCACCAGTAGCAGCCTCATCCTCAGAGGCAACCCAACCAGCAGCAGCCTCAGGCTCAAAGGCAGGAGACACCAGCAGCAGCCTTAGACTCAGAGGTAGGAGGCACAAGCAACAGCCTCAGGCACAGAGGTAGGAGACACCCAGCGACAGCCTGAGGCTGTAGAGGTAGGAGACTCCAGCAGCAGCAGCTTCAGGCTCAGAGGTAGGAGGCACCAACAGCAGTCTCAGAGGTAGGAGACTACAGCAGCGTTCTCAGGCTCAGGGGTAGGAGACACCAGCAGCAGCCTCATGGTCAGATGTGGGAGGCACCAGCAGCAGTTTCAGGCTCAAAGGGAGGAGGCACCAGCAGGAGCCTCAGGCACAGAGGTAGGAGACACGCAGCGACAGTCTGAGGCTATAGAGGTAGGAGACCTCAGCAGCAGCCTCAGGCTCAGAGGTAGGAGACACCAGCAGCAGTCTCAGAGGTAGGTCAGTCCTGCAGCGTTCTCAGGCTCAGAGGTAGCACACACCAGCAGCAGCCTCAGGCTCAGAGGCAGGAGACACCAGCAGCAGTATCAGGCTCAAAGGTAGGAAACACCCAGCCACAGTATCAGGCCATAGAGGTAGGCGGCATGATTCTCAAGCTGCAAATTGCAAAGGACAGAGACAGGAACCTGTGTTAGACCACAAATCTGAGACTGCAGTGCCGTGCCAGAAGGTGCGATGGGTGCTGTTTCAGTTGTCGGTTTTAACAAGCAATGGCAATGTCGGCAGGTCTGTGCTGGAACTGGCACTTTCGGGTTGGCTGAGGCAGTACCCTAGGCAGGCAGAACCTACTACTCCCGTCAGGGGCGGGTGATTACACACACTGTATATAACCAGCGCTCACCCTGGGGTAGGTTGGCACTGAGCAGTCAGGCTTATCCCAGAGGCAATTGCTCTTAAACCTGTGATAACTTGTATTTTAAACCTCTTTGCGCATACCCCCAGCACTGACCTGAGACTCCCCAAGACAGCCGATTTGAACGCTGTCAGGGACAGGAATTCACTCGCACGCCGCCATCACCGGCCGCGAGGAGCCACGGACACGCCCACCTCTCATGGCCACGCCCACCCCTCGCCAAGCACATAAAGCGCGCCCTGATCACTAGAGCTGCACTTTACCTGAATCTCCTGAGGCGGAAGCCGGGAGTGACGCTTTGCTAAAAATTGGATAATTGCTCTTAAAACTGTGATAACTTGTATTTTAAACCTCTTTGCGCATACCCCCAGCACTGACCTGAGACTCCCCAAGACGGCCGATTTGAACGCTGTCAGGGACAGGAATTCACTCGCACGCCGCCATCACCGGCCGCGAGGAGCCACGGACACGCCCACTTCTCGTGGCCACGCCCACCCCTCGCCAAGCACATAAAGCGCGCCCTGATCACTAGAGCTGCACTTTACCTGAATCTCCTGAGGCGGAAGCCGGGAGTGACGCTTTGCTAAAAATTGGATAATTGCTCTTAAAACTGTGATAACTTGTATTTTAAACCTCTTTGCGCATACCCCCAGCACTGACCTGAGACTCCCCAAGACAGCCGATTTGAACGCTGTCAGGGACAGGAATTCACTTGCATGCCGCCATCACCGGCCGCGAGGAGCCACGGACACGCCCACCTCTCGTGGCCACGCCCACCCCTCGCCAAGCACATAAAGCGCGCCCTGATCACTAGAGCTGCACTTTACCTGAATCTCCTGAGGCGGAAGCCGGGAGTGACGCTTTGCTAAAAATTGGATAATTGCTCTTAAAACTGTGATAACTTGTATTTTAAACCTCTTTGCGCATACCCCCAGCACTGACCTGAGACTCCCCAAGACAGCCGATTTGAACGCTGTCAGGGACAGGAATTCACTCGCATGCCGCCATCACCGGCCGCGAGGAGCCACGGACACGCCCACCTCTCGTGGCCACGCCCACCCCTCGCCAAGCACATAAAGCGCGCCCTGATCACTAGAGCTGCACTTTACCTGAATCTCCTGAGGCGGAAGCCGGGAGTGACGCTTTGCTAAAAATTGGATAATTGCTCTTAAAACTGTGATAACTTGTATTTTAAACCTCTTTGCGCATACCCCCAGCACTGACCTGAGACTCCCCAAGACAGCCGATTTGAACGCTGTCAGGGACAGGAATTCACTCGCACGCCACCATCACCGGCCGCGAGGAGCCACGGACACGCCCACCTCTCGTGGCCACGCCCACCCCTCCAAAGCCCGATTTCCCTCCATAAATTATGTGTCAGTTCAGGCAGCGCAGCGGACGGGCGCAGCGGGCGCAGCGGGCGTGCCATCAGCGCGCCGAAGGCGCGCCAAAGGCAAGCCCGTCTGGGCCCGTCCGGGCCCAGCCGGACCCAGGCCCAGTTACTCTGCCCATTTCTGCCATGAAATGCCCGACTTACTCCCGGGATAAGCTTCTGGCCCTAAACACCCAGAAACACCCCTCCTGCATTTATACCCATACGGGCGACAACCCTTTCACCAGTTGCAGCCTCTGTAACCCCCCTGGCCCTGACCCGGTACACGGTGGACTCCAACTAGGCCTACTTAACTGCAGGTCGCTCGTTAAACACGCGCATGAAATTAACCTCCTGATCTCAAACCACGCCACGGATATCCTGTTTCTCACTGAAACATGGCTCACTCCCAACCATGGCCCTGACATAGTCCTCGCACTCCCTCCTGGCTACCTAATATGCTCGTTGAATAGACCAGAGGGTAGAGGAGGTGGACTAGCCATAATATACAAGGACGTTTTCACCTGCAGAACCTCGGATGGCAACATCAATGGATGTGAAAGCTGCCACTTCGCCATCCAAATCTCCCCAGTGACATCGCTGTCGGGAATGCTTGTATATCGCCCCCCCCGGCCAACTCGCCGAATTTCCTAGCAAACTCATCGACCAGATCACCATTAAGTGTACGACTTCCTCCAATTATCTCTTATTGGGGGACCTCAATATCCACTTTCTGGACCCGGTCGACAAGCAGGCGACAGAACTTCTACAGGATATCACCTCCACTGGCCTCGGCCTAAAAAACCCACAGGCCACTCATGACAAAGGGCAGCTACTCGACCCCATATTCACTAACATCCAAGATCTGAACACCCGTGCTCACGTCCCCCTCCCTTGGACCGACCACTTCCTGGTCCCCTTTGAATGGCCTATCAACATTCCCCCCCCTCAACCCCCCAAAATCAGAACCCTTATTAGACGCTGGCATAAACTGGTCCCAGACGAATGGGCAGCTAAATTAAATGAAAACACCCCCCTCCCCTCTCAAGACACCATCGCCGCTGACAACGAATTCAATACTTGGGTCACCCAATCTCTGGATGACATCCTCCCGAAATCTAGCACCCTTAAACGTACCAAGAGAGTCAATCCGTCCGCATGGTACACTCCCGAACTTAACCTATTACGAAAGGAATGCAAGAGGAACGAACGCCTTTGGAGGAAAGATAAAACGGCAGACAAGAAAGACATATTTCGTGCCTCCGTAAAATCTTATAAAATGGAACTACGCAATACCAAAAGCGCCTTCTACGAAGATAGAATCAAAAACGCCTCCTGTTCGGCCCACGAAACATTCGCCATTCTTAAAGAACTCCTTCATGCCCCAGACCCCCCTGTTAAACCATTGGACCCCAAAGCAGCGGAAAGCAAATGCATTAAACTCGCCACCTTCTTTGATGAGAAAATACAAAAAATTCTCTCGGCCCTTCCCCCTATCGTAACTAGCCACATGGACGGGGATCCTGCCAACTATCCTATCCTCCTCTCCCATCTCCCTGACGGCCCCTCACCCTCCCTGGACACCTTTGGCCCAGTGTCCACGGAAGAGGTAGCCGCAACATTGGCTTCAATCAAAAGTGGGTCCCCCCGCGATCCCGCCCCTCTCCATTTCCTGAAAAAAGTTTCCAGCACCATCATCCCCCCCCTCACGTCGCTTATCAACTCCTCCCTCTCGCAGGGCCTAGTCCCCCATAGCTGGAAAGCGGCAGTGGTCAAAGGCCTACTAAAGAAACCTTCTTTAGACCCCCAGGACCTTTCCAACTACAGACCTATTTCCCTTCTCCCAGGAAACAGTAAGATCACGGAGAAGCTAGTGAACAAACAACTTTCACTATTCCTGGAGAGCAACAACTTACTCGGGGTCTCCCAGACAGGGTTCCGTCCAGGCCAGGGCACCGACATCGCCCTCCTGGCGGCTGTGGAGAAGGCCAGAAGCATTCTGGATACAGGAGGATCAGTGGCAGTGATCCTCCTGGACCTCAGTGCGGCCTTCGACACTGTGAACCATCATACCCTAATCCAACGACTGGGAGAAATCGGAGTAAGGGGCACGGCCCTGAAGTGGCTAAAATCTTTCCTTGATGACCACTCCTTTCAAGTCTGGGAGAACGGCAGCCACTCACCCGCAATCCCTCTCCGCTGTGGAGTACCGCAGGGCTCATCTCTTAGCCCGACGTTATTCAACGTGTATATGTCCCCGCTGGAGAAACTGGTCATTCCGTTCGGCGTATCGATCATCAATTACGCCGACGATACCCAGCTGGTGGTAACCCTCTCACACCCGCACCAATCTCCCTCTGACCTCCACAGCTATCTCACTGAAATCCACAGCTGGATGAACTCCTCAGCATTAAAATTAAACGGTTCCAAGACCGAGATCTTGCTGCTCGGACACAAAGGGCCCTCCCTGCCGCCTCACCTCTGGCCTGACTGCTTGGGTGACCCCCCTGCACCCAAGGAAGAGGTCAAGAGCCTGGGCGTATGGCTCGAAAACGACCTGAGCTTTAGAACACAGGCAAAAAAGACGGCAGGAATCTGCTTCGGACTTCTCAGGGCCTGTAGAAAGATCTTCCCCCTGCTCCCCGCGACCGCCAAGAAACTTTTGATTCAGGGTCTTATCCTGGCAAGGCTTGACTACTGCAACGCAATCTATCTGGGAGCTCCTGAAGCCACTCTCAACACCCTGCAGAAAATTCAAAACGCTGCGGCCCGCCTACTCACTGACACCCCCGCCAGATCATCGGCAAAGCCAGCCCTCAAGCTTCTCCATTGGCTCCCAGTCAGAGAAAGGGTTGCTTTCAAGGCCCTCTGTCTGGCCCACAAAACTCTTTATAACAACGGCCCTCCCCTCCTCAAGGAATTCATCATCCCCTACAAAACGAAAAGGGCCCTCCGTTCCAGCGGAGAGAACCTCATCACAGTCCCCAGAGTTAATAAAGCCAGGTCCGGAGGCCGCCGCTTCTCGGTCCACACGGCCAAACACTGGAACAACCTCCCCCGGAGACTGAGAACTGAACCCAATCTCCTTCAGTTTAGGAAGGCACTGAAGACTCTTTTCTTCCCTGACCCTTAACCCCCTCCACCGCTGACCCCCCTTGAGTTCAGGTTCTAGCGCTGGGATGCTCTAGGGTTACTACGCGCTCTACAAAACCTTAAATAATAATAATAATAATAATGTGTAAAGCATCGGCACAGCACTCACTCATGATAAAGACACTGAGCGTTACAAATGAGACTTCACACGTGATGTATGTAAATATTTTTTGTATTTAATACACACATTAATAGCACAACATGAAGTTTGTGTATTTCTGGTCATAAATCATGTTGGGAATTATTACTGGCAGTGTCAGGCCTATCCGTGTACAAATTACATCAGTAATATGCACGCTTGGGAAAGATCTTAATCTACACCCCACCCAGCACCCTTCTGCAGTGCATAACGTTGTCCACCCCAGGCCCACCCTGGCAGTTCTTATAATTCATTACTGCAACGATATCAGAAATATGTACATACCACAAATTATAACACTTTTTAGCAGCACTGCAGGCCGAGGCTGTGCGGGTAAAACCAATTTCACACGTAATACTATTCTGGCAAGGAATCAATGTAGAAAAGTGCCCCTTTTTGCATGGCTACCCCCCACATTTTGCCTGACACCTGATGCAACTTGACTAGATGTGCCCTGGGTCGCTGCCAGTCAGGTTCCCAGGGCCTGTGTTCTTTCTCAAAGCTGTACCTTTGTACCCAGAACTGGCACATCTCTGGCCACAGTTAAGCCCCTTGTAAAAAGTTCCATTGGTACTAAGGGCAGTGTGACCAGGGAAGGCCTCTAAGGGCTGCAGCGCCCACTGTGCCACCCTTAGAGGCCCTGTACCTTAACACCCGCACACTGCCATTGCAGGCTGCATGTTTTGGTGCAGAGAAAAGTGAAGAGTCGACGTGGCACATCCCTGTGTACCATGCCTGCAACACACTATCTGGGTACTAGGTAAGTCACCCCTCTAGCAGGGTGCACTAGCCCCCAGGTGAGGATACAGTGGCATGAGCCCTGTACCCTATACACAACGGAAAGAGAGGCACCAGGAATAAACAATCTTGTATGAAAATGATAGTTCTTGAGTCTTCAGTGATGTGCATAAATTCTTCTTTAATATTCTCAGTCCATTACATATGCAGCCAACTTGTTTCTACCTAAACAGGGCTTCATCAGGGCACTGATAATATCACACAGCGATTTTCAGGATGGTGTAAGGCAGTATCCAAAGTAGAAGACAAACACCTTAAGGTATAGTCTTCATTTAATCTGTCGATAATTCACGTCCTCTGTATAGATCTGGCCTATATAATAACGAGGATTACGTGTCCAAGAGTATGGTCTATCAATAAAAAAATCTAGTGGATACTTAATTGGGCCTCATGAACTCCCTCAAGTCTGAGAGGTATTCTCATTAACCTGGGCTGTGTGCGGCTCTCCTCTCTTTACACCGACAACTGATCTGGAACGCTGTCAATGGACTGGCTGCGTTTTTACTCCAACCTGACTACAGCAAAACCCGGGCATGTTCAGCGGCTAGCAGCCACCCAGAGCCTGGAAGACCTGCCCTGCAACCATCTTTAAGACTCTGTCTCCCGTGAGCACCGGATTTGCTCAACAAAGACTCACCCACAGAATCCGGATCCAGGTGGCTTTGTGATTTTGCACCACTCTGCAATTGACGCCCACAGCCCTAGTTCGAGTGGCCCAACATCATGAGGAGGTCTCCCCAGAACTCCTGACTTGGGACCTGGTGATCTACGACCTCCCTCAAGCTTCAAGCCGACGCCTGCAGCCTCAATGTGAAGGGTCCCCCTGACCGCGATCAGAGCTGGTAACAAGAACCCGACGCCAAAAGACACCCCTGCACCCAATGCCCCACGACCTTGGGTGGCCCAACCGACAGTGTCCAGGCATTCCTCAAGAACCCAACTTACCTATCCAGCCGGTGGTTGCCTTCAGGAATTCTCCCTGCCAGAGCCTACAGCATCTTCACCATCTCATAGATCTCCACTGGAATCCACTGGGCCCCCGATGCCTCCTTGGCACTTGCCCGCCACTGTGCCGCTGGTGGTGCAGCTCCTGGGCTGAGTGTTGGCCCCTGCAGTGCCGATCTCTACCCCATGAGCTTTGCTCCCAAAGCCAAGGGGCCTGCTCGCAAGCAGTCCCTGACCTAAGATCCCCTTAGCCCTATTGGCTAACATTGGGCACCTTCACTCTGTCCCCGGCCGCCCTAGTGCCGCTGGTGGTGCAATTTGAGTGCCTACCTGAACCTTTGGGAACCTTGGTTCTAACTCCCAAAAACAATTATTTCAGGTTGTTTACTTAGCTGCAAACTGATAACCTTCTTTTCCTATAGGAACAAATGTTGTGATGGTTTGTTCCTAAAAATATTGTCGAGTTGAACTTTTGTATGAAAAGAAAGTAACTGTGCTTTATTTAAGAATGGTTGTACTTACCTGTAAGTGACACCAGCGATGGTGTGATTTCTCGGCATAGCCACTCAAGACCTAAAAGTAACTGAAAAGTAATCCAAGAGTAATCAAATGTAATCTTACTGTATTTTAAACTGGTTTCAAAGTAATACAAACCTGTAAACTATTCCAATAGAATCCACAATTGCAGTTCTGTGCACAGCTTTGCAGTTGAAAGTGTTCTTACTTACCTGTGCCAATTCCTACTTGGTTCTACAAAATAAAATACAAGGATATCTTTTCATACCTACAAAATTGACCTGGATTCAGTCTCTGAGTGTGTGCCATCAGCCTTGAGTGAGTGAATACAATAAATGCTTAACACACCCTCCGGATAAGTCTAACTGTCACCCACACCACCACAAAGAGAGCTGTTAGTACTTGTCTAATTTAGCCTCTGCTATACCTCTGGGGACCCCCTGGACTCTGCGCACACCATACTTTACCTTAGTATACTATATACAGAGCCAGCTTCCTACAATGAATGTATCAGGCAAACCGCCGTCCAGTGTCGTGATTCACAGGTGGAATCCCAGTCTCACACACACACACTCACTCCATAACGTTACGCGGTGCCATGGATATCAGACAAGTCCGAACTGGAGCGCTTGCACTCATACGCACTCAACACCCTAAAGCGAAGCACTGATACCCAGTATGTCAATTGGTTATTCACTGCAGACCCCGTTGCCCCAAGCCTCCCTCCACCCTCAAACTCACCCCAACTATCCTGCACCCACAGACTGGAGACACCCCGCCGTCCCCCCGGGGACTGGGCCGCATGCGACTGAAGTCACTCTTAGTCAGGGTTGCAGGAAGCAGGTAGGGGCAGTCAGTAAAAGGGGTTTGGCAACCACTCGAGAAGTTCAACCACAAGATGAGGGGAAGACACGGGCCGAGGGCAAAAGATAGTCATGCCAAAGGGGTCCTCAAGGGCCTTCTGGCATGAGCCCAGCTCTGCGAAGCACAGGGAGGGTCACGCAATCACTTGACCTGCTTCCGATTGTGCTCTGAAGCGTTCCTCCAGCCCATAAGTCACTCTCACCACCCAGGCCTGAGCCAGGCACTACTACCTGGCAACACAGTGTCGTTGGGGAAGGCCGGGTGAAGAGATGGCAGATGGCCTGCCTTGCTGAGGGCCAAATAAAGAAACAGTAGATGAATTCAGGATGAAGCAGGAAGGCCTCTCGGAAGGAGGAGGCACCCCGACAGGTACACGTTGATCAGAGTCGCACCCAGGCAATCCGGGCACAACGTTGGGTGCGCGATGATACGGGTCGCACCAGGCCGTTCTGGTCACACACAACGAAGAGTTGCAAAATCTGTACCTCCTTGGAAATGATGCACAACGTCTGTTGTAGGTCGATGTTGGCCGCACCAGACAGCTTTGGTCACACACACAATGAAGAGTTGCAAATTCTGTGCTTTCCTGGAAATAAGGCTCAGCGTCCGGTGCACATTGATATTGGTTGCACTAGACAGTTCTGGTCACACACACAGGCGCAAGTTCAGCAATGCCTCATGATGTAGAATGTGACACTGCTACAGTTACACACCATCCTCCGAGGGTCGCAACTTGTGAATTGGATACCGCACACAATGAGCATGCAGTCAGCCATTTGCATCCTGCAACCGGTGAATCCGATCACCACCCACAAGTTACTTATGCTTGCCAAGGTCCCCAAGATGAGGGGGGCCCATGGCTTAGATGCAGGCCTGACTTTGGGCTCCGCACAAGGCAATCCAGTATGGAGGCACAGTTCTCAGTTCCGCGCCCACGCAGTGCTACCATTTGGAATACTGCAGATGATGTGGGCACTTGAGAGTGCACTGTGCTTCAGGTGTCACAGGTAGACAGTGTGGGTCACTCTTAGGAGATCTTTGATGTCCCAGAGATCACTGAGAGAACAGGGGGCAAGCTCCACAAGCCCTTGGAGAGCACACTTCAGGGTGCCACACAGCAGCAGGTAGTCGGCTCAGGCCAGCCACTATTCAGGAAGGGCACACAGTCCCTTTCAATGGCAGTAATGCTCCAGGTACACAACAGAGTACTCTGGCAATGTGCACCGCGTAGTCCAGGTTCTGCGGCCCTATGTCCCATAAGCGTATCTCACACAGTGCTGGAGTATGGCACCAGTAGTTATACTAGAGTGTGCCTTTGAAGTTAGAGGTGGTTCAAAGGGTCTCCCTTTGAACCAAAGATGATTCCCCTAAATTTCAGTCTTGTCCGCCATGAGGCCGTAGAATGTAAATCTTTCTCTGAGGCGGGTCCATGATCTGGGTCAAGAGTCCAAGTGTCAAAAACTCTCCCTCCAATCTCTCCAGCTGGCCTGCAAATGGCAGAGGACTGTCGTTCCAGTTGCAAACCCAGTGTTTCATAGCTGCCGCTGGGGAATGCCCAGATGTTACTTCAGTGTGGACTGGAGCCAAGCACCAAGGCACAGTTTGGAGCACAGAAATGCCCACTTTCGAATAGTGGCGTTTCTACGTGAAATTACGACAAAGTCACCTTTACCACTGGCGAGGGGTTGTCACTGTGAATCCAATGATATGAAACATGATGAGGCTGCTGCACCGTAATCCACTCTTGCAGCCTGAAGTGATTTCAACCATTTCCCCATGTTAGCCTAAGGGAAACCGCATGGGTATTCCTCACTACCTGGACAGAGGACACACAGGTGTACCTGTCCTGCCTTTCACCTACCACTCGCTTCACCACTTAAGGGGTACCCACAAGGTACTCGGGTGGAAGTGGAAGGTCCTCTCAGGATAGCTAGAGATTTAAACAGGCCAGTATGTGTAAATGCGCAATTGTGCAAATCAGCCTGCAATGACAGGCTGGATGCGTATTTAAAAGCACCATCGGTGCAAAGCACCCACTGGACACGTCTTTAAGAGCACCATTGTTGCAGGTGCATACCAGCCTGCAATAGCAGGCTGGACATGTATTAAAGAGCACCTTCGGTGCAAAGCACATATCAGCCTGCAATAGCAGACTGGACACGTCTTTAAGAGCACCCTCGGTGCAAAGTACACTTCAGCCTGCAATGGCAGGCTGGACACGTCTTTAGGAGCACCATCGTTGCAGGTGCATACCAGCCTGCAATAGCAGGCTGGACATGTATTAAAGAGCACCCTCGGTGCAAAGCACATATCAGCCTGCAATAGCAGGCTGGACATGTATTAAAGAGCACCCTCGGTGCAAAGCACATATCAGCCTGCAATGGCAGGCTGGACACGTCTTTAAGTGCACCATCGGTGCAAAGCACACTTCAGCCTGCAATGGCAGGCTGGACACGTCTTTAGGAGCACCATCGTTGCAGGTGCATACCAGACATGTATTAAAGAGCACCCTCGGTGCAAAGCACATATCAGCCTGCAATAGCAGGCTGGACATGTATTAAAGAGCACCCTTGGTGCAAAACACATATCAGCCTGCAATGGCAGGCTGGACACGTCTTTAAGAGCACCCTCGGTGCAAAACACATATCAGCCTGCAATGGCAGGCTGGACACGTCTTTAGGAGCACCATCACGTCTTTAAGATCACCATCGGTGCAAAGCACACTTCAGCCTACAATGGCAGGCTGGACACGTCTTCAGGAGCACCATCGGTGCAAAGCACACTTCAGCCTGCAATGGCAGGCTGGACACGTCTTTAAGAGCACCCTCGGTGCAAAGCACACTTCAGCCTGCAATGGCAGGCTGGACACGTCTTTAGGAGCACCATCGGTGCAAAGCACACTTCAGCCTGCAATGGCAGGCTGGACACGTCTTTAAGAGCACCCTCGGTGCAAAGCACACTTCAGCCTGCAATGGCAGGCTGGACATGTATTAAAGAGCACCATCGGTGCAAAGCACACATCAGCCTGCAATGGCAGGCTGGACACGTCTTTAAGAGCAACATCCATGCATCCATTTAGAACTAACAGGTTGGCCATCTTGAATTGGTAAAACAATGATACAGTATGGCCAATACCATTCCAGGATGGTCGCTTAGTTTAGAAGCACTGGATGCGCGTAATGTGATGCACTGCAGATGAAATGAGCAACAGGCAAGCTGCCAGTTAGCAGGGTCGGGAGCTGTCACATGTTCAAAAACTTAAAATGAAATAAAAAGAGGGGAAGGAAAGAAATACAAGATGACCTACAAAGTACAAAATTCAAAACTAAAGGACACTCCCACCAGACCTGGCATGATGCACATTCATTGTCAGTCAGTTGTGGGCATGTAATTACACAAATGCCCTCACTCAGTGGGCAGAGAGCCAATGGCTGGATTTGGCTGATCCACTTCAAGCTATATGCTGCCATGGAGGAAAGCAGGGTGTAAATGACACTCATACAGACCAATGGCAGAAGAGAGCTGTAAACAGTGGCACACAGCAGCTTGCAGGGGACATTCAGTAGAGCGCGAATGTTAGAAACAGCACAGAGCACACAACAGACATGCAGTGCTGCTAGAGTGCAGGAGACATACAATAGTGTCTAATTGCAATGTTCAGAAGACAGGCCGCAGCGACAGGCAGCAGGAGGCAGGCAGCAGGATGCAGGCTGGAAGGAGCAAAGTCTGTATAGTGATGGAGTCAGGTAGCAGTAGCAGGCTGGATGTTGCAGAAGACAGGCAGCAGCAGCAGGCTGCATCAAAATGATGGTGACAGAAAGCAGTCAGTGGCAGGCAGCACTGAGCAGGGTGCAGGAGGCAGGCAGAGTGATGCAGCAGCAGGCTGCAAGAGACAGGCAGCAGTGGCAGGCTGCATCTAAATGATGGTGTCAGACAGCAGTGACATGCAGCAGGATAGCAGGAGACAGGCAGAGTGATGCAGCAGCGGGCTGCAAGAGACAGGCAGCAGTGGCAGGCTGCATCTCAGTGATAGCGTCAGGCAGCAGTGACAGGCAGCAGGGTGCAGGCAGAGTGATGCAGCAGCAGGCTGCAAGAGACAGGCAGCAGCAGCAGGCTGCATCAAAATGATGGTGACAGAAAGCAGTCAGTGGCAGGCAGCACTGAGCAGGGTGCAGGAGGCAGGCAGAGTGAGGCAGCTGCGGGCTGCAAGAGACAGGCAGCAGTGGCAGGCTGCATCTAAATGATGGTGTCAGACAGCAGTGACATGCAGCAGGATAGCAGGAGACAGGCAGAGTGATGCAGCAGCGGGCTGCAAGAGACAGGCAGCAGTGGCAGGCTGCATCTCAGTGATAGCGTCAGGCAGCAGTGACAGGCAGCTGGGTGCAGGAGGCAGGCAGCAGCGCGCAGGGGTCTCGTGCGGTTTCCGGCGCAGCTCTCTCTCTCTCTCAGCCTCTCTCGTTTCCTCCTCAGAGGCAGGCTCCGGGCCAGGGGCTGCCGGACCGGTTCTGAGATGGAGGGGCCGCTGGACTCCTCCGCCGCTCTGGGGCCGCTGCGGGCAGGTCAGCACTTTGGATTTGTTCTTCACATTGGGTGGGGGCGTGAGGAGCCTGCGAGTGTTCTGCTCGCCCCAGAAATGTCTGCAGCCTTTACTTTTTGTTTCACGTGTGTTTCTCTCTTCCGCCCATGCCTGCTTGTCTGTCGCCTTCTCTTTCTCGTTTCTTTTTCTTCTCCTGCCGCTCCCTTGTATTCTTTCCTTTTGGCCCAGATCCCACGCTCTTCTTCGCCTCACTCCTTTCCTCACCGTAAACCCTCCATTCTTTGGCCTTGTCCCCAGGCCCCTCCTTTAGTCTCCACCTGACGTCCACCCTCTTCATTCTTCGCGCCCATATTTTCATCGCCTCGCCTCGCCATCCTCTCTTTCCCTCTTCTCCCTGTGTCCCTCGTCCGGCCTTCCCTCTGTCCCCAGTTTTCCCTTCCTTCAACCTCTACCCATACGTTCCACTCCGCCCTCCTCCGAACTCAAGATTCAACTTTAATTAAAACAGCCTTATTGGCCCTGGAACCCTCTGCCCCTCTCTTTCTCCTGCAGCCTTTATCCCTTTCCCATCCCCCGAGCTCTCTTCCTCCACCCTATGTCCACTGCCCCCCCTTTCACACCCTCCTCTCCACACCCCTCAGCCTCCGCTCCCCAGCCGCCACCCATCAGCCTCCACTCCTCAGCCTCCATCCCTTAGCCTCCATCCATCTGCTGCCACCCTCCTCTCCATCCCTCAGCCTCCACCCCTCAGCCTCCATCCTTCAGCCTCCAACCTCTCCACCCCTCAGCCTCCACTCCTCAGCCTCCAACCCTCTGACACTCTTCTCTCCACATCCCTCAGCCTCCACTCCTCAGCCTCCATCCCTCTGACACTCTTCTCTCCACATCCCTCAGCCTCCACTCCTCAGCCTCCACCCCTCAGGCTCCACCACTCAGTCTTCATCCCTCGGACACCCTCCTCTCCACACTCATCAGCCTCCACTCCTCAGCTTCCATCCCTCAGCCTCCACTCCTCAGCCTCCATCCCTCTGACACCCTCCTCTCCACACTCATCAGCCTCCACTCCTCAGCCTCCATCCCTCAGCCTCCACTCCTGAGCCTCCACCCCTCAGGCTCCATCACTCAGTCTTCATCCCTCGGGCACCATCCTCTCCACACTCATCAGCCTCCACTCCTGAGCCTCCATCCCTCAGCCTCCACTCCTGAGCCTCCATCCCTCAGCCTTCATTCATCAGAAGCCATTCCTCTAACACCCTCCTCTCCACACTCCTCAGTCTCCATCCCTCTGCTCTCCGTCCTCTATCTATACTTCCCTCCTCACTCTCTGCCTATCCTCTCTCCATCACTCTTCTTCTTCCCTTCTCTCCCCATCCCTGCACCTCTCCTCCTCCACCCTCCATCCTCACCCCATCCCTGCACCTCTCTTCCCCCTCCATCCTCACCCCATCCCTGCACCTCTCTCCCCCCTCCATCCTCACCCCATCCCTGCACCTCTCTTCCCCCGCCATCCTCACCCCATCCCTGCACCTCTCTCCCCCCTCCATCCTCACCCCATCCCTGCACCTCTCTTCCTCCACCCTCCATCCTCACCCCATCCCTGCACCTCTCTTCCCCCTCCATCCTCACCCCATCCCTGCACCTCTCTCCCCCCTCCATCCTCACCCCATCCCTGCACCTCTCTTCCCCCGCCATCCTCACCCCATCCCTGCACCTCTCTCCCCCCTCCATCCTCACCCCATCCCTGCACCTCTCTTCCCCCGCCATCCTCACCCCATCCCTGCACCTCTCTCCCCCCTCCATCCTCACCCCATCCCTGCACCTCTCCTCCTCCACCCCCCATCCTCACCCCATCCCTGCACACTTCTTCCACCCCCTCCATCCTCACCCCATCCCTGCACCTCTCCTCCTCCACCCTCCATCCTCATCCCATCCCTGCACCTCTCTTCCCCCTCCATCCTCACCCCATCCCTGCACCTCTCCTCCTTCACCCTCCATCCTCACCCCATCCCTGCACCTCTCTTCCCCCTCCATCCTCACCCCATCCCTGCACCTCTCCTCCTCCACCCTCCATCCTCACCCCATCCCTGCACACTTCTTCCACCCCCTCCATCCTCACCCCATCCCTGCACCTCTCCTCCTCCACCCTCCATCCTCATCCCATCCCTGCACCTCTCTTCCCCCTCCATCCTCACCCCATCCATGCACCTCTCCTCCTTCACCCTCCATCCTCACCCCATCCCTGCACCTCTCTTCCCCCTCCATCCTCACCCCATCCCTGCACCTCTCTTCCACCGCCATCCATACTCACCCCATCCCTGCACACTTCTTCCACCCCCTCCATCCTCACCCCATCCCTGCACCTCTCTTCCCCCGCCATCCTCACCCCATCCCCTCTCTTCCCCCGCCATCCTCACCCCATCCCTGCACCTCTCTTCCACCGCCCTCCATACTCACCCCATCCCTGCACACTTCTTCCACCCCCTCCACCCTCACCCCATCCCCAGCTTTCCCCTCCTCCACCCTTCAACCTCTACCAATGTCGCCACTCTCCGCCCTCCTCCCTGCTCAAGATTCAACTTTAATTAAATCAGCTTTATTGGCCCTGGAACCCTCTGCCCCGCTCTTTCTCCTGCAGCCTTTATCCCTTTCCCATCCCTCGAGCTCTCTTCCTCCACCCTCTGCCCTCTGTTCACCCCCCTGAAACCCTCCTCTCCACACTCCTCAGCCTCCGCCCCCAGCCTCCACTCCTCAGCCTCCACTCAGCAGCCTCCACCCGTCAGCCTCCACTCCTCAGCCTCCATCTATCTGCCACCCTCCTCTCCTCTCCACCCCTCAGCCTCCATCCTTCAGCCTCCACCCCTCAGCCTCCATCCTTCAGCCTCCACCCCTCAGCCTCCATCCTTCAGCCTCCACCCCTCTGACACCCTCCTCTCCACACCTCTCAGACTCCATCCCTCAGCCTCCATCCCTCTGACACCCTCCTCTCCACAACCCTCAGCCTCCTTTCCTCAGCCTCCATCCCCCAGCCTCCGCTCCTCAGACTCCATCCCTCTGACACACTCCTCTCCACATCCCTCAGCCTCCACTCCTCAGCCCCCACCCCTTAGCCTCCACCACTCAGCCTTCATCACTCGGGCACCCTCCTCTCCACACCCATCAGCCTCCACTCCAGAGCCTCCATCCCTCAGCCTCCACTCCTCAGCCTCCACCCCTTAGCCTCCATCACTCAGCCTTCATCCCTCGGGCACCCTCCTCTCCACACCCATCAGCCTCCACTCCCGAGCCTCCATCCCTCAGCCTCCACTCCTGAGCCTCCATTCCTCAGCCTTCATTCCTCAGAATCCATCCCTCTGATACCCTCCTCTCCACACTCCTCCATCCCTCTGCTCTCCGTCCTCTATCTATACTTCCTTCCTCACCCTCTGCCTATCCTCTGTCCATCATTCTTCTCCTTCCCTTCTCTCCCCAATCCTGAACCTCTCTTCCTCCACCCTTACTCCATCTCTGCACCTCTCTTCCACCGCCCTCCATCCTCACCCCGTCCCTTCACCTCTCTTTCTCCGCACTCCATCCTCTCCTCATACGTCCACCTCTCTTCTTCCACCCTCCATCCTCCACCCATCACTCTACCTCTCTTCATCATCCCTCCATTCTCTCAAAATCCGTCCATCTCCCTGCCTCAACTCCCTGTCCTCTGCCCATCACTCAACCTTTCCTCCTTCGCGTCCATCCTCTGCCTATCCCTTACACTCTCTTCCAGTCCCCTCAACTCGTCCCTGGACCACTTTTCCTCGACCCTTCTCTCCACATCCCTCATCGTCTATCCCCCTCCACCTCCCGCGACCTCTCTTCCTCCGCCGTCCACCCTCTATCCTTCCCCTCGACCCTCTCGCCATCGCTCTCACCCTTCCCTCCCCTCCCCCTACCTTGGGTTCTCTCCTTCACCCTCCATTCTCTTTTTGCTCTCCAGCTTCCGTCTTCTCCCCAGCTCTAACCTCCGTCTTCTGTCTCTTTCCCCCTTTCCTCTGCTCCCTGTTCTGCAGCCCTGAAAAGTTTTGTTCATATTAAATGTTTTTGTATTTTATCGACATTAACTTGTAAAAGAGAAATGCTATTGACAGTGTATTATTCAGTTTAGGTTGACCATTGCAGGCACTAAAAATGGCTGCCGTTTGGGCGCCATCTTGTTTCTTGTCACGTGTGTATTGTATTCCTAGAAGAAGCTGAAATCCAATTTTACAAATGCCACGCGTCTTTGTTTTTTCCCATATGAAATATTTTCCTTTCTGTGGTAACTGTAGAATGTCCTAGTCAGTTGCAGCAGCCCACCTGCGGAGCACTGGCTCAGCCAATGTCTCTGGTTTTGTTGCAGATACCGGTAACTTTGAAGGATGTTAAGAGAAGCTGTATTCTGAAGGTTTCCGAGAAACGAATGAGCTCTGGATTTTATTTCTATGGCGTAACCTGATCAGAGCGTTTTGTGGGAACTAAGTGCAGGTGTAGCAATGTTAGAAGTGTGTGATTAAAGCTGGTGTAATGTAGACCACAGTTCAGAACTTTTCCAGAATGTTTGCAGAACCACTTTCGAGACAGCTCAGAGCAGAGTAGGGAATTCCTTTATGGGGGAACTGATTTACTTAACCTTTCCCTTTGAGATGACTTTATTATAATTAAACACAACAGGGTTCAGCACTATTCAAGAAAAGTCAATGAATATATGAAGGAATATCCAAGACGTCGATGTAATTTTTCATAAGAAATTCTTTTCTTTATTTCATATTTTCATAAACATGAAGAGTCAAAGCCTCATAGACATGAAGAACCATAGCCGACGCGTTTCGTCTCTTATAAAGAGACTTCTTCAGGGCTTCAAAGATCAATATAAGGGTGTTCAGATTAATTATCAATGTAATTCGAAATGATGACTGCAAGGTCCAACACTTCAATAGACTTCTTGTATGAGGAACATTCTCAGAATGGCATGGTGGCCCGTGTCTCCCGGTCTCTTCGTTTTCAGATAGTATAATTAATCCTCTTGCTTATATGACTTTGCTTTGAACTTCATGTTTCCTAAACGTGTTCATGTATTGATTATTGATTGAGATAAATGTGATGATTTTGAGTTTGTGATCCTTTCAACCTTTTAATCAACCTGACCTGTGGGAACTTCATGGTCCAGTTTCCCACAGCCCCTGTCCTTCCCCTTCTTGGCAGCTGCCTGGGCCATGCTTCCAGGATCCAGGCTTCCCGACTCCTCTCTTGGGCAGCCACGGACCTTATGGTCATACAGACCTATTCAGGCAAGCCTAACCCTCCAGGTGTGACTTGAGCTCCACCTTCTTCCAGACAGTGTGCTCTAGGACGTTGCCCAACAGGCAATCTACAGGCATCGCAGGGTTCACAGCTGCTTTTAGAGAACCTACACCCCCCACTCCCAAAAGGGAACCATAGCCATTGGGTTGGGGCTCTCACTGTTGTCTGTGACTAGGGCCTGGTGGAATGTATTAGGGAGGACTTGCTCTGAAGGCAACAGATGACACCACACAGTAGTCATGCTGGCTCCTGTGTCTCTCAGAGCCTCCACCTCGTGCTCATTGATGGTGACCCACTGCTTATACTTGGAAGTTTTGAAAGGCCTATGGTCTTTTGACACCATCTCTATATGCCATAGGGAGACTAACGTAACCTCTGGTCTCTCCTCCATGCTGACTGGGACAACCTCCTCTCCAAGTGCTACACTCACCAACCCCGGTGTCTGCCCACCGACGGGCGGCTGTGCACTCTTGGGACATTTGGTATCTCCCTTGGACTTCCCGTACTTGTTCCACTCAGTACTCTGGGGGACAAACCTGTCTGTTTGTCAAAGAACCCCATCTTCTTCGGTTTAGATTGGGACTGGTTACTGTTCCCTTGGGAATTATTTTGGGGACCTTTAGAGAACTCATTATTTTTAAGATTTTCTCTCCACTCCTTCTTCTAGTGAGAACCCTGGCCACGCTTCCGGTGATCCCTCCCGGAAACCTTTTTAGACACTCTGGTGCTGACCCAGAGGTACGCATCCTTAGCCAGCCCCCTGGGATCAGTGAGCCTACTATCAACCAGGTGCTGGCACAGCTCTGCAAAACAGATATTGAACATGTGCCCTCTCAGTATCAGATTAAACAACCCAGTAAAATCACCAGTTTTGCTGCCCTGCACCCAACCATTCCGTGCCTTGCTGGTGTAATAAAGAAAATCTACTCAAGTGTGGGTGTGAATCTTTTGACTATCCCTGAACCTAATGCTGTACGTTCTCTGGGGTGAGTCCAAATTTGGTGACAAGGATGGTCTTCATTGCAATGTGCTTCATCTGGTCCCCCACCTCCGGTGTAAGTAAGGTATCCCTTCCCACTGTCCGCATTTGTTGCCAGAGTGAAGTCCCTCAGAGCTCTTCTGGGACCCGGTGCATCTTAAGGACCATCTTATAGGCAGAAAAACACTTGTCTATGTCATCCCCTACCACATAGCTGGGCACCAGATCTTTAGGTATGTGAACCTTCTTGTCCCTCGCAGGCACTGTAGGTACGCTGCCCGCATTACTGCTGGACTCCACTTGCTTGGCTCTGAGGTCAAGCTCTCTGAGACTTAACTCATGGGCCATTTGTCCTCTCATTGGGCCAGGTACAGTAACCAAGTTAGGCCCGCTAAACAAAGTACTTTAAATCCTGGTTTGCAAAGTGTTGAGAGATCCCACGTCGAGGATGCATCGCACAGCGGCGGTTCTGAGGAAGCTGCAGGGCTGCGATGCAGAGTCCTGCGTCGTCCTTGAGGATACCACTGATGAGGGGCTTGCGATGTAAATTCATGCAACAAAGATGTGTCGCACACTGGCGGTTTAGAAGGTGCGTGGCTGTGATGCAAAGTCCTGCGTCATTACTAAGGATGCCGTCGACTAGGGACTTACAATGTGTAGGCCTGTGTCGAAGATGCATCATGAGTGGCTGTTCCAAGGAGACTGTGGGCTAGGGTGTGAGTTCCTGTGCAGGGGATACATTGCGCAGTGGCGCTTCCGAAGCAGAATTGTGAGGAGATGCATTGATGCAGTATTGGTTCTGCCCAAAGGACCACAGTTGGACTGGCAGAGCACCTTCACACCTACTATCAAGGGTCCAGGACTAGGGTGGACCCACTTGGGGGGCAAGACTCACAGCAGAATCCAGGTGCTGGGTTCGAAGTGGTTGGAGCCTTTTTTGGCCCTGAGGCTCTGATCAGGAGGCCAGCCGGCTAGCCCTTGGAGTCAATATGGTGGTCCTGGGTTCAAAATGCAGGCCCAGTGCTTTTTACCCTGGCAGAAGGACAGCAGGACAACAGAGTAGCAATCCTTCTTGCAGAGCAGCACAACTGGCCTTTTGTGTCTTCCACAGGTCCAGAGGTATACTGAAGAGCTAGGTCTGAGGGTCCATGTCCATTATTTATACCTGGTGCCCACTTAGAAATAGGATGGTTCGGGACGATTCCGCTCCCAGAGGTGTTTGGAATTTCCTTCCTCCTTGCTTTTGGCCCCAACTTGTGTAGTGTCACAAAGGACCAGTGTCAAAACCCTTTGCGAGTGTTTTGGGCACAGTAGCCGTCGGTGTTTGTGATTAATGGTAGGGCGACCGGGCTGGCGGTTGGAGGGGTGAGAGGGGTCATATGGGTCACGAAGGTAGGGGGGCAAAATAAACATAATTGTAAAAATATTACCTTCACCCAGCTGTGTCATGCTCTTCTGCTCCTCTTCTTTGGCACAGGCTCCCAGAATGCCATGCAGCCAATCCGAAGCTGCTCTCACTTTAGAGCAGCTTCAGGATTTGCCTGAGCGCCCTCGATGTGCGCTCCCGGATAGACTGGGAGTCTGTGCCTGCTTTTTCCAACCCCAGCAATGCAGCTGGGGTTGGAGAGAGCTTCACTGCATATGACGGTTTGGCTGGTCGGAGATGGCCGGCCAAATCTTCATGCAAAGTGAAGGGAGTGCACTGCCCCTCCCCTGCTGTCACCCCCCAGGCCCCGCCCCAAGACTCGTCAGGAAAGGAGAAATAAAACAAGTGTTGTTTTATTTTTCCTTTCCTGACGTTTTTGGGGGAGGGACGCTCCTCTGCCATAGCCCCCCAAAAGAGGTAAGATGAACTGTGGGTAAGGTATGGCCCTCTTCTTGGGGTCCAGTTCATTGACTAGTTACTGGTCAGTTTCTTGTGTGGGTACTGTTGTTTACCACTCGTGTCACTAGAACACAACATGTATGCTTGTCCTCTTGGGAACTTGACTCTTCCAGGGCAGCAACAGAGCAGCCGAGGTTTACTCCAGGAGCTGGAAAGAGTTAGAATCCCAGAAAGAGGACCTAGAGCCAATAACTCTAAGTACATCCGGTGCTTTCATTTAATAGAAGAAAATGTTTTTATTTACAGGTAGCAATATAAAAATAATTAGCCTTAAAACTCTAAATACAACTTGAACACACTAGCATCTTCCAGGGCAGAGATTCATCCCCAAACATTTGGATATCTCTTACAGTCCATCCACTAGATTATCCTACGGGCCTGTGCTTGGGTCAACTTGTGAATCTTCGTAGCTTGTTAGGTCTCGTGGTTCTCGCAAGCACTTTTATTGCAATGGCTTCATGCTTGTACAGGGGTTCAGCCGGATTATGGACCAAGTCTTTGCACTGGCTCAACATTGGGCATGCAGTAGGTTGGGATCTCAGCTAGAGGGCTTCCACTGCCCTAAAAAATGCAATGTTTCCCATAAAAGTTCCTGTATCTTAAACCCACCACCCACTCACAAGTCCTCACTCTAATCAAGCAGCTGTTGCAGTTGTTTCATTTAGTGTCAAAGCCGCTGGTGTCAGGAGGCCCTGGGCACCACTGTCCGGTTAGGAAATAGTCCTAGGCAATGGAATCAAGCTGCCAGTTTGGGACCCATGTGGTTCGCTCCTTTTCAATGGGACAGACGCAGGAGTGGGACAACACCCAGTATGGAGTCCCATTGGTACCTAATACTTCAAGGGCCGCTATCGTAAATCTACCTGTTACGGAAAGACTTCTAGTGGTGGAAGCAACAATTGGGATGGGCGGACATACCAAGGTCACATGCTTACCAAGTCCAATTGTGTATTGAATCTAGGGTTAGGGACTAGAAGCAGTATGAGATCCTTAGTGTCTTTATGAGAAGTTGATGTATGTTGTGAGATTGGTCAAAGGAACAAATCACTGAACTGCAATAGAGGTTCCAAAATGGAACCTACACCCGAAACCTTCGGGTGCCCTGGTGGAGGGATCCTCTTGTTGAGAATCTTTGGGAGGATATAGAAGTAGGGTGTAAAGGGGTCCTTGTTCCTAGGGAAATCAGCTTCTTGTTTAGAGATCCAGGTCCCAGTTATTGCCTCCTCCACCATATTGTGTATAGTCATCATCAGATGCATAGTGGGTCCTCTGGGATCATCCTGGTGTCTGTTGTCCACTAGTAGATGTCTTCATTCTGTCCATAGTCATTCATGGTCAGAAGGATGACGCTGCTCCCTTTGTCTGCCGGCTTTAAAATGATACTCAGATCCCTGCCCAGTGCCTTCGGGGCCAGCCTTTCCTTCTCGGTAATATTATGGAAGGTTCTTATTTTCATGGTGTCTATGGATTCTATCTTCTTAAAGACTGCCTGCTCAAAGGCTTGTATCACAATGGGAACAGTTGCAGTTGGGGGAAGCAGGGTCGATTTCACTCGTAGATAGGTGTAATCTTCTTTGCTGGCTTCTGGTTGCTCACTGAAGAAAACGTGGACTTTGATATTTCTGAAAAATTCTACCCATTCGTAGTGAAGATGGAACCTGTCATAAGTAGGGGTAAGGACAAAACCCAGGACTGGGTTGGCTTGGTGTTAGTTCTTTTCCAGGGAGATTGAACACCAAGGAGTACTCCTGCTCGTCTCTGGTGCCTGGTCTTTGGTCTTGCTTCTTGTTTGGACTCTCTGGTTTCTATAGTCCCATTGAACCTCCTTTTTTTGTTCACTTCTGTGTCTTTGGCCTCTCCCTAGGAAAAAGGGGTTCTGAACATCAGGCGTATCTCAGGAGTTGGCTGGGTACGAAATGGTACATCCAAGCACCATAGTGTGGCAGGGGTTGTTGGGAAAATGATGGCTGTCCAAAGTCTTCCCTTGCGTCTGCCCCTTCGTCTACGTCTGTTGTCCTCCCTGCTGCACCACCCTTCTGAATCAGTGGAACTGACATCTGAGGAATCATCATCAGTCCTATTGGTATCTAGGTTCTTAAGTGGAGTGAAGTCTGGTATAGGAGAGTAGGATCTGATTCACATGGGTACCCCCACTTTTTGCTGGTGTTTCACTGTTTTTCGACCTTAGTCTGGCTGTGGCCCTGCTAATCAGGACCCCAGCCTAGCTGCTTCCTCTCTAAAATGGTTTCCATGTACATTAGGTATGTATCTAATTGGATTCTGGAGTGCCTTATAAGCCCCTAGTATATGGTATACTATGTACCTAGGGCATAGGTACCTCAGAGGCCTACCAGGGGCTGAGGCATGGATTATGCCACCCCTGGGAAGCACTCCAAAATGACACCAAAGGTCTGCTACTGCAGCCTGGGTAAGGTGGTGCTTGCACCCCTTACAGTGGTATAGGCTACCTATATCACTACCATTGCACACACATATAAAACCTATAAGTCACTCCTATGGCAGGCCTTAACAATCCTGAAGCCAGAGTGCTTGGTTTTTATGTGAGAGGGTGCCCCTGCATGAGCAGAGCCCCTCTGCAGTGTTCAGAGTACCTCCTCTGATGCTGTTTGTGGTACAGCCTGACCATATACTCTTAAGTGCATTATAGCCTCGCGATAAATGCTAACATTGGGATGGCTGCACGGAAACATGTCATGTTTGGTGTCAAACGCTTTGGAATACTACCCCCCCCGCCAGTTCTGGCGGCAGGGGTAGCATTCCACCCTTCTAGAGGGAGAGACATGTTTACACTGGTCTAACCCGGTAGGACTTTCTACAGCCCCGGTATCAAAAAATGGATGCCTCTGCCACAGACAGGGGTCTGGCCTCCTGCTGCTGACCGAAACTCCGGCAGGGGAGGCCTAGACAGTAGGTTTCCTGTCACAGGGAGGTGTAACCACCTCCCCAGACAGGCAGATGTGTATTGGGGCTGGGCGGGAGCACTCTCTGGTGCTTTGAAGTCCTGCACTGGGGGCACACTTGGTGTCCCTGTGCATTGTCCAGTTCAAACCGGTTGCAGGGGCTACCTGCCCCTGCTCTGGTGCAAAACTGGACAAAGGAAATGGGTGTAACCACCCCTCTTTCCAAACCCTCCCATAGGTGGGTCCCTAGAGTATGTCCAACCCCCAAACTTAGTATAAGTATGGAAACCCAGTCCTTGCGACTTTAGATTACCCTGGACGAAACTCTGCAATATATATCCTGGACCTTTGATGTTCTACTTTGCTTAGAAGACTGAAGAAATCTCCCTTGGGGTCAAGGAGTGACTCCCCTGCTTGGCAGGCACCAAAGAAGCAACTGTCCGGTCTGCAATTCTAAAGCTCCCACCGGACGCCGAAGTCTCTGCATCACCAGAGGTGGATTTCCAGACTTCCCCGAGGCTACCCTGAGTTCACAGCAAAGCTGAGGCCCGTGGCTATCGGGGGTGACGTGGAACCATGACCCCTGGACTCCATTAACTTTTGCAGCAACATCATCTTCCTGGTCTCCCTCGAAATTGTGCTTTGGGCTCCGAGTAGCCCCAGCTTTGAGCATCTCCTGCACCAATAAGTTCTGACCTCCACTCCACGAGTGACCCGTGGGCTAGTTTCCAGTGCGACCGCTTGAAGCTCCTTCGCGATCGCTAGCCCGTTGGCTAGTAGGTCCCCACGAAGGCAACTCCTCTTCTGATTGGGCTTCTCTGGTTGCTCCAGATGTGCCCTGACTTACCCTTGCTGGGTGAGTCCCCCAGACCTTGCTGGTCAGCATCGCAGTCCTTTCTCTGATTTCCAGTGACTTGCTGTTGCCAAGGCTTGTTGGGTCCAATCTGGTCGCCAACACCGCAGCACTCGACAGACTTCGTGGGACAGCTCAAACCCAGCTCCTTGTTGTCATCGGCACCTCCTGGACCTCGTGGCTGAAGAGTCAAGACACCCGTCAACTCACCTGAAGCACCCGACATCTGTGGGCATTGGTCCATCCTGCCCTTGGTCACTGGTAAGTGACCCAGACTCTGTCCCCTCTGCTTTCATGTTCCTTCCTTCCTAAATCCAGGCTTGGATCGCTTCGGACATCTCTCCTCTTCACGGCAGCAGCACTTCTTCGCGAGCTTCCATTGAAATCGACGATGCGACCCGACACCAAAAGATACCTATGCACCCGGCCTCCCTGGGTGAGGTAACACGAGTACTCCGGTGCTCCCGTGGGTGCTAGCCCTAGAACTTCCTAACTCCAAAAGGGTTTGGTCCTGACTCGATTCTAAGTGTCCCTAATCTTTAAATTTGGAACCGCGACATTGCCCGTAGAAGCTAACGCGAACCCGCGGTTGTGTTTACACACTGCACACTGCACACGGCCCCCATGGGTCCCCTGCGTCACTTCCTTGGGTGGTTTCTTGGGGTCCCAGCGATTCTACAGGCTCTGGGCCTTGTGTCTAGTTCAGTTGTGGTTCTTATACCACTTTTTTGGTATATGGTTTGCTACGCCCCTAGGGCCCAAACGTGTATTTGTGCTATTACTGTTGATTGCTAACTTGTAAATTAAGTACTTTGAACTCCAGTCTCATAAAGTGACTAGAGGGGCGTGTTTTATCTTAAATACATATATTTTAAACATATACCTGGTGTGGTTGTCATTTCATTTGGTCATTCAAGAGATTATAGACTGGTAAAACAAGCTGCTTTACATTCCTTCAAGACTTAGCCTGAAGGCTGCTCTCCATAGCTACCACTAGGATAGCTTTCAATAAAGGTTGTCTTTAACCTATTCACCATAAGGGGTTGGTTGGACTGATACAGTGTGCCCACTAGAACTAGTGGACAACATATATCAGGCCAACTTCTCCCATCTGGTGTCAAATAGGGGTACACATTCTCTTGGGAAAAGCGTTTGACATGGTTTCTTAGTTTATGAATTTTTGGCTGAGTAAGGAACTCCTTCATTTCCATCACTTCCGTGCTGATCTCATCGAAAACTTTTTAACATATGGAAATCTGTAGCACGTTTTTCAGTTTATTTTCACTGATCTGTATTTTGATGGTTAGAGCATCTGACAACCTGTTTGCTGTCTTGATTATTAGTACAAGTCAGGCAGGAGTACCGCGCCAGGCTATTGGTGACCAGTCTTTCTTGAATATTGGGTGGGTTGCTGACCTTCGTCCCTCTGAGTACTGCATCAGCCCATCAATATTGTTATTATCACTCCGTGTATGGTCCTTCTTAAATTCTATGAGGGAATTCCAATTGTCAGTCTGTGACAGAGTGACAACCTTCTGATCAGTGACCCCCTCAAACATAGGAAAATGGGGATCTGTTATGTGTAGGTCCTGAAGAAGGCTACGAGACCCGCCTTGGGCTTAGGTGGCTGAAACATGTAAACCTCTCTTGTTTTAGATGCAGGGGGCCACTAATCTATCCCCATTGGCATCTTCAATGCTTTTAACCTTGCCCAAGTGTCCAAAGATGGAATAAATTGTACCAGGATCCTTGAGGTAATTTTATATACGATTAGTCCTCACTGTTCCTGCTTAGAACGATGTCTCCCGAGCACTGCTTTAGAACTCTGGTGGGTTTCTTCTTCGTATTATTTTGCTGCTGTTGGACCGAAAATGTGTCTGTCTCATCTTGTGCCTGCCTCATCGAAAAGCAGCTGCCAATGTGCCCTCTGTATTTGTATTTCTCAAGGTTGAGTTGGCTGTGCTAATGAATAAACTGCCTATGTAACTGCATACCTTTCTGTCTAGATAGGCCTGTTCCCACAGCTCAGAACGGTGTGGGCAGGCAGAGTAACCTTGAGTGCAAGATAGCGTGTACCCGGTCCCTGGACCGTAGCTCGTCCTTCTGTGCCTCCTTTGTTCATCAGCGCCCAGAATGGAAAATTACTGTTTGGGTGGGTCTTCAGAGGTATTGGAAATGTACTTTATGCCTTACCATGTTGCCTAAGGTCAGTCCCTCTGCAGCAATCTGGGGAGGCTCGTCAGACCGGTCAGACCGGACTCCGCTCGGGCGCATACTAATATATAATTTTGGTTTGTACTCTCTACTGCCTGACCGACTCTTCATTTTATGGAATGCTGAGAGGTGGTCGCGAGTGACCTGGGTGACCCTAAGAGGGTCTCTTCCTTCACTGCATTGCCAAAACAATTGTCTTGCTTGCCCCACTCCACATCATAGGTGAATAACCCTCCGGATGAAGGACCCATCCAGGTCCGAAATGCAGGCGAGAATTGTACAATCTTCATTGTGAAGAAAACATTGAAGATGCACTTTGAAGACTATGAATAAATGTGAAAATGCACGAATCATGAAAACTTTGGAATTTTGTCATTGTTTACACAGAATGTAATGACATAATTCATTTAAGGATTAAACTTGTTAGGAGCTCCCTCTTTCGGAAGGGGAGCCCAGCCCGATATAGTAGGTGTTCCGGGTGAGTCCTCGATGATGGAGCATGCCACCAGTGAATTGTAGTCACTGAGAGTCCTTTTAGAATCAGAAGGGAGTCCCTGGTAAGAAAGGTGACAAGTGGCTTCATTCCCCAGTGATTATCTGTTTGCATCTGGGAGTTGGGTGGATCCACCCTACGTACTTCTCCCTCCCGCGTATGGTACTTTATGGTTTCAAACCAAGCCCCTGAAACAGGATTCATGAAGTGCCCCGGTCTCAAACCTCACTGGCTGCACTGGACACTCCGTAGTATGGTGCACATGTGCACCTGTCCTGAAGCGTTCTCATGCACGGGGACAGTTAGTATTTCTCCATGACATGGGGATCGAAAGTATCTGCTGCTGCGATCAGGTGACAACCCGCTCCTCATTTTATCTGGCAAACCAAACATTTTGTGGAGGCAACTCTGGTATGCTTCTTGTGCAGGAGTTCCTTCCCCAATGAACCCTGGCAAATGCTCCATGTTCTCATGATCTGCTGCCCATCAACAGAGACTTAGAACCTGTTGGGTTGGTGGAGTCCCCCCAAACTGGTACTCCTTTTGACGCGGTTGCACACCTCTCCCATGACCAGGCCATGACTAGTCTAATGGTTGGTAACGTCTGTTTATAGTAGTGGATTACAAGTCTCTTTAGCTGAACACCACTAGGGGAACTGCCTATTGACTCTGCTTTGTCAATCTGTGTAGGATGCCCTACTTGGTGTGTGATGGGTTCTTATGAAATCAGGTGCCCTTGTCGGGGTCTCCTCTGTATGCAGGGGGCTCCTAACGTTGTAAAGTGCTCTATTAGATTTAGTGGTAGAGGAGTTGGCCTAACGGCTAGGGCGGCCTACCTCGAATCTGGGGAACTGGGTTCGAGTCTTGGCAATGACGCTGAACATCCTGTGATTCTGAGCAAATCACTTAATCTCCCCGTGCCTAACAAAAATGAATGTGTGTCCTCATGTAACATAACTGGTGCTATGTAAAGTGCTCTGATACCCATACCGGGTCAAGTTTGCGCTATATAAAACTCTGTAAAAAAAAAAGTGGTAAAAAAAAAGTGGTGGCCAGGATTGCCGTCTCCGCTTCTCCCCTATCCCGCATGGTGGCGGAGTGGGTTCTAGTGGCCCACAGAGCCGCGCAGCGCATCTCTTCCAGGAGCTGGCATGCCAAGGTGTGCCCTCGCCATCTGCATCTCAGGTTTGGGATCCAGCCAGGTCTGTGTCCCTCCGTCCCTTACTCTCCGACAGCGGGCAGACTGGGGGATACTCACTTAAAAGAGAATAATAGACTCTCCCAACAGAGCGGCTGCGGCTAATACACCTCTTGTTCTAATCTCCCCCCTCAATATGAAAACCTGGGAATACCCTATCATCGCCCATGTGACTGCGCTGCAAACACCAATCAGAGAAGCAGAACTATTCAATGAATATTCCCCATCAAAGAAGTAAGATATCGTGGTACCCTAACCCGCACGACCCTCTGCTGAAATGAGCTACATTTGCCTCAGTAGTGGACATACAAGTGACATGTAGAGACATGTATCGCTCTTCAATGACATGCAGCCCCCCGAGATGACATGCGGAGCACGAAGCATACCCGTGAAATCTCCCACGTTTAGTAGATCTTATGCTTTTTAAAACAAATGTATTCAGGTGGGTAAGAAACGCAATATCTCTGCAGCTGTTATTGTGATCAGCCATTTATGTAGGAGTAAATGAACACATGTAAATGACTTACAAATGTAAGTCGCCGTTGTGAATTTTCCTGGTGATGCCTGTGTAAATATTCATATAATTAGCAATTTATTAAACCTTGAATACCATTAAAACAAGTGTTTGATGATTATTTACATTAATAGGATGTATTTGTTAAATACCCCTCTGAGATAGAATGTTAATTCCACTGCTCCACATCTGTGCATTAGCCACTGATGAGACAGGCACAGGCAGGGCTTGCACAACCCTCTGGAGTTTGTAAATACCTCACACATATTCCTGAAAGGAGCAGAGGTGTGTGCATCATTGGGACAATGTTTACAGTCGCACGACAGCTTGAACTGGTTGCAAGAGTCACCCATACATTATACATTCTTCAATAATCCATATTGTTTCACTGAAATTATGGAAATATATCTGCACGTTTTATACTCCAGTTTACATTGAAATTATCGATAGCACCACATGATAACTCTTTAACAGTAGCATGTGCACAGAAATGCACAGGTGAATAATGTATTGCAAACATACGCTTTAGTTTTCCTCATATATTTTGCGCAGAGGACTTGAATTTAAGCTGGAACCTATTTGTAATTTACGTCAGCAACTCACACTAACGGCACTCAGTCTCTTCCTTGTTCAAATAAAGTACTGTTTGCACTTAAAAGTTTACTGGTAGTTAAACTGTGCACCATATAACTTTTACCATATGGAATCAGACGTGTCGCCAGTACTACACTATTTCTGGTTTGTACATGTACAAACTGTAGTAATAATGCTGTATATGTTTGTGGGCACTTTACTAACAGTTTTGATTTCTAAAATGATGGAGGGGTTATAGAGCAGCACTTCCAGGAGCGGGAGCTTGGATGACGTCAGTGATGTCATCAATGATGTCATAAATTATGTCAATTGAGATGTGGAAACAAAATGAAAATAAGCTTTATTCGATATCACAATATGAATCATAAAAGCATACATTAGAAATGATATATATTGTTCAGTTTGAAAAGCTAAACCACTATCTACAAATTGATATTTAAAACTCATTTAATTGAAATAGATAGAGCCACGTGCATTTTCCTCCTATCACTACAACGACAGAAAGAAGAATAAAAAGCTTTCTGCGGACAATAACAGCCCGTAAATATCGTGACAAGACAACACAGGTATACAGATTTGGAAGGGATTGCACATATATAAAAGCTGGTCGACATGGCACAAACTTTAAAGGCTTTAGCAATGGCTTAATTAAGCAATTCCTTAGATCTGAACAATATTTACAGAAAAAGACAATGTGCATGGTATGCCGCGTGGATGCATTGTCACAAGGGTGGTTCTCGAATTCATGTGAGCAATTATTTATGTTAGGGAAACTGGTTAAGCGATGGAAACTATCCAAGCCGAAACGTGTCAATACAGATCAAGGCCAGGTATGGTGTCCGTTTGTTGAATAAGGTTGATTGTCGTCTGTGGTCCCGATCGATTGATTCTTGACTACAGAGGGTTTCATTATTTCTGCGGACGGCCTGAAGTCCTCGAGCAGTGATAGGCATTCTGATTTTAGTGTTTTCCTGGGGATATTAATCAAAGACCCCGGGTGGTCAAAATATTCAGGGTGGCCATCATCAGCCAAGAAACGATTGACATACTCGAACCAAGGGATTTTGAAGGCATGAGTGGATTTGAGGCAATCCTTTATGATATCTCAGTAAAATTCTGTGAAGCCAGCTGACCAGATTTTATGCCAAAGCAGGACAGGCTGCGTCTTATTCATGTCTGGTAAGTAGGGGCACCCGATTGTGAGTGACAGATAAAGGTGGAACAGCTTTTGGGAAGGGCAAGAATATTCCTTAAGTAAGCATTTCCCACCAGCTGTAATGAATCAACATTAACGTGTTACCACAACTCTGAGCCTTACATAGCAATAGTCCGTCCTTTGGCCTTATATATGGTCATCATCTCTCTTGGTGACTTCTTGCTCAGTTTCCTGGAGAAATTGAGCAGGGCTGAAATAGTATTAACCCCTTCGCCGCGGCGCGAATTCCGCCGCGGCGCTGGGGGTTTTTTCGGTGAGCGCGGCGCCGCTTTGCTCATGACGGAACCACGCCGTCATGAGTCACGGGTGAGCTGTTCTCATGACGGAGTGGTTCCGTCACGGCGCTGCCCACTTATGTTACACACCCACACAGGCGGGGAAAAGGCGCCACGTGGGTGGAGCGGCCGCCAACGGCCGCAGTATGACGGAACCACTCCATCATGAGCACAGCGCGACCGTGGCTCATGACGGAGTGGTTCCGTCATGAGCAGGGAAGGGGTGAATACATTGGAGCCTCCTGGAATTCACCGCACATCTCCAGTGCTTTTGATGAAAATGTCACTGTATTTTGTAACTCTTTTCCCTGGTTTCATTATAAATGTTTCACTTATATTAATTTGCAGCCCCAGATGCTGCATATACTTGACAAATTCAGTGAGTAAACTTGGTAAGCCGAGCGGGGTGTGGCCATGAGCACTGCGTCGTCTGCATAGAGGAGAGCCTGGATAGGTCGGTGCCCAATTTGGGGAAGATCGTTACATTTAATTCCTAGGGCACTGCCCAGGCTATTAATATATAAATTAAACAAAAAAGGGGCAAGTACGCTCCATTACTGGACCCCTCTCTATGCTAAACAGGTTTGAGCATTCTCCTTTTAGACCGTAGCGTACTCTGGCCCTACTTGACAGGTACATGTGCCGCGGGAAGTTAACTACGGGTGTGTCCATGCCCAAAGTGAGCATGATGGTCCATAGTATTTCATGCACAACACCGTCGAATGCCGATGTTAAGTCTACAAATGCAAGAAACAAGTTACCTTCTTTAATATTCACATATTTCCCAATCAATAAGTTCAAATTGACACCCTGCACGATTGCCCCTGTTCCTGGGCGGAATCCATATTGAAGGTCCGAGATAATGTTGGAGTCAGCCCAATCCCGTAATCTGCACAAGAGAACACGGTCAGCCACTTTAACGAAGGAGTCTAGCAGAGAGATGGGTCTATATTGCGCATATTGTTGCGATCACCTTTCTTACAAATGGGCACTATAAGAGTTTCTGACCAGATTTTTCAAAAAGCAGCACTCCGGCAGGCTCTAAATAGAAGTGTCGAAAGAGGGCCCCACAGGTCAATATTGGATTTGTAAAGATCGACAGGAATGCCGTCGGGGCCTGGTGCTTTACCCCCTTTACTCGCCGTTAAGGCTGAGGTGCCCTCTTCAAGGAGGGCACATTTAGTACCATCGAAAAGAGATCGGCCACGCCAGTAGGGAGGGGTCGATTAAGCTCTCTGCATGGATTGAATAGACGTTAGACAAGTCAGCTAGCCATTCAGCCTCTATGATAGCGATCTCAATATGTAATTAGCGCGTGACCTGAACTAGAACTGGTGAATTTCAGTGTTTTTTAGATTTATAAACAATACTTTTTATCCCATATCAACAACTAACTATAACATCACTTTAAGCTTTGTTTTGTCGCTGAATTTCATGTTTTTTTTTAAGAATAGGAAGATCATATTATAGCACCTTGACAAAATAATCAATGTTTAAAATTGAGAGCATAAAATACATGCTTTGGATTTAGAGGTAATTCTAGAATTCTTTCATAACTTCAGTTTGAAGATAGCCAGTTTGTTTTATACCACTCAACAGGGAGAGTACAGGCTTCTAGGCTCGAAATTAGTAAATATTGACAATTTTGGGCTTTTCTCTAAGGTCCACAAACCAGAGTGTTGGTGGCTTTCATCAATACAGGGCATTTTACAAGAGGAAAACAGGTGGCCTCGGTCCTGAAGGTGTCCTACACCTGGTCAGAGGGTCAGAGGCAACCCATTTCTTTTGTCTTATTCTTCTTCAGGCGTTGTCGGTGGCCAGGAAAGCTAAGCAATGTCTGGGCTGTTTGGAGAATGCACGTTACCCAAAGACATGTTGAATTATCTCAGTATATAGGCGTTTCATTCCTGGCGAGTGTTCCCCTTTTTGAAACTGTTCGAATACGGCTTTCGATTCACAAAAGTGAACTGAGACGAAAGTCTAACTTTACGACTTTTGGTATCCGCAAAGGGCATTTACTACTCATCAATGCCCTTTGTGAATACCAAAGGTTAAACTTACAAATTACGGTATTCACAAAGGGCATCTGTGAGTAGTAAATGTCCTTTGTGAATACCGAAAGTCGTAAAGTTAGACTTTTTGCTCATTTTACCTTTGTGAATCAGGCCCTGTGTTTTCCTATATTGTGTGTCATGTCTCTCTCATTGGTGGCTCTACACTTCTGTAGTGTGTGTCATGTCTCTCTCATTGGTGGCTTTACACTTCTGTAGTGTGTGTCATGTCTCTCTCATTGGTGGCTTTACACTTCTGTAGTGTGTGTCATGTCTCTCTCATTGGTGGCTTTACACTTCTGTAGTGTGTGTCATGTCTCTCTCATTGGTGGCTTTACACTTCTGTAGTGTGTGTCATGTCTCTCTCATTGGTGGCTTTACACTTCTGTAGTGTGTGTCATGTCTCTCTCATTGGTGACTTTACACTTCTGTAGTGTGTGTCATGTCTCTCTCCTTGGTGGCTTTACACTTCTGCAGTGTGTGTGTCATGTCCCTTTAAATGACCTGTGGCTCTTACGCTTCTATAGTGTGTGTGTCTTGTCTCTCTCATTGGTGGCTTTACACTTCTGTAGTGTGTGTCATGTCTCTCTCATTGGTGGCTTTACACTTCTGTAGTGTGTGTCATGTCTCTCTCATTTGTGGCTTTACACTTCTGTAATGTGTGTGCCCATGTCCCTTTAAATGACCTGTGGCTCTTACGCTTCTATAGTGTGTGTGTCATGCCTCTCTCATTGGTGGCTTTACACTTCTGTAGTGTGTGTCATGTCTCTCTCATTGGTGGCTTTACACTTCTGTAGTGTGTGTCATGTCTCTCTCATTGGTGGCTTTACACTTCTGTAGTGTGTGTCATGTCTCTCTCATTGGTGACTTTACACTTCTGTAGTGTGTGTCATGTCTCTCTCCTTGGTGGCTTTACACTTCTGCAGTGTGTGTGTCATGTCCCTTTAAATGACCTGTGGGTCTTACGCTTCTATAGTGTGTGTGTCTTGTCTCTCTCATTGGTGGCTTTACACTTCTGTAGTGTGTGTCATGTCTCTCTCAATGGTGGCTTTACACTTCTGTAGTGTGTGTCATGTCTCTCTCATTTGTGGCTTTACACTTCTGTAATGTGTGTGCCCATGTCCCTTTAAATGACCTGTGGCTCTTACGCTTCTATAGTGTGTGTGTCATGCCTCTCTCATTGGTGGCTTTACACTTCTGTAGTGTGTGTCATGTCTCTCTCATTGATGGCTTTACACTTCTGTAGTGTGTGTCATGTCTCTCTCATTGGTAGCTTTACACTTCTGTAGTGTGCGTCATGTCTCTCTCCTTGGTGGCTTTACACTTCTGCAGTGTGAGTGTCATGTCCCTTTAAATGACCTGTGGCTCTTAAGCTTCTATAGTGTGTGTGTCATGTCTCTCTCATTGGTGGCTTTACACTTCTGTAGTGTGCATCATGTCTCTCTCATTGGTGGCTTTACACTTCTGCAGTGAGTGTCATGCCTCTCTCACTGACCGGTGTCTCTTACACTTCTATAGTGTGTGTGTCATGTCTCTCTCATTGGTGGTTTTACACTTCTGTAGTGTGTGTCATGTCTCTCTTATTGGTGGCTTTACACTTCTGTAGTGTGTGTCACGTCTCTCTCATTGGTGGCTTTACACTTCTGTAGTGTGTGTGTCATGTCCCTTTAAATGACCTGTGGCTCTTAAGCTTCTATAGTGTGTGTGTCACGTCTCTCTCATTGGTAGCTTTACACTTCTGTAGTGTGCGTCATGTATCTCTCATTGGTAGCTTTACACTTCTGCAGTGTGAGTGTCATACCTCTCTCACCGTCCGGTGGCTCTTACACTACAAGTCCCCTTGCTGCGCTGCCCTATGCCAAAATCCTGTAAATGAGGCCTAAATGAGCTTTATGAAGCCATGCAACGCCACCTTGTGTGGCCCTACATGGCTTCATCTATCTGGATTAACGTGAGGCCGAGCAAATCGCTGCCTGACGTACCCTGCCCCTGGGAGGCGCTCCATGGGTGGAGCGTGGGTGTTGCCACGCAACATCCATGGATTTTGGCGCATTCCTACATCTACCATTAGTGGTAAACTTGGGAATGCGTCAAAATGTGTCAAAATGCTACGCCTCTCCAGGTGAGGGGTAGGACGGAGAAATATTTTTTTTCACTGCATTTTGCAGCACTCACAGTAAGAGGGAAATGCCTCTCAGGATTGTTTTTATGCAGGACGCTGTCACTTCCTGCACAAAAGCACTCCTGCCTGCAAGAGAGGCACCCTTACACCATGACGCAATTCCTGCTTTGGCGCAAGGCATCCTAAAGTGCACCAGCGCAATTAAAGGATGGGAATCTTAAATATTGCGTATTTCTGCTCTTTCCCTTTCATGCAGCGCAGGGCAGCAAGGTGACTTGCTGTGTTGCGCTGTGTGAAAAAATTATATATATGGGCCCCGGAACTTTCAGTTAGAAGATGGCTCGGGCAAAGCCCAGAATAAATATGTACCACTGAACCCTTCGACACTGCACGGCAGCTGTGTCTTACACCAGCAATAACACACACAGGCACAGATATATACACAGACATACACTTACATACACACAGACATATACACCCAGAGGCACAGATACACAAACACACCTGCCACACAGGTGCAGACCTACACTCCCCACAGGCACACACAGACACAGATACACACACATACACAGACACACAGATACAGACATACACACAGACGCATGCACTGACATACAGACACAAACTTACACAGAAACCTACTGGCATATACACACATAGAGATGCACAGACAGACACCCACACAAACACAAAATTATTGGCATTCTGTTTATATATTCCTAAACTAAAAGTTTACCAATAGGCTATTATCAGAATGGCACAGCATCCTTCGTGCGCTCCACCGTGGGACTCTGCTGGGTGAGATAACTGTGACCCCCAATAGCCATGTAAGAGAGGGCTAGGCTTGAACTCATCCGAATTGATTCTGACTCCTCCTCTGGCGGAGACTGGTGCATCATATCTGTGCTTGCCAACCTTGGTGCAAGAATGTACTTTATCTACTTTACGTTGGACCTGCTCACCAAAATATGCCCAAGATCACAAGGCGTCAGGTAATCTGTGTTGTTCCAGGCCCATTCAAACCATCTAAACCGTGATTTGTATTGATGCATTTATGCCTATTCGATTCAGTGGCTCAAATAATAAGTGGAAAAGGTACCACTGCACCCCTTTCTATCAAGGTGAAGCAATGTGGTATCTCAGCTGAGTTTTACTCAGTGTCTGTTTCTTCGGTGCAGTTATTTTATAGTGCGAACTTGGACTGAGGGCTTTAGAGCACTTTACACCAGAAGCAAATTAGATTACGCATGTTTCGGTTTCCCCTGCGACAGAGCATGAGCTCTCGCTTGCGAGGGGTATTATTTATTCTAAAGAGCTTGGAGTCTGCCCATTACTTACAATTACTTGACTTCACTGTCACTCTTCTTTGCTGCCTCCTAATTGGCCAGGGTGTGCCGGGCATCACTTCCTTTTCTTTCTGTGGAGCATGGACCAATCACAGATTGATTTAACTTAATCGGTATGCTGATCGTGCTGTGATTGAGATAAATGTTTCAGGACACTTCTTTGGTTTCCAGTTCTCGTGCTGCTTTTTCTATTTGTTTTCAAACTTATTTTTACTAAATTATACAACTGAACATAAAGTTACATGTTACATGGGCTGGATTAGCCGCTTTAATGTATAAATAACTCTCTAACAACACATTTACACCTTCATGATGCTTACATAGCTCGCCGCATTTTGTTACCTTTCAGTCATGCATCCCCTTTATGCCTCATACCTTTGCGTTGATTTTAGGGTTGGTTTCTTGTCTAAGTTACTTACATGTTACTTACACCCACAACTGTACTACCATACACCACTATACTTCACGCCACGCCACTCTACTCTACTCTATGCCAATATTCACCACTCTACGCCACTCTACTCCATGTCACATCACTCTACACTTCATGGCAGTAGGCTCTACCCAGCCCATTCTACCCTATGCCACTCCACTCTACTCTACACCATTCCATTCTACTCTACTCCACCCCACACCACTCTATGCCACTCCTCTGTACACTACTCCACTCTATGCCACTTCACTCTATGGCACTCCACTGCATGCATGTTATGGTATGTGATGTCAAACACTGCAGAGTTCCTACTAACGATGTGATCTCTCCAAGGGTTAACCGTACTAAACACCCCAATACTGAAAGTCTCCCAAATAGTAGAAGGAGCACTATCCTAATTTATTAGTTAATCAGAATCATAAGTTATGTTCCTAAAGTCATATTTCATTGTATGTCCATAAATCCATGAAAATAGAAACCAATATATCAGACAGAGAGGAACCCAAAAAATGAGGCAATGTCATGATCTGTATATCTGTAGAATTCTTTCTTTTAATAGCCCCTTCATATAATAGTCACACAAATACAGCCAATCCGTTTTGTACCACCATAAAGAGACTTCTTCAGGGCAAAGCGTAATTTGTGCAAAAATACTGGAATCCTAGTCCAGTTTGAAAAGACATTTATCTTTCGATAAGAACAATTCGTCAGCAAATTGCCTCAAAGGAAGGCGCGTTCTGAAAAAAGGGAGACTTCTTATATGTCTTAGGGCAAAGTCTGTCTCGCAGGTGCCAGTGTAGGTCAGGGTCATGTTTGCCAATGATAAGGATATGATACTCTGTCTCGGACTAAGACCAAGAGGCATCTCAAATACCCCAACAGCTTTTAATTGAGCACCTTCAGTTTACAAGGGTTGGGCTCCCTGTACCCCGTTTTTACACCCACAGTTTCAGGATATGAGTGGTCTCCGCAAATGAAGGAATAATGGTGGTGGGCAGATGGGCATCCGGGGCGTACTCTACCCCACTCCACTCTACGACACTCCATGCCATTCAGCTCTACTCAGTCCATTCTACTCTACGCCACTGCACTCACGCCACTCTAGTCTACTTCACTCTGCTCTAATCTACGCCATTCCATTCCACTCTACCCCACTCCACTCCACCCTACTCCACTCTATGCAACCCACTCTACTCCATTCCACTCTATGCCACTCTTCACCACTCTTCGCCACTCTACTGTACACCACTCCACTCCATGCCACTTCACTCTACAGCACTCCACTCTACGACATTACATGCAACTCTGCTCTACCCAGTCCATTCTACTCTACACCACTCTATTCTACTTCACTCTGCTCACTCTACACCATTCCATTCCATTCCACTCTACCCCACTCCACTCTACGCCATACCACATTACTCCACGCCACTCTACCCCAGGCCACCTTACCCCAGGCCACTCTACGCCATACCACTTTACGCCACTCCACTCTAGGCCATGCCACTCTACGCCATTCCACTCCATGCTATTGAACATTTTACAGGATCTCCTGTTCTGGAATGGGCTAAAGGCCTACCTCTCTGCCTTGGCCTACGATGATGTAGCAATATGACCGCTGGATGTCATTACCGCTGGGACACTTAGTTCAAGTAGCCAAGCACTTTATACATTTCCTCATTCATTCATTCCCTCCTCTCTATGCCACTCTACTCTATGCTACTCCAGCTACTCCACTCTACACAATGCCACTCCACTACACACAATGCCACTCTACACCACTCCACTCCACAACTCTCTACTCCACTCTACGCCTCTCTTCTCTACGCCTCTCTTCTCTACGCCACTCCACTCTCCATCACTCCGTTCTACGGCACTCTGCTCTATGTCATTCCACTGTACTCTAAGCCATTCCACTCTATGCCACTTCGTTTCATAGCACACAACTCTATGCCACCCTACTCTGCTCCACTCCACACAATGCCACTCTATGCCACTCAACACCATTCCCTTCTATGCAACTTCACACTAAACCACTTTACTCTATGCTACTTTGCCCTATGCTATTCCACTTCACACCACTCTACAGCACTCCATGACACTCTACTCTATTCCAATCCATGCCACTACACTACACTCTATACCACTTCACTCTATGCCACTGCACTCTCGACTACTCCACGCCACTCCACACAATTCCACTATACGCCACTCCAGGCAACTCCACACCATTCCCTTCTATGCCAGTTCACTCTACTCTATGTCACTTCACTCTACACCACTTTACTCTATGCCTCTCTGCCCAATGCTATTCCACTCCACACCACTCTATGCTACTCCATGCCAATCAACTCTATGCCACTTAATGCTAATATACTACACTCAACAATACTCTATGCCACTTCACTCTACGCCATGTCACTCTACACCTGACCACTCCACTCTATATCACTCTATAACAGTCCACCTTATGCCACTCCAATCCACTCATTGCACATTTTAATCTACACCACTCTACTCTACTCTAAGCCACTCCGTTCTACGCCACTTCACGCCACTCCACTCCACTCGATTCTACACTGCTCAAGGCCACTCCACTCCAAACAATGTCACTCTATGCCACTCCACTCTATCTACTCCACACAATTCCCTTCTATGCCACTTCACTCTACTCTATGGCACTCCACATCTCTTTACTCAATGCCACTCTGCACAGTGCTACTCCACTCCACACCACTCTATGGTACTCCATGCCACTACCCTACACTCAATGGGCCCGATTCACAGAACTAATCTGAGACAAAATCCTAAACTTACTACTTTTGGTATTCACAGAAGGCCTTTAGTAGTAGTGAAGTTAGGATTTTGTCTTAAGTCTGTCTTAAGTCTGTCCTAAGTTTATCTTAAGTTTGTCTTAAGTCTGTATTAAGTCAAACTTAAGTCAAACTTAAGACAAAATCCTAACTTTACTACTACTAAATGCCTTCTGTGAATACCAAAAGTAGTACGTTCAGGATTTAGTCTCAGAATAGTTCTGTGAATCGGCCCCAATGCCACTCCACTCTATGCCACTCTACACCACTCCACTCTACACCACTCCTCTCCATGCTACTCAACTCTATGCCACTCGACTCACACCACTTCACTCTACAGCACTCAACTCTATGCCACTCCACTCTATGCCAAGCCACTCCTCGCCACTCAACACCACTCCACGCCACTCTACTCCACTCTATGCCACTCCACTCCAACTCCAGTCTGCACCACTCCACTCTACTCTATGCCACTCTATTGTACTTCACTGTTCTCTACTTTACACTATTCCATTCTACTCTACCCTACTCTACTTTATGCCATTCCATTCTACGCCATTCCACTATACGTCACTCTTCACCACTCTACGCCACTCCACTGTACACCACTCCACTCCATGCCACTTCACACTACAGCACTCCACTCTACGACACTCCATGCCACTCTGCTCCACCCAGTCCATTCTACTCTACACCACTCTACTCTACTCTATGCCACTCTATTCTACTTCACTCTGCTCTACGCCATTCCATTCCACTCTACCCCACTCCACTCCACCCCACTCCACTCTATGACACTCCATGCCACTCTGTTCTACCCAGTCTATACTACTCTATACCACTCCACTCCACTCTATGCCACTGTATTCTACTTCACTCTGCTCTACTCCATGCCATTCCATTCCAATCTACTCCACTCCACTCCACTCTATGCCATTTCACTCTATGCCATTCCGTGCTACGCCACCCCACTTCATGTAACGGAGCATTTCACAGGAACTCCCGTTCAGGAAGGGGCTAAAGACCTATCTCACTGCCTTGGCCTTGGATGATATAGCAATGTGAACACTGGATGTCATTAGCACTGGGACACTTTCCTCAAGTAGCCAAGTGCTTTATAAATGTCCTCATTCATTCATTCCCTCCTCTCTATGCCACTCTACTCTACACCACTCCAGCTACTCCACTCCACACAATGCCTCTCTATGGCACTTTATGCCAATCCACTCCACACAATGCTACTCTAGGCCACTCTGCTCTGTGAACTCCACTCTATGCCACTTCACTCCCCTCTACTTCACTCTACTCCAATCAACTCTCCATCACTCTCCTCTACGACACTCCACTCTATGCAATTCCACTGTGCTCTACTCCATTCCACTCTATGCCACTTCATTCCATGCCACTCCACTCTACGCTACCCCCGCCTCTCCACACAATTCCACTCTGATCTATGCCGCTCTATTCTATGCCACTCTACACCTCTCCATTCTACCACACTCCATTGTACGCCTCTCCCCTCTTTGCCACTCCCCTCTTCGCCACTCCATGCCACTCCACTCTATGCCACTCTACTCAATGCCTCTCTGCTCTACTTTACCCTACTCCACTTGTTGCCACTCTATTCTCTGCCATTCTACTCTACACCACTCTGCTCTATGCCACTCCACTCTATGGCACTCTATCCCATTCTGTGCACTCCACTCTGTGTCAATTTACTCTACTCAACTTCACTCTATACTTCACTCTATGCCCGTGCACTCTGTCACTCTACTATATGTCACTCTATTCTATGCCATTCTGCTCTTCACCATTCCACTCCACGCTACCGATGCCACTCCGCTCCACTCTACATCACTCCACCAAACCACCTCATGCTAATGTACACCACTCCACTCTACTCTATGCCACTCTACGTTTCACCACTCGACTCCACGCTACTCTGCGCCACTCTGCTCCCCTCTATGCCACTCCACTCAACGGCAATCCACTCTACTTCACTCCACTCCACTCTACTCTACTCTACTCCACTCTACTCTTTGCCTCCCTACTCTACACAACTCCACTACATGCTACTCTACGCCCCTCTACTCCACTCTTAACCACTCCAGTCTATTGTACACTCACTGCACTCATCCACTAGTGGGAAACTTGAGGTCCCCAGATTCAAACGAGTAAACTGGGGAGGGAGGCAACATATACCTCCAGGCCAGATCTCATTGATTCCATAGACGGGTCAACACTAGATTACTCACCATTGTACTTATCACTAAATGAATCCAAAGGCTCACATAAGCCTTAGATTCTCCAGTGATTGGACATGCAACTTGGTTATAGACTTCAGGTGTCACCTTGATCCAGACACATCAGTATTTTCAACATGTCACTATACACCTTCTCCCACACTGTGTGCATGTATGAGGTATCAGTACACTGTGAGCCTACCCGAAACACATGTACACTGGCTGCAGATCCCTTACCGAACATGTAATCTGGCTCCAGATCTCTCATAGATTCCAGATGTAATCTGACTTGTGACACCCCAATAATTGCAGCATGCCACCAGAGGCCTCCTCCACAACCATGTGCTAAAGGTGCCTCATTGATTGAACAGGTACCGTGGCTCCAGAACCCTTATGACTGAATAGGTTGCATGGCTCCAGATCCCTCATTATTGGATATGTAGCCTGGATCCAGATCCCTCAATTATTGGATGTCATGGGTGGCTTCAGATCCCTCAATGATTAAACATGTAGCCCGGCTCCAGATACATGTGGCGCAGCTCCTGATCCCTCATTGACTGGACATGTAGCCTGACTCTAGATCCCTCATTAATTGGACATGTACACTGGCTCCAGATCCCTTGTTGATTGGGCATGTAGCTTGGCTTCAGATCCCTCATTAATTGGACATGTACACTGCCTCCAGATCCCTTGTTGATTGGACATGTAGCCTGGCTTCAGATCCCTAATTGACTGAACATGTAGCCTGACTTCAGATTCCTCATTGATTGGACATGTAGCCTGCTTCCAGATCCTTTTTTGAGTGGACATGTCAACTGACTCCAGATCAATTGTTGATTGGACATGCAGCCTGGCTCCAGATCCCTCATTGATTTAACATGTAGCCTGGCTGAGGATCCATTAGCCATTGAACATGCAGCCTGGCTCCAGATCCCTCATTGATAGTACACATAACATGGCTATGGATCTGTCAGTCATTGAACATGCAGCCTGGCTTCAAATCCCTCATTGATTGAATGTGTAACGTGGCTGAGGATCTCTCACTCACTGACCATGTAGCCTAGCTCCAGATCCCTCAATGATTGAACATGTAGCATGGCTCCCGACCCCCCTTTAATTGGACATGTAGTCTAGTTCCAGATCCCTCAATGATTGGACATGTAGACTGGCTCCAGATCCCTCACTGATTGAACATGTAGCCTGGCTCCAGATACCTAATTGATTGGACATGTAGCCTAGCTCCAGATCCCTCATTGATTGGACATGTAGACTAGCTCCAGATCTCTCACTGATAGCAAATGTAGCCTGGCTGCAGATCCATCACTGATTGGGCATGTAGCCTGGCTCCAGATCCCTCATTGATTGGACATGTAGCCTGGCTCCAGTTCCCTCATTGACTGGACATGTAGCTGGGCTAAGGATCTCTCAGTCATGGCTCCAGATCTCTCATTGATTGGACATGCAGCTGCGCTGAGGATTTCTCAGTCATTAAACATGCAGCTTGGCTCCAGATGCCTTGTTGATTGGACAGGTGCACTGGCTGCAGATCCCTTGTTGGGTGGACATGTGGCGTGGGTCCTAATCCCTCATTGATTGGATATGTCGCCTGGCTCCAGATCCCTCATTGATAGGATATATAGCATGACTGAAGATTCATTAGTCATTGAACATGCAGCCTGACTCCAGATCCCTCGATGATTGGACATGCAGCGTGGCTGAGGATCTCTCAATCATTGAACATGTAACCTGGTTCCAGATCCTTCACTGATTGGACAAGTAGCATGGACAAGGATTTCTCAGTCATTAAACAAGCATCTTGGTTTCAGATCCCTCATTGATTGGACATGCAGCCTGTCTTCAGATCCCTGGCTGATTAGAGATGTAGCCTGGCTTCAGATCCCTCATTGATTGGCTATATAGAGCAGCTGAGGATCCATTAGTCATTGAACATGTAGCCTGGCTCCAGATCCCTCACTGATTGAACGTGTATCTGAGCTGAAGATCTCTGAGTCATTAAACATGCAGCTTGGCTCCAGATCCCTTGCTGATTGGACATGTAGCCTGGCTCCTGATCCCTCTTTGATTGAAAATGTAGCCTGGCTCCAGATCCGTCACTGATTGGACACGTAGCCTGGCTCCAGATTCCTCGATGATTGTACATGTAGCCTGGCTCCATATCCCTCATTGATTGGACAAGCAGCCTTGTTCCAGATCCCTCATTAACTGGACATGTAGCTGGGCTAAGGATCTCTCAATCATTGAACATGCAGCCTGGCTCCAAATCCCCCACTGAATGAACATGTAGCCTGGCTCCAGTTCCCTCATTGATTGGATATATAGCGCAGCTGAGGATACATTAGTCATTGAACATGTAGCGTGGCTGAGGATCCCTCATTGTTTGGAAAGTTGCCTGGCTCCAGATCCCTCATTGAGTGGACATGCAGCTGAGCTAAGGATCTCTCAGTCATTAAACATGCAGCTTGGATTCAGATGCCTTAATGAATGGACATGTACACTGGCTCCAGATCCCTTGTTGATTGGACATGTAGCCTGGCTCCTGATCCCTCATTGATTGGATGTGCAGCCTGGCTCCAGATCCCTCATTGATTGGATATATAGCACGACAGAGGATACATTAGTCATTGAACATGTAGCTTGGCTCCAGATCCCTCATTGATTGGACATGTAGTGTGGCTGAGGATCTCTCAGTCATTGAACATGTAACCTGGTTCCATATCCCTCACTGATTGGACATGTATTTAAGCTGTGGATCTCTCAGTCATTAAGTCCAGATCCCTTGTTGATTGGACATGCAGCTTGGCTCCAGATCCCTTGCGGATTGGATATGTAGCCTGGCTCCTGATCCCTCAGAAATTGGTTTTGCAGCTTGGCTCCAGATCCCTTGTTGATTGGACATGTAGCCTGACTCCTGATCCCTCATTGATTGGACATGCAGCCTGGCTCCAGATTCCTGGCTGATTAGAGGTGTAGCCTGGCTTCAGATCCCTCATTGATTGGCTATATAGAGCAGCTGAGGATCAATTAGTCATTGAACATGTAGCCTGGCTCCAGATCCCTCACTGATTGAACGTGTATCTGAGCTGAAGATCTCTCAGTCATTAAACATGCAGCTTGGCTCCAGATCCCTTGCTGATTGGACATGTAGCCTGGGTCCTGATCCTTCTTTGATTGAAAATGTAGCCTGGCTCCAGATCCGTCACTGATTGGACATGTAGCCTGGCTCCAGATCCCTCGATGATTGTACATGTAGCCTGGGTCCATATCCCTCATTGATTGGACAAGCAGCCTTGTTCCAGGTCCCTCATTAACTGGACATGTAGCTGGGCTAAGGATCTCTCAACCATTGAACATGCAGCCTGGCTCCAAATTTCCCACTGAATGAACATGTAGCCTGGCTCCAGTTCCCTCATTGATTGTATATATAACGCAGCTGAGGATACATTAGTCATTGAACATGTAGCGTGGCTGAGGATCCCTCATTGTTTGGAAAGATGCCTGGCTCCAGATCCCTCATTGAGTGGACATGCAGCTGAGCTAAGGATCTCTCAGTCATTAAACATGCAGCTTGGATTCAGATGCCTTAATGATTGGACATGTACACTGGCTCCAGATCCCTTGTTGATTGGACATGTAGCCTGGCTCCTGATCCCTCATTGATTAGATGTGCAGCCTGGCTCCAGATCCCTCTTTGATTGGATATATAGCACGACTGAGGATTCATTAGTCATTGAACATGTAGCTTGGCTCCAGATCCCTCATTGATTGGACATGTAGTGTGGCTGAGGATCTCTCAGTCATTGAACATGTAACCTGGTTCCATATCCCTCGCTGATTGGACATGTATCTGAGCTGTGGATCTCTCAGTCATTAAACATGCAGCTTGGGTCCAGATCCCTTGTTGATTGGACATGTAGCCTGGCTCCTGATCCCTTGCTGATTGGAGATGTAGCCTGGCTCCAGATCCCTCAATGATTGAACATGTATCTGAGCTGAGGATCTCTCAGTCATTAAACATGCAGCTTGGCTCCAGATCCCTTGCTGATTGGATATGTAGCCTGGCTCTTGATCCCTCATTAATTGGTTTTGCAGCTTGGCTCCAGATCCCTTGTTGATTGAACATGTAGCCTGGCTCCTGGTCCCTCATTGTTTGGACATGTAGCCTGTCTCCAGATCCCTGGCTGATTAGAGATGTAGCCTGGCTGCAGATCCCTCTTTGATTGGCTATATAGAGCAGCTGAGGATCCATTAGTCATTGAACATGTAGCCTGGCTCCAGATCCCTCACTGATTGAACGTGTATCTGAGCTGAAGATCTCTCAGTCATTAAACATGCAGCTTGGTTCCAGATCCCTTGCTGATTGGACATGTAGCCTGGCTCCTGATCCCTCTTTGATTGAAAATGTAGCCTGGCTCCTGATCCGTCACTGATTGGACACGTAGCCTGGCTCCAGATCCCTCGATGATTGTACATGTAGCCTGGCTCCATATCCCTCATTGATTGGACAAGCAGCCTTGTTCCAGATCCCTCATTAACTGGACATGTAGCTGGGCTAAGGATCTCTCAATCATTGAACATGCAGCCTGGCTCCAAATCCTCCACTGAATGAACATGTAGCCTGGCTCCAGTTCCCTCATTGATTGTATATATAGCGCAGCTGAGGATACATTAGTCATTGAACATGTAGCGTGGCTGAGGATCCCTCATTGTTTGGAAAGTTGCCTGGCTCCAGATCCCTTATTGAGTGGACATGCAGCTGAGCTAAGGATCTCTCAGTCATTAAACATGCAGCTTGGATTCAGATACCTTAATGATTGGACATTTACACTGGCTCCTAATCCCTCATTGATTGGATGTGCAGCCTGCCTCCAGATCCCTCATTGATTGGATATATAGCACGACTGAGGATTCATTAGTCATTGAACATGTAGCTTGGCTCCAGATCCCTCATTGATTGGACATGTAGTGTGGCTGAGGATCTCTCCGTCATTGAACATGTAACCTGGTTCCAGATCCCTCACTGATTGGACATGTATCTGAGCTGTGGATCTCTCAGTCATTAAACATGCAGCTTGGGTCCAGATCCCTTGTTGACTGGACATGTAGTCTGGCTCCTGATCCCTTGCTGATTGGAGATGTAGCCTGGCTCCTGATCCCTCAATGATTGGACATGTATCTGAGCTGAGGATCTCTCAGTCATTAAACATGCAGCTTGGCTCCAGATCCCTTGCTGATTGGATATGTAGCCTAGCTCCTGATCCCTCATTAATTGGTTTTGCAGCTTGGCTCCAGATCCCTTGTTGATTGGATATGTAGCCTGGCTCCTGATCCCTCATTGATTGGATATGCAGCTTGGCTCCTGATCCCACATCTATTTCATATGCAGCTTGGCTACTGATCCCTCATTGATTGGATATATAGCCCGGCTGAGGATTCGTTAGTCATTGAACATGTAGCGCGGCTGAGGATCCATTAGTCATTGAACATGTAGAGTGGCTGAGGATCCATTAGTCAATGAACATGTAGCGCGGCTGAGGGTCCATTAGTCATTGAACATATAGTGCGCCTGAGGATCTATTAGTCATTGAACATGTAGCGTGGCTGAGGATCCATTAGTCATTGAACATGTAGCGCAGCTGAGGATCTATTAGTCATTGAACATGTAGTGCAGCTGAGGGTCTATTAATCTTTGAACATGTAGCGTGCTGAGGATCCATTAGTCCTTGAAGATGCAGCCTGGCTCCAGATCCCTCTTTGATTGGTCATGCAGCTTGGCTCCAGATCCCTTGTTGATTGCACATGTGGCCAGGCTCCAGATCCCTCATTGATTGGATATATAGCACGACTGAGGATCCATTAGTCCTTGAAGATGCAGCCTGGCTCCAGATCCCTCATTGATTGGCTTTGCAGCTTGGCTCCACATCCCTTGTTGATTGGACATGTAGCCTGGCTCCTGGTCCCTCATTGATTGGATATGCAGCTTGGCTCCTCATCCCTCATTGATTGGATATGCAGCTTGGGTCCTGATCCCTCATTGATTGGATATATAGCCCGGCTGAGGATTCGTTAGTCATTGAACATGTAGCGCGGCTGAGGATCCATTAGTCATTGAACATGTAGCATGACTGAGGATCCATTAGTCATTGGACATGTAGAGTGGCTCAGGATCCATTAGTCATTGGACATGTAGCGTGGCTGAGGATCTATTAGTCATTGAACATGTAGCGCAGCTGAGGATCCATTAGTCATTGGACATGTAGCGCCGCTGAGGATCTAATAGTCATGGAACATGTAGCGCGGATGAGGATCTATTAGTCATTGGACATGTAGCGCCACTGAGGATCTATTAGTCATTGAACATGTAGCGCAGCTGAGGATCCATTAGTCATTGAACATGTAGCGTGGCTGAGGATCCATTAGTCATTGAACATGTAGCGTGGCTCAGGATCTATTAGTCATTGAACCTGTAGTGCAGCTGAGGATCCATTAGTCATTGAACATGTAGGGTGGCTGAGTATCCATTAGTCATTGAACATGTAGCGCGGCTGAGGATCTATTAATCATTGAACATGTAGCGTGGCTGAGGATCTATTAGTCATTGAACATGTAGAGCGGCTGAGGGTCTATTAGTTATTGAACATGTAGCGCGGCTGAGGATCTATTAGTCATTGAACATGTAGCATGGCTGAGGATCCATTAGTCATTGAACATTTAGCGTGACTGAGGATCCATTAGTCATTCAACATGTGGCGCTGCTGAGGATCTATTAGTCATTGAACATGTAGCGCGGCTGAGGATCTATTAGTCATTGAACATGTTGCGTGGCTGAGGATCCATTAGTCATTGAACATGTAGCGTGGCTGAGGATCCATTAGTCATTGGACATGTAGCGTGGCTGAGGATCCATTAGTCATTGAACATGTAGAGTGGCTGAGGATCTATTAGTCATTGAATATGGAGCGCTGCTGAGGATCTATTAGTCATTGAACATTTAGCGTGGCTGAGGATCCATTAGTCATTGAACATGTAGCGTGGCTGAGGATCTATTTATTAGTCATTGAACATGTAGCGCAGCTCAGGATCCATTAGGCATTGGATATGTAGCGCGGCTGAGGATCCATTAGTCATTGGACATGTAGCACCACTGAGGATCCATTAGTCATTCAACATGTAGCGTGGCTGAGGATCCATTAGTCAATGAACATGTAGCACGGCTGAGGGTCCATTAGTCATTGAACATATAGCGCGGCTGAGGATCTATTAGTCATTGAACATGTAGCGTGCTGAGGATCCATTAGTCATTGAACATGCAGCCTGGCTCCAGATCCCTCTTTGATTGGTCATTCAGCTTGGCTCCAGATCCCTTGTTGATTGCACATGTAGCCTGGCTCCTGATCCCTCATTGATTGGATGTGCAGCCTGGCTCCAGATCCCTCATTGATTGGATATATAGCACGACTGAGGATTCATTAGTCACTGAACATGTAGCTTGGCTCCAGATCCCTCAATGATTGGACATGTAGTGTGGCTGAGGATCTCTCATTCATTGAACATGTAACCTGGTTCCAGATCCCTCACTGATTGGACATGTATCTGAGCTGAGGATCTCTCAGTCATTAAACATGCGGCTTGGCTCCAGATCCCTTGTTGATTGGAAATGTAGCCTGGCTCCTGATCCCTTGCTTATTGGAGATGTAGCCTGGCTCCAGATCGCTCAATGATTGGACATGTCTCTGAGCTGAGGATCTCTCAGTCATTAAACATGCTGGTTGGCTCCAGATCCCTTGTTGATTGGACATGTAGCCTGGGTCCTGATCCCTCATTGATTGGCTTTGCAGCTTGGCTCCAGATCCCTTGTTGATTGGACATGTAGCCTGGCTCCTGGTCCCTCATTGATTGAATATATAGCCCGGCTGAGGATTCGTTAGTCATTGACCATGTAGCGCGGCTGAGGATCCATTAGTCATTGAACATGTATCATGACTGAGGATCCATTAGTCATTGGACATGTAGAGTGGCTCAGGATCCATTAGTCATTGGACATGTAGCGTGGCTGAGGATCTATTAGTCATTGAACATTTAGCGCAGCTGAGGATCTATTAGTCATTGGACATGTAGCGCCGCTGAGGATCTAATAGTCATGGAACATGTAGCGCGGATGAGGATCCATTAGTCATTGGACATGTAGCGCCACTGAGGATCTATTAGTCATTGAACATGTAGCGCAGCTGAGGATCCATTAGTCATTGAACATGTAGCGTGGCTGAGGATCCATTAGTCATTGAACATGTAGCGTGGCTCAGGATCTATTAGTCATTGAACCTGTAGTGCAGCTGAGGATCCATTAGTCATTGAACATGTAGGGTGGCTGAGGATCCATTAGTCATTGAACATGTAGCGCGGCTGAGGATCTATTAGTCATTGAACATGTAGCGTGGCTGAGGATCTATTAGTCATTGAACATGTAGAGCGGCTGAGGGTCTATTAGTTATTGAACATGCAGCGCGGCTGAGGATCTATTAGTCATTGAACATGTAGCGTGGCTGAGGATCCATTAGTCATTGAACATGTAGCGTGACTAAGGATCCATTAGTCATTCAACATGTGGTGCTGCTGAGGATCTATTAGTCATTGAACATGTAGCGCGGCTGAGAATCTATTAGTCATTGAATATGTTGCGTGGCTGAGGATCCATTAGTCATTGAACATGTAGCGTGGGTGAGGATCCATTAGTCATTGGACATGTAGCGTGGCTGAGGAACCATTAGTCATTGAACATGTAGAGTGGCTGAGGATCTATTAGTCATTGAATATGGAGCGCTGCTGAGGATCTATTAGTCATTGAACATTTAGCGTGGCTGAGGATCCATTAGTCATTGAACATGTAGCGTGGCTGAGGATCTATTTATTAGTCATTGAACATGTAGCGCAGCTCAGGATCCATTAGTCATTGGATATGTAGCGCGGCTGAGGATCCATTAGTCATTGGACATGTAGCACCGCTGAGGATCCATTAGTCATTCAACATGTAGCGTGGCTGAGGATCCATTAGTCAATGAACATGTAGCACGGCTGAGGGTCCATTAGTCATTGAACATATAGCGCGGCTGAGGATCTATTAGTCATTGAACATGTAGCGTGCTGAGGATCCATTAGTCATTGAACATGCAGCCTGGCTCCAGATCCCTCTTTGATTGGTCATTCAGCTTGGCTCCAGATCCCTTGTTGATTGCACAGGTAGGCTGGCTCCTGATCCTTCATTGATTGGATGTGCAGCCTGGCTCCAGATCCCTCATTGATTGGACATATAGCACGACTGAGGATTCATTAGTCACTGAACATGTAGCTTGGCTCCAGATCCCTCAATGATTGGACATGTAGTGTGGCTGAGGATCTCTCATTCATTGAACATGTAACCTGGTTCCAGATCCCTCACTGATTGGACATGTATCTGAGCTGAGGATCTCTCAGTCATTAAACATGCGGCTTGGCTCCAGATCCCTTGTTGATTGGAAATGTAGCCTGGCTCCTGATCCCTTGCTTATTGAAGATGTAGCCTGGCTCCAGATCGCTCAATGATTGGACATGTCTCTGAGCTGAGGATCTCTCAGTCATTAAACATGCTGGTTGGCTCCAGATCCCTTTTTGATTGGACATGTAGCCTGGCTCCTGATCCCTCATTGATTGGCTTTGCAGCTTGGCTCCAGATCCCTTGTTGATTGGACATGTAGCCTGGCTGCTGGTCCCTCATTGATTGGATATGCAGCTTGGCTCCTCATCCCTCATTGATTGGATATGCAGCTTGGCTCCTGATCCCTTATTGATTGGATATATAGCCCGGCTGAGGATTCGTTAGTCATTGAACATGTAGCGCGGCTGAGGATCCATTAGTCATTGAACATGTAGCATGGCTGAGGATCCATTAGTCATTGGACATGTAGAGTGGCTCAGGATCCATTAGTCATTGGACATGTAGCGTGGCTGAGGATCTATTAGTCATTGAACATGTAGCGCAGCTGAGGATCCATTAGTCATTGGACATGTAGCGCCGCTGAGAATCTAATAGTCATGGAACATGTAGCGCGAATGAGGATCTATTAGTCATTGGACATGTAGCGCCGCTGAGGATCTATTAGTCATTGAACATGTAGTGCAGCTGAGGATCCATTAGTCATTGAACATATACCGTGGCTGAGGATCCATTAGTCATTGAACATGTAGCGTGGCTCAGGATCTATTAGTCATTGAACCTGTAGTGCAGCTGAGGATCCATTAGTCATTGAACATGTAGGGTGGCTGAGGATCCATTAGTCATTGAACATGTAGCGCGGCTGAGGATCTATTAGTCATTGAACCTGTAGCGCGGCTGAGGATCCATTAGTCAATGGACATGTAGCGTGGCTGAGGATCTATTAGTCATTGAACATGTAGCGGTGCTGAGGATCTATTAGTCATTGAACATGTAGCGCGGCTGAGGGTCTATTAGTCATTGAACATGTAGCGCAGCTGAGGATCTATTAGTCATTGAACATGTAGCGTGGCTGAGGATCCATTAGTCATTGAACATGTAGCGTGGCTGAGGATCCATTAGTCATTCAACATGTGGCGCTGCTGAGGATCTATTAGTCACTGAATATGCAGCGCTGCCGAGGATCTATTAGTCATTGAACATGTAGCGTGGCTGAGGATGCATTAGTCATTGAACATGTAGCGTGGCTGAGGATCTATTTATTAGTCATTGAACATGTAGCGCAGCTCAGGATCCATTAGTCATTGGATATGTAGCACGGCTGAGGATCCATTAGTCATTGGACATGTAGCACCGCTGAGGATCTATTAGTCATTGAACATGTAGAGTGGCACAGGATCCATTAGTCATTGAATATGTAGCGTGGCTGAGGATCTATCAGTCATTGAACTTGTAGCATGGCTGAGGATCCATTAGTCATTGGACATGTAGCGTGGCTGAGGATCCATTAGTCATTGGACATGTAGCGTGGCTGAGGATCTATTAGTCATTGAACATGGAACATGTAGCGTGGCTGAGTATCCATTAGTCATTGAACATGTAGCGCGGCTGAGGATCTATTAGTCATTGAACATGTAGAGTGGCTGAGGATCTATTATTCATTGAACATGTAGCATGGCTGAGGATCCATTAGTCATTGAACATATAGCGCCACTGAGGATCTATTAGTCATTGAACATATAGCGCCACTGAGGATCTATTAGTCATTGAACAGGGTGCGTGGCTGAGCATCCATTAGTCATTGAACATGTAGATTGGCTGAGGATCCATTAGAGATTGAACATGTAGCACAGCTGAGGATCTATTAGTCATTGGACATGTAGCCTGGCTCCAGATCACTTGTTGATTGGACATGCAGCCTGGCTCCAGCTTGATTGGTCATGCAGCGTGGCTAAGGATCCATTAGTCATTGGACATGTAGTGCCGCTGAGGATCTATTATTAATTGAACATGTAGCGTGGCTGAGGATCCATTAGTCATTGAACATGTAGCCCCGCTGAGGATCAATTAGTCATTGAACATGTAGCGCGGCTGAGGATCCATTAGTCATTGGATATGTAGAGCTGCTGAGTATCAATTAGTCACTGGATATGTAGCGCTGCTGAGGATCCATTAGTCATTGGACATGTAGCACCGCTGAGGATCTATTAGTCATTGAACATGTAGAGCGGGCTGAGGATCCAATAGTCATTGATCATGTACCGTGGCTGAGGATCTATTAGTCATTGAACATGTAGAGTGGCTGAGGATCTATTAGTCATTGAACATGTAGCGTGGCTGAGGATCTATTAGTCATTGAACATGTAGCGTGGCTGAGGATCCATTAGTCATGGACATCTAGCGTGGCTGAGGATCTATTAGTCATTGGACATGTAGCACTGCTGAGGATCAATTAGTCATTGGACATGTAGCGCTGCTGAGGATCCATTAGTCATTGGACATGTAGCATGGCTGAGGATCCATTTGTCATTGAACATGTAGCGCGGGCTGAGGATCCAATAGTCATTGATCATGTACCGTGGCTGAGGATCTATTAGTCATTGAACATGTAGCGTGGCTGTGGATCCATTAGTCATTGGACATGTAGCGTGGCTGAGGATCCATTAGTCATGGACATGTAGCGTGGCTGAGGATCTATTAGTCATTGAACATGTAGCGTGGCTGAGGATCCATTAGTCATTGAACATTTAGCGCGGCTGAGGATCTATTAGTCATTGAACATGTAGCATGGCTGAGGATCCATTAGTCATTGAACATGTAGCGCCACTGAGGATCTATTAGTCATTGAACATGTAGCGCCACTGAGGATCTATTAGTCATTGAACAGGTTGAGTGGCTGAGCATCCATTAGTCATTGAACATGTAGCATGGCTGAGGATCCATTATTCATTGAACATGTAGCACAGCTGAGGATCTATTAGTCATTGGACATGTAGCCTGGCTCCAGATCACTTGTTGATTGGACATGCAGCCTGGCTCCAGCTTGATTCGTCATGCAGCGTGGCTAACGATCCATTAGTCATTGGACATGTAGCGCCGCTGAGGATCTATTAGTCATTAAACATGTAGCGTGGCTGAGGATCCATTAGTCATTGAACATGTAGCGCCGCTGAGGATCTATTAGTCATTGAACATGTAGCGTGGCTGAGGATCCATTAGTCATTGGACATGTAGCGCTGCTGAGGATCCATTAGTCATTGAACATGTAGCGTGGCTGAGGATCTATTAGTCATTGAACATGTAGAGTGGCTGAGGATCCATTCGTCATTGAACATGTAACGCCGCTGAGAATCTATGAGTCATTGAACATGTAGCGCAGCTGAGGATCCATTTGTCATTGAACATGTAGTGTGGCTGAGGATCTATTAGTCATTGAACATGCAGCGCGGCTGAGGATCCATTAGTCATTGGACATGTAGCGCCACTGAGGATCTATTAGTCATTGAACATGTAGCGCAGCTGAGGATCCATTAGTCATTGAACATGTAGCGTGGCTGAGGATCCATTAGTCATTGAACATGTAGCGTGGCTCAGGATCTATTAGTCATTGAACCTGTAGTGCAGCTGAGGATCCATTAGTCATTGAACATGTAGGGTGGCTGAGGATCCATTAGTCATTGAACATGTAGCGCGGCTGAGGATCTATTAGTCATTGAACATGTAGCGTGGCTGAGGATCTATTAGTCATTGAACATGTAGAGCGGCTGAGGGTCTATTAGTTATTGAACATGCAGCGCGGCTGAGGATCTATTAGTCATTGAACATGTAGCGTGGCTGAGGATCCATTAGTCATTGAACATGTAGCGTGACTGAGGATCCATTAGTCATTCAACATGTGGTGCTGCTGAGGATCTATTAGTCATTGAACATGTAGCGCGGCTGAGAATCTATTAGTCATTGAACATGTTGCGTGGCTGAGGATCCATTAGTCATTGAACATGTAGCGTGGGTGAGGATCCATTAGTCATTGGACATGTAGCGTGGCTGAGGAACCATTAGTCATTGAACATGTAGAGTGGCTGAGGATCTATTAGTCATTGAATATGGAGCGCTGCTGAGGATCTATTAGTCATTGAACATTTAGCGTGGCTGAGGATCCATTAGTCATTGAACATGTAGCGTGGCTGAGGATCTATTTATTAGTCATTGAACATGTAGCGCAGCTCAGGATCCATTAGTCATTGGATATGTAGCGCGGCTGAGGATCCATTAGTCATTGGACATGTAGCACCGCTGAGGATCCATTAGTCATTCAACATGTAGCGTGGCTGAGGATCCATTAGTCAATGAACATGTAGCACGGCTGAGGGTCCATTAGTCATTGAACATATAGCGCGGCTGAGGATCTATTAGTCATTGAACATGTAGCGTGCTGAGGATCCATTAGTCATTGAACATGCAGCCTGGCTCCAGATCCCTCTTTGATTGGTCATTCAGCTTGGCTCCAGATCCCTTGTTGATTGCACAGGTAGGCTGGCTCCTGATCCTTCATTGATTGGATGTGCAGCCTGGCTCCAGATCCCTCATTGATTGGATATATAGCACGACTGAGGATTCATTAGTCACTGAACATGTAGCTTGGCTCCAGATCCCTCAATGATTGGACATGTAGTGTGGCTGAGGATCTCTCATTCATTGAACATGTAACCTGGTTCCAGATCCCTCACTGATTGGACATGTATCTGAGCTGAGGATCTCTCAGTCATTAAACATGCGGCTTGGCTCCAGATCCCTTGTTGATTGGAAATGTAGCCTGGCTCCTGATCCCTTGCTTATTGAAGATGTAGCCTGGCTCCAGATCGCTCAATGATTGGACATGTCTCTGAGCTGAGGATCTCTCAGTCATTAAACATGCTGGTTGGCTCCAGATCCCTTTTTGATTGGACATGTAGCCTGGCTCCTGATCCCTCATTGATTGGCTTTGCAGCTTGGCTCCAGATCCCTTGTTGATTGGACATGTAGCCTGGCTGCTGGTCCCTCATTGATTGGATATGCAGCTTGGCTCCTCATCCCTCATTGATTGGATATGCAGCTTGGCTCCTGATCCCTTATTGATTGGATATATAGCCCGGCTGAGGATTCGTTAGTCATTGAACATGTAGCGCGGCTGAGGATCCATTAGTCATTGAACATGTAGCATGGCTGAGGATCCATTAGTCATTGGACATGTAGAGTGGCTCAGGATCCATTAGTCATTGGACATGTAGCGTGGCTGAGGATCTATTAGTCATTGAACATGTAGCGCAGCTGAGGATCCATTAGTCATTGGACATGTAGCGCCGCTGAGGATCTAATAGTCATGGAACATGTAGCGCGAATGAGGATCTATTAGTCATTGGACATGTAGCGCCGCTGAGGATCTATTAGTCATTGAACATGTAGTGCAGCTGAGGATCCATTAGTCATTGAACATATACCGTGGCTGAGGATCCATTAGTCATTGAACATGTAGCGTGGCTCAGGATCTATTAGTCATTGAACCTGTAGTGCAGCTGAGGATCCATTAGTCATTGAACATGTAGGGTGGCTGAGGATCCATTAGTCATTGAACATGTAGCGCGGCTGAGGATCTATTAGTCATTGAACCTGTAGCGCGGCTGAGGATCCATTAGTCAATGGACATGTAGCGTGGCTGAGGATCTATTAGTCATTGAACATGTAGCGGTGCTGAGGATCTATTAGTCATTGAACATGTAGCGCGGCTGAGGGTCTATTAGTCATTGAACATGTAGCGCAGCTGAGGATCTATTAGTCATTGAACATGTAGCGTGGCTGAGGATCCATTAGTCATTGAACATGTAGCGTGGCTGAGGATCCATTAGTCATTCAACATGTGGCGCTGCTGAGGATCTATTAGTCACTGAATATGCAGCGCTGCCGAGGATCTATTAGTCATTGAACATGTAGCGTGGCTGAGGATGCATTAGTCATTGAACATGTAGCGTGGCTGAGGATCTATTTATTAGTCATTGAACATGTAGCGCAGCTCAGGATCCATTAGTCATTGGATATGTAGCACGGCTGAGGATCCATTAGTCATTGGACATGTAGCACCGCTGAGGATCTATTAGTCATTGAACATGTAGAGTGGCACAGGATCCATTAGTCATTGAATATGTAGCGTGGCTGAGGATCTATCAGTCATTGAACTTGTAGCATGGCTGAGGATCCATTAGTCATTGGACATGTAGCGTGGCTGAGGATCCATTAGTCATTGGACATGTAGCGTGGCTGAGGATCTATTAGTCATTGAACATGGAACATGTAGCGTGGCTGAGTATCCATTAGTCATTGAACATGTAGCGCGGCTGAGGATCTATTAGTCATTGAACATGTAGAGTGGCTGAGGATCTATTATTCATTGAACATGTAGCATGGCTGAGGATCCATTAGTCATTGAACATATAGCGCCACTGAGGATCTATTAGTCATTGAACATGTAGCGCCACTGAGGATCTATTAGTCATTGAACAGGGTGCGTGGCTGAGCATCCATTAGTCATTGAACATGTAGATTGGCTGAGGATCCATTAGAGATTGAACATGTAGCACAGCTGAGGATCTATTAGTCATTGGACATGTAGCCTGGCTCCAGATCACTTGTTGATTGGACATGCAGCCTGGCTCCAGCTTGATTGGTCATGCAGCGTGGCTAAGGATCCATTAGTCATTGGACATGTAGTGCCGCTGAGGATCTATTATTAATTGAACATGTAGCGTGGCTGAGGATCCATTAGTCATTGAACATGTAGCCCCGCTGAGGATCAATTAGTCATTGAACATGTAGCGCGGCTGAGGATCCATTAGTCATTGGATATGTAGCGCTGCTGAGTATCAATTAGTCACTGGATATGTAGAGCTGCTGAGGATCCATTAGTCATTGGACATGTAGCACCGCTGAGGATCTATTAGTCATTGAACATGTAGAGCGGGCTGAGGATCCAATAGTCATTGATCATGTACCGTGGCTGAGGATCTATTAGTCATTGAACATGTAGAGTGGCTGAGGATCTATTAGTCATTGAACATGTAGCGTGGCTGAGGATCTATTAGTCATTGAACATGTAGCGTGGCTGAGGATTCATTAGTCATGGACATCTAGCGTGGCTGAGGATCTATTAGTCATTGGACATGTAGCACTGCTGAGGATCAATTAGTCATTGGACATGTAGCGCTGCTGAGGATCCATTAGTCATTGGACATGTAGCATGGCTGAGGATCCATTTGTCATTGAACATGTAGCGCGGGCTGAGGATCCAATAGTCATTGATCATGTACCGTGGCTGAGGATCTATTAGTCATTGAACATGTAGCGTGGCTGTGGATCCATTAGTCATTGGACATGTAGCGTGGCTGAGGATCCATTAGTCATGGACATGTAGCGTGGCTGAGGATCTATTAGTCATTGAACATGTAGCGTGGCTGAGGATCCATTAGTCATTGAACATTTAGCGCGGCTGAGGATCTATTAGTCATTGAACATGTAGCATGGCTGAGGATCCATTAGTCATTGAACATGTAGCGCCACTGAGGATCTATTAGTCATTGAACATGTAGCGCCACTGAGGATCTATTAGTCATTGAACAGGTTGAGTGGCTGAGCATCCATTAGTCATTGAACATGTAGCATGGCTGAGGATCCATTATTCATTGAACATGTAGCACAGCTGAGGATCTATTAGTCATTGGACATGTAGCCTGGCTCCAGATCACTTGTTGATTGGACATGCAGCCTGGCTCCAGCTTGATTCGTCATGCAGCGTGGCTAACGATCCATTAGTCATTGGACATGTAGCGCCGCTGAGGATCTATTAGTCATTAAACATGTAGCGTGGCTGAGGATCCATTAGTCATTGAACATGTAGCGCCGCTGAGGATCTATTAGTCATTGAACATGTAGCGTGGCTGAGGATCCATTAGTCATTGGACATGTAGCGCTGCTGAGGATCCATTAGTCATTGGACATGTAGCACCGCTGAGGATCTATTAATCATTGATCACATACCGTGGCTAAGGATCTATTAGTCATTGAACATGTAGCGCGGCTGAGGATCCATTAGTCATTGAACATGTAGCGTGGCTGAGGATCTATTAGTCATTGAACATGTAGAGTGGCTGAGGATCCATTCGTCATTGAACATGTAACGCCGCTGAGAATCTATGAGTCATTGAACATGTAGCGCAGCTGAGGATCCATTTGTCATTGAACATGTAGTGTGGCTAAGGATCTATTAGTCATTGAACATGCAGCGCGGCTGAGGATCCATTAGTCGTTGGACATGTAGCGCCGCTGAGGATCTATTGGTCATTGAACATGTAGAGTGGCTGAGAATCTATTAGTCATTGAACATATAGAGTGGCTGAGGATCTATTAGTCATTGAATAAGTAGGGTGGCTGAGGATCTATTAGTCATTGAACATGTAGCGTGGCTGAAGATCCAATAGTCATTGGACATGTAGCGTGGCTAAAGATCCATTAGTCATTGGACATGTAGCGTGGCTGAGGATCTATTAGTCATTGAACATGTAGCGTGGCTGAGGATCCATTAGTCATTGAACATGTAGGGTGGCTGAGGATCTATTAGTCAATGAACATGTAGAGTGGCTGAGGATCGATTAGTCATTGAGCATGTAGCGTGGCTGAGGATCCATTAGTCATTAAACATATAGCACCGCTGAGGATCTATTAGTCATTGAACATGTAGATTGGCTGAGGATCTATTAGTCACTGAACATGTAGCTCGGCTGAGGATCTATTAGTCATTGAACATGTAGCGTGGCTGAGGATCCTTTAGCATTGGACATGTAGCGTGGCTGAGGATCCATTAGTCATTGAACATGTAGAGTGGCTGAGGATCTATTAGTCATTGAATATGCAGCGCTGCCGAGGATCTATTAGTCATTGAACATGTAGCGTGGCTGAGGATGCATTAGTCATTGAACATGTAGCGTGGCTGAGGATCTATTTATTAGTCATTGAACATGTAGCGCAGCTCAGGATCCATTAGTCATTGGATATGTAGCACGGCTGAGGATCCATTAGTCATTGGAAATGTAGCACCGCTGAGGATCTATTAGTCATTGAACATGTAGAGTGGCACAGGATCCATTAGTCATTGAATATGTGGCATGGCTGAGGATCTATCAGTCATTGAACTTGTAGCATGGCTGAGGATCCATTAGTCATTGGACATGTAGCGTGGCTGAGGATCCATTAGTCATTGGACATGTAGCGTGGCTGAGGATCTATTAGTCGTTGAACATGGAACATGTAGCGTGGCTGAGTATCCATTAGTCATTAAACATGTAGCGCGGCTGAGGATCTATAAGTCATTGAACATGTAGCGCGGCTGAGGGTCTATTAGTCATTGAACATGTAGCGTGGCTGAGGATCTATTAGTCATTGAACATGTAGAGCGGCTGAGGGTCTATTAGTTATTGAACATGTAGCGTGACTGAGGATCCATTAGTCATTCAACATGTGGTGCTGCTGAGGATCTATTAGTCATTGAACATGTAGCGCGGCTGAGAATCTATCAGTCATTGAACATGTTGCGTGGCTGAGGATCAATTAGTCATTGAACATGTAGCGTGGCTGAGGATCCATTAGTCATTGGACATGTAGCGTGGCTGAGGATCCATTAGTCATTGAACATCTAGAGTGGCTGAGGATCTATTAGTCATTGAATATGGAGCGCTGCTGAGGATCTATTAGTGATTGAACATTTAGCGTGGCTGAGGATCCATTAGTCATTGAACATTTAGCGCGGCTGAGGATCTATTAGTCATTGAACATGTAGCATGGCTGAGGATCCATTAGTCATTGAACATGTAGCGCCACTGAGGATCTATTAGTCATTGAACATGTAGCGCCACTGAGGATCTATTAGTCATTGAACAGGTTGAGTGGCTGAGCATCCATTAGTCATTGAACATGTAGCATGGCTGAGGATCCATTATTCATTGAACATGTAGCACAGCTGAGGATCTATTAGTCATTGGACATGTAGCCTGGCTCCAGATCACTTGTTGATTGGACATGCAGCCTGGCTCCAGCTTGATTCGTCATGCAGCGTGGCTAACGATCCATTAGTCATTGGACATGTAGCGCCGCTGAGGATCTATTAGTCATTAAACATGTAGCGTGGCTGAGGATCCATTAGTCATTGAACATGTAGCGCCGCTGAGGATCTATTAGTCATTGAACATGTAGCGTGGCTGAGGATCCATTAGTCATTGGACATGTAGCGCTGCTGAGGATCCATTAGTCATTGGACATGTAGCACCGCTGAGGATCTATTAATCATTGATCACATACCGTGGCTAAGGATCTATTAGTCATTGAACATGTAGCGCGGCTGAGGATCCATTAGTCATTGAACATGTAGCGTGGCTGAGGATCTATTAGTCATTGAACATGTAGAGTGGCTGAGGATCCATTCGTCATTGAACATGTAACGCCGCTGAGAATCTATGAGTCATTGAACATGTAGCGCAGCTGAGGATCCGTTTGTCATTGAACATGTAGTGTGGCTAAGGATCTATTAGTCATTGAACATGCAGCGCGGCTGAGGATCCATTAGTCGTTGGACATGTAGCGCCGCTGAGGATCTATTGGTCATTGAACATGTAGAGTGGCTGAGAATCTATTAGTCATTGAACATATAGAGTGGCTGAGGATCTATTAGTCATTGAATAAGTAGGGTGGCTGAGGATCTATTAGTCATTGAACATGTAGCGTGGCTGAAGATCCAATAGTCATTGGACATGTAGCGTGGCTAAAGATCCATTAGTCATTGGACATGTAGCGTGGCTGAGGATCTATTAGTCATTGAACATGTAGCGTGGCTGAGGATCCATTAGTCATTGAACATGTAGGGTGGCTGAGGATCTATTAGTCAATGAACATGTAGAGTGGCTGAGGATCGATTAGTCATTGAGCATGTAGCGTGGCTGAGGATCCATTAGTCATTAAACATATAGCACCGCTGAGGATCTATTAGTCATTGAACATGTAGATTGGCTGAGGATCTATTAGTCACTGAACATGTAGCTCGGCTGAGGATCTATTAGTCATTGAACATGTAGCGTGGCTGAGGATCCATTAGTCATTGGACATGTAGCGTGGCTGAGGATCCATTAGTCATTGAACATGTAGAGTGGCTGAGGATCTATTAGTCATTGAATATGCAGCGCTGCCGAGGATCTATTAGTCATTGAACATGTAGCGTGGCTGAGGATGCATTAGTCATTGAACATGTAGCGTGGCTGAGGATCTATTTATTAGTCATTGAACATGTAGCGCAGCTCAGGATCCATTAGTCATTGGATATGTAGCACGGCTGAGGATCCATTAGTCATTGGAAATGTAGCACCGCTGAGGATCTATTAGTCATTGAACATGTAGAGTGGCACAGGATCCATTAGTCATTGAATATGTGGCATGGCTGAGGATCTATCAGTCATTGAACTTGTAGCATGGCTGAGGATCCATTAGTCATTGGACATGTAGCGTGGCTGAGGATCCATTAGTCATTGGACATGTAGCGTGGCTGAGGATCTATTAGTCGTTGAACATGGAACATGTAGCGTGGCTGAGTATCCATTAGTCATTAAACATGTAGCGCGGCTGAGGATCTATAAGTCATTGAACATGTAGCGCGGCTGAGGGTCTATTAGTCATTGAACATGTAGCGTGGCTGAGGATCTATTAGTCATTGAACATGTAGAGCGGCTGAGGGTCTATTAGTTATTGAACATGTAGCGTGACTGAGGATCCATTAGTCATTCAACATGTGGTGCTGCTGAGGATCTATTAGTCATTGAACATGTAGCGCGGCTGAGAATCTATCAGTCATTGAACATGTTGCGTGGCTGAGGATCAATTAGTCATTGAACATGTAGCGTGGCTGAGGATCCATTAGTCATTGGACATGTAGCGTGGCTGAGGATCCATTAGTCATTGAACATCTAGAGTGGCTGAGGATCTATTAGTCATTGAATATGGAGCGCTGCTGAGGATCTATTAGTGATTGAACATTTAGCGTGGCTGAGGATCCATTAGTCATTGAACATGTAGCGTGGCTGAGGATCTATTTATTAGTCATTGAACATGTAGCGCAGCTCAGGATCCATTAGTCATTGGATATGTAGCGCGGCTGAGGATCCATTAGTCATTGGACATGTAGCACCGCTGAGGATCCATTAGTCATTTAACATGTAGCGTGGCTGAGGATCCATTAGTCAATGAACATGTAGCACGGCTGAGGGTCCATTAGTCATTGAACATATAGCGCGGCTGAGGATCTATTAGTCATTGAACATGTAGCGTGCTGAGGATCCATTAGTCATTGAACATGCAGCCTGGCTCCAGATCCCTCTTTGATTGGTCATTTAGCTTGGCTCCAGATCCCTTGTTGATTGCACATGTAGCCTGGCTCCTGATCCCTCATTGATTGGATGTGCAGCCTGGCTCCAGATCCCTCATTGATTGCATATATAGCACGACTGAGGATTCATTAGTCACTGAACATGTAGCTTGGCTCCAGATCCCTCAATGATTGGACATGTAGTGTGGCTGAGGATCTCTCATTCATTGAACATGTAACCTGGTTCCAGATCCCTCACTGATTGGACATGTATCTGAGCTGAGGATCTCTCAGTCATTAAACATGCGGCTTGGCTCCAGATCCCTTGTTGATTGGAAATGTAGCCTGGCTCCTGATCCCTTGCTTATTGGAGATGTAGCCTGGCTCCAGATCGCTCAATGATTGGACATGTCTCTGAGCTGAGGATCTCTCAGTCATTAAACATGCTGGTTGGCTCCAGATCACTTGTTGATTGGACATGTAGCCTGGCTCCTGATCCCTCATTGATTGGCTTTGCAGCTTGGCTCCAGATCCCTTGTTGATTGGACATGTAGCCTGGCTGCTGGTCCCTCATTGATTGGATATGCAGCTTGGCTCCTCATCCCTCATTGATTGGATATGCAGCTTGGCTCCTGATCCCTTATTGATTGGATATATAGCCCGGCTGAGGATTCGTTAGTCATTGAACATGTAGCGCGGCTGAGGATCCATTAGTCATTGAACATGTAGCATGGCTGAGGATCCATTAGTCATTGGACATGTAGAGTGGCTCAGGATCCATTAGTCATTGGACATGTAGCGTGGCTGAGGATCTATTAGTCATTGAACATGTAGCGCAGCTGAGGATCCATTAGTCATTGGACATGTAGCGCCGCTGAGGATCTAATAGTCATGGAACATGTAGCGCGAATGAGGATCTATTAGTCATTGGACATGTAGCGCCGCTGAGGATCTATTAGTCATTGAACATGTAGTGCAGCTGAGGATCCATTAGTCATTGAACATGTACCGTGGCTGAGGATCCATTAGTCATTGAACATGTAGCGTGGCTCAGGATCTATTAGTCATTGAACCTGTAGTGCAGCTGAGGATCCATTAGTCATTGAACATGTAGGGTGGCTGAGGATCCATTAGTCATTGAACATGTAGCGCGGCTGAGGATCTATTAGTCATTGAACCTGTAGCGCGGCTGAGGATCCATTAGTCAATGGACATGTAGCGTGGCTGAGGATCTATTAGTCATTGAACATGTAGCGGTGCTGAGGATCTATTAGTCATTGAACATGTAGCGCGGCTAAGGGTCTATTAGTCATTGAACATGTAGCGCAGCTGAGGATCTATTAGTCATTGAACATGTAGCGTGGCTGAGGATCCATTAGTCATTGAACATGTAGCGTGGCTGAGGATCCATTAGTCATTCAACATGTGGCGCTGCTGAGGATCTATTAGTCACTGAATATGCAGCGCTGCCGAGGATCTATTAGTCATTGAACATGTAGCGTGGCTGAGGATGCATTAGTCATTGAACATGTAGCGTGGCTGAGGATCTATTTATTAGTCATTGAACATGTAGCGCAGCTCAGGATCCATTAGTCATTGGATATGTAGCACGGCTGAGGATCCATTAGTCATTGGACATGTAGCACCGCTGAGGATCTATTAGTCATTGAACATGTAGAGTGGCACAGGATCCATTAGTCATTGAATATGTAGCGTGGCTGAGGATCTATCAGTCATTGAACTTGTAGCATGGCTGAGGATCCATTAGTCATTGGACATGTAGCGTGGCTGAGGATCCATTAGTCATTGGACATGTAGCGTGGCTGAGGATCTATTAGTCATTGAACATGGAACATGTAGCGTGGCTGAGTATCCATTAGTCATTGAACATGTAGCGCGGCTGAGGATCTATTAGTCATTGAACATGTAGAGTGGCTGAGGATCTATTATTCATTGAACATGTAGCATGGCTGAGGATCCATTAGTCATTGAACATGTAGCGCCACTGAGGATCTATTAGTCATTGAACATGTAGTGCCACTGAGGATCTATTAGTCATTGAACAGGGTGCGTGGCTGAGCATCCATTAGTCATTGAACATGTAGATTGGCTGAGGATCCATTAGAGATTGAACATGTAGCACAGCTGAGGATCTATTAGTCATTGGACATGTAGCCTGGCTCCAGATCACTTGTTGATTGGACATGCAGCCTGGCTCCAGCTTGATTGGTCATGCAGCGTGGCTAAGGATCCATTAGTCATTGAACATGTAGCCCCGCTGAGGATCAATTAGTCATTGAACATGTAGCGCGGCTGAGGATCCATTAGTCATTGGATATGTAGCGCTGCTGAGTATCAATTAGTCACTGGATATGTAGCGCTGCTGAGGATCCATTAGTCATTGGACATGTAGCACCGCTGAGGATCTATTAGTCATTGAACATGTAGAGCGGGCTGAGGATCCAATAGTCATTGATCATGTACCGTGGCTGAGGATCTATTAGTCATTGAACATGTAGAGTGGCTGAGGATCTATTAGTCATTGAACATGTAGCGTGGCTGAGGATCTATTAGTCATTGAACATGTAGCGTGGCTGAGGATCCATTAGTCATGGACATCTAGCGTGGCTGAGGATCTATTAGTCATTGGACATGTAGCACTGCTGAGGATCAATTAGTCATTGGACATGTAGCGCTGCTGAGGATCCATTAGTCATTGGACATGTAGCATGGCTGAGGATCCATTTGTCATTGAACATGTAGCGCGGGCTGAGGATCCAATAGTCATTGATCATGTACCGTGGCTGAGGATCTATTAGTCATTGAACATGTAGCGTGGCTGTGGATCCATTAGTCATTGGACATGTAGCGTGGCTGAGGATCCATTAGTCATGGACATGTAGCGTGGCTGAGGATCTATTAGTCATTGAACATGTAGCGTGGCTGAGGATCCATTAGTCATTGAACATTTAGCGCGGCTGAGGATCTATTAGTCATTGAACATGTAGCATGGCTGAGGATCCATTAGTCATTGAACATGTAGCGCCACTGAGGATCTATTAGTCATTGAACATGTAGCGCCACTGAGGATCTATTAGTCATTGAACAGGTTGAGTGGCTGAGCATCCATTAGTCATTGAACATGTAGCATGGCTGAGGATCTATTATTCATTGAACATGTAGCACAGCTGAGGATCTATTAGTCATTGGACATGTAGCCTGGCTCCAGATCACTTGTTGATTGGACATGCAGCCTGGCTCCAGCTTGATTCGTCATGCAGCGTGGCTAACGATCCATTAGTCATTGGACATGTAGCGCCGCTGAGGATCTATTAGTCATTAAACATGTAGCGTGGCTGAGGATCCATTAGTCATTGAACATGTAGCGCCGCTGAGGATCTATTAGTCATTGAACATGTAGCGTGGCTGAGGATCCATTAGTCATTGGACATGTAGCGCTGCTGAGGATCCATTAGTCATTGGACATGTAGCACCGCTGAGGATCTATTAATCATTGATCACATACCGTGGCTAAGGATCTATTAGTCATTGAACATGTAGCGCGGCTGAGGATCCATTAGTCATTGAACATGTAGCGTGGCTGAGGATCTATTAGTCATTGAACATGTAGAGTGGCTGAGGATCCATTCGTCATTGAACATGTAACGCCGCTGAGAATCTATGAGTCATTGAACATGTAGCGCAGCTGAGGATCCATTTGTCATTGAACATGTAGTGTGGCTGAGGATCTATTAGTCATTGAACATGCAGCGCGGCTGAGGATCCATTAGTCGTTGGACATGTAGCGCCGCTGAGGATCTATTGGTCATTGAACATGTAGAGTGGCTGAGAATCTATTAGTCATTGAACATATAGAGTGGCTGAGGATCTATTAGTCATTGAATAAGTAGGGTGGCTGAGGATCTATTAGTCATTGAACATGTAGCGTGGCTGAAGATCCAATAGTCATTGGACATGTAGCGTGGCTAAAGATCCATTAGTCATTGGACATGTAGCGTGGCTGAGGATCTATTAGTCATTGAACATGTAGCGTGGCTGAGGATCCATTAGTCATTGAACATGTAGGGTGGCTGAGGATCTATTAGTCAATGAACATGTAGAGTGGCTGAGGATCGATTAGTCATTGAGCATGTAGCGTGGCTGAGGATCCATTAGTCATTAAACATATAGCACCGCTGAGGATCTATTAGTCATTGAACATGTAGATTGGCTGAGGATCTATTAGTCACTGAACATGTAGCTCGGCTGAGGATCTATTAGTCATTGAACATGTAGCGTGGCTGAGGATCCATTAGTCATTGGACATGTAGCGTGGCTGAGGATCCATTAGTCATTGAACATGTAGAGTGGCTGAGGATCTATTAGTCATTGAATATGCAGCGCTGCCGAGGATCTATTAGTCATTGAACATGTAGCGTGGCTGAGGATGCATTAGTCATTGAACATGTAGCGTGGCTGAGGATCTATTTATTAGTCATTGAACATGTAGCGCAGCTCAGGATCCATTAGTCATTGGATATGTAGCACGGCTGAGGATCCATTAGTCATTGGAAATGTAGCACCGCTGAGGATCTATTAGTCATTGAACATGTAGAGTGGCACAGGATCCATTAGTCATTGAATATGTGGCGTGGCTGAGGATCTATCAGTCATTGAACTTGTAGCATGGCTGAGGATCCATTAGTCATTGGACATGTAGCGTGGCTGAGGATCCATTAGACATTGGACATGTAGCGTGGCTGAGGATCTATTAGTCGTTGAACATGGAACATGTAGCGTGGCTGAGTATCCATTAGTCATTAAACATGTAGCGCGGCTGAGGATCTATAAGTCATTGAACATGTAGCGCGGCTGAGGGTCTATTAGTCATTGAACATGTAGCGTGGCTGAGGATCTATTAGTCATTGAACATGTAGAGCGGCTGAGGGTCTATTAGTTATTGAACATGTAGCGTGACTGAGGATCCATTAGTCATTCAACATGTGGTGCTGCTGAGGATCTATTAGTCATTGAACATGTAGCGCGGCTGAGAATCTATCAGTCATTGAACATGTTGCGTGGCTGAGGATCAATTAGTCATTGAACATGTAGCGTGGCTGAGGATCCATTAGTCATTGGACATGTAGCGTGGCTGAGGATCCATTAGTCATTGAACATGTAGAGTGGCTGAGGATCTATTAGTCATTGAATATGGAGCGCTGCTGAGGATCTATTAGTGATTGAACATTTAGCGTGGCTGAGGATCCATTAGTCATTGAACATGTAGCGTGGCTGAGGATCTATTTATTAGACATTGAACATGTAGCGCAGCTCAGGATCCATTAGTCATTGGATATGTAGCGCGGCTGAGGATCCATTAGTCATTGGACATGTAGCACCGCTGAGGATCCATTAGTCATTTAACATGTAGCGTGGCTGAGGATCCATTAGTCAATGAACATGTAGCACGGCTGAGGGTCCATTAGTCATTGAACATATAGCGCGGCTGAGGATCTATTAGTCATTGAACATGTAGCGTGCTGAGGATCCATTAGTCATTGAACATGCAGCCTGGCTCCAGATCCCTCTTTGATTGGTCATTTAGCTTGGCTCCAGATCCCTTGTTGATTGCACATGTAGCCTGGCTCCTGATCCCTCATTGATTGGATGTGCAGCCTGGCTCCAGATCCCTCATTGATTGGATATATAGCACGACTGAGGATTCATTAGTCACTGAACATGTAGCTTGGCTCCAGATCCCTCAATGATTGGACATGTAGTGTGGCTGAGGATCTCTCATTCATTGAACATGTAACCTGGTTCCAGATCCCTCACTGATTGGACATGTATCTGAGCTGAGGATCTCTCAGTCATTAAACATGCGGCTTGGCTCCAGATCCCTTGTTGATTGGAAATGTAGCCTGGCTCCTGATCCCTTGCTTATTGGAGATGTAGCCTGGCTCCAGATCGCTCAATGATTGGACATGTCTCTGAGCTGAGGATCTCTCAGTCATTAAACATGCTGGTTGGCTCCAGATCACTTGTTGATTGGACATGTAGCCTGGCTCCTGATCCCTCATTGATTGGCTTTGCAGCTTGGCTCCAGATCCCTTGTTGATTGGACATGTAGCCTGGCTGCTGGTCCCTCATTGATTGGATATGCAGCTTGGCTCCTCATCCCTCATTGATTGGATATGCAGCTTGGCTCCTGATCCCTTATTGATTGGATATATAGCCCGGCAGAGGATTCGTTAGTCATTGAACATGTAGCGCGGCTGAGGATCCATTAGTCATTGAACATGTAGCATGGCTGAGGATCCATTAGTCATTGGACATGTAGAGTGGCTCAGGATCCATTAGTCATTGGACATGTAGCGTGGCTGAGGATCTATTAGTCATTGAACATGTAGCGCAGCTGAGGATCCATTAGTCATTGGACATGTAGCGCCGCTGAGGATCTAATAGTCATGGAACATGTAGCGCGAATGAGGATCTATTAGTCATTGGACATGTAGCGCCGCTGAGGATCTATTAGTCATTGAACATGTAGTGCAGCTGAGGATCCATTAGTCATTGAACATGTACCGTGGCTGAGGATCCATTAGTCATTGAACATGTAGCGTGGCTCAGGATCTATTAGTCATTGAACCTGTAGTGCAGCTGAGGATCCATTAGTCATTGAACATGTAGCGCGGCTGAGGATCTATTAGTCATTGAACCTGTAGCGCGGCTGAGGATCCATTAGTCAATGGACATGTAGCGTGGCTGAGGATCTATTAGTCATTGAACATGTAGCGGTGCTGAGGATCTATTAGTCATTGAACATGTAGCGCGGCTAAGGGTCTATTAGTCATTGAACATGTAGCGCAGCTGAGGATCTATTAGTCATTGAACATGTAGCGTGGCTGAGGATCCATTAGTCATTGAACATGTAGCGTGGCTGAGGATCCATTAGTCATTCAACATGTGGCGCTGCTGAGGATCTATTAGTCACTGAATATGCAGCGCTGCCGAGGATCTATTAGTCATTGAACATGTAGCGTGGCTGAGGATGCATTAGTCATTGAACATGTAGCGTGGCTGAGGATCTATTTATTAGTCATTGAACATGTAGCGCAGCTCAGGATCCATTAGTCATTGGATATGTAGCACGGCTGAGGATCCATTAGTCATTGGACATGTAGCACCGCTGAGGATCTATTAGTCATTGAACATGTAGAGTGGCACAGGATCCATTAGTCATTGAATATGTAGCGTGGCTGAGGATCTATCAGTCATTGAACTTGTAGCATGGCTGAGGATCCATTAGTCATTGGACATGTAGCGTGGCTGAGGATCCATTAGTCATTGGACATGTAGCGTGGCTGAGGATCTATTAGTCATTGAACATGGAACATGTAGCGTGGCTGAGTATCCATTAGTCATTGAACATGTAGCGCGGCTGAGGATCTATTAGTCATTGAACATGTAGAGTGGCTGAGGATCTATTATTCATTGAACATGTAGCATGGCTGAGGATCCATTAGTCATTGAACATATAGCGCCACTGAGGATCTATTAGTCATTGAACATGTAGCGCCACTGACGATCTATTAGTCATTGAACAGGGTGCGTGGCTGAGCATCCATTAGTCATTGAACATGTAGATTGGCTGAGGATCCATTAGAGATTGAACATGTAGCACAGCTGAGGATCTATTAGTCATTGGACATGTAGCCTGGCTCCAGATCACTTGTTGATTGGACATGCAGCCTGGCTCCAGCTTGATTGGTCATGCAGCGTGGCTAAGGATCCATTAGTCATTGGACATGTAGTGCCGCTGAGGATCTATTAGTAATTGAACATGTAGCGTGGCTGAGGATCCATTAGTCATTGAACATGTAGCCCCGCTGAGGATCAATTAGTCATTGAACATGTAGCGCGGCTGAGGATCCATTAGTCATTGGATATGTAGCGCTGCTGAGTATCAATTAGTCACTGGATATGTAGCGCTGCTGAGGATCCATTAGTCATTGGACATGTAGCACCGCTGAGGATCTATTAGTCATTGAACATGTAGAGCGGGCTGAGGATCCAATAGTCATTGATCATGTACCGTGGCTGAGGATCTATTAGTCATTGAACATGTAGAGTGGCTGAGGATCTATTAGTCATTGAACATGTAGCGTGGCTGAGGATCTATTAGTCATTGAACATGTAGCGTGGCTGAGGATCCATTAGTCATGGACATCTAGCGTGGCTGAGGATCTATTAGTCATTGGACATGTAGCACTGCTGAGGATCAATTAGTCATTGGACATGTAGCGCTGCTGAGGATCCATTAGTCATTGGACATGTAGCATGGCTGAGGATCCATTTGTCATTGAACATGTAGCGCGGGCTGAGGATCCAATAGTCATTGATCATGTACCGTGGCTGAGGATCTATTAGTCATTGAACATGTAGCGTGGCTGTGGATCCATTAGTCATTGGACATGTAGCGTGGCTGAGGATCCATTAGTCATGGACATGTAGCGTGGCTGAGGATCTATTAGTCATTGAACATGTAGCGTGGCTGAGGATCCATTAGTCATTGAACATTTAGCGCGGCTGAGGATCTATTAGTCATTGAACATGTAGCATGGCTGAGGATCCATTAGTCATTGAACATGTAGCGCCACTGAGGATCTATTAGTCATTGAACATGTAGCGCCACTGAGGATCTATTAGTCATTGAACAGGTTGAGTGGCTGAGCATCCATTAGTCATTGAACATGTAGCATGGCTGAGGATCCATTATTCATTGAACATGTAGCACAGCTGAGGATCTATTAGTCATTGTACATGTAGCCTGGCTCCAGATCACTTGTTGATTGGACATGCAGCCTGGCTCCAGCTTGATTCGTCATGCAGCGTGGCTAACGATCCATTAGTCATTGGACATGTAGCGCCGCTGAGGATCTATTAGTCATTAAACATGTAGCGTGGCTGAGGATCCATTAGTCATTGAACATGTAGCGCCGCTGAGGATCTATTAGTCATTGAACATGTAGCGTGGCTGAGGATCCATTAGTCATTGGACATGTAGCGCTGCTGAGGATCCATTAGTCATTGGACATGTAGCACCGCTGAGGATCTATTAATCATTGATCACATACCGTGGCTAAGGATCTATTAGTCATTGAACATGTAGCGCGGCTGAGGATCCATTAGTCATTGAACATGTAGCGTGGCTGAGGATCTATTAGTCATTGAACATGTAGAGTGGCTGAGGATCCATTCGTCATTGAACATGTAACGCCGCTGAGAATCTATGAGTCATTGAACATGTAGCGCAGCTGAGGATCCATTTGTCATTGAACATGTAGTGTGGCTGAGGATCTATTAGTCATTGAACATGCAGCGCGGCTGAGGATCCATTAGTCGTTGGACATGTAGCGCCGCTGAGGATCTATTGGTCATTGAACATGTAGAGTGGCTGAGAATCTATTAGTCATTGAACATATAGAGTGGCTGAGGATCTATTAGTCATTGAATAAGTAGGGTGGCTGAGGATCTATTAGTCATTGAACATGTAGCGTGGCTGAAGATCCAATAGTCATTGGACATGTAGCGTGGCTAAAGATCCATTAGTCATTGGACATGTAGCGTGGCTGAGGATCTATTAGTCATTGAACATGTAGCGTGGCTGAGGATCCATTAGTCATTGAACATGTAGGGTGGCTGAGGATCTATTAGTCAATGAACATGTAGAGTGGCTGAGGATCGATTAGTCATTGAGCATGTAGCGTGGCTGAGGATCCATTAGTCATTAAACATATAGCACCGCTGAGGATCTATTAGTCATTGAACATGTAGATTGGCTGAGGATCTATTAGTCACTGAACATGTAGCTCGGCTGAGGATCTATTAGTCATTGAACATGTAGCGTGGCTGAGGATCCATTAGTCATTGGACATGTAGCGTGGCTGAGGATCCATTAGTCATTGAACATGTAGAGTGGCTGAGGATCTATTAGTCATTGAATATGCAGCGCTGCCGAGGATCTATTAGTCATTGAACATGTAGCGTGGCTGAGGATGCATTAGTCATTGAACATGTAGCGTGGCTGAGGATCTATTTATTAGTCATTGAACATGTAGCGCAGCTCAGGATCCATTAGTCATTGGATATGTAGCACGGCTGAGGATCCATTAGTCATTGGAAATGTAGCACCGCTGAGGATCTATTAGTCATTGAACATGTAGAGTGGCACAGGATCCATTAGTCATTGAATATGTGGCGTGGCTGAGGATCTATCAGTCATTGAACTTCTAGCATGGCTGAGGATCCATTAGTCATTGGACATGTAGCGTGGCTGAGGATCCATTAGTCATTGGACATGTAGCGTGGCTGAGGATCTATTAGTCGTTGAACATGGAACATGTAGCGTGGCTGAGTATCCATTAGTCATTAAACATGTAGCGCGGCTGAGGATCTATTAGTCATTGAACATGTAGCGCGGCTGAGGGTCTATTAGTCATTGAACATGTAGCGTGGCTGAGGATCTATTAGTCATTGAACATGTAGAGCGGCTGAGGGTCTATTAGTTATTGAACATGTAGCGCGGCTGAGGATCTATTAGTCATTGAACATGTAGCCTGGCTGAGGATCCATTAGTCATTGAACATGTAGCGTGACTGAGGATCCATTAGTCATTCAACATGTGGTGCTGCTGAGGATCTATTAGTCATTGAACATGTAGCGCGGCTGAGAATCTATCAGTCATTGAACATGTTGCGTGGCTGAGGATCAATTAGTCATTGAACATGTAGCGTGGCTGAGGATCCATTAGTCATTGGACATGTAGCGTGGCTGAGGATCCATTAGTCATTGAACATGTAGAGTGGCTGAGGATCTATTAGTCATTGAATATGGAGCGCTGCTGAGGATCTATTAGTGATTGAACATTTAGCGTGGCTGAGGATCCATTAGTCATTGAACATGTAGCGTGGCTGAGGATCTATTTATTAGTCATTGAACATGTAGCGCAGCTCAGGATCCATTAGTCATTGGATATGTAGCGCGGCTGAGGATCCATTAGTCATTGGACATGTAGCACCGCTGAGGATCCATTAGTCATTTAACATGTAGCGTGGCTGAGGATCCATTAGTCAATGAACATGTAGCACGGCTGAGGGTCCATTAGTCATTGAACATATAGCGCGGCTGAGGATCTATTAGTCATTGAACATGTAGCGTGCTGAGGATCCATTAGTCATTGAACATGCAGCCTGGCTCCAGATCCCTCTTTGATTGGTCATTCAGCTTGGCTCCAGATCCCTTGTTGATTGCACATGCAGCCTGGCTCCTGATCCCTCATTGATTGGATGTGCAGCCTGGCTCCAGATCCCTCATTGATTGGATATATAGCACGACTGAGGATTCATTAGTCACTGAACATGTAGCTTGGCTCCAGATCCCTCAATGATTGGACATGTAGTGTGGCTGAGGATCTCTCATTCATTGAACATGTAACCTGGTTCCAGATCCCTCACTGATTGGACATGTATCTGAGCTGAGGATCTCTCAGTCATTAAACATGCGGCTTGGCTCCAGATCCCTTGTTGATTGGAAATGTAGCCTGGCTCCTGATCCCTTGCTTATTGGAGATGTAGCCTGGCTCCAGATCGCTCAATGATTGGACATGTCTCTGAGCTGAGGATCTCTCAGTCATTAAACATGCTGGTTGGCTCCAGATCACTTGTTGATTGGACATGGAGCCTGGCTCCTGATCCCTCATTGATTGGCTTTGCAGCTTGGCTCCAGATCCCTTGTTGATTGGACATGTAGCCTGGCTGCTGGTCCCTCATTGATTGGATATGCAGCTTGGCTCCTCATCCCTCATTGATTGGATATGCAGCTTGGCTCCTGATCCCTTATTGATTGGATATATAGCCCGGCTGAGGATTCGTTAGTCATTGAACATGTAGCGCGGCTGAGGATCCATTAGTCATTGAACATGTAGCATGGCTGAGGATCCATTAGTCATTGGACATGTAGAGTGGCTCAGGATCCATTAGTCATTGGACATGTAGCGTGGCTGAGGATCTATTAGTCATTGAACATGTAGCGCAGCTGAGGATCCATTAGTCATTGGACATGTAGCGCCGCTGAGGATCTAATAGTCATGGAACATGTAGCGCGAATGAGGATCTATTAGTCATTGGACATGTAGCGCCACTGAGGATCTATTAGTCATTGAACATGTAGTGCAGCTGAGGATCCATTAGTCATTGAACATGTACCGTGGCTGAGGATCCATTAGTCATTGAACATGTAGCGTGGCTCAGGATCTATTAGTCATTGAACCTGTAGTGCAGCTGAGGATCCATTAGTCATTGAACATGTAGGGTGGCTGAGGATCCATTAGTCATTGAACATGTAGCGCGGCTGAGGATCTATTAGTCATTGAACCAGTAGCGCGGCTGAGGATCCATTAGTCAATGGACATGTAGCGTGGCTGAGGATCTATTAGTCATTGAACATGTAGCGGTGCTGAGGATCTATTAGTCATTGAACATGTAGCGCGGCTGAGGGTCTATTAGTCATTGAACATGTAGCGCGGCTGAGGATCTATTAGTCATTGAACATGTAGCGGGGCTGAGGATCCATTAGTCATTAACCATGTAGCGTGGCTGAGGATCCATTAGTCATTCAACATGTGGCGCTGCTGAGGATCTATTAGTCACTGAACATGTAGCGCGGCTGAGAATCTATTAGTTATTGAATATGTTGCGTGGCTGAGGATCCATTAGTCATTGAACATGTAGTGCGGCTGAGGATCTATTTGTCATTGAACATGTAGCGTGGCTGAGGATCCATTAGTCATTGGACATGTAGCGTGGCTGAGGATCCATTAGTCATTGAACATGTAGAGTGGATGAGGATCTATTAGTCCTTGAATATGCAGCGCTGCCGAGGATCTATTAGTCATTGAACATGTAGCGTGGCTGAGGATGCATTAGTCATTGAACATGTAGCGTGGCTGAGGATCTATTTATTAGTCATTGAACATGTAGCGCAGCTCAGGATCTATTAGTCATTGGATTTGTAGCACGGCTGAGGATCCATTAGTCATTGGACATGTAGCACTGCTGAGGATCTATTAGTCATTGAACATGTAGAGTGGCACAGGATCCATTAGTCATTGAATATGTAGCGTGGCTGAGGATCTATCAGTCATTGAACTTGTAGCGTGGCTGAGGATCCATTAGTCATTGGACATGTAGCGTGGCTGAGGATCTATTAGTCGTTGAACATGGAACATGTAGCGTGGCTGAGTATCCATTAGTCATTGAACATGTAGCGCGGCTGAGGATCTATTAGTCATTGAACATATAGAGTGGCTGAGGATCTATTATTCATTGAACATGTAGCATGGCTGAGGATCCATTAGTCATTGAACATATAGCGCCACTGAGGATCTATTAGTCATTGAACATGTAGCGCCACTGAGGATCTATTAGTCATTGAACAGGGTGCGTGGCTGAGCATCCATTAGTCATTGAACATGTAGATTGGCTGAGGATCCATTAGAGATTGAACATGTAGCACAGCTGAGGATCTATTAGTCATTGGACATGTAGCCTGGCTCCAGATCACTTGTTGATTGGACATGCAGCCTGGCTTCAGCTTGATTGGTCATGCAGCGTGGCTAAGGATCCATTAGTCATTGGACATGTAGCGCCGCTGAGGATCTATTAGTAATTGAACATGTAGCGTGGCTGAGGATCCATTAGTCATTGAACATGTAGCACCGCTGAGGATCAATTAGTCATTGAACATGTAGCGCGGCTGAGGATCCATTAGTCATTGGATATGTAGCGCTGCTGAGGATCAATTAGTCACTGGATATGTAGCGCTGCTGAGGATCCATTAGTCATTGGACATGTAGCACCGCTGAGGATCTATTAGTCATTGAACATGTAGAGCGGGCTGAGGATCCAATAGTCATTGATCATGTACCGTGGCTGAGGATCTATTAGTCATTGAACATGTAGAGTGGCTGAGGATCTATTAGTCATTGAACATGTAGCGTGGCTGAGGATCTATTAGTCATTGAACATGTAGCGTGGCTGAGGATCCATTAGTCATGGACATCTAGCGTGGCTGAGGATCTATTAGTCATTGGACATGTAGCACTGCTGAGGATCAATTAGTCATTGGACATGTAGCGCTGCTGAGGATCCATTAGTCATTGGACATGTAGCATGGCTGAGGATCCATTTGTCATTGAACATGTAGCCCGGGCTGAGGATCCAATAGTCATTGATCATGTACCGTGGCTGAGGATCTATTAGTCATTGAACATGTAGCGTGGCTGTGGATCCATTAGTCATTGGACATGTAGCGTGGCTGAGGATCCATTAGTCATGGACATGTAGCGTGGCTGAGGATCTATTAGTCATTGAACATGTAGCGTGGCTGAGGATCCATTAGTCATTGAACATTTAGCGCGGCTGAGGATCTATTAGTCATTGAACATGTAGCATGACTGAGGATCCATTAGTCATTGAACATGTAGCGCCACTGAGGATCTATTAGTCATTGAACATGTAGCGCCACTGAGGATCTATTAGTCATTGAACAGGTTGAGTGGCTGAGCATCCATTAGTCATTGAACATGTAGCATGGCTGAGGATCCATTAGTCATTGAACATGTAGCACAGCTGAGGATCTATTAGTCATTGGACATGTAGCTTGGCTCCAGATCACTTGTTGATTGGACATGCAGCCTGGCTCCAGCTTGATTGGTCATGCAGCGTGGCTAAGGATCCATTAGTCATTGGACATGTAGCGCCGCTGAGGATCTATTAGTCATTGAACATGTAGCATGGCTGAGGATCCATTAGTCATTGAACATGTAGCGCCGCTGAGGATCTATTAGTCATTGAACATGTAGCGTGGCTGAGGATCCATTAGTCATTGGACATGTAGCGCTGCTGAGGATCCATTAGTCATTGGACATGTAGCACCGCTGAGGATCTATTAGTCATTGATCACATACCGTGGCTAAGGATCTATTAGTCATTGAACATGTAGCGCGGCTGAGGATCCATTAGTCATTGAACATGTAGCGTGGCTGAGGATCTATTAGTCATTGAACATGTAGAGTGGCTGAGGATCCATTCGTCATTGAACATGTAACGCCGCTGAGAATCTATGAGTCATTGAACATGTAGCGCAGCTGAGGATCCATTTGTCATTGAACATGTAGTGTGGCTGAGGATCTATTAGTCATTGAACATGCAGCGCGGCTGAGGATCCATTAGTCGTTGGACATGTAGCGCCGCTGAGGATCTATTGGTCATTGAACATGTAGAGTGGCTGAGAATCTATTAGTCATTGAACATATAGAGTGGCTGAGGATCTATTAGTCATTGAATAAGTAGGGTGGCTGAGGATCTATTAGTCATTGAACATGTAGCGTGGCTGAAGATCCAATAGTCATTGGACATGTAGCGTGGCTAAAGATCCATTAGTCATTGGACATGTAGCGTGGCTGAGGATCTATTAGTCATTGAACATGTAGCGTGGCAGAGGATCCATTAGTCATTGAACATGTAGGGTGGCTGAGGATCTATTAGTCAATGAACATGTAGAGTGGCTGAGGATCGATTAGTCATTGAGCATGTAGCGTGGCTGAGGATCCATTAGTCATTGAACATGTAGAGTGGCTGAGGATCTATTAGTCATTGAATATGCAGCGCCGCCGAGGATCTATTAGTCATTGAACATATAGCGTGGCTGAGGATGCATTAGTCATTGAACATGTAGCGTGGCTGAGGATCTATTTATTAGTCATTGAACATGTAGCGCAGCTCAGGATCCATTAGTCATTGGATATGTAGCACGGCTGAGGATCCATTAGTCATTGGACATGTAGCACCGCTGAGGATCTATTAGTCATTGAACATGTAGAGTGGCACAGGATCCATTAGTCATTGAATATGTAGCGTGGCTGAGGATCTATCAGTCATTGAACTTGTAGCATGGCTGAGGATCCATTAGTCATTGGACATGTAGCGTGGCTGAGGATCCATTAGTCATTGGACATGTAGCGTGGCTGAGGATCTATTAGTCGTTGAACATGGAACATGTAGCGTGGCTGAGTATCCATTAGTCATTGAACATGTAGCGCGGCTGAGGATCTATTAGTCATTGAACATGTAGAGTGGCTGAGGATCTATTATTCATTGAACATGTAGCATGGCTGAGGATCCATTAGTCATTGAACATATAGCGCCACTGAGGATCTATTAGTCATTGAACATGTAGCGCCACTGAGGATCTATTAGTCATTGAACAGGGTGCGTGGCTGAGCATCCATTAGTCATTGAACATGTAGATTGGCTGAGGATCCATTAGAGATTGAACATGTAGCACAGCTGAGGATCTATTAGTCATTGGACATGTAGCGTGGCTGAGGATCCATTAGTCATTGAACATTTAGCGCGGCTGAGGATCTATTAGTCATTGAACAAGTAGCACCGCTGAGGATCAATTAGTCATTGAACATGTAGCGCGGCTGAGGATCTATTAGTCATTGGATATGTAGCGCTGCTGAGGATCAATTAGTCACTTGACATGTAGCGCTGCTGAGGATCCATTAGTCATTGGACATGTAGCACCGCTGAGGATCTATTAGTCAATGAACATGTAGCGCGGGCTGAGGATCCAATAGTCATTGATCATGTACGGTGGCTGAGGATCTATTAGTCATTGAACATGTAGAGTGGCTGAGGATCTATTAGTCATTAAACATGTAGCGTGGCTGAGGATCTATTAGTCATTGAACATGTAGCGCAGCTGAGGATCTATTAGTCATTGGACATGTAGCTTGGCTCCAGATCACTTGTTGATTGGACATGCAGCCTGGCTCCAGCTTGATTGGTCATGCAGCATGGCTAAGGATCCATTAGTCATTGGACATGTAGCGCCGCTGAGGATCTATTAGTAATTAAACATGTAGCGTGGCTGAGGATCCATTAGTCATTGAACAAGTAGCACCGCTGAGGATCAATTAGTCATTGAACATGTAGCGCGGCTGAGGATCTATTAGTCATTGGATATGTAGCGCTGCTGAGGATCAATTAGTCACTGGACATGTAGCGCTGCTGAGGATCCATTAGTCATTGGACATGTAGCACCGCTGTGGATCTATTAGTCAATGAACATGTAGCGCGGGCTGAGGATCCAATAGTCATTGATCATGTACCGTGGCTGAGGATCTATTAGTCATTGAACATGTAGAGTGGCTGAGGATCTATTAGTCATTGAACATGTAGCGTGGCTGAGGATCTATTAGTCATTGAACATGTAGCGTGGCTGAGGATCCATTAGTCATTGGACATGTAGCGTGGCTGAGGATCCATTAGTCATGGACATCTAGCGTGGCTGAGGATCTATTAGTCTTTGGACATGTAGCACTGCTGAGGATCAATTAGTCATTGGACATGTAGCGCTGCTGAGGATCCATTAGTCATTGGACATGTAGCATGGCTGAGGATCCATTTGTCATTGAACATGTAGCGCGGGCTGAGGATCCAATAGTCATTGATCATGTACCGTGGCTGATGATCTATTAGTCATTGAAAATGTAGCGTGGCTGTGGATCCATTAGTCATTGGACATGTAGCGTGGCTGAGGATCCATTAGTCATGGACATGTAGCGTGGCTGAGGATCTATTAGTCATTGAACATGTAGCGTGGCTGAGGATCCATTAGTCATTGAACATTTAGCGCGGCTGAGGATCTATTAGTCATTGAACATGTAGCATGGCTGAGGATCCATTAGTCATTGAACATGTAGTGCCACTGAGGATCTATTAGTCATTGAACATATAGCGCCACTGAGGATCTATTAGTCATTGAACAGGTTGAGTGGCTGAGCATCCATTAGTCATTGAACATGTAGCATGGCTGAGGATCCATTAGTCATTGAACATGTAGCACAGCTGAGGATCTATTAGTCATTGGACATGTAGCCTGGCTCCAGATCACTTGTTGATTGGACATGCAGCCTGGCTCCAGCTTGATTGGTCATGCAGCGTGGCTAAGGATCCATTAGTCATTGGACATGTAGCGCCGCTGAGGATCTATTAGTCATTGAACATGTAGCGTGGCTGAGGATCCATTAGTCATTGAACATGTAGCGCCGCTGAGGATCTATTAGTCATTGAACATGTAGCGTGGCTGAGGATCCATTAGTTATTGGACATGTAGCACTGCTGAGGATCCATTAGTCATTGGACATGTAGCACCGCTGAGGATCTATTAGTCATTGATCACATACCGTGGCTAAGGATCTATTAGTCATTGAACATGTAGCGCGGCTGAGGATCCATTAGTCATTGAACATGTAGCGTGGCTGAGGATCTATTAGTCATTGAACATGTAGAGTGGCTGAGGATCCATTCGTCATTGAACATGTAACGCCGCTGAGAATCTATGAGTCATTGAACATGTAGCGCAGCTGAGGATCCATTTGTCATTGAACATGTAGTGTGGCTGAGGATCTATTAGTCATTGAACATGCAGCGCGGCTGAGGATCCATTAGTCGTTGGACATGTAGCGCCGCTGAGTATCTATTGGTCATTGAACATGTAGAGTGGCTGAGAATCTATTAGTCATTGAACATATAGAGTGGCTGAGGATCTATTAGTCATTGAATAAGTAGGGTGGCTGAGGATCTATTAGTCATTGAACATGTAGCGTGGCTGAAGATCCAATAGTCATTGGACATGTAGCGTGGCTAAAGATCCATTAGTCATTGGACATGTAGCGTGGCTGAGGATCTATTAGTCATTGAACATGTAGCGTGGCTGAGGATCCATTAGTCATTGAACATGAAGGGTGGCTGAGGATCTATTAGTCAATGAACACGTAGAGTGGCTGAGGATCTATTAGTCATTGAGCATGTAGCATGGCTGAGGATCCATTAATCATTGAACATATAGCACCGCTGAGGATCTATTAGTCATTGAACATGTAGATTGGCTGAGGATCTATTAGTCACTGAACATGTAGCGCGGCTGAGGATCCATTAGTCATTGAACATGTAGCGTGATTGAGGATCCATTAGTCATTGAACATGTAGGGCGGCTGAGGATCCATTAGTCATTGAACATGTAGCGCGGCTGAGGATCTATTAGTCATTGAACATGCAGCGGGCTGAGGGTCTATTAGTCATTGGACATGTAGCGCGGCTGAGGATCCATTAGTCATTAAACATGGAGCGCGGCTGAGGATCTATTAGGCATCAGACATGTAGCGCGGCTGAGGATCCATTAGTCATTGAATATGTAGCGCGGCTGAGGATCCATTTGTCATTGGACATGTAGTGCCGCTGAGGATCCATTAGTCATTGAACATGTAGCGCGGCTGAGGATCTATTAGTCATTAAACATGCAGCGCGGCTGAGGGTCCATTAGTTATTGGACATGTAGCGCGGCTGAGGATCCATTAGTCATTGAACATGGAGCGCGGCTGAGGATCTATTAGTCATCAGACATGTAGCGCGGCTGAGGATCCATTAGTCATTGAATATGTAGCGCGGCTGAGGATCCATTTGTCATTGGACATGTAGTGCCGCTGAGGATCTATTAGTCATTGGACATGTAGCGTGGCTGAGGATCCATTAGTAATTGAACGTGAAGCGCGACTGAGGATCTATTAGTCATTGATCATGTAGCGTGGCTGAGGATCCATTAGTAATTAAACATGGAGCGCGGCTGAGGATCTATTAGGCATCAGACATGTAGCGCGGCTGAGGATCCATTAGTCATTGAATATGTAGCGCGGCTGAGGATCCATTTGTCATTGGACATGTAGTGCTGCTGAGGATCCATTAGTCATTGAACATGTAGCGCGGCTGAGGATCTATTAGTCATTAAACATGCAGCGCGGCTGAGGGTCCATTAGTTATTGGACATGTAGCGCGGCTGAGGATCCATTAGTCATTGAACATGGAGCGCGGCTGAGGATCTATTAGTCATCAGACATGTAGCGCGGCTGAGGATCCATTAGTCATTGAATATGTAGCGCGGCTGAGGATCCATTTGTCATTGGACATGTAGTGCCGCTGAGGATCTATTAGTCATTGGACATGTAGCGTGGCTGAGGATCCATTAGTAATTGAACGTGAAGCGCCACTGAGGATCTATTAGTCATTGAACATGTAGCGCCACTGAGGATCTATTAGTCATTGAACAGGTTGAGTGGCTGAGCATCCATTAGTCATTGAACATGTAGCATGGCTGAGGATCCATTAGTCATTGAACATGTAGCACAGCTGAGGATCTATTAGTCATTGGACATGTAGCCTGGCTCCAGATCACTTGTTGATTGGACATGCAGCCTGGCTCCAGCTTGATTGGTCATGCAGCGTGGCTAAGGATCCATTAGTCATTGGACATGTAGCGCCGCTGAGGATCTATTAGTCATTGAACATGTAGCATGGCTGAGGATCCATTAGTCATTGAACATGTAGCGCCGCTGAGGATCTATTAGTCATTGAACATGTAGCGTGGCTGAGGATCCATTAGTCATTGGACATGTAGCGCTGCTGAGGATCCATTAGTCATTGGACATGTAGCACCGCTGAGGATCTATTAGTCATTGATCACATACCGTGGCTAAGGATCTATTAGTCATTGAACATGTAGCGCGGCTGAGGATCCATTAGTCATTGAACATGTAGCGTGGCTGAGGATCTATTAGTCATTGAACATGTAGAGTGGCTGAGGATCCATTCGTCATTGAACATGTAACGCCGCTGAGAATCTATGAGTCATTGAACATGTAGCGCAGCTGAGGATCCATTTGTCATTGAACATGTAGTGTGGCTGAGGATCTATTAGTCATTGAACATGCAGCGCGGCTGAGGATCCATTAGTCGTTGGACATGTAGCGCCGCTGAGGATCTATTGGTCATTGAACATGTAGAGTGGCTGAGAATCTATTAGTCATTGAACATATAGAGTGGCTGAGGATCTATTAGTCATTGAATAAGTAGGGTGGCTGAGGATCTATTAGTCATTGAACATGTAGCGTGGCTGAAGATCCAATAGTCATTGGACATGTAGCGTGGCTAAAGATCCATTAGTCATTGGACATGTAGCGTGGCTGAGGATCTATTAGTCATTGAACATGTAGCGTGGCAGAGGATCCATTAGTCATTGAACATGTAGGGTGGCTGAGGATCTATTAGTCAATGAACATGTAGAGTGGCTGAGGATCGATTAGTCATTGAGCATGTAGCGTGGCTGAGGATCCATTAGTCATTGAACATGTAGAGTGGCTGAGGATCTATTAGTCATTGAATATGCAGCGCCGCCGAGGATCTATTAGTCATTGAACATATAGCGTGGCTGAGGATGCATTAGTCATTGAACATGTAGCGTGGCTGAGGATCTATTTATTAGTCATTGAACATGTAGCGCAGCTCAGGATCCATTAGTCATTGGATATGTAGCACGGCTGAGGATCCATTAGTCATTGGACATGTAGCACCGCTGAGGATCTATTAGTCATTGAACATGTAGAGTGGCACAGGATCCATTAGTCATTGAATATGTAGCGTGGCTGAGGATCTATCAGTCATTGAACTTGTAGCATGGCTGAGGATCCATTAGTCATTGGACATGTAGCGTGGCTGAGGATCCATTAGTCATTGGACATGTAGCGTGGCTGAGGATCTATTAGTCGTTGAACATGGAACATGTAGCGTGGCTGAGTATCCATTAGTCATTGAACATGTAGCGCGGCTGAGGATCTATTAGTCATTGAACATGTAGAGTGGCTGAGGATCTATTATTCATTGAACATGTAGCATGGCTGAGGATCCATTAGTCATTGAACATATAGCGCCACTGAGGATCTATTAGTCATTGAACATGTAGCGCCACTGAGGATCTATTAGTCATTGAACAGGGTGCGTGGCTGAGCATCCATTAGTCATTGAACATGTAGATTGGCTGAGGATCCATTAGAGATTGAACATGTAGCACAGCTGAGGATCTATTAGTCATTGGACATGTAGCGTGGCTGAGGATCCATTAGTCATTGAACATTTAGCGCGGCTGAGGATCTATTAGTCATTGAACAAGTAGCACCGCTGAGGATCAATTAGTCATTGAACATGTAGCGCGGCTGAGGATCTATTAGTCATTGGATATGTAGCGCTGCTGAGGATCAATTAGTCACTGGACATGTAGCGCTGCTGAGGATCCATTAGTCATTGGACATGTAGCACCGCTGAGGATCTATTAGTCAATGAACATGTAGCGCGGGCTGAGGATCCAATAGTCATTGATCATGTACGGTGGCTGAGGATCTATTAGTCATTGAACATGTAGAGTGGCTGAGGATCTATTAGTCATTAAACATGTAGCGTGGCTGAGGATCTATTAGTCATTGAACATGTAGCGCAGCTGAGGATCTATTAGTCATTGGACATGTAGCTTGGCTCCAGATCACTTGTTGATTGGACATGCAGCCTGGCTCCAGCTTGATTGGTCATGCAGCATGGCTAAGGATCCATTAGTCATTGGACATGTAGCGCCGCTGAGGATCTATTAGTAATTAAACATGTAGCGTGGCTGAGGATCCATTAGTCATTGAACAAGTAGCACCGCTGAGGATCAATTAGTCATTGAACATGTAGCGCGGCTGAGGATCTATTAGTCATTGGATATGTAGCGCTGCTGAGGATCAATTAGTCACTGGACATGTAGCGCTGCTGAGGATCCATTAGTCATTGGACATGTAGCACCGCTGTGGATCTATTAGTCAATGAACATGTAGCGCGGGCTGAGGATCCAATAGTCATTGATCATGTACCGTGGCTGAGGATCTATTAGTCATTGAACATGTAGAGTGGCTGAGGATCTATTAGTCATTGAACATGTAGCGTGGCTGAGGATCTATTAGTCATTGAACATGTAGCGTGGCTGAGGATCCATTAGTCATTGGACATGTAGCGTGGCTGAGGATCCATTAGTCATGGACATCTAGCGTGGCTGAGGATCTATTAGTCATTGGACATGTAGCACTGCTGAGGATCAATTAGTCATTGGACATGTAGCGCTGCTGAGGATCCATTAGTCATTGGACATGTAGCATGGCTGAGGATCCATTTGTCATTGAACATGTAGCGCGGGCTGAGGATCCAATAGTCATTGATCATGTACCGTGGCTGATGATCTATTAGTCATTGAAAATGTAGCGTGGCTGTGGATCCATTAGTCATTGGACATGTAGCGTGGCTGAGGATCCATTAGTCATGGACATGTAGCGTGGCTGAGGATCTATTAGTCATTGAACATGTAGCGTGGCTGAGGATCCATTAGTCATTGAACATTTAGCGCGGCTGAGGATCTATTAGTCATTGAACATGTAGCATGGCTGAGGATCCATTAGTCATTGAACATGTAGTGCCACTGAGGATCTATTAGTCATTGAACATATAGCGCCACTGAGGATCTATTAGTCATTGAACAGGTTGAGTGGCTGAGCATCCATTAGTCATTGAACATGTAGCATGGCTGAGGATCCATTAGTCATTGAACATGTAGCACAGCTGAGGATCTATTAGTCATTGGACATGTAGCCTGGCTCCAGATCACTTGTTGATTGGACATGCAGCCTGGCTCCAGCTTGATTGGTCATGCAGCGTGGCTAAGGATCCATTAGTCATTGGACATGTAGCGCCGCTGAGGATCTATTAGTCATTGAACATGTAGCGTGGCTGAGGATCCATTAGTCATTGAACATGTAGCGCCGCTGAGGATCTATTAGTCATTGAACATGTAGCGTGGCTGAGGATCCATTAGTTATTGGACATGTAGCACTGCTGAGGATCCATTAGTCATTGGACATGTAGCACCGCTGAGGATCTATTAGTCATTGATCACATACCGTGGCTAAGGATCTATTAGTCATTGAACATGTAGCGCGGCTGAGGATCCATTAGTCATTGAACATGTAGCGTGGCTGAGGATCTATTAGTCATTGAACATGTAGAGTGGCTGAGGATCCATTCGTCATTGAACATGTAACGCCGCTGAGAATCTATGAGTCATTGAACATGTAGCGCAGCTGAGGATCCATTTGTCATTGAACATGTAGTGTGGCTGAGGATCTATTAGTCATTGAACATGCAGCGCGGCTGAGGATCCATTAGTCGTTGGACATGTAGCGCCGCTGAGTATCTATTGGTCATTGAACATGTAGAGTGGCTGAGAATCTATTAGTCATTGAACATATAGAGTGGCTGAGGATCTATTAGTCATTGAATAAGTAGGGTGGCTGAGGATCTATTAGTCATTGAACATGTAGCGTGGCTGAAGATCCAATAGTCATTGGACATGTAGCGTGGCTAAAGATCCATTAGTCATTGGACATGTAGCGTGGCTGAGGATCTATTAGTCATTGAACATGTAGCGTGGCTGAGGATCCATTAGTCATTGAACATGCAGGGTGGCTGAGGATCTATTAGTCAATGAACACGTAGAGTGGCTGAGGATCTATTAGTCATTGAGCATGTAGCATGGCTGAGGATCCATTAATCATTGAACATATAGCACCGCTGAGGATCTATTAGTCATTGAACATGTAGATTGGCTGAGGATCTATTAGTCACTGAACATGTAGCGCGGCTGAGGATCCATTAGTCATTGAACATGTAGCGTGATTGAGGATCCATTAGTCATTGAACATGTAGGGCGGCTGAGGATCCATTAGTCATTGAACATGTAGCGCGGCTGAGGATCTATTAGTCATTGAACATGCAGCGCGGCTGAGGGTCTATTAGTCATTGGACATGTAGCGCGGCTGAGGATCCATTAGTCATTAAACATGGAGCGCGGCTGAGGATCTATTAGGCATCAGACATGTAGCGCGGCTGAGGATCCATTAGTCATTGAATATGTAGCGCGGCTGAGGATCCATTTGTCATTGGACATGTAGTGCCGCTGAGGATCCATTAGTCATTGAACATGTAGCGCGGCTGAGGATCTATTAGTCATTAAACATGCAGCGCGGCTGAGGGTCCATTAGTTATTGGACATGTAGCGCGGCTGAGGATCCATTAGTCATTGAACATGGAGCGCGGCTGAGGATCTATTAGTCATCAGACATGTAGCGCGGCTGAGGATCCATTAGTCATTGAATATGTAGCGCGGCTGAGGATCCATTTGTCATTGGACATGTAGTGCCGCTGAGGATCTATTAGTCATTGGACATGTAGCGTGGCTGAGGATCCATTAGTAATTGAACGTGAAGCGCGACTGAGGATCTATTAGTCATTGATCATGTAGCGTGGCTGAGGATCCATTAGTAATTGAATATGTAGCGCCGCTGAGGATCTATTAGTCATTGAACATGTAGAGTGGCTGAGGATCCATTAGTCATTGGACATGTAGCGTTGCTGAGGATCCTTTAGTCATTGAACATGTAGCGCGGCTGAGGATCCATTAGTCATTGGACATGTAGCGCGGCTGAGGATCCATTAGTCATTGAACATGTAGCGCGGCTGAGGATCTATTAGTCATCAGACATGTAGCGCGGCTGAGGATCCATTAGTCATTGGACATGTAGCGCGGCTGAGGATCCATTAGTCATTGAACATGTAGCGCGTCTGAGGATCTATTAGTCATCAGACATGTAGCGCGGCTGAGGATCCATTAGTAATTGAATATGAAGCGCAACTGAAGATCTATTAGTCATTGAACATGTAGCGCGGCTGAGGATCCATTAGTCATTGGACATGTAGCGCGGCTGAGGATCCATTAGTCATTGAACATGTAGCGCTGCTGAGGATCTATTAGTCATCAGACATGTAGCGCGGCTGAGGATCCATTAGTCATTGAACATGTAGCGCAGCTGAGGATCCATTAGTCATTGAACATGTAGCGCGGCTGAGGATCTATTAGTCATTAGACATGTAGCCTGGCTCCAGATCCCTTGTTGATTGGACATGCAGCCTGGCTCCAGCTTGATTGGTCATGCAGCGTGGCTAAGGATCCATTAGTCATTGGACATGTAGCGCCGCTGAGGATCTATTAGTCACTGAACATGTAACGTGGCTGAGGATCCATTAGTCATTGAACATGTAGTGCCGCTGAGGATCTATTAGTCATTCAACATATAGAGTGGCTGAGGATCTTTTAGTCATTGGACATGTAGCATGGCTGAGGATCCATTAGTCATTGAACATGTAGCGTGGCTGAGGGTCCATTAGTCATTGGACATGTAGCGTGGTTGAGGATCCATTAGTCATTGGACATGTAGCGTGGCTGAGGATACAATAGTCATTGAACTTTTAGCGTGGCTGAGGATCCATTAGTCATTGGATATGTGGTGCTGCTGAGAATCCAATAGTCATTGAACATGTAGCGCGGCTGAGGATCCATTAGTCACTGAACATGTAGCGCAGCTGAAGATCCATTAGTCATTGGACATGTGGCGACGCTGAGGATCCATTATTCATTGAACATGCAGCATGGCTGAGGATCTATTAGTCATTGAACATGTAGCGCGGCTGAGGATCTATTAGTCATTGGACATGTAGCCTGGCTCCAGATACCTTGTTGATTTGACATGCAGCCTGGCTCCAGCTTGATTGGTCATGCAGCATGGCTAAGGATCCATTAGTCTTTAAACATGCAGCGCAGCTGAGGATCTATTAGTCATTGAACATGTAGCGTGGCTGAGGATCCATTAGTCATTGAACATGTAGCGTGGCTGAGGATCCATTAGTCTTTGAACATGCAGCGCCCCTGAGGATCTATTAGTCTTTAAACATGTAACGTGGCTGAGGATCTATTAGTCATTGAACATGTAGCGCGGCTGAGGATCCATTAGTCATTGGATACGTAGTGCGGCTGGGGATCCATTAGTCATTGAACATGTAGCGTGGCTGAGGATCTATCAGTGATTGAACATGCAGCGTTGCTGAGGATCCATTAGTCATTGAACATGCAGCGCGGCTTAGGATCCATTAGTCATTGAACATGTAGCATGGCTGAGGATCCATTAGTCATTGAACATGCAGCGCGGCTGAGGATCCATTAATCATTGAACATGCAGCGCGGCTGAGGATCTATTAGTCATTTAACATGCAGCGCGGCTGAGGATCCATTAGTCTTTGAACATGCAGCGCCACTGAGGATCTATTAGTCTTTGAACATGTAACGTGGCTGAGGATCTATTAGTCATTGAACATGTAGCGCAGCTGAGGATCGATTAGTCATTGGATACGTAGCGCGGCTGGGGATCCATTAGTCATTGAACATGTAGTGTGGCTGAGGATCTATCAGTCATTGAACATGCAGCGTGGCTGAGGATCCATTAGTCATTGAGCATGCAGCACGGCTGAGGATCCATTAGTCATTGAACATGTAGCATGGCTGAGGATCCATTAGTCATTGAACATGCAGCGCGGATGAGGATCCATTAATCATTGAACATGCAGCGCGGCTGAGGATCTATTAGTCATTTAACATGCAGCGCGGCTGAGGATCCACTAATCATTGAACATGCAGTGCAGCTGAGGATCTATCAGTCATTGAACATGCAGCGCCACTGAGGATATATTAGTCTTTGAACATGTAACGTGGCTGAGGATCTGTTAGTCATTGAACATGTAGCGCAGCAGAGGATCCATTAGTCATTGGGATACGTAGCGCGGCTGAGGATCCATTAGTCATTGGACATGTAGCATGGCTGAGGATCTATTAGTCATTGAACATGTAGCGTGGCTGAGGATCTATTAGTCATTGAACATGCAGCGCGGCTGAGGATCCATTAGTCATTGAACATTCAGCGCGACTGAGGATCCCTTAGTCATTGAACATTCACCACGGCTGAGGATCCATTAGTCATTGAACATGCAGCGCGGCTGAGGATCCATTAGTCATTGAACATGTAGCGTGGCCGAGGATCCATTAGTCATTGAACATGCAGCGTGGCTGAGGAGTCATTAATCATTGAACATGCAGTGCGGCTGAGGATCTATTAGTCATTGAACAAGCAGTGCGGCTAAGGATCCATTAGTCATTGAACATGTAGCACGGCTGAGGATCCATTAGTCATTGAACATGCAGCGCGGCTGAGGATCCATTAGTCATTGGACATGTAGCCCGGCTGAGGATCTATTAGTCATTGACCACGCAGCACGGCTGAGATCTATTAGTCATTGAACATGCAGCGCGGCTGATGATCTATTAGTCATTGAACATGCAGCGCGGCTGTGGATCCATTAGTCATTAATCATGTAGCACGGCTGAGGGTCCATTAGTCATTAAACATTCAGCGCGGCTAAGGATCCATTAGTCATTGAACATGCAGCGCGGCTGAGGATCCATTAGTCATAGGACATGTAGCACGGCTGAGGATCTATTAGTCATTGAACATGCAGCGCGGCTGAGGAACTATTAGTCATTGAACATGCAGCGCAGCTGAGGATCCATTAGTCATTAATCATGTAGCACGGCTGAGGATCCATTAGTCATTGAACATGCAGTGCGGCTAAGGATCCATTAGTCATTGAACATGTAGCATGGCTGAGGATCCATTAGTCATTGAACATGCAGCGCGGCTGAGGATCCATTAATCATTGAACATGCAGCGCGGCTGAGGATCTATTAGTCATTTAACATGCAGCGCGGCTGAGGATCCATTAGTCTTTGAACATGCAGCGCCACTGAGGATCTATTAGTCTTTGAACATGTAACGTGGCTGAGGATCTATTAGTCATTGAACATGTAGCGCGGCTGAGGATCCATTAGTCATTGGATACGTAGCGCGGCTGGGGATCCATTAGTCATTGAACATGTAGCGTGGCTGAGGATCTATCAGTCATTGAACATGCAGCGTGGCTGAGGATCCACTAGTCATTGAGCATGCAGCACGGCTGAGGATCCATTAGTCATTGAACATGTAGCATGGCTGAGGATCCATTAGTCATTGAACATGCAGCGCGGCTGAGGATCCATTAATCATTGAACATGCAGCGCAGCTGAGGATCTATTAGTCATTTAACATGCAGCGCGGCTGAGGATCCACTAATCATTGAACATGCAGTGCGGCTGAGGATCTATCAGTCATTGAACATGCAGCGCCACTGAGGATCTATTAGTCTTTGAACATGTAACGTGGCTGAGGATCTATTAGTCATTGAACATGTAGCGCAGCTGAGGATCCATTAGTCATTGGATATGTAGCGCGGCTGAGGATCCATTAGTCATTGGACATGCAGCGCGGCTGAGGATCCATTAGTCATTGAACATGTAGCGTGGCCGAGGATCCATTAGTCATTGAACATGCAGCGTGGCTGAGGAGTCATTAATCATTGAACATGCAGTGCGGCTGAGGATCTATTAGTCATTGAACATGTAGCACGGCTGAGGATCCATTAGTCATTGAACATGTATCATGACTGAGGATCCATTAGTCATTGGACATGTAGAGTGGCTCAGGATCCATTAGTCATTGGACATGTAGCGTGGCTGAGGATCTATTAGTCATTGAACATTTAGCGCAGCTGAGGATCCATTAGTCATTGGACATGTAGCGCCGCTGAGGATCTAATAGTCATGGAACATGTAGCGCGGATGAGGATCCATTAGTCATTGGACATGTAGCGCCACTGAGGATCTATTAGTCATTGAACATGTAGCGCAGCTGAGGATCCATTAGTCATTGAACATGTAGCGTGGCTGAGGATCCATTAGTTATTGAACATGTAGCGTGGCTCAGGATCTATTAGTCATTGAACCTGTAATGCAGCTGAGGATCCATTAGTCATTGAACATGTAGGGTGGCTGAGGATCCATTAGTCATTGAACATGTAGCGCGGCTGAGGATCTATTAGTCATTGAACATGTAGCGTGGCTGAGGATCTATTAGTCATTGAACATGTAGAGCGGCTGAGGGTCTATTAGTTATTGAACATGCAGTGCGGCTGAGGATCTATTAGTCATTGAACATGTAGCGTGGCTGAGGATCCATTAGTCATTAAACATGTAGCGTGACTGAGGATCCATTAGTCATTCAACATGTGGTGCTGCTGAGGATCTATTAGTCATTGAACATGTAGCGCGGCTGAGAATCTATTAGTCATTGAACATGTTGCGTGGCTGAGGATCCATTAGTTATTGAACATGTAGCGTGGGTGAGGATCCATTAGTCATTGGACATGTAGCGTGGCTGAGGAACCATTAGTCATTGAACATGTAGAGTGGCTGAGGATCTATTAGTCATTGAATATGGAGCGCTGCTGAGGATCTATTAGTCATTGAACATTTAGCGTGGCTGAGGATCCATTAGTCATTGAACATGTAGCGTGGCTGAGGGTCTATTTATTAGTCATTGAACATGTAGCGCAGCTCAGGATCCATTAGTCATTGGATATGTAGCGCGGCTGAGGATCCATTAGTCATTGGACATGTAGCACCGCTGAGGATCCATTAGTCATTCAACATGTAGCGTGGCTGAGGATCCATTAGTCAATGAACATGTAGCACGGCTGAGGGTCCATTAGTCATTGAACATATAGCGCGGCTGAGGATCTATTAGTCATTGAACATGTAGCGTGCTGAGGATCCATTAGTCATTGAACATGCAGCCTGGCTCCAGATCCCTCTTTGATTGGTCATTCAGCTTGGCTCCAGATCCCTTGTTGATTGCACATGTAGCCTGGCTCCTGATCCCTCATTGATTGGATGTGCAGCCTGGCTCCAGATCCCTCATTGATTGGATATATAGCACGACTGAGGACTCATTAGTCACTGAACATGTAGCTTGGCTCCAGATCCCTCAATGATTGGACATGTAGTGTGGCTGAGGATCTCTCATTCATTGAACATGTAACCTGGTTCCAGATCCCTCACTGATTGGACATGTATCTGAGCTGAGGATCTCTCAGTCATTAAACATGCGGCTTGGCTCCAGATCCCTTGTTGATTGGAAATGTAGCCTGGCTCCTGATCCCTTGCTTATTGAAGATGTAGCCTGGCTCCAGATCGCTCAATGATTGGACATGTCTCTGAGCTGAGGATCTCTCAGTCATTAAACATGCTGGTTGGCTCCAGATCCCTTTTTGATTGGACATGTAGCCTGGCTCCTGATCCCTCATTGATTGGCTTTGCAGCTTGGCTCCAGATCCCTTGTTGATTGGACATGTAGCCTGGCTGCTGGTCCCTCATTGATTGGATATGCAGCTTGGCTCCTCATCCCTCATTGATTGGATATGCAGCTTGGCTCCTGATCCCTTATTGATTGGATATATAGCCCGGCTGAGGATTCGTTAGTCATTGAACATGTAGCGCGGCTGAGGATCCATTAGTCATTGAACATGTAGCATGGCTGAGGATCCATTAGTCATTGGACATGTAGAGTGGCTCAGGATCCATTAGTCATTGGACATGTAGCGTGGCTGAGGATCTATTAGTCATTGAACATGTAGCGCAGCTGAGGATCCATTAGTCATTGGACATGTAGCGCCGCTGAGGATCTAATAGTCATGGAACATGTAGCGCCAATGAGGATCTATTAGTCATTGGACATGTAGCGCCGCTGAGGATCTATTAGTCATTGAACATGTAGTGCAGCTGAGGATCCATTAGTCATTGAACATGTACCGTGGCTGAGGATCCATTAGTCATTGAACATGTAGCGTGGCTCAGGATCTATTAGTCATTGAACCTGTAGTGCAGCTGAGGATCCATTAGTCATTGAACATGTAGGGTGGCTGAGGATCCATTAGTCATTGAACATGTAGCGCGGCTGAGGATCTATTAGTCATTGAACCTGTAGCGCGGCTGAGGTTCCATTAGTCAATGGACATGTAGCGTGGCTGAGGATCTATTAGTCATTGAACATGTAGCGGTGCTGAGGATCTATTAGTCATTGAACATGTAGCGCGGCTGAGGGTCTATTAGTCATTGAACATGTAGCGCGGCTGAGGATCTATTAGTCATTGAACATGTAGCGTGGCTGAGGATCCATTAGTCATTGAACATGTAGCGTGGCTGAGGATCCATTAGTCATTCAACATGTGGCACTGCTGAGGATCTATTAGTCACTGAATATGCAGCGCTGCCGAGGATCTATTAGTCATTGAACATGTAGCGTGGCTGAGGATGCATTAGTCATTGAACATGTAGCGTGGCTGAGGATCTATTTATTAGTCATTGAACATGTAGCGCAGCTCAGGATCCATTAGTCATTGGATATGTAGCACGGCTGAGGATCCATTAGTCATTGGACATGTAGCACCGCTGAGGATCTATTAGTCATTGAACATGTAGAGTGGCACAGGATCCATTAGTCATTGAATATGTAGCATGGCTGAGGATCTATCAGTCATTGAACTTGTAGCATGGCTGAGGATCCATTAGTCATTGGACATGTAGCGTGGCTGAGGATCCATTAGTCATTGGACATGTAGCATGGCTGAGGATCTATTAGTCGTTGAACATAGAACATGTAGCGTGGCTGAGTATCCATTAGTCATTGAACATGTAGCGCGGCTGAGGATCTATTAGTCATTGAACATGTAGAGTGGCTGAGGATCTATTATTCATTGAACATGTAGCATGGCTGAGGATCCATTAGTCATTGAACATATAGCGCCACTGAGGATCTATTAGTCATTGAACATGTAGCGCCACTGAGGATCTATTAGTCATTGAACAGGGTGCGTGGCTGAGCATCCATTAGACATTGAACATGTAGATTGGCTGAGGATCCATTAGAGATTGAACATGTAGCACAGCTGAGGATCTATTAGTCATTGGACATGTAGCCTGGCTCCAGATCACTTGTTGATTGGACATGCAGCCTGGCTCCAGCTTGATTGGTCATGCAGCGTGGCTAAGGATCCATTAGTCATTGGACATGTAGTGCCGCTGAGGATCTATTAGTAATTGAACATGTAGCGTGGCTGAGGATCCATTAGTCATTGAACATGTAGCCCCGCTGAGGATCAATTAGTCATTGAACATGTAGCGCGGCTGAGGATCCATTAGTCATTGGATATGTAGCGCTGCTGAGTATCAATTAGTCACTGGATATGTAGCGCTGCTGAGGATCCATTAGTCATTGGACATGTAGCACCGCTGAGGATCTATTAGTCATTGAACATGTAGAGCGGGCTGAGGATCCAATAGTCATTGATCATGTACCGTGGCTGAGGATCTATTAGTCATTGAACATGTAGAGTGGCTGAGGATCTATTAGTCATTGAACATGTAGCGTGGCTGAGGATCTATTAGTCATTGAACATGTAGCGTGGCTGAGGATCCATTAGTCATGGACATCTAGCGTGGCAGAGGATCTATTAGTCATTGGACATGTAGCACTGCTGAGGATCAATTAGTCATTGGACATGTAGCGCTGCTGAGGATCCATTAGTCATTGGACATGTAGCATGGCTGAGGATCCATTTGTCATTGAACATGTAGCGCGGGCTGAGGATCCAATAGTCATTGATCATGTACCGTGGCTGAGGATCTATTAGTCATTGAACATGTAGCGTGGCTGTGGATCCATTAGTCATTGGACATGTAACGTGGCTGAGGATCCATTAGTCATGGACATGTAGCGTGGCTGAGGATCTATTAGTCATTGAACATGTAGCGTGGCTGAGGATCCATTAGTCATTGAACATTTAGCGCGGCTGAGGATCTATTAGTCATTGAACATGTAGCATGGCTGAGGATCTATTAGTCATTGAACATGTAGCGCCACTGAGGATCTATTAGTCATTGAACATGTAGCGCCACTGAGGATCTATTAGTCATTGAACAGGTTGAGTGGCTGAGCATCCATTAGTCATTGAACATGTAGCATGGCTGAGGATCCATTAGTCATTGAACATGTAGGACAGCTGAGGATCTATTAGTCATTGGACATGTAGCCTGGCTCCAGATCCCTTGTTGATTGGACATGCAGCCTGGCTCCAGCTTGATTCGTCATGCAGCGTGGCTAACGATCCATTAGTCATTGGACATGTAGCGCCGCTGAGGATCTATTAGTCATTGAACATGTAGCGTGGCTGAGGATCCATTAGTCATTGAACATGTAGCGCCGCTGAGGATCTATTAGTCATTGAACATGTAGCGTGGCTGAGGATCCATTAGTCATTGGACATGTAGCGCTGCTGAGGATCCATTAGTCATTGGACATGTAGCACCGCTGAGGATCTATTAATCATTGATCACATACCGTGGCTAAGGATCTATTAGTCATTGAACATGTAGCGCGGCTGAGGATCAATTAGTCATTGAACATGTAGCGTGGCTGAGGATCTATTAGTCATTGAACATGTAGAGTGGCTGAGGATCCATTAGTCATTGAACATGTAGCGCAGCTGAGGATCCATTTGTCATTGAACATGTAGTGTGGCTGAGGATCTATTAGTCATTGAACATGCAGCGCGGCTGAGGATCCATTAGTCGTTGGACATGTAGCGCCGCTGAGGATCTATTGGTCATTGAACATGTAGAGTGGCTGAGAATCTATTAGTCATTGAACATATAGAGTGGCTGAGGATCTATTAGTCATTGAATAAGTAGGGTGGCTGAGGATCTATTAGTCATTGAACATGTAGCGTGGCTGAAGATCCAATAGTCATTGGACATGTAGCGTGGCTAAAGATCCATTAGTCATTGGACATGTAGCGTGGCTGAGGATCTATTAGTCATTGAACATGTAGCGTGGCTGAGGATCCATTAGTCATTGAACATGTAGGGTGGCTGAGGATCTATTAGTCAATGAACATGTAGAGTGGCTGAGGATCGATTAGTCATTGAGCATGTAGCGTGGCTGAGGATCCATTAGTCATTAAACATATAGCACCGCTGAGGATCTATTAGTCATTGAACATGTAGATTGGCTGAGGATCTATTAGTCACTAACCATGTAGCTCGGCTGAGGATCTATTAGTCATTGAACATGTAGCGTGGCTGAGGATCCATTAGTCATTGGACATGTAGCGTGGCTGAGGATCCATTAGTCATTGAACATGTAGAGTGGCTGAGGATCTATTAGTCATTGAATATGCAGTGCTGCCGAGGATCTATTAGTCATTGAACATGTAGCGTGGCTGAGGATGCATTAGTCATTGAACATGTAGCGTGGCTGAGGATCTATTTATTAGTCATTGAACATGTAGCGCAGCTCAGGATCCATTAGTCATTGGATATGTAGCACGGCTGAGGATCCATTAGTCATTGGAAATGTAGCACCGCTGAGGATCTATTAGTCATTGAACATGTAGAGTGGCACAGGATCCATTAGTCATTGAATATGTAGCGTGGCTGAGGATCTATCAGTCATTGAACTTGTAGCATGGCTGAGGATCCATTAGTCATTGGACATGTAGCGTGGCTGAGGATCCATTAGTCATTGTACATGTAGCGTGGCTGAGGATCTATTAGTCGTTGAACATGGAACATGTAGCGTGGCTGAGTATCCATTAGTCATTAAACATGTAGCGCGGCTGAGGATCTATTAGTCATTGAACATGTAGCGCGGCTGAGGGTCTATTAGTCATTGAACATGTAGCGTGGCTGAGGATCTATTAGTCATTGAACATGTAGAGCGGCTGAGGGTCTATTAGTTATTGAACATGTAGCGCGGCTGAGGATCTATTAGTCATTGAACATGTAGCGTGGCTGAGGATCCATTAGTCATTGAACATGTAGCGTGACTGAGGATCCATTAGTCATTCAACATGTGGTGCTGCTGAGGATCTATTAGTCATTGAACATGTAGCGCAGCTGAGAATCTATTAGTCATTGAACATGTTGCGTGGCTGAGGATCCATTAGTCATTGAACATGTAGCGTGGCTGAGGATCCATTAGTCATTGGACATGTAGCGTGGCTGAGGATCCATTAGTCATTGAACATGTAGAGTGGCTGAGGATCTATTAGTCATTGAATATGGAGCGCTGCTGAGGATCTATTAGTGATTGAACATTTAGCGTGGCTGAGGATCCATTAGTCATTGAACATGTAGCGTGGCTGAGGATCTATTTATTAGTCATTGAACATGTAGCGCAGCTCAGGATCCATTAGTCATTGGATATGTAGCGCGGCTGAGGATCCATTAGTCATTGGACATGTAGCACCGCTGAGGATCCATTAGTCATTTAACATGTAGCGTGGCTGAGGATCCATTAGTCAATGAACATGTAGCACGGCTGAGGGTCCATTAGTCATTGAACATATAGCGCGGCTGAGGATCTATTAGTCATTGAACATGTAGAGTGCTGAGGATCCATTAGTCATTGAACATGCAGCCTGGCTCCAGATCCCTCTTTGATTGGTCATTCAGCTTGGCTCCAGATCCCTTGTTGATTGCACATGTAGCCTGGCTCCTGATCCCTCATTGATTGGATGTGCAGCCTGGCTCCAGATCCCTCATTGATTGGATATATAGCACGACTGAGGATTCATTAGTCACTGAACATGTAGCTTGGCTCCAGATCCCTCAATGATTGGACATGTAGTGTGGCTGAGGATCTCTCATTCATTGAACATGTAACCTGGTTCCAGATCCCTCACTGATTGGACATGTATCTGAGCTGAGGATCTCTCAGTCATTAAACATGCGGCTTGGCTCCAGATCCCTTGTTGATTGGAAATGTAGCCTGGCTCCTGATCCCTTGCTTATTGGAGATGTAGCCTGGCTCCAGATCGCTCAATGATTGGACATGTCTCTGAGCTGAGGATCTCTCAGTCATTAAACATGCTGGTTGGCTCCAGATCCCTTGTTGATTGGACATGGAGCCTGGCTCCTGATCCCTCATTGATTGGCTTTGCAGCTTGGCTCCAGATCCCTTGTTGATTGGACATGTAGCCTGGCTGCTGGTCCCTCATTGATTGGATATGCAGCTTGGCTCCTCATCCCTCATTGATTGGATATGCAGCTTGGCTCCTGATCCCTTATTGATTGGATATATAGCCCGGCTGAGGATTCGTTAGTCATTGAACATGTAGCGCGGCTGAGGATCCATTAGTCATTGAACATGTAGCATGGCTGAGGATCCATTAGTCATTGGACATGTAGAGTGGCTCAGGATCCATTAGTCATTGGACATGTAGCGTGGCTGAGGATCTATAAGTCATTGAACATGTAGCGCAGCTGAGGATCCATTAGTCATTGGACATGTAGCGCCGCTGAGGATCTAATAGTCATGGAACATGTAGCGCGAATGAGGATCTATTAGTCATTGGACATGTAGCGCCACTGAGGATCTATTAGTCATTGAACATGTAGTGCAGCTGAGGATCCATTAGTCATTGAACATGTACTGTGGCTGAGGATCCATTAGTCATTGAACATGTAGCGTGGCTCAGGATCTATTAGTCATTGAACCTGTAGTGCAGCTGAGGATCCATTAGTCATTGAACATGTAGGGTGGCTGAGGATCCATTAGTCATTGAACATGTAGCGCGGCTGAGGATCTATTAGTCATTGAACCAGTAGCGCGGCTGAGGATCCATTAGTCAATGGACATGTAGCGTGGCTGAGGATCTATTAGTCATTGAACATGTAGCGGTGCTGAGGATCTATTAGTCATTGAACATGTAGCGCGGCTGAGGGTCTATTAGTCATTGAACATGTAGCGCGGCTGAGGATCTATTAGTCATTGAACATGTAGCGTGGCTGAGGATCCATTAGTCATTAACCATGTAGCGTGGCTGAGGATCCATTAGTCATTCAACATGTGGCGCTGCTGAGGATCTATTAGTCACTGAACATGTAGCGCGGCTGAGAATCTATTAGTTATTGAATATGTTGCGTGGCTGAGGATCCATTAGTCATTGAACATGTAGTGCGGCTGAGGATCTATTTGTCATTGAACATGTAGCGTGGCTGAGGATCCATTAGTCATTGGACATGTAGCGTGGCTGAGGATCCATTAGTCATTGAACATGTAGAGTGGATGAGGATCTATTAGTCATTGAATATGCAGCGCTGCCGAGGATCTATTAGTCATTGAACATGTAGCGTGGCTGAGGATGCATTAGTCATTGAACATGTAGCGTGGCTGAGGATCTATTTATTAGTCATTGAACATGTAGCGCAGCTCAGGATCCATTAGTCATTGGATATGTAGCACGGCTGAGGATCCATTAGTCATTGGACATGTAGCACTGCTGAGGATCTATTAGTCATTGAACATGTAGAGTGGCACAGGATCCATTAGTCATTGAATATGTAGCGTGGCTGAGGATCTATCAGTCATTGAACTTGTAGCGTGGCTGAGGATCCATTAGTCATTGGACATGTAGCGTGGCTGAGGATCTATTAGTCGTTGAACATGGAACATGTAGCGTGGCTGAGTATCCATTAGTCATTGAACATGTAGCGCGGCTGAGGATCTATTAGTCATTGAACATATAGAGTGGCTGAGGATCTATTATTCATTGAACATGTAGCATGGCTGAGGATCCATTAGTCATTGAACATATAGCGCCACTGAGGATCTATTAGTCATTGAACATGTAGCGCCACTGAGGATCTATTAGTCATTGAACAGGGTGCGTGGCTGAGCATCCATTAGTCATTGAACATGTAGATTGGCTGAGGATCCATTAGAGATTGAACATGTAGCACAGCTGAGGATCTATTAGTCATTGGACATGTAGCCTGGCTCCAGATCACTTGTTGATTGGACATGCAGCCTGGCTTCAGCTTGATTGGTCATGCAGCGTGGCTAAGGATCCATTAGTCATTGGACATGTAGCGCCGCTGAGGATCTATTAGTAATTGAACATGTAGCGTGGCTGAGGATCCATTAGTCATTGAACATGTAGCACCGCTGAGGATCAATTAGTCATTGAACATGTAGCGCGGCTGAGGATCCATTAGTCATTGGATATGTAGCGCTGCTGAGGATCAATTAGTCACTGGATATGTAGCGCTGCTGAGGATCCATTAGTCATTGGACATGTAGCACCGCTGAGGATCTATTAGTCATTGAACATGTAGAGCGGGCTGAGGATCCAATAGTCATTGATCATGTACCGTGTCTGAGGATCTATTAGTCATTGAACATGTAGAGTGGCTGAGGATCTATTAGTCATTGAACATGTAGCGTGGCTGAGGATCTATTAGTCATTGAACATGTAGCGTGGCTGAGGATCCATTAGTCATGGATATCTAGCGTGGCTGAGGATCTATTAGTCATTGGACATGTAGCACTGCTGAGGATCAATTAGTCATTGGACATGTAGCGCTGCTGAGGATCCATTAGTCATTGGACATGTAGCATGGCTGAGGATCCATTTGTCATTGAACATGTAGCCCGGGCTGAGGATCCAATAGTCATTGATCATGTACCGTGGCTGAGGATCTATTAGTCATTGAACATGTAGCGTGGCTGTGGATCCATTAGTCATTGGACATGTAGCGTGGCTGAGGATCCATTAGTCATGGACATGTAGCGTGGCTGAGGATCTATTAGTCATTGAACATGTAGCGTGGCTGAGGATCCATTAGTCATTGAACATTTAGCGCGGCTGAGGATCTATTAGTCATTGAACATGTAGCATGGCTGAGGATCCATTAGTCATTGAACATGTAGCGCCACTGAGGATCTATTAGTCATTGAACATGTAGCGCCACTGAGGATCTATTAGTCATTGAACAGGTTGAGTGGCTGAGCATCCATTAGTCATTGAACATGTAGCATGGCTGAGGATCCATTAGTCATTGAACATGTAGCACAGCTGAGGATCTATTAGTCATTGGACATGTAGCCTGGCTCCAGATCACTTGTTGATTGGACATGCAGCCTGGCTCCAGCTTGATTGGTCATGCAGCGTGGCTAAGGATCCATTAGTCATTGGACATGTAGCGCCGCTGAGGATCTATTAGTCATTGAACATGTAGCATGGCTGAGGATCCATTAGTCATTGAACATGTAGCGCCGCTGAGGATCTATTAGTCATTGAACATGTAGCGTGGCTGAGGATCCATTAGTCATTGGACATGTAGCGCTGCTGAGGATCCATTAGTCATTGGACATGTAGCACCGCTGAGGATCTATTAGTCATTGATCACATACCGTGGCTAAGGATCTATTAGTCATTGAACATGTAGCGCGGCTGAGGATCCATTAGTCATTGAACATGTAGCGTGGCCGAGGATCTATTAGTCATTGAACATGTAGAGTGGCTGAGGATCCATTCGTCATTGAACATGTAACGCCGCTGAGAATCTATGAGTCATTGAACATGTAGCGCAGCTGAGGATCCATTTGTCATTGAACATGTAGTGTGGCTGAGGATCTATTAGTCATTGAACATGCAGCGCGGCTGAGGATCCATTAGTCGTTGGACATGTAGCGCCGCTGAGGATCTATTGGTCATTGAACATGTAGAGTGGCTGAGAATCTATTAGTCATTGAACATATAGAGTGGCTGAGGATCTATTAGTTATTGAATAAGTAGGGTGGCTGAGGATCTATTAGTCATTGAACATGTAGCGTGGCTGAAGATCCAATAGTCATTGGACATGTAGCGTGGCTAAAGATCCATTAGTGATTGGACATGTAGCGTGGCTGAGGATCTATTAGTCATTGAACATGTAGCGTGGCAGAGGATCCATTAGTCATTGAACATGTAGGGTGGCTGAGGATCTATTAGTCAATGAACATGTAGAGTGGCTGAGGATCGATTAGTCATTGAGCATGTAGCGTGGCTGAGGATCCATTAGTCATTGAACATGTAGAGTGGCTGAGGATCTATTAGTCATTGAATATGCAGCGCCGCCGAGGATCTATTAGTCATTGAACATATAGCGTGGCTGAGGATGCATTAGTCATTGAACATGTAGCGTGGCTGAGGATCTATTTATTAGTCATTGAACATGTAGCGCAGCTCAGGATCCATTAGTCATTGGATATGTAGCACGGCTGAGGATCCATTAGTCATTGGACATGTAGCACCGCTGAGGATCTATTAGTCATTGAACATGTAGAGTGGCACAGGATCCATTAGTCATTGAATATGTAGCGTGGCTGAGGATCTATCAGTCATTGAACTTGTAGCATGGCTGAGGATCCATTAGTCATTGGACATGTAGTGTGGCTGAGGATCCATTAGTCATTGGACATGTAGCGTGGCTGAGGATCTATTAGTCGTTGAACATGGAACATGTAGCGTGGCTGAGTATCCATTAGTCATTGAACATGTAGCGCGGCTGAGGATCTATTAGTCATTGAACATGTAGAGTGGCTGAGGATCTATTATTCATTGAACATGTAGCATGGCTGAGGATCCATTAGTCATTGAACATATAGCGCCACTGAGGATCTATTAGTCATTGAACATGTAGCGCCACTGAGGATCTATTAGTCATTGAACAGGGTGCGTGGCTGAGCATCCATTAGTCATTGAACATGTAGATTGGCTGAGGATCCATTAGAGATTGAACATGTAGCACAGCTGAGGATCTATTAGTCATTGGACATGTAGCCTGGCTCCAGATCACTTGTTGATTGGTCATGCAGCGTGGCTAAGGATCCATTAGTCATTGGACATGTAGCGCCGCTGAGGATCTATTAGTAATTGAACATGTAGCGTGGCTGAGGATCCATTAGTCATTGAACATGTAGCACCGCTGAGGATCAATTAGTCATTGAACATGTAGCGCGGCTGAGGATCCATTAGTCATTGGATATGTAGCGCTGCTGAGGATCAATTAGTCACTGGACATGTAGCGCTGCTGAGGATCCATTAGTCATTGGACATGTAGCACCGCTGAGGATCTATTAGTCAATGAACATGTAGCGCGGGCTGAGGATCCAATAGTCATTGATCATGTACCGTGGCTGAGGATCTATTAGTCATTGAACATGTAGAGTGGCTGAGGATCTATTAGTCATTGAACATGTAGCGTGGCTGAGGATCTATTAGTCATTGAACATGTAGCGTGGCTGAGGATCCATTAGTCATTGGACATGTAGCGTGGCTGAGGATCCATTAGTCATGGACATCTAGCGTGGCTGAGGATCTATTAGTCATTGGACATGTAGCGTGGCTGAGGATCCATTAGTCATTGAACATGTAGGGTGGCTGAGGATCTATTAGTCAATGAACATGTAGAGTGGCTGAGGATCGATTATTCATTGAGCATGTAGCGTGGCTGAGGATCCATTAGTCATTGAACATATAGCACCGCTGAGGATCTATTAGTCATTGAACATGTAGATTGGCTGAGGATCTATTAGTCACTGAACATGTAGCGCGGCTGAGGATCCATTAGTCATTGAACATGTAGAGTGGCTGAGGATCTATTAGTCATTGAAAATGCAGCGCTGCCGAGGATCTATTAGTCATTGAACATGTAGCGTGGCTGAGGATGCATTAGTCATTGAACATGTAGCATGGCTGAGGATCTATTTATTAGTCATTGAACATGTAGCGCAGCTCAGGATTCATTAGTCATTGGATATGTAGCACGGCTGAGGATCCATTAGTCATTGGACATGTAGCACCGCTGAGGATCTATTTGTCATTGAACATGTAGAGTGGCACAGGATCCATTAGTCATTGAATATGTAGCGTGGCTGAGGATCTATCAGTCATTGAACTTGTAGCATGGCTGAGGATCCATTAGTCATTGGACATGTAGCGTGGCTGAGGATCCATTAGTCATTGGATATGTAGCGTGGCTGAGGATCTATTAGTCGTTGAACATGGAACATGTAGCGTGGCTGAGTATCCATTAGTCAGTGAACATGTAGCGCGGCTGAGGATCTATTAGTCATTGAACATGTAGAGTGGCTGAGGATCTATTATTCATTGAACATGTAGCATGGCTGAGGATCCATTAGTCATTGAACATATAGCGCCACTGAGGATCTATTAGTCATTGAACATGTAGCGCCACTGAGGATCTATTAGTCATTGAACAGGGTGCATGGCTGAGCATCCATTAGTCATTGAACATGTAGATTGGCTGAGGATCCATTAGAGATTGAACATGTAGCACAGCTGAGGATCTATTAGTCATTGGACATGTAGCTTGGCTCCAGATCACTTGTTGATTGGACATGCAGCCTGGCTCCAGCTTGATTGGTCATGCAGCATGGCTAAGGATCCATTAGTCATTGGACATGTAGCGCCGCTGAGGATCTATTAGTAATTAAACATGTAGCGTGGCTGAGGATCCATTAGTCATTGAACAAGTAGCACCGCTGAGGATCAATTAGTCATTGAACATGTAGCGCGGCTGAGGATCTATTAGTCATTGGATATGTAGCGCTGCTGAGGATCAATTAGTCACTGGACATGTAGCGCTGCTGAGGATCCATTAGTCATTGGACATGTAGCACCGCTGAGGATCTATTAGTCAATGAACATGTAGCGCGGGCTGAGGATCCAATAGTCATTGATCATGTACCGTGGCTGAGGATCTATTAGTCATTGAACATGTAGAGTGGCTGAGGATCTATTAGTCATTGAACATGTAGCGTGGCTGAGGATCTATTAGTCATTGAACATGTAGCGTGGCTGAGGATCCATTAGTCATTGGACATGTAGCGTGGCTGAGGATCCATTAGTCATGGACATCTAGCGTGGCTGAGGATCTATTAGTCATTGGACATGTAGCACTGCTGAGGATCAATTAGTCATTGGACATGTAGCGCTGCTGAGGATCCATTAGTCATTGGACATGTAGCATGGCTGAGGATCCATTTGTCATTGAACATGTAGCGCGGGCTGAGGATCCAATAGTCATTGATCATGTACCGTGGCTGATGATCTATTAGTCATTGAAAATGTAGCGTGGCTGTGGATCCATTAGTCATTGGACATGTAGCGTGGCTGAGGATCCATTAGTCATGGACATGTAGCGTGGCTGAGGATCTATTAGTCATTGAACATGTAGCGTGGCTGAGGATCCATTAGTCATTGAACATTTAGCGCGGCTGAGGATCTATTAGTCATTGAACATGTAGCATGGCTGAGGATCCATTAGTCATTGAACATGTAGTGCCACTGAGGATCTATTAGTCATTGAACATGTAGCGCCACTGAGGATCTATTAGTCATTGAACAGGTTGAGTGGCTGAGCATCCATTAGTCATTGAACATGTAGCATGGCTGAGGATCCATTAGTCATTGAACATGTAGCACAGCTGAGGATCTATTAGTCATTGGACATGTAGCCTGGCTCCAGATCACTTGTTGATTGGACATGCAGCCTGGCTCCAGCTTGATTGGTCATGCAGCGTGGCTAAGGATCCATTAGTCATTGGACATGTAGCGCCGCTGAGGATCTATTAGTCATTGAACATGTAGCGTGGCTGAGGATCCATTAGTCATTGAACATGTAGCGCCGCTGAGGATCTATTAGTCATTGAACATGTAGCGTGGCTGAGGATCCATTAGTGATTGGACATGTAGCACTGCTGAGGATCCATTAGTCATTGGACATGTAGCACCGCTGAGGATCTATTAGTCATTGATCACATACCGTGGCTAAGGATCTATTAGTCATTGAACATGTAGCGCGGCTGAGGATCCATTAGTCATTGAACATGTAGCGTGGCTGAGGATCTATTAGTCATTGAACATGTAGAGGCGCTGAGGATCCATTCGTCATTGAACATGTAACGCCGCTGAGAATCTATGAGTCATTGAACATGTAGCGCAGCTGAGGATCCATTTGTCATTGAACATGTAGTGTGGCTGAGGATCTATTAGTCATTGAACATGCAGCGCGGCTGAGGATCCATTAGTCGTTGGACATGTAGCGCCGCTGAGTATCTATTGGTCATTGAACATGTAGAGTGGCTGAGAATCTATTAGTCATTGAACATATAGAGTGGCTGAGGATCTATTAGTCATTGAATAAGTAGGGTGGCTGAGGATCTATTAGTCATTGAACATGTAGCGTGGCTGAAGATCCAATAGTCATTGGACATGTAGCGTGGCTAAAGATCCATTAGTCATTGGACATGTAGCGTGGCTGAGGATCTATTAGTCATTGAACATGTAGCGTGGCTGAGGATCCATTAGTCATTGAACATGTAGGGTGGCTGAGGATCTATTAGTCAATGAACACGTAGAGTGGCTGAGGATCTATTAGTCATTGAGCATGTAGCATGGCTGAGGATCCATTAATCATTGAACATATAGCACCGCTGAGGATCTATTAGTCATTGAACATGTAGATTGGCTGAGGATCTATTAGTCACTGAACATGTAGCGCGGCTGAGGATCTATTAGTCATTAGACATGTAGCGCGGCTGAGGATCCATTAGTCATTGAACATGTAGCGTGATTGAGGATCCATTAGTCATTGAACATGTAGGGTGGCTGAGGATCCATTAGTCATTGAACATGTAGCGCGGCTGAGGATCTATTAGTCATTGAACATGCAGCGTGGCTGAGGGTCCATTAGTCATTGGACATGTAGCGCGGCTGAGGATCCATTAGTCATTAAACATGGAGCGCGGCTGAGGATCTATTAGTCATCAGACATGTAGCGCGGCTGAGGATCCATTAGTCATTGAATATGTAGCGCGGCTGAGGATCCATTTGTCATTGGACATGTAGTGCCGCTGAGGATCCATTAGTCATTGAACATGTAGCGCGGCTGAGGATCTATTAGTCATTAAACATGCAGCGCGGCTGAGGGTCCATTAGTCATTGGACATGTAGCGCGGCTGAGGATCCATTAGTCATTGAACATGGAGCGCGGCTGAGGATCTATTAGTCATCAGACATGTAGCGCGGCTGAGGATCCATTAGTCATTGAATATGTAGCGCGGCTGAGGATCCATTTGTCATTGGACATGTAGTGCCGCTGAGGATCTATTAGTCATTGGACATGTAGCGTGGCTGAGGATCCATTAGTAATTGAACGTGAAGCGCGACTGAGGATCTATTAGTCATTGATCATGTAGCGTGGCTGAGGATCCATTAGTAATTGAAAATGTAGCGCCGCTGAGGATCTATTAGTCATTGAACATGTAGAGTGGCTGAGGATCCATTAGTCATTGGACATGTAGCGTTGCTGAGGATCCATTAGTCATTGAACATGTAGCGCGGCTGAGGATCCATTAGTCATTGGACATGTAGCGCGGCTGAGGATCCATTAGTCATTGAACATGTAGCGCGGCTGAGGATCTATTAGTCATCAGACATGTAGCGCGGCTGAGGATCCATTAGTCATTGGACATGTAGCGCGGCTGAGGATCCATTAGTCATTGAACATGTAGCGCAACTGAAGATCTATTAGTCATTGAACAAGTAGTGCGGCTGAGGATCCATTAGTCATTGGACATGTAGCGCGGCTGAGGATCCATTAGTCATTGAACATGTAGCGCTGCTGAGGATCTATTAGTCATCAGACATGTAGCGCGGCTGAGGATCCATTAGTCATTGAACATGTAGCGCAGCTGAGGATCCATTAGTCATTGAACATGTAGCGCGGCTGAGGATCTATTAGTCATTAGACATGTAGCCTGGCTCCAGATCCCTTGTTGATTGGACATGCAGCCTGGCTCCAGCTTGATTGGTCATGCAGCGTGGCTAAGGATCCATTAGTCATTGGACATGTAGCGCCGCTGAGGATCTATTAGTCACTGAACATGTAGCGTGGCTGAGGATCCATTAGTCATTGAACATGTAGTGCCGCTGAGGATCTATTAGTCATTCAACATATAGAGTGGCTGAGGATCTTTTAGTCATTGGACATGTAGCATGGCTGAGGATCCATTAGTCATTGAACATGTAGCGTGGCTGAGGGTCCATTAGTCATTGGACATGTAGCGTGGTTGAGGATCCATTAGTCATTGGACATGTAGCGTGGCTGAGGATACAATAGTCATTGAACTTTTAGCGTGGCTGAGGATCCATTAGTCATTGGATATGTGGTGCTGCTGAGAATCCAATAGTCATTGAACATGTAGCGCGGCTGAGGATCCATTAGTCACTGAACATGTAGCGCAGCTGAAGATCCATTAGTCATTGGACATGTGGCGACGCTGAGGATCCATTATTCATTGATCATGTAGAGTGGCTGAGGATCTATTAGTCATTGAATATGCAGCGCGGCTGAGGATCCATTAGTCATTGAACATGCAGCATGGCTGAGGATCTATTAGTCATTGAACATGTAGCGCGGCTGAGGATCTATTAGTCATTGGACATGTAGCCTGGCTCCAGATACCTTGTTGATTTGACATGCAGCCTGGCTCCAGCTTGATTGGTCATGCAGCATGGCTAAGGATCCATTAGTCTTTAAACATGCAGCGCAGCTGAGGATCTATTAGTCATTGAACATGTAGCGTGGCTGAGGATCCATTAGTCATTGAACATGTAGCGTGGCTGAGGATCCATTAGTCTTTGAACATGCAGCGCCCCTGAGGATCTATTAGTCTTTAAACATGTAACGTGGCTGAGGATCTATTAGTCATTGAACATGTAGCGCGGCTGAGGATCCATTAGTCATTGGATACGTAGTGCGGCTGGGGATCCATTAGTCATTGAACATGTAGCGTGGCTGAGGATCTATCAGTGATTGAACATGCAGCGTTGCTGAGGATCCATTAGTCATTGAACATGCAGCGCGGCTTAGGATCCATTAGTCATTGAACATGTAGCATGGCTGAGGATCCATTAGTCATTGAACATGCAGCGCGGCTGAGGATCCATTAATCATTGAACATGCAGCGCGGCTGAGGATCTATTAGTCATTTAACATGCAGCGCGGCTGAGGATCCATTAGTCTTTGAACATGCAGCGCCACTGAGGATCTATTAGTCTTTGAACATGTAACGTGGCTGAGGATCTATTAGTCATTGAACATGTAGCGCAGCTGAGGATCGATTAGTCATTGGATACGTAGCGCGGCTGGGGATCCATTAGTCATTGAACATGTAGCGTGGCTGAGGATCTATCAGTCATTGAACATGCAGCGTGGCTGAGGATCCATTAGTCATTGAGCATGCAGCACGGCTGAGGATCCATTAGTCATTGAACATGTAGCATGGCTGAGGATCCATTAGTCATTGAACATGCAGCGCGGCTGAGGATCCATTAATCATTGAACATGCAGCGCGGCTGAGGATCTATTAGTCATTTAACATGCAGCGCGGCTGAGGATCCACTAATCATTGAACATGCAGTGCAGCTGAGGATCTATCAGTCATTGAATATGCAGCGCCACTGAGGATATATTAGTCTTTGAACATGTAACGTGGCTGAGGATCTGTTAGTCATTGAACATGTAGCGCAGCTGAGGATCCATTAGTCATTGGGATACGTAGCGCGGCTGAGGATCCATTAGTCATTGGACATGTAGCATGGCTGAGGATCTATTAGTCATTGAACATGTAGCGTGGCTGAGGATCTATTAGTCATTGAACATGCAGCGCGGCTGAGGATCCATTAGTCATTGAACATTCAGCGCGACTGAGGATCCCTTAGTCATTGAACATTCACCGCGGCTGAGGATCCATTAGTCATTGAACATGCAGCGCGGCTGAGGATCCATTAGTCATTGAACATGTAGCGTGGCCGAGGATCCATTAGTCATTGAACATGCAGCGTGGCTGAGGAGTCATTAATCATTGAACATGCAGTGCGGCTGAGGATCTATTAGTCATTGAACATGCAGTGCGGCTAAGGATCCATTAGTCATTGAACATGTAGCACGGCTGAGGATCCATTAGTCATTGAACATGCAGCGCGGCTGAGGATCCATTAGTCATTGGACATGTAGCCCGGCTGAGGATCTATTAGTCATTGACCACGCAGCACGGCTGAGATCTATTAGTCATTGAACATGCAGCGCGGCTGATGATCTATTAGTCATTGAACATGCAGCGCGGCTGTGGATCCATTAGTCATTAATCATGTAGCACGGCTGAGGGTCCATTAGTCATTAAACATTCAGCGCGGCTAAGGATCCATTAGTCATTGAACATGCAGCGCGGCTGAGGATCCATTAGTCATAGGACATGTAGCACGGCTGAGGATCTATTAGTCATTGAACATGCAGCGCGGCTGAGGAACTATTAGTCATTGAACATGCAGCGCAGCTGAGGATCCATTAGTCATTAATCATGTAGCACGGCTGAGGATCCATTAGTCATTGAACATGTAGCTTGGCTCCAGATCACTTGTTGATTGGACATGCAGCCTGGCTCCAGCTTGATTGGTCATGCAGCATGGCTAAGGATCCATTAGTCATTGGACATGTAGCGCCGCTGAGGATCTATTAGTAATTAAACATGTAGCGTGGCTGAGGATCCATTAGTCATTGAACAAGTAGCACCGCTGAGGATCAATTAGTCATTGAACATGTAGCGCGGCTGAGGATCTATTAGTCATTGGATATGTAGCGCTGCTGAGGATCAATTAGTCACTGGACATGTAGCGCTGCTGAGGATCCATTAGTCATTGGACATGTAGCACCGCTGAGGATCTATTAGTCAATGAACATGTAGCGCGGGCTGAGGATCCAATAGTCATTGATCATGTACCGTGGCTGAGGATCTATTAGTCATTGAACATGTAGAGTGGCTGAGGATCTATTAGTCATTGAACATGTAGCGTGGCTGAGGATCTATTAGTCATTGAACATGTAGCGTGGCTGAGGATCCATTAGTCATTGGACATGTAGCGTGGCTGAGGATCCATTAGTCATGGACATCTAGCGTGGCTGAGGATCTATTAGTCATTGGACATGTAGCACTGCTGAGGATCAATTAGTCATTGGACATGTAGCGCTGCTGAGGATCCATTAGTCATTGGACATGTAGCATGGCTGAGGATCCATTTGTCATTGAACATGTAGCGCGGGCTGAGGATCCAATAGTCATTGATCATGTACCGTGGCTGATGATCTATTAGTCATTGAAAATGTAGCGTGGCTGTGGATCCATTAGTCATTGGACATGTAGCGTGGCTGAGGATCCATTAGTCATGGACATGTAGCGTGGCTGAGGATCTATTAGTCATTGAACATGTAGCGTGGCTGAGGATCCATTAGTCATTGAACATTTAGCGCGGCTGAGGATCTATTAGTCATTGAACATGTAGCATGGCTGAGGATCCATTAGTCATTGAACATGTAGTGCCACTGAGGATCTATTAGTCATTGAACATGTAGCGCCACTGAGGATCTATTAGTCATTGAACAGGTTGAGTGGCTGAGCATCCATTAGTCATTGAACATGTAGCATGGCTGAGGATCCATTAGTCATTGAACATGTAGCACAGCTGAGGATCTATTAGTCATTGGACATGTAGCCTGGCTCCAGATCACTTGTTGATTGGACATGCAGCCTGGCTCCAGCTTGATTGGTCATGCAGCGTGGCTAAGGATCCATTAGTCATTGGACATGTAGCGCCGCTGACGATCTATTAGTCATTGAACATGTAGCGTGGCTGAGGATCCATTAGTCATTGAACATGTAGCGCCGCTGAGGATCTATTAGTCATTGAACATGTAGCGTGGCTGAGGATCCATTAGTGATTGGACATGTAGCACTGCTGAGGATCCATTAGTCATTGGACATGTAGCACCGCTGAGGATCTATTAGTCATTGATCACATACCATGGCTAAGGATCTATTAGTCATTGAACATGTAGCGCGGCTGAGGATCCATTAGTCATTGAACATGTAGCGTGGCTGAGGATCTATTAGTCATTGAACATGTAGAGGCGCTGAGGATCCATTCGTCATTGAACATGTAACGCCGCTGAGAATCTATGAGTCATTGAACATGTAGCGCAGCTGAGGATCCATTTGTCATTGAACATGTAGTGTGGCTGAGGATCTATTAGTCATTGAACATGCAGCGCGGCTGAGGATCCATTAGTCGTTGGACATGTAGCGCCGCTGAGTATCTATTGGTCATTGAACATGTAGAGTGGCTGAGAATCTATTAGTCATTGAACATATAGAGTGGCTGAGGATCTATTAGTCATTGAATAAGTAGGGTGGCTGAGGATCTATTAGTCATTGAACATGTAGCGTGGCTGAAGATCCAATAGTCATTGGACATGTAGCGTGGCTAAAGATCCATTAGTCATTGGACATGTAGCGTGGCTGAGGATCTATTAGTCATTGAACATGTAGCGTGGCTGAGGATCCATTAGTCATTGAACATGTAGGGTGGCTGAGGATCTATTAGTCAATGAACACGTAGAGTGGCTGAGGATCTATTAGTCATTGAGCATGTAGCATGGCTGAGGATCCATTAATCATTGAACATATAGCACCGCTGAGGATCTATTAGTCATTGAACATGTAGATTGGCTGAGGATCTATTAGTCACTGAACATGTAGCGCGGCTGAGGATCTATTAGTCATTAGACATGTAGCGCGGCTGAGGATCCATTAGTCATTGAACATGTAGCGTGATTGAGGATCCATTAGTCATTGAACATGTAGGGTGGCTGAGGATCCATTAGTCATTGAACATGTAGCGCGGCTGAGGATCTATTAGTCATTGAACATGCAGCGCGGCTGAGGGTCCATTAGTCATTGGACATGTAGCGCGGCTGAGGATCCATTAGTCATTAAACATGGAGCGCGGCTGAGGATCTATTAGTCATCAGACATGTAGCGCGGCTGAGGATCCATTAGTCATTGAATATGTAGCGCGGCTGAGGATCCATTTGTCATTGGACATGTAGTGCCGCTGAGGATCCATTAGTCATTGAACATGTAGCGCGGCTGAGGATCTATTAGTCATTAAACATGCAGCGCGGCTGAGGGTCCATTAGTCATTGGACATGTAGCGCGGCTGAGGATCCATTAGTCATTGAACATGGAGCGCGGCTGAGGATCTATTAGTCATCAGACATGTAGCGCGGCTGAGGATCCATTAGTCATTGAATATGTAGCGCGGCTGAGGATCCATTTGTCATTGGACATGTAGTGCCGCTGAGGATCTATTAGTCATTGGACATGTAGCGTGGCTGAGGATCCATTAGTAATTGAACGTGAAGCGCGACTGAGGATCTATTAGTCATTGATCATGTAGCGTGGCTGAGGATCCATTAGTAATTGAAAATGTAGCGCCGCTGAGGATCTATTAGTCATTGAACATGTAGAGTGGCTGAGGATCCATTAGTCATTGGACATGTAGCGTTGCTGAGGATCCATTAGTCATTGAACATGTAGCGCGGCTGAGGATCCATTAGTCATTGGACATGTAGCGCGGCTGAGGATCCATTAGTCATTGAACATGTAGCGCGGCTGAGGATCTATTAGTCATCAGACATGTAGCGCGGCTGAGGATCCATTAGTCATTGGACATGTAGCGCGGCTGAGGATCCATTAGTCATTGAACATGTAGCGCAACTGAAGATCTATTAGTCATTGAACAAGTAGTGCGGCTGAGGATCCATTAGTCATTGGACATGTAGCGCGGCTGAGGATCCATTAGTCATTGAACATGTAGCGCTGCTGAGGATCTATTAGTCATCAGACATGTAGCGCGGCTGAGGATCCATTAGTCATTGAACATGTAGCGCAGCTGAGGATCCATTAGTCATTGAACATGTAGCGCGGCTGAGGATCTATTAGTCATTAGACATGTAGCCTGGCTCCAGATCCCTTGTTGATTGGACATGCAGCCTGGCTCCAGCTTGATTGGTCATGCAGCGTGGCTAAGGATCCATTAGTCATTGGACATGTAGCGCCGCTGAGGATCTATTAGTCACTGAACATGTAGCGTGGCTGAGGATCCATTAGTCATTGAACATGTAGTGCCGCTGAGGATCTATTAGTCATTCAACATATAGAGTGGCTGAGGATCTTTTAGTCATTGGACATGTAGCATGGCTGAGGATCCATTAGTCATTGAACATGTAGCGTGGCTGAGGGTCCATTAGTCATTGGACATGTAGCGTGGTTGAGGATCCATTAGTCATTGGACATGTAGCGTGGCTGAGGATACAATAGTCATTGAACTTTTAGCGTGGCTGAGGATCCATTAGTCATTGGATATGTGGTGCTGCTGAGAATCCAATAGTCATTGAACATGTAGCGCGGCTGAGGATCCATTAGTCACTGAACATGTAGCGCAGCTGAAGATCCATTAGTCATTGGACATGTGGCGACGCTGAGGATCCATTATTCATTGATCATGTAGAGTGGCTGAGGATCTATTAGTCATTGAATATGCAGCGCGGCTGAGGATCCATTAGTCATTGAACATGCAGCATGGCTGAGGATCTATTAGTCATTGAACATGTAGCGCGGCTGAGGATCTATTAGTCATTGGACATGTAGCCTGGCTCCAGATACCTTGTTGATTTGACATGCAGCCTGGCTCCAGCTTGATTGGTCATGCAGCATGGCTAAGGATCCATTAGTCTTTAAACATGCAGCGCAGCTGAGGATCTATTAGTCATTGAACATGTAGCGTGGCTGAGGATCCATTAGTCATTGAACATGTAGCGTGGCTGAGGATCCATTAGTCTTTGAACATGCAGCGCCCCTGAGGATCTATTAGTCTTTAAACATGTAACGTGGCTGAGGATCTATTAGTCATTGAACATGTAGCGCGGCTGAGGATCCATTAGTCATTGGATACGTAGTGCGGCTGGGGATCCATTAGTCATTGAACATGTAGCGTGGCTGAGGATCTATCAGTGATTGAACATGCAGCGTTGCTGAGGATCCATTAGTCATTGAACATGCAGCGCGGCTTAGGATCCATTAGTCATTGAACATGTAGCATGGCTGAGGATCCATTAGTCATTGAACATGCAGCGCGGCTGAGGATCCATTAATCATTGAACATGCAGCGCGGCTGAGGATCTATTAGTCATTTAACATGCAGCGCGGCTGAGGATCCATTAGTCTTTGAACATGCAGCGCCACTGAGGATCTATTAGTCTTTGAACATGTAACGTGGCTGAGGATCTATTAGTCATTGAACATGTAGCGCAGCTGAGGATCGATTAGTCATTGGATACGTAGCGCGGCTGGGGATCCATTAGTCATTGAACATGTAGCGTGGCTGAGGATCTATCAGTCATTGAACATGCAGCGTGGCTGAGGATCCATTAGTCATTGAGCATGCAGCACGGCTGAGGATCCATTAGTCATTGAACATGTAGCATGGCTGAGGATCCATTAGTCATTGAACATGCAGCGCGGCTGAGGATCCATTAATCATTGAACATGCAGCGCGGCTGAGGATCTATTAGTCATTTAACATGCAGCGCGGCTGAGGATCCACTAATCATTGAACATGCAGTGCAGCTGAGGATCTATCAGTCATTGAATATGCAGCGCCACTGAGGATATATTAGTCTTTGAACATGTAACGTGGCTGAGGATCTGTTAGTCATTGAACATGTAGCGCAGCTGAGGATCCATTAGTCATTGGGATACGTAGCGCGGCTGAGGATCCATTAGTCATTGGACATGTAGCATGGCTGAGGATCTATTAGTCATTGAACATGTAGCGTGGCTGAGGATCTATTAGTCATTGAACATGCAGCGCGGCTGAGGATCCATTAGTCATTGAACATTCAGCGCGACTGAGGATCCCTTAGTCATTGAACATTCACCGCGGCTGAGGATCCATTAGTCATTGAACATGCAGCGCGGCTGAGGATCCATTAGTCATTGAACATGTAGCGTGGCCGAGGATCCATTAGTCATTGAACATGCAGCGTGGCTGAGGAGTCATTAATCATTGAACATGCAGTGCGGCTGAGGATCTATTAGTCATTGAACATGCAGTGCGGCTAAGGATCCATTAGTCATTGAACATGTAGCATGGCTGAGGATCCATTAGTCATTGAACATGCAGCGCGGCTGAGGATCCATTAGTCATTGGACATGTAGCCCGGCTGAGGATCTATTAGTCATTGACCACGCAGCACGGCTGAGATCTATTAGTCATTGAACATGCAGCGCGGCTGATGATCTATTAGTCATTGAACATGCAGCGCGGCTGTGGATCCATTAGTCATTAATCATGTAGCACGGCTGAGGGTCCATTAGTCATTAAACATTCAGCGCGGCTAAGGATCCATTAGTCATTGAACATGCAGCGCGGCTGAGGATCCATTAGTCATAGGACATGTAGCACGGCTGAGGATCTATTAGTCATTGAACATGCAGCGCGGCTGAGGAACTATTAGTCATTGAACATGCAGCGCAGCTGAGGATCCATTAGTCATTAATCATGTAGCACGGCTGAGGATCCATTAGTCATTGAACATGTAGCTTGGCTCCAGATCACTTGTTGATTGGACATGCAGCCTGGCTCCAGCTTGATTGGTCATGCAGCATGGCTAAGGATCCATTAGTCATTGGACATGTAGCGCCGCTGAGGATCTATTAGTAATTAAACATGTAGCGTGGCTGAGGATCCATTAGTCATTGAACAAGTAGCACCGCTGAGGATCAATTAGTCATTGAACATGTAGCGCGGCTGAGGATCTATTAGTCATTGGATATGTAGCGCTGCTGAGGATCAATTAGTCACTGGACATGTAGCGCTGCTGAGGATCCATTAGTCATTGGACATGTAGCACCGCTGAGGATCTATTAGTCAATGAACATGTAGCGCGGGCTGAGGATCCAATAGTCATTGATCATGTACCGTGGCTGAGGATCTATTAGTCATTGAACATGTAGAGTGGCTGAGGATCTATTAGTCATTGAACATGTAGCGTGGCTGAGGATCTATTAGTCATTGAACATGTAGCGTGGCTGAGGATCCATTAGTCATTGGACATGTAGCGTGGCTGAGGATCCATTAGTCATGGACATCTAGCGTGGCTGAGGATCTATTAGTCATTGGACATGTAGCACTGCTGAGGATCAATTAGTCATTGGACATGTAGCGCTGCTGAGGATCCATTAGTCATTGGACATGTAGCATGGCTGAGGATCCATTTGTCATTGAACATGTAGCGCGGGCTGAGGATCCAATAGTCATTGATCATGTACCGTGGCTGATGATCTATTAGTCATTGAAAATGTAGCGTGGCTGTGGATCCATTAGTCATTGGACATGTAGCGTGGCTGAGGATCCATTAGTCATGGACATGTAGCGTGGCTGAGGATCTATTAGTCATTGAACATGTAGCGTGGCTGAGGATCCATTAGTCATTGAACATTTAGCGCGGCTGAGGATCTATTAGTCATTGAACATGTAGCATGGCTGAGGATCCATTAGTCATTGAACATGTAGTGCCACTGAGGATCTATTAGTCATTGAACATGTAGCGCCACTGAGGATCTATTAGTCATTGAACAGGTTGAGTGGCTGAGCATCCATTAGTCATTGAACATGTAGCATGGCTGAGGATCCATTAGTCATTGAACATGTAGCACAGCTGAGGATCTATTAGTCATTGGACATGTAGCCTGGCTCCAGATCACTTGTTGATTGGACATGCAGCCTGGCTCCAGCTTGATTGGTCATGCAGCGTGGCTAAGGATCCATTAGTCATTGGACATGTAGCGCCGCTGACGATCTATTAGTCATTGAACATGTAGCGTGGCTGAGGATCCATTAGTCATTGAACATGTAGCGCCGCTGAGGATCTATTAGTCATTGAACATGTAGCGTGGCTGAGGATCCATTAGTGATTGGACATGTAGCACTGCTGAGGATCCATTAGTCATTGGACATGTAGCACCGCTGAGGATCTATTAGTCATTGATCACATACCATGGCTAAGGATCTATTAGTCATTGAACATGTAGCGCGGCTGAGGATCCATTAGTCATTGAACATGTAGCGTGGCTGAGGATCTATTAGTCATTGAACATGTAGAGGCGCTGAGGATCCATTCGTCATTGAACATGTAACGCCGCTGAGAATCTATGAGTCATTGAACATGTAGCGCAGCTGAGGATCCATTTGTCATTGAACATGTAGTGTGGCTGAGGATCTATTAGTCATTGAACATGCAGCGCGGCTGAGGATCCATTAGTCGTTGGACATGTAGCGCCGCTGAGTATCTATTGGTCATTGAACATGTAGAGTGGCTGAGAATCTATTAGTCATTGAACATATAGAGTGGCTGAGGATCTATTAGTCATTGAATAAGTAGGGTGGCTGAGGATCTATTAGTCATTGAACATGTAGCGTGGCTGAAGATCCAATAGTCATTGGACATGTAGCGTGGCTAAAGATCCATTAGTCATTGGACATGTAGCGTGGCTGAGGATCTATTAGTCATTGAACATGTAGCGTGGCTGAGGATCCATTAGTCATTGAACATGTAGGGTGGCTGAGGATCTATTAGTCAATGAACACGTAGAGTGGCTGAGGATCTATTAGTCATTGAGCATGTAGCATGGCTGAGGATCCATTAATCATTGAACATATAGCACCGCTGAGGATCTATTAGTCATTGAACATGTAGATTGGCTGAGGATCTATTAGTCACTGAACATGTAGCGCGGCTGAGGATCTATTAGTCATTAGACATGTAGCGCGGCTGAGGATCCATTAGTCATTGAACATGTAGCGTGATTGAGGATCCATTAGTCATTGAACATGTAGGGTGGCTGAGGATCCATTAGTCATTGAACATGTAGCGCGGCTGAGGATCTATTAGTCATTGAACATGCAGCGCGGCTGAGGGTCCATTAGTCATTGGACATGTAGCGCGGCTGAGGATCCATTAGTCATTAAACATGGAGCGCGGCTGAGGATCTATTAGTCATCAGACATGTAGCGCGGCTGAGGATCCATTAGTCATTGAATATGTAGCGCGGCTGAGGATCCATTTGTCATTGGACATGTAGTGCCGCTGAGGATCCATTAGTCATTGAACATGTAGCGCGGCTGAGGATCTATTAGTCATTAAACATGCAGCGCGGCTGAGGGTCCATTAGTCATTGGACATGTAGCGCGGCTGAGGATCCATTAGTCATTGAACATGGAGCGCGGCTGAGGATCTATTAGTCATCAGACATGTAGCGCGGCTGAGGATCCATTAGTCATTGAATATGTAGCGCGGCTGAGGATCCATTTGTCATTGGACATGTAGTGCCGCTGAGGATCTATTAGTCATTGGACATGTAGCGTGGCTGAGGATCCATTAGTAATTGAACGTGAAGCGCGACTGAGGATCTATTAGTCATTGATCATGTAGCGTGGCTGAGGATCCATTAGTAATTGAAAATGTAGCGCCGCTGAGGATCTATTAGTCATTGAACATGTAGAGTGGCTGAGGATCCATTAGTCATTGGACATGTAGCGTTGCTGAGGATCCATTAGTCATTGAACATGTAGCGCGGCTGAGGATCCATTAGTCATTGGACATGTAGCGCGGCTGAGGATCCATTAGTCATTGAACATGTAGCGCGGCTGAGGATCTATTAGTCATCAGACATGTAGCGCGGCTGAGGATCCATTAGTCATTGGACATGTAGCGCGGCTGAGGATCCATTAGTCATTGAACATGTAGCGCGTCTGAGGATCTATTAGTCATCAGACATGTAGCGCGGCTGAGGATCCATTAGTAATTGAATATGAAGCGCAACTGAAGATCTATTAGTCATTGAACAAGTAGTGCGGCTGAGGATCCATTAGTCATTGGACATGTAGCGCGGCTGAGGATCCATTAGTCATTGAACATGTAGCGCTGCTGAGGATCTATTAGACATCAGACATGTAGCGCGGCTGAGGATCCATTAGTCATTGAACATGTAGCGCAGCTGAGGATCCATTAGTCATTGAACATGTAGCGCGGCTGAGGATCTATTAGTCATTAGACATGTAGCCTGGCTCCAGATCCCTTGTTGATTGGACATGCAGCCTGGCTCCAGCTTGATTGGTCATGCAGCGTGGCTAAGGATCCATTAGTCATTGGACATGTAGCGCCGCTGAGGATCTATTAGTCACTGAACATGTAGCGTGGCTGAGGATCCATTAGTCATTGAACATGTAGTGCCGCTGAGGATCTATTAGTCATTCAACATATAGAGTGGCTGAGGATCTTTTAGTCATTGGACATGTAGCATGGCTGAGGATCCATTAGTCATTGAACATGTAGCGTGGCTGAGGGTCCATTAGTCATTGGACATGTAGCGTGGTTGAGGATCCATTAGTCATTGGACATGTAGCGTGGCTGAGGATACAATAGTCATTGAACTTTTAGCGTGGCTGAGGATCCATTAGTCATTGGATATGTGGTGCTGCTGAGAATCCAATAGTCATTGAACATGTAGCGCGGCTGAGGATCCATTAGTCACTGAACATGTAGCGCAGCTGAAGATCCATTAGTCATTGGACATGTGGCGACGCTGAGGATCCATTATTCATTGATCATGTAGAGTGGCTGAGGATCTATTAGTCATTGAATATGCAGCGCGGCTGAGGATCCATTAGTCATTGAACATGCAGCATGGCTGAGGATCTATTAGTCATTGAACATGTAGCGCGGCTGAGGATCTATTAGTCATTGGACATGTAGCCTGGCTCCAGATACCTTGTTGATTTGACATGCAGCCTGGCTCCAGCTTGATTGGTCATGCAGCATGGCTAAGGATCCATTAGTCTTTAAACATGCAGCGCAGCTGAGGATCTATTAGTCATTGAACATGTAGCGTGGCTGAGGATCCATTAGTCATTGAACATGTAGCGTGGCTGAGGATCCATTAGTCTTTGAACATGCAGCGCCCCTGAGGATCTATTAGTCTTTAAACATGTAACGTGGCTGAGGATCTATTAGTCATTGAACATGTAGCGCGGCTGAGGATCCATTAGTCATTGGATACGTAGTGCGGCTGGGGATCCATTAGTCATTGAACATGTAGCGTGGCTGAGGATCTATCAGTGATTGAACATGCAGCGTTGCTGAGGATCCATTAGTCATTGAACATGCAGCGCGGCTTAGGATCCATTAGTCATTGAACATGTAGCATGGCTGAGGATCCATTAGTCATTGAACATGCAGCGCGGCTGAGGATCCATTAATCATTGAACATGCAGCGCGGCTGAGGATCTATTAGTCATTTAACATGCAGCGCGGCTGAGGATCCATTAGTCTTTGAACATGCAGCGCCACTGAGGATCTATTAGTCTTTGAACATGTAACGTGGCTGAGGATCTATTAGTCATTGAACATGTAGCGCAGCTGAGGATCGATTAGTCATTGGATACGTAGCGCGGCTGGGGATCCATTAGTCATTGAACATGTAGCGTGGCTGAGGATCTATCAGTCATTGAACATGCAGCGTGGCTGAGGATCCATTAGTCATTGAGCATGCAGCACGGCTGAGGATCCATTAGTCATTGAACATGTAGCATGGCTGAGGATCCATTAGTCATTGAACATGCAGCGCGGCTGAGGATCCATTAATCATTGAACATGCAGCGCGGCTGAGGATCTATTAGTCATTTAACATGCAGCGCGGCTGAGGATCCACTAATCATTGAACATGCAGTGCAGCTGAGGATCTATCAGTCATTGAATATGCAGCGCCACTGAGGATATATTAGTCTTTGAACATGTAACGTGGCTGAGGATCTGTTAGTCATTGAACATGTAGCGCAGCTGAGGATCCATTAGTCATTGGGATACGTAGCGCGACTGAGGATCCATTAGTCATTGGACATGTAGCATGGCTGAGGATCTATTAGTCATTGAACATGTAGCGTGGCTGAGGATCTATTAGTCATTGAACATGCAGCGCGGCTGAGGATCCATTAGTCATTGAACATTCAGCGCGACTGAGGATCCCTTAGTCATTGAACATTCACCGCGGCTGAGGATCCATTAGTCATTGAACATGCAGCGCGGCTGAGGATCCATTAGTCATTGAACATGTAGCGTGGCCGAGGATCCATTAGTCATTGAACATGCAGCGTGGCTGAGGAGTCATTAATCATTGAACATGCAGTGCGGCTGAGGATCTATTAGTCATTGAACATGCAGTGCGGCTAAGGATCCATTAGTCATTGAACATGTAGCACGGCTGAGGATCCATTAGTCATTGAACATGCAGCGCGGCTGAGGATCCATTAGTCATTGGACATGTAGCCCGGCTGAGGATCTATTAGTCATTGACCACGCAGCACGGCTGAGATCTATTAGTCATTGAACATGCAGCGCGGCTGATGATCTATTAGTCATTGAACATGCAGCGCGGCTGTGGATCCATTAGTCATTAATCATGTAGCACGGCTGAGGGTCCATTAGTCATTAAACATTCAGCGCGGCTAAGGATCCATTAGTCATTGAACATGCAGCACGGCTGAGGATCCATTAGTCATAGGACATGTAGCACGGCTGAGGATCTATTAGTCATTGAACATGCAGCGCGGCTGAGGAACTATTAGTCATTGAACATGCAGCGCAGCTGAGGATCCATTAGTCATTAATCATGTAGCACGGCTGAGGATCCATTAGTCATTGAACATGCAGTGCGGCTAAGGATCCATTAGTCATTGAACATGTAGCATGGCTGAGGATCCATTAGTCATTGAACATGTAGCATGGCTGAGGATCCATTAGTCATTGAACATGCAGCGCGGCTGAGGATCCATTAATCATTGAACATGCAGCGCGGCTGAGGATCTATTAGTCATTTAACATGCAGCGCGGCTGAGGATCCATTAGTCTTTGAACATGCAGCGCCACTGAGGATCTATTAGTCTTTGAACATGTAACGTGGCTGAGGATCTATTAGTCATTGAACATGTAGCGCGGCTGAGGATCCATTAGTCATTGGATACGTAGCGCGGCTGGGGATCCATTAGTCATTGAACATGTAGCGTGGCTGAGGATCTATCAGTCATTGAACATGCAGCGTGGCTGAGGATCCACTAGTCATTGAGCATGCAGCACGGCTGAGGATCCATTAGTCATTGAACATGTAGCATGGCTGAGGATCCATTAGTCATTGAACATGCAGCGCGGCTGAGGATCCATTAATCATTGAACATGCAGCGCGGCTGAGGATCTATTAGTCATTTAACATGCAGCGCGGCTGAGGATCCACTAATCATTGAACATGCAGTGCGGCTGAGGATCTATCAGTCATTGAACATGCAGCGCCACTGAGGATCTATTAGTCTTTGAACATGTAACGTGGCTGAGGATCTATTAGTCATTGAACATGTAGCGCAGCTGAGGATCCATTAGTCATTGGATATGTAGCACGGCTGAGGATCCATTAGTCATTGGACATGTAGCATGGCTGAGGATCTATTAGTCATTGAACATGTAGCGTGGCTGAGGATCTATTAGTCATTGAACATGCAGCGCGGCTGAGGATCCATTAGTCATTGAACATTCAGCGCGGCTGAGGATCCATTAGTCATTGATCATGCAGCGCGGCTGAGGATCCATTAGTCATTGAACATGTAGCGTGGCCGAGGATCCATTAGTCATTGAACATGCAGCGTGGCTGAGGAGTCATTAATCATTGAACATGCAGTGCGGCTGAGGATCTATTAGTCATTGAACATGCAGCGCGGCTGAGGATCCATTAGTCATTGGACATGTAGCCCGGCTGAGGATCTATTAGTCATTGACCACGCAGCACGGCTGAGATCTATTAGTCATTGAACATGCAGCGCGGCTGATGATCTATTAGTCATTGAACATGCAGCGCGGCTGTGGATCCATTAGTCATTAATCATGTAGAACGGCTGAGGGTCCATTAGTCATTAAACATTCAGCGCGGCTAAGGATCCATTAGTCATTGAACATGCAGCGCGGCTGAGGATCCATTAGTCATAGGACATGTAGCACGGCTGAGGATCTATTAGTCATTGAACATGCAGCGTGGCTGAGGAACTATTAGTCATTGAACATGCAGCGCAGCTGAGGATCCATAAGTCATTAATCATGTAGCACAGCTGAGGATCCATTAGTCATTGAACATGCAGTGCGGCTAAGGATCCATTAGTCATTGAACATGTAGCATGGCTGAGGATCCATTAGTCATTGAACATGTAGCATGGCTGAGGATCCATTAGTCATTGAACATGCAGCGCGGCTGAGGATCCATTAATCATTGAACATGCAGCGCGGCTGAGGATCTATTAGTCATTTAACATGCAGCGCGGCTGAGGATCCATTAGTCTTTGAACATGCAGCGCCACTGAGGATCTATTAGTCTTTGAACATGTAACGTGGCTGAGGATCTATTAGTCATTGAACATGTAGCGCGGCTGAGGATCCATTAGTCATTGGATACGTAGCGCGGCTGGGGATCCATTAGTCATTGAACATGTAGCGTGGCTGAGGATCTATCAGTCATTGAACATGCAGCGTGGCTGAGGATCCACTAGTCATTGAGCATGCAGCACGGCTGAGGATCCATTAGTCATTGAACATGTAGCATGGCTGAGGATCCATTAGTCATTGAACATGCAGCGCGGCTGAGGATCCATTAATCATTGAACATGCAGCGCGGCTGAGGATCTATTAGTCATTTAACATGCAGCGCGGCTGAGGATCCACTAATCATTGAACATGCAGTGCGGCTGAGGATCTATCAGTCATTGAACATGCAGCGCCACTGAGGATCTATTAGTCTTTGAACATGTAACGTGGCTGAGGATCTATTAGTGATTGAACATGTAGCGCAGCTGAGGATCCATTAGTCATTGGATATGTAGCGCGGCTGAGGATCCATTAGTCATTGGACATGTAGCATGGCTGAGGATCTATTAGTCATTGAACATGTAGCGTGGCTGAGGATCTATTAGTCATTGAACATGCAGCGCGGCTGAGGATCCATTAGTCATTGAACATTCAGCGCGGCTGAGGATCCATTAGTCATTGATCATGCAGCGCGGCTGAGGATCCATTAGTCATTGAACATGTAGCGTGGCCGAGGATCCATTAGTCATTGAACATGCAGCGTGGCTGAGGAGTCATTAATCATTGAACATGCAGTGCGCTGAGGATCTATTAGTCATTGAACATGCAGTGCGGCTAAGGATCCATTAGTCATTGAACATGTAGCACGGCTGAGGATCCATTAGTCATTGAACATGCAGCGCGGCTGAGGATCCATTAGTCATTGGACATGTAGCCCGGCTGAGGATCTATTAGTCATTGACCATGCAGCACGGCTGAGATCTATTAGTCATTGAACATGCAGCGCGGCTGAGGATCTATTAGTCATTGAACATGCAGCGCGGCTGTGGATCCATTAGTCACTGAACATGTAGCACCGCTGAGGATCTATTAGTCATTGATCACATACCGTGGCTAAGGATCTATTAGTCATTGAACATGTAGCGCGGCTGAGGATCCATTAGTCATTGAACATGTAGCGTGGCTGAGGATCTATTAGTCATTGAACATGTAGAGTGGCTGAGGATCCATTCGTCATTGAACATGTAACGCCGCTGAGAATCTATGAGTCATTGAACATGTAGCGCAGCTGAGGATCCATTTGTCATTGAACATGTAGTGTGGCTGAGGATCTATTAGTCATTGAACATGCAGCGCGGCTGAGGATCCATTAGTCGTTGGACATGTAGCGCCGCTGAGGATCTATTGGTCATTGAACATGTAGAGTGGCTGAGAATCTATTAGTCATTGAACATATAGAGTGGCCGAGGATCTATTAGTCATTAAATAAGTAGGGTGGCTGAGGATCTATTAGTCATTGAACATGTAGCGTGGCTGAAGATCCAATAGTCATTGGACATGTAGCGTGGCTAAAGATCCATTAGTCATTGGACATGTAGCGTGGCTGAGGATCTATTAGTCATTGAACATGTAGCGTGGCTGAGGATCCATTAGTCATTGAACATGTAGGGTGGCTGAGGATCTATTAGTCAATGAACATGTAGAGTGGCTGAGGATCGATTAGTCATTGAGCATGTAGCGTGGCTGAGGATCCATTAGTCATTGAACATGTAGAGTGGCTGAGGATCTATTAGTCATTGAATATGCAGCGCCGCCGAGGATCTATTAGTCATTGAACATGTAGCGTGGCTGAGGATGCATTAGTCATTGAACATGTAGCGTGGCTGAGGATCTATTTATTAGTCATTGAACATGTAGCGCAGCTCAGGATCCATTAGTCATTGGATATGTAGCACGGCTGAGGATCCATTAGTCATTGGACATGTAGCACCGCTGAGGATCTATTAGTCATTGAACATGTAGAGTGGCACAGGATCCATTAGTCATTGAATATGTAGCGTGGCTGAGGATCTATCAGTCATTGAACTTGTAGCATGGCTGAGGATCCATTAGTCATTGGACATGTAGCGTGGCTGAGGATCCATTAGTCATTGGACATGTAGCGTGGCTGAGGATCTATTAGTCATTGAACATGTAGAGTGGCTGAGGATCTATTATTTATTGAACATGTAGCATGGCTGAGGATCCATTAGTCATTGAACATATAGCGCCACTGAGGATCTATTAGTCATTGAACAGGGTGCGTGGCTGAGCATCCATTAGTCATTGAACATGTAGATTGGCTGAGGATCCATTAGAGATTGAACATGTAGCACAGCTGAGGATCTATTAGTCATTGGATATGTAGCCTGGCTCCAGAAAACTTGTTGATTGGACATGCAGCCTGGCTCCAGCTTGATTGGTCATGCAGCGTGGCTAAGGATCCATTAGTCATTGGACATGTAGCGCCGCTGAGGATCTATTAGTAATTGAACATGTAGCGTGGCTGAGGATCCATTAGTCATTGAACATGTAGCACCGCTGAGGATCAATTAGTCATTGAACATGTAGCGCGGCTGAGGATCCATTAGTCATTGGATATGTAGCACTGCTGAGGATCAATTAGTCACTGGACATGTAGCGCTGCTGAGGATCCATTAGTCATTGGACATGTAGCACCGCTGAGGATCTATTAGTCAATGAACATGTAGCGCGGGCTGAGGATCCAATAGTCATTGATCATGTACCGTGGCTGAGGATCTATTAGTCATTGAACATGTAGAGTGGCTGAGGATCTATTAGTCATTGAACATGTAGCGTGGCTGAGGATCTATTAGTCATTGAACATGTAGCGTGGCTGAGGATCCATTAGTCATTGGACATGTAGCGTGGCTGAGGATCCATTAGTCATGGACATCTAGCGTGGCTGAGGATCTATTAGTCATTGGACATGTAGCGTGGCTGAGGATCCATTAGTCATTGAACATGTAGGGTGGCTGAGGATCTATTAGTCAATGAACATGTAGAGTGGCTGAGGATCGATTAGTCATTGAGCATGTAGCGTGGCTGAGGATCCATTAGTCATTGAACATATAGCACCGCTGAGGATCTATTAGTCATTGAACATGTAGATTGGCTGAGGATCTATTAGTCACTGAACATGTAGCGCGGCTGAGGATCTATTAGTCATTGAACATGTAGCGTGGATGAGGATCCATTAGTCATTGGACATGTAGCGTGGCTGAGGATCCATTAGTCATTGAACATGTAGAGTGGCTGAGGATCTATTAGTCATTGAAAATGCAGCGCTGCCGAGGATCTATTAGTCATTGAACATGTAGCGTGGCTGAGGATGCATTAGTCATTGAACATGTAGCATGGCTGAGGATCTATTTATTAGTCATTGAACATGTAGCGCAGCTCAGGATCCATTAGTCATTGGATATGTAGCACGGCTGAGGATCCATTAGTCATTGGACATGTAGCACCGCTGAGGATCTATTAGTCATTGAACATGTAGAGTGGCACAGGATCCATTAGTCATTGAATATGTAGCGTGGCTGAGGATCTATCAGTCATTGAACTTGTAGCATGGCTGAGGATCCATTAGTCATTGGACATGTAGCGTGGCTGAGGATCCATTAGTCATTGGATATGTAGCGTGGCTGAGGATCTATTAGTCGTTGAACATGGAACATGTAGCGTGGCTGAGTATCCATTAGTCATTGAACATGTAGCGCGGCTGAGGATCTATTAGTCATTGAACATGTAGAGTGGCTGAGGATCTATTATTCATTGAACATGTAGCATGGCTGAGGATCCATTAGTCATTGAACATATAGCGCCACTGAGGATCTATTAGTCATTGAACATGTAGTGCCACTGAGGATCTATTAGTCATTGAACAGGGTGCGTGGCTGAGCATCCATTAGTCATTGAACATGTAGATTGGCTGAGGATCCATTAGAGATTGAACATGTAGCACAGCTGAGGATCTATTAGTCATTGGACATGTAGCTTGGCTCCAGATCACTTGTTGATTGGACATGCAGCCTGGCTCCAGCTTGATTGGTCATGCAGCGTGGCTAAGGATCCATTAGTCATTGGACATGTAGCGCCGCTGAGGATCTATTAGTAATTGAACATGTAGCGTGGCTGAGGATCCATTAGTCATTGAACATGTAGCACCGCTGAGGATCAATTAGTCATTGAACATGTAGCGCGGCTAAGGATCCATTAGTCATTGGATATGTAGCGCTGCTGAGGATCAATTAGTCACTGGACATGTAGCGCTGCTGAGGATCCATTAGTCATTGGACATGTAGCACCACTGAGGATCTATTAGTCAATGAACATGTAGTGCGGGCTGAGGATCCAATAGTCATTGATCATGTACCGTGGCTGAGGATCTATTAGTCATTGAACATGTAGAGTGGCTGAGGATCTATTAGTCATTGAACATGTAGCGTGGCTGAGGATCTATTAGTCATTGAACATGTAGCGTGGCTGAGGATCCATTAGTCATTGGACATGTAGCGTGGCTGAGGATCCATTAGTCATGGACATCTAGCGTGGCTGAGGATCTATTAGTCATTGGACATGTAGCACTGCTGAGGATCAATTAGTCATTGGACATGTAGCGCTGCTGAGGATCCATTAGTCATTGGACATGTAGCATGGCTGAGGATCCATTTGTCATTGAACATGTAGCGCGGGCTGAGGATCCAATAGTCATTGATCATGTACCGTGGCTGAGGATCTATTAGTCATTGAAAATGTAGCGTGGCTGTGGATCCATTAGTCATTGGAAATGTAGCGTGGCTGAGGATCCATTAGTCATGGACATGTAGCGTGGCTGAGGATCTATTAGTCATTGAACATGTAGCGTGGCTGAGTATCCATTAGTCATTGAACATGTAGCGCGGCTGAGGATCTATTAGTCATTGAACATGTAGAGTGGCTGAGGATCTATTATTCATTGAACATGTAGCATGGCTGAGGATCCATTAGTCATTGAACATATAGCGCCACTGAGGATCTATTAGTCATTGAACATGTAGTGCCACTGAGGATCTATTAGTCATTGAACAGGGTGCGTGGCTGAGCATCCATTAGTCATTGAACATGTAGATTGGCTGAGGATCCATTAGAGATTGAACATGTAGCACAGCTGAGGATCTATTAGTCATTGGACATGTAGCTTGGCTCCAGATCACTTGTTGATTGGACATGCAGCCTGGCTCCAGCTTGATTGGTCATGCAGCGTGGCTAAGGATCCATTAGTCATTGGACATGTAGCGCCGCTGAGGATCTATTAGTAATTGAACATGTAGCGTGGCTGAGGATCCATTAGTCATTGAACATGTAGCACCGCTGAGGATCAATTAGTCATTGAACATGTAGCGCGGCTAAGGATCCATTAGTCATTGGATATGTAGCGCTGCTGAGGATCAATTAGTCACTGGACATGTAGCGCTGCTGAGGATCCATTAGTCATTGGACATGTAGCACCACTGAGGATCTATTAGTCAATGAACATGTAGTGCGGGCTGAGGATCCAATAGTCATTGATCATGTACCGTGGCTGAGGATCTATTAGTCATTGAACATGTAGAGTGGCTGAGGATCTATTAGTCATTGAACATGTAGCGTGGCTGAGGATCTATTAGTCATTGAACATGTAGCGTGGCTGAGGATCCATTAGTCATTGGACATGTAGCGTGGCTGAGGATCCATTAGTCATGGACATCTAGCGTGGCTGAGGATCTATTAGTCATTGGACATGTAGCACTGCTGAGGATCAATTAGTCATTGGACATGTAGCGCTGCTGAGGATCCATTAGTCATTGGACATGTAGCATGGCTGAGGATCCATTTGTCATTGAACATGTAGCGCGGGCTGAGGATCCAATAGTCATTGATCATGTACCGTGGCTGAGGATCTATTAGTCATTGAAAATGTAGCGTGGCTGTGGATCCATTAGTCATTGGAAATGTAGCGTGGCTGAGGATCCATTAGTCATGGACATGTAGCGTGGCTGAGGATCTATTAGTCATTGAACATGTAGCGTGGCTGAGGATCCATTAGTCATTGAACATTTAGCGCGGCTGAGGATCTATTAGTCATTGAACATGTAGCATGGCTGAGGATCCATTAGTCATTGAACATGTAGTGCCACTGAGGATCTATTAGTCATTGAACATGTAGCGCCACTGAGGATCTATTAGTCATTGAACAGGTTGAGTGGCTGAGCATCCATTAGTCATTGAACATGTAGCATGGCTGAGGATCCATTAGTCATTGAACATGTAGCACAGCTGAGGATCTATTAGTCATTGGACATGTAGCCTGGCTCCAGATCACTTGTTGATTGGACATGCAGCCTGGCTCCAGCTTGATTGGTCATGCAGCGTGGCTAAGGATCCATTAGTCATTGGACATGTAGCGCCGCTGAGGCTCTATTAGTCATTGAACATGTAGCGTGGCTGAGGATCCATTAGTCATTGAACATGTAGCGCCGCTGAGGATCTATTAGTCATTGAACATGTAGCGTGGCTGATGATCCATTAGTCATTGGACATGTAGCGCTGCTGAGGATCCATTAGTCATTGGACATGTAGCACCGCTGAGGATCTATTAGTCATTGATCACATACCGTGGCTAAGGATCTATTAGTCATTGAACATGTAGCGCGGCTGAGGATCCATTAGTCATTGAACATGTAGCGTGGCTGAGGATCTATTAGTCATTGAACATGTAGAGTGGCTGAGGATCCATTCGTCATTGAACATGTAACGCCGCTGAGAATCTATGAGTCATTGAACATGTAGCGCAGCTGAGGATCCATTTGTCATTGAACATGTAGTGTGGCTGAGGATCTATTAGTCATTGAACATGCAGCGCGGCTGAGGATCCATTAGTCGTTGGACATGTAGCGTGGCTAAAGATCCATTAGTCATTGGACATGTAGCGTGGCTGAGGATCTATTAGTCATTGGACATGTAGAGTGGCTGAGAATCTATTAGTCATTGAACATATAGAGTGGCTGAGGATCTATTAGTCATTGAATAAGTAGGGTGGCTGAGGATCTATTAGTCATTGAACATGTAGCGTGGCTGAAGATCCAATAGTCATTGGACATGTAGCGTGGCTAAAGATCCATTAGTCATTGGACATGTAGCGTGGCTGAGGATCTATTAGTCATTGAACATGTAGCGTGGCTGAGGATCCATTAGTCATTGAACATGTAGGGTGGCTAAGGATCTATTAGTCAATGAACATGTAGAGTGGCTGAGGATCTATTAGTCATTGAGCATGTAGCATGGCTGAGGATCCATTAGTCATTGAACATATAGCACCGCTGAGGATCTATTAGTCATTGAACATGTAGATTGGCTGAGGATCTATTAGTCACTGAACATGTAGCGCGGCTGAGGATCTATTAGTCATTAGACATGTAGCGCGGCTGAGGATCCATTAGTCATTGAACATGTAGCGTGCCTGAGGATCCATTAGTCATTGAACATGTAGGGCGGCTGAGGATCCATTAGTCATTGAACATGTAGCGCGGCTGAGGATCTATTAGTCATTGAACATGCAGCGCGGCTGAGGGTCCATTAGTCATTGGACATGTAGCGCGGCTGAGGATACATTAGTCATTAAACATGGAGCGCGGCTGAGGATCTATTAGTCATCAGACATGTAGCGCGGCTGAGGATCCATTAGTCATTGAATATGTAGCGCGGCTGAGGATCCATTTGTCATTGGACATGTAGTGCCGCTGAGGATCCATTAGTCATTGAACATGTAGCGCGGCTGAGGATCTATTAGTCATTGAACATGCAGCGCGGCTGAGGGTCCATTAGTCATTGAACATGTAGCGCGGCTGAGGATCCATTAGTCATTGAACATGGAGCGCGGCTGATGATCTATTAGTCATCAGACATGTAGCGCGGCTGAGGATCCATTAGTCATTGAATATGTAGCGCGGCTGAGGATCCATTTGTCATTGGACATGTAGTGCCGCTGAGGATCTATTAGTCATTGGACATCTAGCGTGGCTGAGGATCCATTAGTAATTGAACGTGAAGCGCGACTGAGGATCTATTAGTCATTGATCATGTAGCGTGGCTGAGGATCCATTAGTAATTGAATATGTAGCGCCGCTGAGGATCTATTAGTCATTGAACATGTAGAGTGGCTGAGGATGCATTAGTCATTGGACATGTAGCGTTGCTGAGGATCCATTAGTCATTGAACATGTAGCGCGGCTGAGGATCCATTAGTCATTGGACATGTAGCGCGGCTGAGGATCCATTAGTCATTGAACATGTAGCGCGGCTGAGGATCTATTAGTCATCAGACATGTAGCACGGCTGAGGATCCATTAGTCATTGGACATGTAGCACGGCTGAGGATCCATTAGTCATTGAACATGTAGCGCGTCTGAGGATCTATTAGTCATCAGACATGTAGCGCGGCTGAGGATCCATTAGTAATTGAATATGAAGCGCAACTGAAGATCTATTAGTCATTGAACATGTAGCGCGGCTGAGGATCCATTAGTCATTGAACATGTAGCGCTGCTGAGGATCTATTAGTCATCAGACATGTAGCGCGGCTGAGGATCCATTAGTCATTGAACATGTAGCGCAGCTGAGGATCCATTAGTCATTGAACATGTGGCGCGGCTGAGGATCTATTAGTCATTAGACATGTAGCCTGGCTCCAGATCCCTTGTTGATTGGACATGCAGCCTGGCTCCAGCTTGATTGGTCATGCAGCGTGGCTAAGGATCCATTAGTCATTGGACATGTAGCGCCGCTGAGGATCTATTAGTCACTGAACATGTAGCGTGGCTGAGGATCCATTAGTCATTGAACATGTAGTGCCGCTGAGGATCTATTAGTCATTCAACATATAGAGTGGCTGAGGATCTTTTAGTCATTGGACATGTAGCATGGCTGAGGATCCATTAGTCATTGAACATGTAGCGTGGCTGAGGGTCCATTAGTCATTGGACATGTAGCGTGGTTGAGGATCCATTAGTCATTGGACATGTAGCGTGGCTGAGGATACAATAGTCATTGAACTTTTAGCGTGGCTGAGGATCCATTAGTCATTGGATATGTGGTGCTGCTGAGAATCCAATAGTCATTGAACATGTAGCGCGGCTGAGGATCCATTAGTCACTGAACATGTAGCGCAGCTGAAGATCCATTAGTCATTGGACATGTGGCGATGCTGAGGATCCATTATTCATTGAACATGTAGAGTGGCTGAGGATCTATTAGTCATTGAATATGCAGCGCGGCTGAGGATCCATTAGTCATTGAACATGCAGCATGGCTGAGGATCTGTTAGTCATTGAACATGTAGCGCGGCTAAGGATCTATTAGTCATTGGACATGTAGCCTGGCTCCAGATACCTTGTTGATTTGACATGCAGCCTGGCTCCAGCTTGATTGGTCATGCAGCATGGCTAAGGATCCATTAGTCTTTAAACATGCAGCGCAGCTGAGGATCTATTAGTCATTAAACATGTAGCGTGGCTGAGGATCCATTAGTCATTGAACATGTAGCGTGGCTGAGGATCCATTGGTCTTTGAACATGCAGCGCCACTGAGGATCTATTAGTCTTTAAACATGTAACGTGGCTGAGGATCTATTAGTCATTGAACATGTAGCGCGGCTGAGGATCCATTAGTCATTGGATACGTAGTGCGGCTGGGGATCCATTAGTCATTGAACATGTAGCGTGGCTGAGGATCTATCAGTCATTGAACATGCAGCATTGCTGAGGATCCATTAGTCATTGAACATGCAGCGCGGCTTAGGATCTATTAGTCATTTAACATGCAGCACGGCTGAGGATCCATTAGTCTTTGAACATGCAGCGCCACTGAGGATCTATTAGTCTTTGAACATGCAGCGCAGCTGAGGATCCATTAGTCATTAATCATGTAGCACGGCTGAGGATCCATTAGTCATTGGACATGTAGCGCGGCTGAGGATCCATTAGTCATTGAACATGTAGCGCGGCTGAGGATCTATTAGTCATTGAACATGTAGCGCGGCTGAGGATCCATTAGTCATTGGACATGTAGCGCGGCTGAGGATCCATTAGTCATTGAACATGTAGCGCGGCTGAGGATCTATTAGTCATCAGACATGTAGCACGGCTGAGGATCCATTAGTCATTGGACATGTAGCACGGCTGAGGATCCATTAGTCATTGAACATGTAGCGCGTCTGAGGATCTATTAGTCATCAGACATGTAGCGCGGCTGAGGATCCATTAGTAATTGAATATGAAGCGCAACTGAAGATCTATTAGTCATTGAACATGTAGCGCGGCTGAGGATCCATTAGTCATTGGACATGTAGCGCGGCTGAGGATCCATTAGTCATTGAACATGTAGCGCTGCTGAGGATCTATTAGTCATCAGACATGTAGCGCGGCTGAGGATCCATTAGTCATTGAACATGTAGCGCAGCTGAGGATCCATTAGTCATTGAACATGTGGCGCGGCTGAGGATCTATTAGTCATTAGACATGTAGCCTGGCTCCAGATCCCTTGTTGATTGGACATGCAGCCTGGCTCCAGCTTGATTGGTCATGCAGCGTGGCTAAGGATCCATTAGTCATTGGACATGTAGCGCCGCTGAGGATCTATTAGTCACTGAACATGTAGCGTGGCTGAGGATCCATTAGTCATTGAACATGTAGTGCCGCTGAGGATCTATTAGTCATTCAACATATAGAGTGGCTGAGGATCTTTTAGTCATTGGACATGTAGCATGGCTGAGGATCCATTAGTCATTGAACATGTAGCGTGGCTGAGGGTCCATTAGTCATTGGACATGTAGCGTGGTTGAGGATCCATTAGTCATTGGACATGTAGCGTGGCTGAGGATACAATAGTCATTGAACTTTTAGCGTGGCTGAGGATCCATTAGTCATTGGATATGTGGTGCTGCTGAGAATCCAATAGTCATTGAACATGTAGCGCGGCTGAGGATCCATTAGTCACTGAACATGTAGCGCAGCTGAAGATCCATTAGTCATTGGACATGTGGCGACGCTGAGGATCCATTATTCATTGAACATGTAGAGTGGCTGAGGATCTATTAGTCATTGAATATGCAGCGCGGCTGAGGATCCATTAGTCATTGAACATGCAGCATGGCTGAGGATCTATTAGTCATTGAACATGTAGCGCGGCTGAGGATCTATTAGTCATTGGACATGTAGCCTGGCTCCAGATACCTTGTTGATTTGACATGCAGCCTGGCTCCAGCTTGATTGGTCATGCAGCATGGCTAAGGATCCATTAGTCTTTAAACATGCAGCGCAGCTGAGGATCTATTAGTCATTAAACATGTAGCGTGGCTGAGGATCCATTAGTCATTGAACATGTAGCGTGGCTGAGGATCCATTGGTCTTTGAACATGCAGCGCCACTGAGGATCTATTAGTCTTTAAACATGTAACGTGGCTGAGGATCTATTAGTCATTGAACATGTAGCGCGGCTGAGGATCCATTAGTCATTGGATACGTAGTGCGGCTGGGGATCCATTAGTCATTGAACGTGTAGCGTGGCTGAGGATCTATCAGTCATTGAACATGCAGCATTGCTGAGGATCCATTAGTCATTGAACATGCAGCGCGGCTTAGGATCTATTAGTCATTTAACATGCAGCACGGCTGAGGATCCATTAGTCTTTGAACATGCAGCGCCACTGAGGATCTATTAGTCTTTGAACATGCAGCGCAGCTGAGGATCCATTAGTCATTAATCATGTAGCACGGCTGAGGATCCATTAGTCATTGAACATGCAGTGCGGCTAAGGATCCATTAGTCATTGAACATGTAGCATGGCTGAGGATCCATTAGTCATTGAACAGGTTGAGTGGCTGAGCATCCATTAGTCATTGAACATGTAGCATGGCTGAGGATCCATTAGTCATTGAACATGTAGCACAGCTGAGGATCTATTAGTCATTGGACATGTAGCCTGGCTCCAGATCACTTGTTGATTGGACATGCAGCCTGGCTCCAGCTTGATTGGTCATGCAGCGTGGCTAAGTATCCATTAGTCATTGGACATGTAGCGCCGCTGAGGATCTATTAGTCACTGAACATGTAGCGTGGCTGAGGATCCATTAGTCATTGAACATGTAGTGCCGCTGAGGATCTATTAGTCATTCAACATATAGAGTTGCTGAGGATCTTTTAGTCATTGGACATGTAGCATGGCTGAGGATCCATTAGTCATTGAACATGTAGCGTGGCTGAGGGTCCATTAGTCATTGGACATGTAGCGTGGTTGAGGATCCATTAGTCATTGGACATGTAGCGTGGCTGAGGATACAATAGTCATTGAACTTTTAGCGTGGCTGAGGATCCATTAGTCATTGGATATGTGGTGCTGCTGAGAATCCAATAGTCATTGAACATGTAGCGCGGCTGAGGATCCATTAGTCACTGAACATGTAGCGCAGCTGAAGATCCATTAGTCATTGGACATGTGGCGACGCTGAGGATCCATTATTCATTGAACATGTAGAGTGGCTGAGGATCTATTAGTCATTGAATATGCAGCGCAGCTGAGGATCCATTAGTCATTGAACATGCAGCATGGCTGAGGATCTATTAGTCATTGAACATGTAGCGCGGCTGAGGATCTATTAGTCATTGGACATGTAGCCTGGCTCCAGATACCTTGTTGATTTGACATGCAGCCTGGCTCCAGCTTGATTGGTCATGCAGCATGGCTAAGGATCCATTAGTCTTTAAACATGCAGCGCAGCTGAGGATCTATTAGTCATTAAACATGTAGCGTGGCTGAGGATCCATTAGTCATTGAACATGTAGCGTGGCTGAGGATCCATTGGTCTTTGAACATGCAGCGCCACTGAGGATCTATTAGTCTTTAAACATGTAACGTGGCTGAGGATCTATTAGTCATTGAACATGTAGCGCGGCTGAGGATCCATTAGTCATTGGATACGCAGTGCGGCTGGGGATCCATTAGTCATTGAACATGTAGCGTGGCTGAGGATCTATCAGTCATTGAACATGCAGCATTGCTGAGGATCCATTAGTCATTGAACATGCAGTGCGGCTTAGGATCTATTAGTCATTTAACATGCAGCACGGCTGAGGATCCATTAGTCTTTGAACATGCAGCGCCACTGAGGATCTATTAGTCTTTGAACATGCAGCGCAGCTGATGATCCATTAGTCATTAATCATGTATCACGGCTGAGGATCCATTAGTCATTGAACATGCAGTGCGGCTAAGGATCCATTAGTCATTGAACATGTAGCATGGCTGAGGATCCATTAGTCATTGAACATGTAGCATGGCTGAGGATCCATTAGTCATTGAACATGCAGCGCGGCTGAGGATCTATTAGTCATTTAACATGCAGCACGGCTGAGGATCCATTAGTCTTTGAACATGCATCGCCACTGAGGATCTATTAGTCTTTGAACATGTAACGTGGCTGAGGATCTATTAGTCATTGAACATGTAGCGCGGCTGAGGATCCATTAGTCATTGGATACGTAGCGTGGCTGGGGATCCATTAGTCATTGAACATGTAGCGTGGCTGAGGATCTATCAGTCATTGAACATGCAGCGTGGCTGAGGATCCATTAGTCATTGAGCATGCAGCACGGCTGAGGATCCATTAGTCATTGAACATGTAGCATGGCTGAGGATCCATTAGTCATTGAACATGCAGCGTGGCTGAGGATCCATTAATCATTGATCATGCAGCGCGGCTGAGGATCTATTAGTCATTTAACATGCAGCGCGGCTGAGGATCCACTAATCATTGAACATGCAGTGCAGCTGAGGATCTATCAGTCATTGAACATGCAGCGCCACTGAGGATATATTAGTCTTTGAACATGTAACGTGGCTGAGGATCTGTTAGTCATTGAACATGTAGCGCAGCTGAGGATCCATTAGTCATTGGGATACGTAGCGCGGCTGAGGATCCATTAGTCATTGGACATGTAGCATGGCTGAGGATCTATTAGTCATTGAACATGTAGCGTGGCTGAGGATCTATTAGTCATTGAACATGCAGCGCGGCTGAGGATCCATTAGTCATTGAACATTCAGCGCGACTGAGGATCCCTTAGTCATTGAACATTCAGCGCGGCTGAGGATCCATTAGTCATTGAACATGCAGCGCGGCTGAGGATCCATTAGTCATTGAACATGTAGCGTGGCCGAGGATCCATTAGTCATTGAACATGCAGCGTGGCTGAGGAGTCATTAATCATTGAACATGCAGTGCGGCTGAGGATCTATTAGTCATTGAATATGCAGTGCGGCTAAGGATCCATTAGTCATTGAACATGTAGCACGGCTGAGGATCTATTAGTCATTGAACATGCAGCGCGGCTGAGGATCCATTAGTCATTGGACATGTAGCCCGGCTGAGGATCTATTAGTCATTGACCATGCAGCACGGCTGAGATCTATTAGTCATTGAACATGCAACGCGGCTGAGGATCTATTAGTCATTGAACATGCAGCGCGGCTGTGGATCCATTAGTCATTAATCATGTAGCACGGCTGAGGGTCCATTAGTCATTGAACATTCAGCGCGGCTAAGGATCCATTAGTCATTGAACATGCAGCGCGGCTGAGGATCCATTAGTCATAGGACATGTAGCACGGCTGAGGATCTATTAGTCATTGAACATGCAGCGCGGCTGAGGAACTATTAGTCATTGAACATGCAGCGCAGCTGAGGATCCATTAGTCATTAATCATGTAGCACGGCTGAGGATCCATTAGTCATTGAACATGCAGTGCGGCTAAGGATCCATTAGTCATTGAACATGTAGCATGGCTGAGGATCCATTAGTCATTGAACATGTAGCATGGCTGAGGATCCATTAGTCATTGAACATGCAGCGCGGCTGAGGATCCATTAATCATTGAACATGCAGCGCGGCTGAGGATCTATTAGTCATTTAACATGCAGCGCGGCTGAGGATCCATTAGTCTTTGAACATGCAGCGCCACTGAGGATCTATTAGTCTTTGAACATGTAACGTGGCTGAGGATCTATTAGTCATTGAACATGTAGCGCGGCTGAGGATCCATTAGTCATTGGATACGTAGCGCGGCTGGGGATCCATTAGTCATTGAACATGTAGCGTGGCTGAGGATCTATCAGTCATTGAACATGCAGCGTGGCTGAGGATCCACTAGTCATTGAGCATGCAGCACGGCTGAGGATCCATTAGTCATTGAACATGTAGCATGGCTGAGGATCCATTAGTCATTGAACATGCAGCGCGGCTGAGGATCCATTAATCATTGAACATGCAGTGCGGCTGAGGATCTATTAGTCATTTAACATGCAGCGCGGCTGAGGATCCACTAATCATTTAACATGCAGTGCGGCTGAGGATCTATCAGTCATTGAACATGCAGCGCCACTGAGGATCTATTAGTCTTTGAACATGTAACGTGGCTGAGGATCTATTAGTCATTGAACATGTAGCGCAGCTGAGGATCCATTAGTCATTGGGATACGTAGCGTGGCTGGGGATCCATTAGTCATTGGACATGTAGCATGGCTGAGGATCTATTAGTCATTGAACATGTAGCGTGGCTGAGGATCTATTAGTCATTGAACATGCAGCGCGGCTGAGGATCCATTAGTCATTGAACATTCAGCGCGACTGAGGATCCATTAGTCATTGAACATTCAGCGCGGCTGAGGATCCATTAGTCATTGAACATGCAGCGCGGCTGAGGATCCATTAGTCATTGAACATGTAGCGTGGCCGAGGATCCATTAGTCATTGAACATGCAGCGTGGCTGAGGAGTCATTAATCATTGAACATGCAGTGCGGCTGAGGATCTATTAGTCATTTAACATGCAGTGCGGCTAAGGATCCATTAGTCATGAACATGTAGCACGGCTGAGGATCCATTAGTCATTGAACATGCAGCGCGGCTGAGGATCCATTAGTCATTGTACATGTAGCCCGGCTGAGGATCTATTAGTCATTGACCATGCAGCACGGCTGAGATCTATTAGTCATTGAACATGCAGCGCGGCTGAGGATCTATTAGTCATTGAACATGCAGCGCGGCTGTGGATCCATTAGTCATTAATCATGTAGCACGGCTGAGGGTCCTTTAGTCATTGAACATTCAGCGCGGCTAAGGATCCATTAGTCATTGAACATGCAGCGCGGCTGAGGATCCATTAGTCATAGGACATGTAGCACGGCTGAGGATCTATTAGTCATTGAACATGCAGCGCGGCTGAGGATCTATTAGTCATTGAACATGCAGCGCAGCTGAGGATCCATTAGTCATTAATCATGTAGCACGGCTGAGGATCCATTAGTCATTGAACATGCAGTGCGGCTAAGGATCCATTAGTCATTGAACATGTAGCGTGGCTGAGGATCTATTAGTCATTGAACATGTAGCGTGGCTGAGGATCCATTAGTCATGGACATCTAGCGTGGCTGAGGATCTATTAGTCATTGGACATGTAGCGTGGCTGAGGATCCATTAGTCATTGAACATGTAGGGTGGCTGAGGATCTATTAGTCAATGAACATGTAGAGTGGCTGAGGATCGATTAGTCATTGAGCATGTAGCGTGGCTGAGGATCCATTAGTCATTGAACATATAGCACCGCTGAGGATCTATTAGTCATTGAACATGTAGATTGGCTGAGGATCTATTAGTCACTGAACATGTAGCGCGGCTGAGGATCTATTAGTCATTGAACATGTAGCGTGGATGAGGATCCATTAGTCATTGGACATGTAGCGTGGCTGAGGATCCATTAGTCATTGAACATGTAGAGTGGCTGAGGATCTATTAGTCATTGAAAATGCAGCGCTGCCGAGGATCTATTAGTCATTGAACATTTAGCGTGGCTGAGGATGCATTAGTCATTGGACATGTAGCCTGGCTCCAGATACCTTGTTGATTTGACATGCAGCCTGGCTCCAGCTTGATTGGTCATGCAGCATGGCTAAGGATCCATTAGTCTTTAAACATGCAGCGCAGCTGAGGATCTATTAGTCATTAAACATGTAGCGTGGCTGAGGATCCATTAGTCATTGAACATGTAGCGTGGCTGAGGATCCATTGGTCTTTGAACATGCAGCGCCACTGAGGATCTATTAGTCTTTAAACATGTAACGTGGCTGAGGATCTATTAGTCATTGAACATGTAGCGCGGCTGAGGATCCATTAGTCATTGGATACGCAGTGCGGCTGGGGATCCATTAGTCATTGAACATGTAGCGTGGCTGAGGATCTATCAGTCATTGAACATGCAGCATTGCTGAGGATCCATTAGTCATTGAACATGCAGCGCGGCTTAGGATCTATTAGTCATTTAACATGCAGCACGGCTGAGGATCCATTAGTCTTTGAACATGCAGCGCCACTGAGGATCTATTAGTCTTTGAACATGCAGCGCAGCTGATGATCCATTAGTCATTAATCATGTATCACGGCTGAGGATCCATTAGTCATTGAACATGCAGTGCGGCTAAGGATCCATTAGTCATTGAACATGTAGCATGGCTGAGGATCCATTAGTCATTGAACATGTAGCATGGCTGAGGATCCATTAGTCATTGAACATGCAGCGCGGCTGAGGATCTATTAGTCATTTAACATGCAGCACGGCTGAGGATCCATTAGTCTTTGAACATGCATCGCCACTGAGGATCTATTAGTCTTTGAACATGTAACGTGGCTGAGGATCTATTAGTCATTGAACATGTAGCGCGGCTGAGGATCCATTAGTCATTGGATACGTAGCGTGGCTGGGGATCCATTAGTCATTGAACATGTAGCGTGGCTGAGGATCTATCAGTCATTGAACATGCAGCGTGGCTGAGGATCCATTAGTCATTGAGCATGCAGCACGGCTGAGGATCCATTAGTCATTGAACATGTAGCATGGCTGAGGATCCATTAGTCATTGAACATGCAGCGTGGCTGAGGATCCATTAATCATTGATCATGCAGCGCGGCTGAGGATCTATTAGTCATTTAACATGCAGCGCGGCTGAGGATCCACTAATCATTGAACATGCAGTGCAGCTGAGGATCTATCAGTCATTGAACATGCAGCGCCACTGAGGATATATTAGTCTTTGAACATGTAACGTGGCTGAGGATCTGTTAGTCATTGAACATGTAGCGCAGCTGAGGATCCATTAGTCATTGGGATACGTAGCGCGGCTGAGGATCCATTAGTCATTGGACATGTAGCATGGCTGAGGATCTATTAGTCATTGAACATGTAGCGTGGCTGAGGATCTATTAGTCATTGAACATGCAGCTCGGCTGAGGATCCATTAGTCATTGAACATTCAGCGCGACTGAGGATCCCTTAGTCATTGAACATTCAGCGCGGCTGAGGATCCATTAGTCATTGAACATGCAGCGCGGCTGAGGATCCATTAGTCATTGAACATGTAGCGTGGCCGAGGATCCATTAGTCATTGAACATGCAGCGTGGCTGAGGAGTCATTAATCATTGAACATGCAGTGCGGCTGAGGATCTATTAGTCATTGAATATGCAGTGCGGCTAAGGATCCATTAGTCATTGAACATGTAGCACGGCTGAGGATCTATTAGTCATTGAACATGCAGCGCGGCTGAGGATCCATTAGTCATTGGACATGTAGCCCGGCTGAGGATCTATTAGTCATTGACCATGCAGCACGGCTGAGATCTATTAGTCATTGAACATGCAACGCGGCTGAGGATCTATTAGTCATTGAACATGCAGCGCGGCTGTGGATCCATTAGTCATTAATCATGTAGCACGGCTGAGGGTCCATTAGTCATTGAACATTCAGCGCGGCTAAGGATCCATTAGTCATTGAACATGCAGCGCGGCTGAGGATCCATTAGTCATAGGACATGTAGCACGGCTGAGGATCTATTAGTCATTGAACATGCAGCGCGGCTGAGGAACTATTAGTCATTGAACATGCAGCGCAGCTGAGGATCCATTAGTCATTAATCATGTAGCACGGCTGAGGATCCATTAGTCATTGAACATGCAGTGCGGCTAAGGATCCATTAGTCATTGAACATGTAGCATGGCTGAGGATCCATTAGTCATTGAACATGTAGCATGGCTGAGGATCCATTAGTCATTGAACATGCAGCGCGGCTGAGGATCCATTAATCATTGAACATGCAGCGCGGCTGAGGATCTATTAGTCATTTAACATGCAGCGCGGCTGAGGATCCATTAGTCTTTGAACATGCAGCGCCACTGAGGATCTATTAGTCTTTGAACATGTAACGTGGCTGAGGATCTATTAGTCATTGAACATGTAGCGCGGCTGAGGATCCATTAGTCATTGGATACGTAGCGCGGCTGGGGATCCATTAGTCATTGAACATGTAGCGTGGCTGAGGATCTATCAGTCATTGAACATGCAGCGTGGCTGAGGATCCACTAGTCATTGAGCATGCAGCACGGCTGAGGATCCATTAGTCATTGAACATGTAGCATGGCTGAGGATCCATTAGTCATTGAACATGCAGCGCGGCTGAGGATCCATTAATCATTGAACATGCAGTGCGGCTGAGGATCTATTAGTCATTTAACATGCAGCGCGGCTGAGGATCCACTAATCATTTAACATGCAGTGCGGCTGAGGATCTATCAGTCATTGAACATGCAGCGCCACTGAGGATCTATTAGTCTTTGAACATGTAACGTGGCTGAGGATCTATTAGTCATTGAACATGTAGCGCAGCTGAGGATCCATTAGTCATTGGGATACGTAGCGTGGCTGGGGATCCATTAGTCATTGGACATGTAGCATGGCTGAGGATCTATTAGTCATTGAACATGTAGCGTGGCTGAGGATCTATTAGTCATTGAACATGCAGCGCGGCTGAGGATCCATTAGTCATTGAACATTCAGCGCGACTGAGGATCCATTAGTCATTGAACATTCAGCGCGGCTGAGGATCCATTAGTCATTGAACATGCAGCGCGGCTGAGGATCCATTAGTCATTGAACATGTAGCGTGGCCGAGGATCCATTAGTCATTGAACATGCAGCGTGGCTGAGGAGTCATTAATCATTGAACATGCAGTGCGGCTGAGGATCTATTAGTCATTTAACATGCAGTGCGGCTAAGGATCCATTAGTCATGAACATGTAGCACGGCTGAGGATCCATTAGTCATTGAACATGCAGCGCGGCTGAGGATCCATTAGTCATTGTACATGTAGCCCGGCTGAGGATCTATTAGTCATTGACCATGCAGCACGGCTGAGATCTATTAGTCATTGAACATGCAGCGCGGCTGAGGATCTATTAGTCATTGAACATGCAGCGCGGCTGTGGATCCATTAGTCATTAATCATGTAGCACGGCTGAGGGTCCTTTAGTCATTGAACATTCAGCGCGGCTAAGGATCCATTAGTCATTGAACATGCAGCGCGGCTGAGGATCCATTAGTCATAGGACATGTAGCACGGCTGAGGATCTATTAGTCATTGAACATGCAGCGCGGCTGAGGATCTATTAGTCATTGAACATGCAGCGCAGCTGAGGATCCATTAGTCATTAATCATGTAGGACGGCTGAGGATCCATTAGTCATTGAACATGCAGTGCGGCTAAGGATCCATTAGTCATTGAACATGTAGCGTGGCTGAGGATCTATTAGTCATTGAACATGTAGCGTGGCTGAGGATCCATTAGTCATTGGACATGTAGCGTGGCTGAGGATCCATTAGTCATGGACATCTAGCGTGGCTGAGGATCTATTAGTCATTGGACATGTAGCGTGGCTGAGGATCCATTAGTCATTGAACATGTAGGGTGGCTGAGGATCTATTAGTCAATGAACATGTAGAGTGGCTGAGGATCGATTAGTCATTGAGCATGTAGCGTGGCTGAGGATCCATTAGTCATTGAACATATAGCACCGCTGAGGATCTATTAGTCATTGAACATGTAGATTGGCTGAGGATCTATTAGTCACTGAACATGTAGCGCGGCTGAGGATCTATTAGTCATTGAACATGTAGCGTGGATGAGGATCCATTAGTCATTGGACATGTAGCGTGGCTGAGGATCCATTAGTCATTGAACATGTAGAGTGGCTGAGGATCTATTAGTCATTGAAAATGCAGCGCTGCCGAGGATCTATTAGTCATTGAACATTTAGCGTGGCTGAGGATGCATTAGTCATTGAACATGTAGCATGGCTAAGGATCTATTTATTAGTCATTGAACATGTAGCGCAGCTCAGGATCCATTAGTCATTGGATATGTAGCACGGCTGAGGATCCATTAGTCATTGGACATGTAGCACCGCTGAGGATCTATTAGTCATTGAACATGTAGAGTGGCACAGGATCCATTAGTCATTGAATATGTAGCGTGGCTGAGGATCTATCAGTCATTGAACTTGTAGCATGGCTGAGGATCCATTAGTCATTGGACATGTAGCGTGGCTGAGGATCCATTAGTCATTGGATATGTAGCGTGGCTGAGGATCTATTAGTCGTTGAACATGGAACATGTAGCGTGGCTGAGTATCCATTAGTCATTGAACATGTAGCGCGGCTGAGGATCTATTAGTCATTGAACATGTAGAGTGGCTGAGGATCTATTATTCATTGAACATGTAGCATGGCTGAGGATCCATTAGTCATTGAACATATAGCGCCACTGAGGATCTATTAGTCATTGAACATGTAGCGCCACTGAGGATCTATTAGTCATTGAACAGGGTGCGTGGCTGAGCATCCATTAGTCATTGAACATGTAGATTGGCTGAGGATCCATTAGAGATTGAACATGTAGCACAGCTGAGGATCTATTAGTCATTGGACATGTAGCTTGGCTCCAGATCACTTGTTGATTGGACATGCAGCCTGGCTCCAGCTTGATTGGTCATGCAGCGTGGCTAAGGATCCATTAGTCATTGGACATGTAGCGCCGCTGAGGATCTATTAGTAATTGAACATGTAGCGTGGCTGAGGATCCATTAGTCATTGAACATGTAGCACCGCTGAGGATCAATTAGTCATTGAACATGTAGCGCGGCTGAGGATCCATTAGTCATTGGATATGTAGCGCTGCTGAGGATCAATTAGTCACTGGACATGTAGCGCTGCTGAGGATCCATTAGTCATTGGACATGTAGCACCACTGAGGATCTATTAGTCAATGAACATGTAGTGCGGGCTGAGGATCCAATAGTCATTGATCATGTACCGTGGCTGAGGATCTATTAGTCATTGAACATGTAGAGTGGCTGAGGATCTATTAGTCATTGAACATGTAGCGTGGCTGAGGATCCATTAGTCATTGGACATGTAGCGTGGCTGAGGATCCATTAGTCATGGACATCTAGCGTGGCTGAGGATCTATTAGTCATTGGACATGTAGCACTGCTGAGGATCAATTAGTCATTGGACATGTAGCGCTGCTGAGGATCCATTAGTCATTGGACATGTAGCATGGCTGAGGATCCATTTGTCATTGAACATGTAGCGCGGGCTGAGGATCCAATAGTCATTGATCATGTACCGTGGCTGAGGATCTATTAGTCATTGAAAATGTAGCGTGGCTGTGGATCCATTAGTCATTGGAAATGTAGCGTGGCTGAGGATCCATTAGTCATGGACATGTAGCGTGGCTGAGGATCTATTAGTCATTGAACATGTAGCGTGGCTGAGGATCCATTAGTCATTGAACATTTAGCGCGGCTGAGGATCTATTAGTCATTGAACATGTAGCATGGCTGAGGATCCATTAGTCATTGAACATGTAGTGCCACTGAGGATCTATTAGTCATTGAACATGTAGCGCCACTGAGGATCTATTAGTCATTGAACAGGTTGAGTGGCTGAGCATCCATTAGTCATTGAACATGTAGCATGGCTGAGGATCCATTAGTCATTGAACATGTAGCACAGCTGAGGATCTATTAGTCATTGGACATGTAGCCTGGCTCCAGATCACTTGTTGATTGGACATGCAGCCTGGCTCCAGCTTGATTGGTCATGCAGCGTGGCTAAGGATCCATTAGTCATTGGACATGTAGCGCCGCTGAGGATCTATTAGTCATTGAACATGTAGCGTGGCTGAGGATCCATTAGTCATTGAACATGTAGCGCCGCTGAGGATCTATTAGTCATTGAACATGTAGCGTGGCTGATGATCCATTAGTCATTGGACATGTAGCGCTGCTGAGGATCCATTAGTCATTGGACATGTAGCACCGCTGAGGATCTATTAGTCATTGATCACATACCGTGGCTAAGGATCTATTAGTCATTGAACATGTAGCGCGGCTGAGGATCCATTAGTCATTGAACATGTAGCGTGGCTGAGGATCTATTAGTCATTGAACATGTAGAGTGGCTGAGGATCCATTCGTCATTGAACATGTAACGCCGCTGAGAATCTATGAGTCATTGAACATGTAGCGCAGCTGAGGATCCATTTGTCATTGAACATGTAGTGTGGCTGAGGATCTATTAGTCATTGAACATGCAGCGCGGCTGAGGATCCATTAGTCGTTGGACATGTAGCGCCGCTGAGTATCTATTGGTCATTGAACATGTAGAGTGGCTGAGAATCTATTAGTCATTGAACATATAGAGTGGCTGAGGATCTATTAGTCATTGAATAAGTAGGGTGGCTGAGGATCTATTAGTCATTGAACATGTAGCGTGGCTGAAGATCCAATAGTCATTGGACATGTAGCGTGGCTAAAGATCCATTAGTCATTGGACATGTAGCGTGGCTGAGGATCTATTAGTCATTGAACATGTAGCGTGGCTGAGGATCCATTAGTCATTGAACATGTAGGGTGGCTGAGGATCTATTAGTCAATGAACATGTAGAGTTGCTGAGGATCTATTAGTCATTGAGCATGTAGCATGGCTGAGGATCCATTCGTCATTGAACATATAGCACCGCTGAGGATCTATTAGTCATTGAACATGTAGATTGGCTGAGGATCTATTAGTCACTGAACATGTAGCGCGGCTGAGGATCTATTAGTCATTAGACATGTAGCGCGGCTGAGGATCCATTAGTCATTGAACATGTAGCGTGCCTGAGGATCCATTAGTCATTGAACATGTAGGGCGGCTGAGGATCTATTAGTCATTGAACATGTAGCGCGGCTGAGGATCTATTAGTCATTGAACATGCAGCGCGGCTGAGGGTCCATTAGTCATTGGACATGTAGCGCGGCTGAGGATACATTAGTCATTAAACATGGAGCGCGGCTGAGGATCTATTAGTCATCAGACATGTAGCGCGGCTGAGGATCCATTAGTCATTGAATATGTAGCGCGGCTGAGGATCCATTTGTCATTGGACATGTAGTGCCGCTGAGGATCCATTAGTCATTGAACATGTAGCGCGGCTGAGGATCTATTAGTCATTGAACATGCAGCGCGGCTGAGGGTCCATTAGTCATTGGACATGTAGCGCGGCTGAGGATCCATTAGTCATTGAACATGGAGCGCGTCTGAGGATCTATTAGTCATCAGACATGTAGCGCGGCTGAGGATCCATTAGTCATTGAATATGTAGCGCGGCTGAGGATCCATTTGTCATTGGACATGTAGTGCCGCTGAGGATCTATTAGTCATTGGACATGTAGCGTGGCTGAGGATCCATTAGTAATTGAACGTGAAGCGCGACTGAGGATCTATTAGTCATTGATCATGTAGCGTGGCTGAGGATCCATTAGTAATTGAATATGTAGCGCCGCTGAGGATCTATTAGTCATTGAACATGTAGAGTGGCTGAGGATGCATTAGTCATTGGACATGTAGCGTTGCTGAGGATCCATTAGTCATTGAACATGTAGCGCGGCTGAGGATCCATTAGTCATTGGACATGTAGCGCGGCTGAGGATCCATTAGTCATTGAACATGTAGCGCGGCTGAGGATCCATTAGTCTTTGAACATGCAGCGCCACTGAGGATCTATTAGTCTTTAAACATGTAACGTGGCTGAGGATCTATTAGTCATTGAACATGTAGCGCGGCTGAGGATCCATTAGTCATTGGATACGTAGTGCGGCTGGGGATCCATTAGTCATTGAACATGTAGCGTGGCTGAGGATCTATCAGTCATTGAACATGCAGCATTGCTGAGGATCCATTAGTCATTGAACATGCAGCGCGGCTTAGGATCTATTAGTCATTTAACATGCAGCACGGCTGAGGATCCATTAGTCTTTGAACATGCAGCGCCACTGAGGATCTATTAGTCTTTGAACATGCAGCGCAGCTGAGGATCCATTAGTCATTAATCATGTAGCACGGCTGAGGATCCATTAGTCATTGGACATGTAGCGCGGCTGAGGATCCATTAGTCATTGAACATGTAGCGCGGCTGAGGATCTATTAGTCATTGAACATGTAGCGCGGCTGAGGATCCATTAGTCATTGGACATGTAGCGCGGCTGAGGATCCATTAGTCATTGAACATGTAGCGCGGCTGAGGATCTATTAGTCATCAGACATGTAGCACGGCTGAGGATCCATTAGTCATTGGACATGTAGCACGGCTGAGGATCCATTAGTCATTGAACATGTAGCGCGTCTGAGGATCTATTAGTCATCAGACATGTAGCGCGGCTGAGGATCCATTAGTAATTGAATATGAAGCGCAACTGAAGATCTATTAGTCATTGAACATGTAGCGCGGCTGAGGATCCATTAGTCATTGGACATGTAGCGCGGCTGAGGATCCATTAGTCATTGAACATGTAGCGCTGCTGAGGATCTATTAGTCATCAGACATGTAGCGCGGCTGAGGATCCATTAGTCATTGAACATGTAGCGCAGCTGAGGATCCATTAGTCATTGAACATGTGGCGCGGCTGAGGATCTATTAGTCATTAGACATGTAGCCTGGCTCCAGATCCCTTGTTGATTGGACATGCAGCCTGGCTCCAGCTTGATTGGTCATGCAGCGTGGCTAAGGATCCATTAGTCATTGGACATGTAGCGCCGCTGAGGATCTATTAGTCACTGAACATGTAGCGTGGCTGAGGATCCATTAGTCATTGAACATGTAGTGCCGCTGAGGATCTATTAGTCATTCAACATATAGAGTGGCTGAGGATCTTTTAGTCATTGGACATGTAGCATGGCTGAGGATCCATTAGTCATTGAACATGTAGCGTGGCTGAGGGTCCATTAGTCATTGGACATGTAGCGTGGTTGAGGATCCATTAGTCATTGGACATGTAGCGTGGCTGAGGATACAATAGTCATTGAACTTTTAGCGTGGCTGAGGATCCATTAGTCATTGGATATGTGGTGCTGCTGAGAATCCAATAGTCATTGAACATGTAGCGCGGCTGAGGATCCATTAGTCACTGAACATGTAGCGCAGCTGAAGATCCATTAGTCATTGGACATGTGGCGACGCTGAGGATCCATTATTCATTGAACATGTAGAGTGGCTGAGGATCTATTAGTCATTGAATATGCAGCGCGGCTGAGGATCCATTAGTCATTGAACATGCAGCATGGCTGAGGATCTATTAGTCATTGAACATGTAGCGCGGCTGAGGATCTATTAGTCATTGGACATGTAGCCTGGCTCCAGATACCTTGTTGATTTGACATGCAGCCTGGCTCCAGCTTGATTGGTCATGCAGCATGGCTAAGGATCCATTAGTCTTTAAACATGCAGCGCAGCTGAGGATCTATTAGTCATTAAACATGTAGCGTGGCTGAGGATCCATTAGTCATTGAACATGTAGCGTGGCTGAGGATCCATTGGTCTTTGAACATGCAGCGCCACTGAGGATCTATTAGTCTTTAAACATGTAACGTGGCTGAGGATCTATTAGTCATTGAACATGTAGCGCGGCTGAGGATCCATTAGTCATTGGATACGTAGTGCGGCTGGGGATCCATTAGTCATTGAACGTGTAGCGTGGCTGAGGATCTATCAGTCATTGAACATGCAGCATTGCTGAGGATCCATTAGTCATTGAACATGCAGCGCGGCTTAGGATCTATTAGTCATTTAACATGCAGCACGGCTGAGGATCCATTAGTCTTTGAACATGCAGCGCCACTGAGGATCTATTAGTCTTTGAACATGCAGCGCAGCTGAGGATCCATTAGTCATTAATCATGTAGCACGGCTGAGGATCCATTAGTCATTGAACATGCAGTGCGGCTAAGGATCCATTAGTCATTGAACATGTAGCATGGCTGAGGATCCATTAGTCATTGAACAGGTTGAGTGGCTGAGCATCCATTAGTCATTGAACATGTAGCATGGCTGAGGATCCATTAGTCATTGAACATGTAGCACAGCTGAGGATCTATTAGTCATTGGACATGTAGCCTGGCTCCAGATCACTTGTTGATTGGACATGCAGCCTGGCTCCAGCTTGATTGGTCATGCAGCGTGGCTAAGTATCCATTAGTCATTGGACATGTAGCGCCGCTGAGGATCTATTAGTCACTGAACATGTAGCGTGGCTGAGGATCCATTAGTCATTGAACATGTAGTGCCGCTGAGGATCTATTAGTCATTCAACATATAGAGTGGCTGAGGATCTTTTAGTCATTGGACATGTAGCATGGCTGAGGATCCATTAGTCATTGAACATGTAGCGTGGCTGAGGGTCCATTAGTCATTGGACATGTAGCGTGGTTGAGGATCCATTAGTCATTGGACATGTAGCGTGGCTGAGGATACAATAGTCATTGAACTTTTAGCGTGGCTGAGGATCCATTAGTCATTGGATATGTGGTGCTGCTGAGAATCCAATAGTCATTGAACATGTAGCGCGGCTGAGGATCCATTAGTCACTGAACATGTAGCGCAGCTGAAGATCCATTAGTCATTGGACATGTGGCGACGCTGAGGATCCATTATTCATTGAACATGTAGAGTGGCTGAGGATCTATTAGTCATTGAATATGCAGCGCAGCTGAGGATCCATTAGTCATTGAACATGCAGCATGGCTGAGGATCTATTAGTCATTGAACATGTAGCGCGGCTGAGGATCTATTAGTCATTGGACATGTAGCCTGGCTCCAGATACCTTGTTGATTTGACATGCAGCCTGGCTCCAGCTTGATTGGTCATGCAGCATGGCTAAGGATCCATTAGTCTTTAAACATGCAGCGCAGCTGAGGATCTATTAGTCATTAAACATGTAGCGTGGCTGAGGATCCATTAGTCATTGAACATGTAGCGTGGCTGAGGATCCATTGGTCTTTGAACATGCAGCGCCACTGAGGATCTATTAGTCTTTAAACATGTAACGTGGCTGAGGATCTATTAGTCATTGAACATGTAGCGCGGCTGAGGATCCATTAGTCATTGGATACGCAGTGCGGCTGGGGATCCATTAGTCATTGAACATGTAGCGTGGCTGAGGATCTATCAGTCATTGAACATGCAGCATTGCTGAGGATCCATTAGTCATTGAACATGCAGCGCGGCTTAGGATCTATTAGTCATTTAACATGCAGCACGGCTGAGGATCCATTAGTCTTTGAACATGCAGCGCCACTGAGGATCTATTAGTCTTTGAACATGCAGCGCAGCTGAGGATCCATTAGTCATTAATCATGTATCACGGCTGAGGATCCATTAGTCATTGAACATGCAGTGCGGCTAAGGATCCATTAGTCATTGAACATGTAGCATGGCTGAGGATCCATTAGTCATTGAACAGGTTGAGTGGCTGAGCATCCATTAGTCATTGAACATGTAGCATGGCTGAGGATCCATTAGTCATTGAACATGTAGCACAGCTGAGGATCTATTAGTCATTGGACATGTAGCCTGGCTCCAGATCACTTGTTGATTGGACATGCAGCCTGGCTCCAGCTTGATTGGTCATGCAGCGTGGCTAAGTATCCATTAGTCATTGGACATGTAGCGCCGCTGAGGATCTATTAGTCACTGAACATGTAGCGTGGCTGAGGATCCATTAGTCATTGAACATGTAGTGCCGCTGAGGATCTATTAGTCATTCAACATATAGAGTGGCTGAGGATCTTTTAGTCATTGGACATGTAGCATGGCTGAGGATCCATTAGTCATTGAACATGTAGCGTGGCTGAGGGTCCATTAGTCATTGGACATGTAGCGTGGTTGAGGATCCATTAGTCATTGGACATGTAGCGTGGCTGAGGATACAATAGTCATTGAACTTTTAGCGTGGCTGAGGATCCATTAGTCATTGGATATGTGGTGCTGCTGAGAATCCAATAGTCATTGAACATGTAGCGCGGCTGAGGATCCATTAGTCACTGAACATGTAGCGCAGCTGAAGATCCATTAGTCATTGGACATGTGGCGACGCTGAGGATCCATTATTCATTGAACATGTAGAGTGGCTGAGGATCTATTAGTCATTGAATATGCAGCGCAGCTGAGGATCCATTAGTCATTGAACATGCAGCATGGCTGAGGATCTATTAGTCATTGAACATGTAGCGCGGCTGAGGATCTATTAGTCATTGGACATGTAGCCTGGCTCCAGATACCTTGTTGATTTGACATGCAGCCTGGCTCCAGCTTGATTGGTCATGCAGCATGGCTAAGGATCCATTAGTCTTTAAACATGCAGCGCAGCTGAGGATCTATTAGTCATTAAACATGTAGCGTGGCTGAGGATCCATTAGTCATTGAACATGTAGCGTGGCTGAGGATCCATTGGTCTTTGAACATGCAGCGCCACTGAGGATCTATTAGTCTTTAAACATGTAACGTGGCTGAGGATCTATTAGTCATTGAACATGTAGCGCGGCTGAGGATCCATTAGTCATTGGATACGCAGTGCGGCTGGGGATCCATTAGTCATTGAACATGTAGCGTGGCTGAGGATCTATCAGTCATTGAACATGCAGCATTGCTGAGGATCCATTAGTCATTGAACATGCAGCGCGGCTTAGGATCTATTAGTCATTTAACATGCAGCACGGCTGAGGATCCATTAGTCTTTGAACATGCAGCGCCACTGAGGATCTATTAGTCTTTGAACATGCAGCGCAGCTGATGATCCATTAGTCATTAATCATGTATCACGGCTGAGGATCCATTAGTCATTGAACATGCAGTGCGGCTAAGGATCCATTAGTCATTGAACATGTAGCATGGCTGAGGATCCATTAGTCATTGAACATGTAGCATGGCTGAGGATCCATTAGTCATTGAACATGCAGCGCGGCTGAGGATCTATTAGTCATTTAACATGCAGCACGGCTGAGGATCCATTAGTCTTTGAACATGCATCGCCACTGAGGATCTATTAGTCTTTGAACATGTAACGTGGCTGAGGATCTATTAGTCATTGAACATGTAGCGCGGCTGAGGATCCATTAGTCATTGGATACGTAGCGTGGCTGGGGATCCATTAGTCATTGAACATGTAGCGTGGCTGAGGATCTATCAGTCATTGAACATGCAGCGTGGCTGAGGATCCATTAGTCATTGAGCATGCAGCACGGCTGAGGATCCATTAGTCATTGAACATGTAGCATGGCTGAGGATCCATTAGTCATTGAACATGCAGCGTGGCTGAGGATCCATTAATCATTGATCATGCAGCGCGGCTGAGGATCTATTAGTCATTTAACATGCAGCGCGGCTGAGGATCCACTAATCATTGAACATGCAGTGCAGCTGAGGATCTATCAGTCATTGAACATGCAGCGCCACTGAGGATATATTAGTCTTTGAACATGTAACGTGGCTGAGGATCTGTTAGTCATTGAACATGTAGCGCAGCTGAGGATCCATTAGTCATTGGGATACGTAGCGCGGCTGAGGATCCATTAGTCATTGGACATGTAGCATGGCTGAGGATCTATTAGTCATTGAACATGTAGCGTGGCTGAGGATCTATTAGTCATTGAACATGCAGCGCGGCTGAGGATCCATTAGTCATTGAACATTCAGCGCGACTGAGGATCCCTTAGTCATTGAACATTCAGCGCGGCTGAGGATCCATTAGTCATTGAACATGCAGCGCGGCTGAGGATCCATTAGTCATTGAACATGTAGCGTGGCCGAGGATCCATTAGTCATTGAACATGCAGCGTGGCTGAGGAGTCATTAATCATTGAACATGCAGTGCGGCTGAGGATCTATTAGTCATTGAATATGCAGTGCGGCTAAGGATCCATTAGTCATTGAACATGTAGCACGGCTGAGGATCTATTAGTCATTGAACATGCAGCGCGGCTGAGGATCCATTAGTCATTGGACATGTAGCCCGGCTGAGGATCTATTAGTCATTGACCATGCAGCACGGCTGAGATCTATTAGTCATTGAACATGCAACGCGGCTGAGGATCTATTAGTCATTGAACATGCAGCGCGGCTGTGGATCCATTAGTCATTAATCATGTAGCACGGCTGAGGGTCCATTGGTCATTGAACATTCAGCGCGGCTAAGGATCCATTAGTCATTGAACATGCAGCGCGGCTGAGGATCCATTAGTCATAGGACATGTAGCACGGCTGAGGATCTATTAGTCATTGAACATGCAGCGCGGCTGAGGAACTATTAGTCATTGAACATGCAGCGCAGCTGAGGATCCATTAGTCATTAATCATGTAGCACGGCTGAGGATCCATTAGTCATTGAACATGCAGTGCGGCTAAGGATCCATTAGTCATTGAACATGTAGCATGGCTGAGGATCCATTAGTCATTGAACATGTAGCATGGCTGAGGATCCATTAGTCATTGAACATGCAGCGCGGCTGAGGATCCATTAATCATTGAACATGCAGCGCGGCTGAGGATCTATTAGTCATTTAACATGCAGCGCGGCTGAGGATCCATTAGTCTTTGAACATGCAGCGCCACTGAGGATCTATTAGTCTTTGAACATGTAACGTGGCTGAGGATCTATTAGTCATTGAACATGTAGCGCGGCTGAGGATCCATTAGTCATTGGATACGTAGCGCGGCTGGGGATCCATTAGTCATTGAACATGTAGCGTGGCTGAGGATCTATCAGTCATTGAACATGCAGCGTGGCTGAGGATCCACTAGTCATTGAGCATGCAGCACGGCTGAGGATCCATTAGTCATTGAACATGTAGCATGGCTGAGGATCCATTAGTCATTGAACATGCAGCGCGGCTGAGGATCCATTAATCATTGAACATGCAGTGCGGCTGAGGATCTATTAGTCATTTAACATGCAGCGCGGCTGAGGATCCACTAATCATTTAACATGCAGTGCGGCTGAGGATCTATCAGTCATTGAACATGCAGCGCCACTGAGGATCTATTAGTCTTTGAACATGTAACGTGGCTGAGGATCTATTAGTCATTGAACATGTAGCGCAGCTGAGGATCCATTAGTCATTGGGATACGTAGCGTGGCTGGGGATCCATTAGTCATTGGACATGTAGCATGGCTGAGGATCTATTAGTCATTGAACATGTAGCGTGGCTGAGGATCTATTAGTCATTGAACATGCAGCGCGGCTGAGGATCCATTAGTCATTGAACATTCAGCGCGACTGAGGATCCATTAGTCATTGAACATTCAGCGCGGCTGAGGATCCATTAGTCATTGAACATGCAGCGCGGCTGAGGATCCATTAGTCATTGAACATGTAGCGTGGCCGAGGATCCATTAGTCATTGAACATGCAGCGTGGCTGAGGAGTCATTAATCATTGAACATGCAGTGCGGCTGAGGATCTATTAGTCATTTAACATGCAGTGCGGCTAAGGATCCATTAGTCATGAACATGTAGCACGGCTGAGGATCCATTAGTCATTGAACATGCAGCGCGGCTGAGGATCCATTAGTCATTGTACATGTAGCCCGGCTGAGGATCTATTAGTCATTGACCATGCAGCACGGCTGAGATCTATTAGTCATTGAACATGCAGCGCGGCTGAGGATCTATTAGTCATTGAACATGCAGCGCGGCTGTGGATCCATTAGTCATTAATCATGTAGCACGGCTGAGGGTCCTTTAGTCATTGAACATTCAGCGCGGCTAAGGATCCATTAGTCATTGAACATGCAGCGCGGCTGAGGATCCATTAGTCATAGGACATGTAGCACGGCTGAGGATCTATTAGTCATTGAACATGCAGCGCGGCTGAGGATCTATTAGTCATTGAACATGCAGCGCAGCTGAGGATCCATTAGTCATTAATCATGTAGCACGGCTGAGGATCCATTAGTCATTGAACATGCAGTGCGGCTAAGGATCCATTAGTCATTGAACATGTAGCGTGGCTGAGGATCTATTAGTCATTGAACATGTAGCGTGGCTGAGGATCCATTAGTCATTGGACATGTAGCGTGGCTGAGGATCCATTAGTCATGGACATCTAGCGTGGCTGAGGATCTATTAGTCATTGGACATGTAGCGTGGCTGAGGATCCATTAGTCATTGAACATGTAGGGTGGCTGAGGATCTATTAGTCAATGAACATGTAGAGTGGCTGAGGATCGATTAGTCATTGAGCATGTAGCGTGGCTGAGGATCCATTAGTCATTGAACATATAGCACCGCTGAGGATCTATTAGTCATTGAACATGTAGATTAGCTGAGGATCTATTAGTCACTGAACATGTAGCGCGGCTGAGGATCTATTAGTCATTGAACATGTAGCGTGGATGAGGATCCATTAGTCATTGGACATGTAGCGTGGCTGAGGATCCATTAGTCATTGAACATGTAGAGTGGCTGAGGATCTATTAGTCATTGAAAATGCAGCGCTGCCGAGGATCTATTAGTCATTGAACATTTAGCGTGGCTGAGGATGCATTAGTCATTGAACATGTAGCATGGCTAAGGATCTATTTATTAGTCATTGAACATGTAGCGCAGCTCAGGATCCATTAGTCATTGGATATGTAGCACGGCTGAGGATCCATTAGTCATTGGACATGTAGCACCGCTGAGGATCTATTAGTCATTGAACATGTAGAGTGGCACAGGATCCATTAGTCATTGAATATGTAGCGTGGCTGAGGATCTATCAGTCATTGAACTTGTAGCATGGCTGAGGATCCATTAGTCATTGGACATGTAGCGTGGCTGAGGATCCATTAGTCATTGGATATGTAGCGTGGCTGAGGATCTATTAGTCGTTGAACATGGAACATGTAGCGTGGCTGAGTATCCATTAGTCATTGAACATGTAGCGCGGCTGAGGATCTATTAGTCATTGAACATGTAGAGTGGCTGAGGATCTATTATTCATTGAACATGTAGCATGGCTGAGGATCCATTAGTCATTGAACATGTAGCGCCACTGAGGATCTATTAGTCATTGAACATGTAGCGCCACTGAGGATCTATTAGTCATTGAACAGGGTGCGTGGCTGAGCATCCATTAGTCATTGAACATGTAGATTGGCTGAGGATCCATTAGAGATTGAACATGTAGCACAGCTGAGGATCTATTAGTCATTGGACATGTAGCTTGGCTCCAGATCACTTGTTGATTGGACATGCAGCCTGGCTCCAGCTTGATTGGTCATGCAGCGTGGCTAAGGATCCATTAGTCATTGGACATGTAGCGCCGCTGAGGATCTATTAGTAATTGAACATGTAGCGTGGCTGAGGATCCATTAGTCATTGAACATGTAGCACCGCTGAGGATCAATTAGTCATTGAACATGTAGCGCGGCTGAGGATCCATTAGTCATTGGATATGTAGCGCTGCTGAGGATCAATTAGTCACTGGACATGTAGCGCTGCTGAGGATCCATTAGTCATTGGACATGTAGCACCACTGAGGATCTATTAGTCAATGAACATGTAGTGCGGGCTGAGGATCCAATAGTCATTGATCATGTACCGTGGCTGAGGATCTATTAGTCATTGAACATGTAGAGTGGCTGAGGATCTATTAGTCATTGAACATGTAGCGTGGCTGAGGATCTATTAGTCATTGAACATGTAGCGTGGCTGAGGATCCATTAGTCATTGGACATGTAGCGTGGCTGAGGATCCATTAGTCATGGACATCTAGCGTGGCTGAGGATCTATTAGTCATTGGACATGTAGCACTGCTGAGGATCAATTAGTCATTGGACATGTAGCGCTGCTGAGGATCCATTAGTCATTGGACATGTAGCATGGCTGAGGATCCATTTGTCATTGAACATGTAGCGCGGGCTGAGGATCCAATAGTCATTGATCATGTACTGTGGCTGAGGATCTATTAGTCATTGAAAATGTAGCGTGGCTGTGGATCCATTAGTCATTGGAAATGTAGCGTGGCTGAGGATCCATTAGTCATGGACATGTAGCGTGGCTGAGGATCTATTAGTCATTGAACATGTAGCGTGGCTGAGGATCCATTAGTCATTGAACATTTAGCGCGGCTGAGGATCTATTAGTCATTGAACATGTAGCATGGCTGAGGATCCATTAGTCATTGAACATGTAGTGCCACTGAGGATCTATTAGTCATTGAACATGTAGCGCCACTGAGGATCTATTAGTCATTGAACAGGTTGAGTGGCTGAGCATCCATTAGTCATTGAACATGTAGCATGGCTGAGGATCCATTAGTCATTGAACATGTAGCACAGCTGAGGATCTATTAGTCATTGGACATGTAGCCTGGCTCCAGATCACTTGTTGATTGGACATGCAGCCTGGCTCCAGCTTGATTGGTCATGCAGCGTGGCTAAGGATCCATTAGTCATTGGACATGTAGCGCCGCTGAGGATCTATTAGTCATTGAACATGTAGCGTGGCTGAGGATCCATTAGTCATTGAACATGTAGCGCCGCTGAGGATCTATTAGTCATTGAACATGTAGCGTGGCTGATGATCCATTAGTCATTGGACATGTAGCGCTGCTGAGGATCCATTAGTCATTGGACATGTAGCACCGCTGAGGATCTATTAGTCATTGATCACATACCGTAGCTAAGGATCTATTAGTCATTGAACATGTAGCGCGGCTGAGGATCCATTAGTCATTGAACATGTAGCGTGGCTGAGGATCTATTAGTCATTGAACATGTAGAGTGGCTGAGGATCCATTCGTCATTGAACATGTAACGCCGCTGAGAATCTATGAGTCATTGAACATGTAGCGCAGCTGAGGATCCATTTGTCATTGAACATGTAGTGTGGCTGAGGATCTATTAGTCATTGAACATGCAGCGCGGCTGAGGATCCATTAGTCGTTGGACATGTAGCGCCGCTGAGTATCTATTGGTCATTGAACATGTAGAGTGGCTGAGAATCTATTAGTCATTGAACATATAGAGTGGCTGAGGATCTATTAGTCATTGAATAAGTAGGGTGGCTGAGGATCTATTAGTCATTGAACATGTAGCGTGGCTGAAGATCCAATAGTCATTGGACATGTAGCGTGGCTAAAGATCCATTAGTCATTGGACATGTAGCGTGGCTGAGGATCTATTAGTCATTGAACATGTAGCGTGGCTGAGGATCCATTAGTCATTGAACATGTAGGGTGGCTGAGGATCTATTAGTCAATGAACATGTAGAGTTGCTGAGGATCTATTAGTCATTGAGCATGTAGCATGGCTGAGGATCCATTCGTCATTGAACATATAGCACCGCTGAGGATCTATTAGTCATTGAACATGTAGATTGGCTGAGGATCTATTAGTCACTGAACATGTAGCGCGGCTGAGGATCTATTAGTCATTAGACATGTAGCGCGGCTGAGGATCCATTAGTCATTGAACATGTAGCGTGCCTGAGGATCCATTAGTCATTGAACATGTAGGGCGGCTGAGGATCTATTAGTCATTGAACATGTAGCGCGGCTGAGGATCTATTAGTCATTGAACATGCAGCGCGGCTGAGGGTCCATTAGTCATTGGACATGTAGCGCGGCTGAGGATACATTAGTCATTAAACATGGAGCGCGGCTGAGGATCTATTAGTCATCAGACATGTAGCGCGGCTGAGGATCCATTAGTCATTGAATATGTAGCGCGGCTGAGGATCCATTTGTCATTGGACATGTAGTGCCGCTGAGGATCCATTAGTCATTGAACATGTAGCGCGGCTGAGGATCTATTAGTCATTGAACATGCAGCGCGGCTGAGGGTCCATTAGTCATTGGACATGTAGCGCGGCTGAGGATCCATTAGTCATTGAACATGGAGCGCGTCTGAGGATCTATTAGTCATCAGACATGTAGCGCGGCTGAGGATCCATTAGTCATTGAATATGTAGCGCGGCTGAGGATCCATTTGTCATTGGACATGTAGTGCCGCTGAGGATCTATTAGTCATTGGACATGTAGCGTGGCTGAGGATCCATTAGTAATTGAACGTGAAGCGCGACTGAGGATCTATTAGTCATTGATCATGTAGCGTGGCTGAGGATCCATTAGTAATTGAATATGTAGCGCCGCTGAGGATCTATTAGTCATTGAACATGTAGAGTGGCTGAGGATGCATTAGTCATTGGACATGTAGCGTTGCTGAGGATCCATTAGTCATTGAACATGTAGCGCGGCTGAGGATCCATTAGTCATTGGACATGTAGCGCGGCTGAGGATCCATTAGTCATTGAACATGTAGCGCGGCTGAGGATCTATTAGTCATCAGACATGTAGCACGGCTGAGGATCCATTAGTCATTGGACATGTAGCACGGCTGAGGAGCCATTAGTCATTGAACATGTAGCGCGTCTGAGGATCTATTAGTCATCAGACATGTAGCGCGGCTGAGGATCCATTAGTAATTGAATATGAAGCGCAACTGAAGATCTATTAGTCATTGAACATGTAGCGCGGCTGAGGATCCATTAGTCATTGGACATGTAGCGCGGCTGAGGATCCATTAGTCATTGAACATGTAGCGCTGCTGAGGATCTATTAGTCATCAGACATGTAGCGCGGCTGAGGATCCATTAGTCATTGAACATGTAGCGCAGCTGAGGATCCATTAGTCATTGAACATGTGGCGCGGCTAAGGATCTATTAGTCATTAGACATGTAGCCTGGCTCCAGATCCCTTGTTGATTGGACATGCAGCCTGGCTCCAGCTTGATTGGTCATGCAGCGTGGCTAAGGATCCATTAGTCATTGGACATGTAGCGCCGCTGAGGATCTATTAGTCACTGAACATGTAGCGTGGCTGAGGATCCATTAGTCATTGAACATGTAGTGCCGCTGAGGATCTATTAGTCATTCAACATATAGAGTGGCTGAGGATCTTTTAGTCATTGAATATGCAGCGCGGCTGAGGATCCATTAGTCATTGAACATGCAGCATGGCTGAGGATCTATTAGTCATTGAACATGTAGCGCGGCTGAGGATCTATTAGTCATTGGACATGTAGCCTGGCTCCAGATACCTTGTTGATTTGACATGCAGCCTGGCTCCAGCTTGATTGGTCATGCAGCATGGCTAAGGATCCATTAGTCATTGGACATGTAGCGCCGCTGAGGATCTATTAGTCACTGAACATGTAGCGTGGCTGAGGATCCATTAGTCATTGAACATGTAGTGCCGCTGAGGATCTATTAGTCATTCAACATATAGAGTGGCTGAGGATCTTTTAGTCATTGAATATGCAGCGCGGCTGAGGATCCATTAGTCATTGAACATGCAGCATGGCTGAGGATCCATTAGTCATTGAACATGTAGCGTGGCTGAGGGTCCATTAGTCATTGGACATGTAGCGTGGTTGAGGATCCATTAGTCATTGGATATGTGGTGCTGCTGAGAATCCAATAGTCATTGAACATGTAGCGCGGCTGAGGATCCATTAGTCACTGAACATGTAGCGCAGCTGAAGATCCATTAGTCATTGGACATGTGGCGACGCTGAGGATCCATTATTCATTGAACATGTAGAGTGGCTGAGGATCTATTAGTCATTGAATATGCAGCGCGGCTGAGGATCCATTAGTCATTGAACATGCAGCATGGCTGAGGATCTATTAGTCATTGAACATGTAGCGCGGCTGAGGATCTATTAGTCATTGGACATGTAGCCTGGCTCCAGATACCTTGTTGATTTGACATGCAGCCTGGCTCCAGCTTGATTGGTCATGCAGCATGGCTAAGGATCCATTAGTCTTTAAACATGCAGCGCAGCTGAGGATCTATTAGTCATTAAACATGTAGTGTGGCTGAGGATCCATTAGTCATTGAACATGTAGCGTGGCTGAGGATCCATTGGTCTTTGAACATGCAGCGCCACTGAGGATCTATTAGTCTTTAAACATGTAACGTGGCTGATGATCTATTAGTCATTGAACATGTAGCGCGGCTGAGGATCCATTAGTCATTGGATACGTAGTGCGGCTGGGGATCCATTAGTCATTGAACATGTAGCGTGGCTGAGGATCTATCAGTCATTGAACATGCAGCATTGCTGAGGATCCATTAGTCATTGAACATGCAGCGCGGCTTAGGATCTATTAGTCATTTAACATGCAGCAAGGCTGAGGATCCATTAGTCTTTGAACATGCAGCGCCACTGAGGATCTATTAGTCTTTGAACATGCAGCGCAGCTGAGGATCCATTAGTCATTAATCATGTAGCACGGCTGAGGATCCATTAGTCATTGAACATGCAGTGCGGCTAAGGATCCATTAGTCATTGAACATGTAGCATGGCTGAGGATCCATTAGTCATTGAACATGTAGCATGGCTGAGGATCCATTAGTCATTGAACATGCAGCGCGGCTGAGGATCCATTAATCATTGAACATGCAGCGCGGCTGAGGATCTATTAGTCATTTAACATGCAGCACGGCTGAGGATCCATTAGTCTTTGAACATGCATCGCCACTGAGGATCTATTAGTCTTTGAACATGTAACGTGGCTGAGGATCTATTAGTCATTGAACATGTAGCGCGGCTGAGGATCCATTAGTCATTGGATACGTAGCGCGGCTGAGGATCCATTAGTCATTGAACATGTAGCGTGGCTGAGGATCTATCAGTCATTGAACATGCAGCGTGGCTGAGGATCCATTAGTCATTGAGCATGCAGCACGGCTGAGGATCCATTAGTCATTGAACATGTAGCATGGCTGAGGATCCATTAGTCATTGAACATGCAGCGCGGCTGAGGATCCATTAATCATTGATCATGCAGCGCGGCTGAGGATCTATTAGTCATTTAACATGCAGCGCGGCTGAGGATCCACTAATCATTGAACATGCAGTGCAGCTGAGGATCTATCAGTCATTGAACATGCAGCGCCACTGAGGATATATTAGTCTTTGAACATGTAACGTGGCTGAGGATCTGTTAGTCATTGAACATGTAGCGCAGCTGAGGATCCATTAGTCATTGGGATACGTAGCGCGGCTGAGGATCCATTAGTCATTGGACATGTAGCATGGCTGAGGATCTATTAGTCATTGAACATGTAGCGTGGCTGAGGATCTATTAGTCATTGAACATGCAGCGCGGCTGAGGATCCATTAGTCATTGAACATTCAGCGCGACTGAGGATCCCTTAGTCATTGAACATTCAGCGCGGCTGAGGATCCATTAGTCATTCAACATGCAGCGCGGCTGAGGATCCATTAGTCATTGAACATGTAGCGTGGCCGAGGATCCATTAGTCATTGAACATGCAGCGTGGCTGAGGAGTCATTAATCATTGAACATGCAGTGCGGCTGAGGATCTATTAGTCATTGAATATGCAGTGCGGCTAAGGATCCATTAGTCATTGAACATGTAGCACGGCTGAGGATCTATTAGTCATTGAACATGCAGCGCTGCTGAGGATCCATTAGTCATTGGACATGTAGCCCGGCTGAGGATCTATTAGTCATTGACCATGCAGCACGGCTGAGATCTATTAGTCATTGAACATGCAGCGCGGCTGAGGATCTATTAGTCATTGAACATGCAGCGCGGCTGTGGATCCATTAGTCATTAATCATGTAGCACGGCTGAGGGTCCATTAGTCATTGAACATTCAGCGCGGCTAAGGATCCATTAGTCATTGAACATGCAGCGCGGCTGAGGATCCATTAGTCATAGGACATGTAGCACGGCTGAGGATCTATTAGTCATTGAACATGCAGCGCGGCTGAGGAACTATTAGTCATTGAACATGCAGCGCAGCTGAGGATCCATTAGTCATTAATCATGTAGCACGGCTGAGGATCCATTAGTCATTGAACATGCAGTGCGGCTAAGGATCCATTAGTCATTGAACATGTAGCATGGCTGAGGATCCATTAGTCATTGAACATGTAGCATGGCTGAGGATCCATTAGTCATTGAACATGCAGCGCGGCTGAGGATCCATTAATCATTGAACATGCAGCGCGGCTGAGGATCTATTAGTCATTTAACATGCAGCGCGGCTGAGGATCCATTAGTCTTTGAACATGCAGCACCACTGAGGATCTATTAGTCTTTGAACATGTAACGTGGCTGAGGATCTATTAGTCATTGAACATGTAGCGCGGCTGAGGATCCATTAGTCATTGGATACGTAGCGCGGCTGGGGATCCATTAGTCATTGAACATGTAGCGTGGCTGAGGATCTATCAGTCATTGAACATGCAGCGTGGCTGAGGATCCACTAGTCATTGAGCATGCAGCACGGCTGAGGATCCATTAGTCATTGAACATGTAGCATGGCTGAGGATCCATTAGTCATTGAACATGCAGCGCGGCTGAGGATCCATTAATCATTGAACATGCAGCGCGGCTGAGGATCTATTAGTCATTTAACATGCAGCGCGGCTGAGGATCCACTAATCATTGAACATGCAGTGCGGCTGAGGATCTATCAGTCATTGAACATGCAGCGCCTCTGAGGATCTATTAGTCTTTGAACATGTAACGTGGCTGAGGATCTATTAGTCATTGAACATGTAGCGCAGCTGAGGATCCATTAGTCATTGGGATACGTAGCGCGGCTGGGGATCCATTAGTCATTGGACATGTAGCATGGCTGAGGATCTATTAGTCATTGAACATGTAGCGTGGCTGAGGATCTATTAGTCATTGAACATGCAGCGCGGCTGAGGATCCATTAGTCATTGAACATTCAGCGCGACTGAGGATCCATTAGTCATTGAACATTCAGCGCGGCTGAGGATCCATTAGTCATTGAACATGCAGCGCGGCTGAGGATCCATTAGTCATTGAACATGTAGCGTGGCCGAGGATCCATTAGTCATTGAACATGCAGCGTGGCTGAGGAGTCAATAATCATTGAACATGCAGTGCGGCTGAGGATCTATTAGTCATTTAACATGCAGTGCGGCTAAGGATCCATTAGTCATGAACATGTAGCACGGCTGAGGATCCATTAGTCATTGAACATGCAGCGCGGCTGAGGATCCATTAGTCATTGGACATGTAGCCCGGCTGAGGATCTATTAGTCATTGACCATGCAGCACGGCTGAGATCTATTAGTCATTGAACATGCAGCGCGGCTGAGGATCTATTAGTCATTGAACATGCAGCGCGGCTGTGGATCCATTAGTCATTAATCATGTAGCACGGCTGAGGGTCCTTTAGTCATTGAACATTCAGCACGGCTAAGGATCCATTAGTCATTGAACATGCAGCGCGGCTGAGGATCCATTAGTCATAGGACATGTAGCACGGCTGAGGATCTATTAGTCATTGAACATGCAGCGCGGCTGAGGATCTATTAGTCATTGAACATGCAGCGCAGCTGAGGATCCATTAGTCATTAATCATGTAGCACGGCTGAGGATCCATTAGTCATTGAACATGCAGTGCGGCTAAGGATCCATTAGTCATTGAACATGTAGCATGGCTGAGGATCCATTAGTCATTGAACATGCAGCGCGGCTGAGGATCCATTAGCCATTGGACATGTAGCGCGGCTGAGGATCTATTAGTCATTGAACATGCAGCACGGCTGAGGATCTATTAGTCATTGAACATGCAGCGCGGCTGAGGATCTATTAGTCATTGAACATGCAGCACGTCTGTGGATCCATTAGTCATTAATCATGTAGCACGGCTGAGGATCTATTAGTCATTGAACATGCAGCGCGGCTGAGGATCTATTAGTCATTGAACATGTAGCGTGGCTCAGGATCTATTAGTCATTGAACATGTAGCGCAGCTGAGGATCCATTAGTCATTAATCATGTAGCACGACTGAGGATCCATTAGTCATTGAACATTCAGCGCGGCTGAGGATCCATTAGTCACTGAACATGTAGCGCAGCTGAAGATCCATTAGTCATTGGACATGTGGCGACGCTGAGGATCCATTATTCATTGAACATGTAGAGTGGCTGAGGATCTATTAGTCATTGATTATGCAGCGCGGCTGAGGATCCATTAGTCATTGAACATACAGCATGGCTAAGGATCTATTAGTAATTGAACATGTAGCGCGGCTGAGGATCTATTAGTCATTGGACATGTAGCCTGGCTCCAGATACCTTGTTGATTTGACATGCAGCCTGGCTCCAGCTTGATTGGTCATGCAGCATGGCTAAGGATCCATTAGTCTTTAAACATGCAGCGCGGCTGAGGATCTATTAGTCATTGAACATGTAGCGTGGCTGAGGATCCATTAGTCATTGAACATGTAGCGTGGCTGAGGATCCATTAGGCTTTGAACATGCAGCGCCACTGAGGATCTATTAGTCTTTAAACATGTAACGTGGCTGAGGATCTATTAGTCATTGAACATGTAGCGCGGCTGAGGATCCATTAGTCATTGGATACGTAGCGCGGCTGGGGATCCATTAGTCATTGAACATGTAGCGTGGCTGAGGATCTATCAGTCATTGAACATGCAGCGTGGCTGAGGATCCATTAGGCATTGAACATGCAGCGCGGCTGAGGATCCATTAGTCATTGAACATGTAGCATGGCTGGGGATCCATTAGTCATTGAACATGCAGCGCGGCTGAGTATCCATTAATCGTTGAACATGCAGCGCGGCTGAGGATCTATTAGTCATTTAACATGCAGCGCGGCTGAGGATCCATTAGTCTTTGAACATGCAGCGCCACTGAGGATCTATTAGTCTTTGAACATATAACGTGGCTGAGGATCTATTAGTCATTGAACATGTAGCGCGGCTGAGGATCCATTAGTCATTGGATACGTAGCGCGGCTGGGGATCCATTAGTCATTGAACATGAAGCGTGGCTGAAGATCTATCAGTCATTGAACATGCAGCGTGGCTGAGGATCCATTAGTCATTGAACATGCAGCGCGGCTGAGGATCTATTAGTCATTTAACATGCAGCACGGCTGAGGATCCACTAATCATTGAACATGTAGTGCGGCTGAGGATCTATCAGTCATTGAACATGCAGCACCACTGAGGATCTATTAGTCTTTGAACATGTTACGTGGCTGAGGATCTATTAGTCATTGAACATGTAGCGCAGCTGAGGATCCATTAGTCATTGGATATGTAGCGCGGCTGAGGATCCATTAGTCATTGGACATGTAGCATGGCTGAGGATCTATTAATCATTGAACATGCAGTGCGGCTGAGGATCTATTAGTCATTGAACATGCAGTGCGGCTAAGGATCCATTAGTCATTGAACATGTAGCACGGCTGAGGATCCATTAGTCATTGAACATGCAGCGCGGCTGAGGATCCATTAGTCATTGGACATGTAGCCCGGCTGAGGATCTATTAGTCATTGACCATGCAGCACGGCTGAGATCTATTAGTCATTGAACATGCAGCGCGGCTGAGGATCTATTAGTCATTGAACATGCAGCGCGGCTGTGGATCCATTAGTCATTAATCATGTAGCACGGCTGAGGGTCCATTAGTCATTGAACATTCAGCGCGGCTAAGGATCCATTAGTCATTGAACATGCAGCGCGGCTGAGGATCCATTAGTCATAGGACATGTAGCACGGCTGAGGATCTATTAGTCATTAAACATGGAGCGCGGCTGAGGATCTATTAGTCATCAGACATGTAGCGCGGCTGAGGATCCATTAGTCATTGAATATGTAGCGCGGCTGAGGATCCATTTGTCATTGGACATGTAGTGCCGCTGAGGATCCATTAGTCATTGAACATGTAGCGCGGCTGAGGATCTATTAGTCATTGAACATGCAGCGCGGCTGAGGGTCCATTAGTCATTGGACATGTAGCGCGGCTGAGGATCCATTAGTCATTGAACATGGAGCGCGTCTGAGGATCTATTAGTCATCAGACATGTAGCGCGGCTGAGGATCCATTAGTCATTGAATATGTAGCGCGGCTGAGGATCCATTTGTCATTGGACATGTAGTGCCGCTGAGGATCTATTAGTCATTGGACATGTAGCGTGGCTGAGGATCCATTAGTAATTGAACGTGAAGCGCGACTGAGGATCTATTAGTCATTGATCATGTAGCGTGGCTGAGGATCCATTAGTAATTGAATATGTAGCGCCGCTGAGGATCTATTAGTCATTGAACATGTAGAGTGGCTGAGGATGCATTAGTCATTGGACATGTAGCGTTGCTGAGGATCCATTAGTCATTGAACATGTAGCGCGGCTGAGGATCCATTAGTCATTGGACATGTAGCGCGGCTGAGGATCCATTAGTCATTGAACATGTAGCGCGGCTGAGGATCTATTAGTCATCAGACATGTAGCACGGCTGAGGATCCATTAGTCATTGGACATGTAGCACGGCTGAGGATCCATTAGTCATTGAACATGTAGCGCGTCTGAGGATCTATTAGTCATCAGACATGTAGCGCGGCTGAGGATCCATTAGTAATTGAATATGAAGCGCAACTGAAGATCTATTAGTCATTGAACATGTAGCGCGGCTGAGGATCCATTAGTCATTGGACATGTAGCGCGGCTGAGGATCCATTAGTCATTGAACATGTAGCGCTGCTGAGGATCTATTAGTCATCAGACATGTAGCGCGGCTGAGGATCCATTAGTCATTGAACATGTAGCGCAGCTGAGGATCCATTAGTCATTGAACATGTGGCGCGGCTGAGGATCTATTAGTCATTAGACATGTAGCCTGGCTCCAGATCCCTTGTTGATTGGACATGCAGCCTGGCTCCAGCTTGATTGGTCATGCAGCGTGGCTAAGGATCCATTAGTCATTGGACATGTAGCGCCGCTGAGGATCTATTAGTCACTGAACATGTAGCGTGGCTGAGGATCCATTAGTCATTGAACATGTAGTGCCGCTGAGGATCTATTAGTCATTCAACATATAGAGTGGCTGAGGATCTTTTAGTCATTGGACATGTAGCATGGCTGAGGATCCATTAGTCATTGAACATGTAGCGTGGCTGAGGGTCCATTAGTCATTGGACATGTAGCGTGGTTGAGGATCCATTAGTCATTGGACATGTAGCGTGGCTGAGGATACAATAGTCATTGAACTTTTAGCGTGGCTGAGGATCCATTAGTCATTGGATATGTGGTGCTGCTGAGAATCCAATAGTCATTGAACATGTAGCGCGGCTGAGGATCCATTAGTCACTGAACATGTAGCGCAGCTGAAGATCCATTAGTCATTGGACATGTGGCGACGCTGAGGATCCATTATTCATTGAACATGTAGAGTGGCTGAGGATCTATTAGTCATTGAATATGCAGCGCGGCTGAGGATCCATTAGTCATTGAACATGCAGCATGGCTGAGGATCTATTAGTCATTGAACATGTAGCGCGGCTGAGGATCTATTAGTCATTGGACATGTAGCCTGGCTCCAGATACCTTGTTGATTTGACATGCAGCCTGGCTCCAGCTTGATTGGTCATGCAGCATGGCTAAGGATCCATTAGTCTTTAAACATGCAGCGCAGCTGAGGATCTATTAGTCATTAAACATGTAGCGTGGCTGAGGATCCATTAGTCATTGAACATGTAGCGTGGCTGAGGATCCATTGGTCTTTGAACATGCAGCGCCACTGAGGATCTATTAGTCTTTAAACATGTAACGTGGCTGAGGATCTATTAGTCATTGAACATGTAGTGCGGCTGAGGATCCATTAGTCATTGGATACGTAGTGCGGCTGGGGATCCATTAGTCATTGAACATGTAGCGTGGCTGAGGATCTATCAGTCATTGAACATGCAGCATTGCTGAGGATCCATTAGTCATTGAACATGCAGCGCGGCTTAGGATCTATTAGTCATTTAACATGCAGCACGGCTGAGGATCCATTAGTCTTTGAACATGCAGCGCCACTGAGGATCTATTAGTCTTTGAACATGCAGCGCAGCTGAGGATCCATTAGTCATTAATCATGTAGCACGGCTGAGAATCCATTAGTCATTGAACATGCAGTGCGGCTAAGGATCCATTAGTCATTGAACATGTAGCATGGCTGAGGATCCATTAGTCATTGAACAGGTTGAGTGGCTGAGCATCCATTAGTCATTGAACATGTAGCATGGCTGAGGATCCATTAGTCATTGAACATGTAGCACAGCTGAGGATCTATTAGTCATTGGACATGTAGCCTGGCTCCAGATCACTTGTTGATTGGACATGCAGCCTGGCTCCAGCTTGATTGGTCATGCAGCGTGGCTAAGTATCCATTAGTCATTGGACATGTAGCGCCGCTGAGGATCTATTAGTCACTGAACATGTAGCGTGGCTGAGGATCCATTAGTCATTGAACATGTAGTGCCGCTGAGGATCTATTAGTCATTCAACATATAGAGTGGCTGAGGATCTTTTAGTCATTGGACATGTAGCATGGCTGAGGATCCATTAGTCATTGAACATGTAGCGTGGCTGAGGGTCCATTAGTCATTGGACATGTAGCGTGGTTGAGGATCCATTAGTCATTGGACATGTAGCGTGGCTGAGGATACAATAGTCATTGAACTTTTAGCGTGGCTGAGGATCCATTAGTCATTGGATATGTGGTGCTGCTGAGAATCCAATAGTCATTGAACATGTAGCGCGGCTGAGGATCCATTAGTCACTAAACATGTAGCGCAGCTGAAGATCCATTAGTCATTGGACATGTGGCGACGCTGAGGATCCATTATTCATTGAACATGTAGAGTGGCTGAGGATCTATTAGTCATTGAATATGCAGCGCAGCTGAGGATCCATTAGTCATTGAACATGCAGCATGGCTGAGGATCTATTAGTCATTGAACATGTAGCGCGGCTGAGGATCTATTAGTCATTGGACATGTAGCCTGGCTCCAGATACCTTGTTGATTTGACATGCAGCCTGGCTCCAGCTTGATTGGTCATGCAGCATGGCTAAGGATCCATTAGTCTTTAAACATGCAGCGCAGCTGAGGATCTATTAGTCATTAAACATGTAGCGTGGCTGAGGATCCATTAGTCATTGAACATGTAGCGTGGCTGAGGATCCATTGGTCTTTGAACATGCAGCGCCACTGAGGATCTATTAGTCTTTAAACATGTAACGTGGCTGAGGATCTATTAGTCATTGAACATGTAGCGCGGCTGAGGATCCATTAGTCATTGGATACGTAGTGCGGCTGGGGATCCATTAGTCATTGAACATGTAGCGTGGCTGAGGATCTATCAGTCATTGAACATGCAGCATTGCTGAGGATCCATTAGTCATTGAACATGCAGCGCGGCTTAGGATCTATTAGTCATTTAACATGCAGCACGGCTGAGGATCCATTAGTCTTTGAACATGCAGCGCCACTGAGGATCTATTAGTCTTTGAACATGCAGCGCAGCTGATGATCCATTAGTCATTAATCATGTATCACGGCTGAGGATCCATTAGTCATTGAACATGCAGTGCGGCTAAGGATCCATTAGTCATTGAACATGTAGCATGGCTGAGGATCCATTAGTCATTGAACATGTAGCATGGCTGAGGATCCATTAGTCATTGAACATGCAGCGCGGCTGAGGATCTATTAGTCATTTAACATGCAGCACGGCTGAGGATCCATTAGTCTTTGAACATGCATCGCCACTGAGGATCTATTAGTCTTTGAACATGTAACGTGGCTGAGGATCTATTAGTCATTGAACATGTAGCGCGGCTGAGGATCCATTAGTCATTGGATACGTAGCGTGGCTGGGGATCCATTAGTCATTGAACATGTAGCGTGGCTGAGGATCTATCAGTCATTGAACATGCAGCGTGGCTGAGGATCCATTAGTCATTGAGCATGCAGCACGGCTGAGGATCCATTAGTCATTGAACATGTAGCATGGCTGAGGATCCATTAGTCATTGAACATGCAGCGTGGCTGAGGATCCATTAATCATTGATCATGCAGCGCGGCTGAGGATCTATTAGTCATTTAACATGCAGCGCGGCTGAGGATCCACTAATCATTGAACATGCAGTGCAGCTGAGGATCTATCAGTCATTGAACATGCAGCGCCACTGAGGATATATTAGTCTTTGAACATGTAACGTGGCTGAGGATCTGTTAGTCATTGAACATGTAGCGCAGCTGAGGATCCATTAGTCATTGGGATACGTAGCGCGGCTGAGGATCCATTAGTCATTGGACATGTAGCATGGCTGAGGATCTATTAGTCATTGAACATGTAGCGTGGCTGAGGATCTATTAGTCATTGAACATGCAGTGCGGCTGAGGATCCATTAGTCATTGAACATTCAGCGCGACTGAGGATCCCTTAGTCATTGAACATTCAGCGCGGCTGAGGATCCATTAGTCATTGAACATGCAGCGCGGCTGAGGATCCATTAGTCATTGAACATGTAGCGTGGCCGAGGATCCATTAGTCATTGAACATGCAGCGTGGCTGAGGAGTCATTAATCATTGAACATGCAGTGCGGCTGAGGATCTATTAGTCATTGAATATGCAGTGCGGCTAAGGATCCATTAGTCATTGAACATGTAGCACGGCTGAGGATCTATTAGTCATTGAACATGCAGCGCGGCTGAGATCTATTAGTCATTGAACATGCAACGCGGCTGAGGATCTATTAGTCATTGAACATGCAGCGCGGCTGTGGATCCATTAGTCATTAATCATGTAGCACGGCTGAGGGTCCATTAGTCATTGAACATTCAGCGCGGCTAAGGATCCATTAGTCATTGAACATGCAGCGCGGCTGAGGATCCATTAGTCATAGGACATGTAGCACGGCTGAGGATCCATTAGTCATTGGACATGTAGCCCGGCTGAGGATCTATTAGTCATTGACCATGCAGCACGGCTGAGATCTATTAGTCATTGAACATGCAACGCGGCTGAGGATCTATTAGTCATTGAACATGCAGCGCGGCTGTGGATCCATTAGTCATTAATCATGTAGCACGGCTGAGGGTCCATTAGTCATTGAACATTCAGCGCGGCTAAGGATCCATTAGTCATTGAACATGCAGCGCGGCTGAGGATCCATTAGTCATAGGACATGTAGCACGGCTGAGGATCTATTAGTCATTGAACATGCAGCGCGGCTGAGGAACTATTAGTCATTGAACATGCAGCGCAGCTGAGGATCCATTAGTCATTAATCATGTAGCACGGCTGAGGATCCATTAGTCATTGAACATGCAGTGCGGCTAAGGATCCATTAGTCATTGAACATGTAGCATGGCTGAGGATCCATTAGTCATTGAACATGTAGCATGGCTGAGGATCCATTAGTCATTGAACATGCAGCGCGGCTGAGGATCCATTAATCATTGAACATGCAGCGCGGCTGAGGATCTATTAGTCATTTAACATGCAGCGCGGCTGAGGATCCATTAGTCTTTGAACATGCAGCGCCACTGAGGATCTATTAGTCTTTGAACATGTAACGTGGCTGAGGATCTATTAGTCATTGAACATGTAGCGCGGCTGAGGATCCATTAGTCATTGGATACGTAGCGCGGCTGGGGATCCATTAGTCATTGAACATGTAGCGTGGCTGAGGATCTATCAGTCATTGAACATGCAGCGTGGCTGAGGATCCACTAGTCATTGAGCATGCAGCACGGCTGAGGATCCATTAGTCATTGAACATGTAGCATGGCTGAGGATCCATTAGTCATTGAACATGCAGCGCGGCTGAGGATCCATTAATCATTGAACATGCAGTGCGGCTGAGGATCTATTAGTCATTTAACATGCAGCGCGGCTGAGGATCCACTAATCATTTAACATGCAGTGCGGCTGAGGATCTATCAGTCATTGAACATGCAGCGCCACTGAGGATCTATTAGTCTTTGAACATGTAACTTGGCTGAGGATCTATTAGTCATTGAACATGTAGCGCAGCTGAGGATCCATTAGTCATTGGGATACGTAGCGCGGCTGGGGATCCATTAGTCATTGGACATGTAGCATGGCTGAGGATCTATTAGTCATTGAACATGTAGCGTGGCTGAGGATCTATTAGTCATTGAACATGCAGCGCGGCTGAGGATCCATTAGTCATTGAACATTCAGCGCGACTGAGGATCCATTAGTCATTGAACATTCAGCGCGGCTGAGGATCCATTAGTCATTGAACATGCAGCGCGGCTGAGGATCCATTAGTCATTGAACATGTAGCGTGGCCGAGGATCCATTAGTCATTGAACATGCAGCGTGGCTGAGGAGTCATTAATCATTGAACATGCAGTGCGGCTGAGGATCTATTAGTCATTTAACATGCAGTGCGGCTAAGGATCCATTAGTCATGAACATGTAGCACGGCTGAGGATCCATTAGTCATTGAACATGCAGCGCGGCTGAGGATCCATTAGTCATTGTACATGTAGCCCGGCTGAGGATCTATTAGTCATTGACCATGCAGCACGGCTGAGATCTATTAGTCATTGAACATGCAGCGCGGCTGAGGATCTATTAGTCATTGAACATGCAGCGCGGCTGTGGATCCATTAGTCATTAATCATGTAGCACGGCTGAGGGTCCTTTAGTCATTGAACATTCAGCGCGGCTAAGGATCCATTAGTCATTGAACATGCAGCGCGGCTGAGGATCCATTAGTCATAGGACATGTAGCACGGCTGAGGATCTATTAGTCATTGAACATGCAGCGCGGCTGAGGATCTATTAGTCATTGAACATGCAGCGCAGCTGAGGATCCATTAGTCATTAATCATGTAGCACGGCTGAGGATCCATTAGTCATTGAACATGCAGTGCGGCTAAGGATCCATTAGTCATTGAACATGTAGCGTGGCTGAGGATCTATTAGTCATTGAACATGTAGCGTGGCTGAGGATCCATTAGTCATTGGACATGTAGCGTGGCTGAGGATCCATTAGTCATGGACATCTAGCGTGGCTGAGGATCTATTAGTCATTGGACATGTAGCGTGGCTGAGGATCCATTAGTCATTGAACATGTAGGGTGGCTGAGGATCTATTAGTCAATGAACATGTAGAGTGGCTGAGGATCGATTAGTCATTGAGCATGTAGCGTGGCTGAGGATCCATTAGTCATTGAACATATAGCACCGCTGAGGATCTATTAGTCATTGAACATGTAGATTGGCTGAGGATCTATTAGTCACTGAACATGTAGCGCGGCTGAGGATCTATTAGTCATTGAACATGTAGCGTGGATGAGGATCCAGTAGTCATTGGACATGTAGCGTTGCTGAGGATCCATTAGTCATTGAACATGTAGAGTGGCTGAGGATCTATTAGTCATTGAAAATGCAGCGCTGCCGAGGATCTATTAGTCATTGAAAATGTAGCGTGGCTGAGGATGCATTAGTCATTGAACATGTAGCATGGCTAAGGATCTATTTATTAGTCATTGAACATGTAGCGCAGCTCAGGATCCATTAGTCATTGGATATGTAGCACGGCTGAGGATCCATTAGTCATTGGACATGTAGCACCGCTGAGGATCTATTAGTCATTGAACATGTAGAGTGGCACAGGATCCATTAGTCATTGAATATGTAGCGTGGCTGAGGATCTATCAGTCATTGAACTTGTAGCATGGCTGAGGATCCATTAGTCATTGGACATGTAGCGTGGCTGAGGATCCATTAGTCATTGGATATGTAGCGTGGCTGAGGATCTATTAGTCGTTGAACATGGAACATGTAGCGTGGCTGAGTATCCATTAGTCATTGAACATGTAGCGCGGCTGAGGATCTATTAGTCATTGAACATGTAGAGTGGCTGAGGATCTATTATTCATTGAACATGTAGCATGGCTGAGGATCCATTAGTCATTGAACATATAGCGCCACTGAGGATCTATTAGTCATTGAACATGTAGCGCCACTGAGGATCTATTAGTCATTGAACAGGGTGCGTGGCTGAGCATCCATTAGTCATTGAACATGTAGATTGGCTGAGGATCCATTAGAGATTGAACATGTAGCACAGCTGAGGATCTATTAGTCATTGGACATGTAGCTTGGCTCCAGATCACTTGTTGATTGGACATGCAGCCTGGCTCCAGCTTGATTGGTCATGCAGCGTGGCTAAGGATCCATTAGTCATTGGACATGTAGCGCCGCTGAGGATCTATTAGTAATTGAACATGTAGCGTGGCTGAGGATCCATTAGTCATTGAACATGTAGCACCGCTGAGGATCAATTAGTCATTGAACATGTAGCGCGGCTGAGGATCCATTAGTCATTGAACATGCAGCGCGGCTGAGGATCCATTAGTCATAGGACATGTAGCACGGCTGAGGATCTATTAGTCATTGAACATGCAGCGCGGCTGAGGAACTATTAGTCATTGAACATGCAGCGCAGCTGAGGATCCATTAGTCATTAATCATGTAGCACGGCTGAGGATCCATTAGTCATTGAACATGCAGTGCGGCTAAGGATCCATTAGTCATTGAACATGTAGCATGGCTGAGGATCCATTAGTCATTGAACATGTAGCATGGCTGAGGATCCATTAGTCATTGAACATGCAGCGCGGCTGAGGATCCATTAATCATTGAACATGCAGCGCGGCTGAGGATCTATTAGTCATTTAACATGCAGCGCGGCTGAGGATCCATTAGTCTTTGAACATGCAGCGCCACTGAGGATCTATTAGTCTTTGAACATGTAACGTGGCTGAGGATCTATTAGTCATTGAACATGTAGCGCGGCTGAGGATCCATTAGTCATTGGATACGTAGCGCGGCTGGGGATCCATTAGTCATTGAACATGTAGCGTGGCTGAGGATCTATCAGTCATTGAACATGCAGCGTGGCTGAGGATCCACTAGTCATTGAGCATGCAGCACGGCTGAGGATCCATTAGTCATTGAACATGTAGCATGGCTGAGGATCCATTAGTCATTGAACATGCAGCGCGGCTGAGGATCCATTAATCATTGAACATGCAGTGCGGCTGAGGATCTATTAGTCATTTAACATGCAGCGCGGCTGAGGATCCACTAATCATTTAACATGCAGTGCGGCTGAGGATCTATCAGTCATTGAACATGCAGCGCCACTGAGGATCTATTAGTCTTTGAACATGTAACGTGGCTGAGGATCTATTAGTCATTGAACATGTAGCGCAGCTGAGGATCCATTAGTCATTGGGATACGTAGCGCGGCTGGGGATCCATTAGTCATTGGACATGTAGCATGGCTGAGGATCTATTAGTCATTGAACATGTAGCGTGGCTGAGGATCTATTAGTCATTGAACATGCAGCGCGGCTGAGGATCCATTAGTCATTGAACATTCAGCGCGACTGAGGATCCATTAGTCATTGAACATTCAGCGCGGCTGAGGATCCATTAGTCATTGAACATGCAGCGCGGCTGAGGATCCATTAGTCATTGAACATGTAGCGTGGCCGAGGATCCATTAGTCATTGAACATGCAGCGTGGCTGAGGAGTCATTAATCATTGAACATGCAGTGCGGCTGAGGATCTATTAGTCATTTAACATGCAGTGCGGCTAAGGATCCATTAGTCATGAACATGTAGCACGGCTGAGGATCCATTAGTCATTGAACATGCAGCGCGGCTGAGGATCCATTAGTCATTGTACATGTAGCCCGGCTGAGGATCTATTAGTCATTGACCATGCAGCACGGCTGAGATCTATTAGTCATTGAACATGCAGCGCGGCTGAGGATCTATTAGTCATTGAACATGCAGCGCGGCTGTGGATCCATTAGTCATTAATCATGTAGCACGGCTGAGGGTCCTTTAGTCATTGAACATTCAGCGCGGCTAAGGATCCATTAGTCATTGAACATGCAGCGCGGCTGAGGATCCATTAGTCATAGGACATGTAGCACGGCTGAGGATCTATTAGTCATTGAACATGCAGCGCGGCTGAGGATCTATTAGTCATTGAACATGCAGCGCAGCTGAGGATCCATTAGTCATTAATCATGTAGCACGGCTGAGGATCCATTAGTCATTGAACATGCAGTGCGGCTAAGGATCCATTAGTCATTGAACATGTAGCGTGGCTGAGGATCTATTAGTCATTGAACATGTAGCGTGGCTGAGGATCCATTAGTCATTGGACATGTAGCGTGGCTGAGGATCCATTAGTCATGGACATCTAGCGTGGCTGAGGATCTATTAGTCATTGGACATGTAGCGTGGCTGAGGATCCATTAGTCATTGAACATGTAGGGTGGCTGAGGATCTATTAGTCAATGAACATGTAGAGTGGCTGAGGATCGATTAGTCATTGAGCATGTAGCGTGGCTGAGGATCCATTAGTCATTGAACATATAGCACCGCTGAGGATCTATTAGTCATTGAACATGTAGATTGGCTGAGGATCTATTAGTCACTGAACATGTAGCGCGGCTGAGGATCTATTAGTCATTGAACATGTAGCGTGGATGAGGATCCAGTAGTCATTGGACATGTAGCGTTGCTGAGGATCCATTAGTCATTGAACATGTAGAGTGGCTGAGGATCTATTAGTCATTGAAAATGCAGCGCTGCCGAGGATCTATTAGTCATTGAAAATTTAGCGTGGCTGAGGATGCATTAGTCATTGAACATGTAGCATGGCTAAGGATCTATTTATTAGTCATTGAACATGTAGCGCAGCTCAGGATCCATTAGTCATTGGATATGTAGCACGGCTGAGGATCCATTAGTCATTGGACATGTAGCACTGCTGAGGATCTATTAGTCATTGAACATGTAGAGTGGCACAGGATCCATTAGTCATTGAATATGTAGCGTGGCTGAGGATCTATCAGTCATTGAACTTGTAGCATGGCTGAGGATCCATTAGTCATTGGACATGTAGCGTGGCTGAGGATCCATTAGTCATTGGATATGTAGCGTGGCTGAGGATCTATTAGTCGTTGAACATGGAACATGTAGCGTGGCTGAGTATCCATTAGTCATTGAACATGTAGCGCGGCTGAGGATCTATTAGTCATTGAACATGTAGAGTGGCTGAGGATCTATTATTCATTGAACATGTAGCATGGCTGAGGATCCATTAGTCATTGAACATATAGCGCCACTGAGGATCTATTAGTCATTGAACATGTAGCGCCACTGAGGATCTATTAGTCATTGAACAGGGTGCGTGGCTGAGCATCCATTAGTCATTGAACATGTAGATTGGCTGAGGATCCATTAGAGATTGAACATGTAGCACAGCTGAGGATCTATTAGTCATTGGACATGTAGCTTGGCTCCAGATCACTTGTTGATTGGACATGCAGCCTGGCTCCAGCTTGATTGGTCATGCAGCGTGGCTAAGGATCCATTAGTCATTGGACATGTAGCGCCGCTGAGGATCTATTAGTAATTGAACATGTAGCGTGGCTGAGGATCCATTAGTCATTGAACATGTAGCACCGCTGAGGATCAATTAGTCATTGAACATGTAGCGCAGCTGAGGATCCATTAGTCATTGGATATGTAGCGCTGCTGAGGATCAATTAGTCACTGGACATGTAGCGCTGCTGAGGATCCATTAGTCATTGGACATGTAGCACCACTGAGGATCCATTAGTCATGGACATCTAGCGTGGCTGAGGATCTATTAGTCATTGGACATGTAGCACTGCTGAGGATCAATTAGTCATTGGACATGTAGCGCTGCTGAGGATCCATTAGTCATTGGACATGTAGCATGGCTGAGGATCCATTTGTCATTGAACATGTAGCGCGGGCTGAGGATCCAATAGTCATTGATCATGTACCGTGGCTGAGGATCTATTAGTCATTGAAAATGTAGCGTGGCTGTGGATCCATTAGTCATTGGAAATGTAGCGTGGCTGAGGATCCATTAGTCATGGACATGTAGCGTGGCTGAGGATCTATTAGTCATTGAACATGTAGCGTGGCTGAGGATCCATTAGTCATTGAACATTTAGCGCGGCTGAGGATCTATTAGTCATTGAACATGTAGCATGGCTGAGGATCCATTAGTCATTGAACATGTAGTGCCACTGAGGATCTATTAGTCATTGAACATGTAGCGCCACTGAGGATCTATTAGTCATTGAACAGGTTGAGTGGCTGAGCATCCATTAGTCATTGAACATGTAGCATGGCTGAGGATCCATTAGTCATTGAACATGTAGCACAGCTGAGGATCTATTAGTCATTGGACATGTAGCCTGGCTCCAGATCACTTGTTGATTGGACATGCAGCCTGGCTCCAGCTTGATTGGTCATGCAGCGTGGCTAAGGATCCATTAGTCATTGGACATGTAGCGCCGCTGAGGATCTATTAGTCATTGAACATGTAGCGTGGCTGAGGATCCATTAGTCATTGAACATGTAGCGCCGCTGAGGATCTATTAGTCATTGAACATGTAGCGTGGCTGATGATCCATTAGTCATTGGACATGTAGCGCTGCTGAGGATCCATTAGTCATTGGACATGTAGCACCGCTGAGGATCTATTAGTCATTGATCACATACCGTGGCTAAGGATCTATTAGTCATTGAACATGTAGCGCGGCTGAGGATCCATTAGTCATTGAACATGTAGCGTGGCTGAGGATCTATTAGTCATTGAACATGTAGAGTGGCTGAGGATCCATTCGTCATTGAACATGTAACGCCGCTGAGAATCTATGAGTCATTGAACATGTAGCGCAGCTGAGGATCCATTTGTCATTGAACATGTAGTGTGGCTGAGGATCTATTAGTCATTGAACATGCAGCGCGGCTGAGGATCCATTAGTCGTTGGACATGTAGCGCCGCTGAGTATCTATTGGTCATTGAACATGTAGAGTGGCTGAGAATCTATTAGTCATTGAACATATAGAGTGGCTGAGGATCTATTAGTCATTGAATAAGTAGGGTGGCTGAGGATCTATTAGTCATTGAACATGTAGCGTGGCTGAAGATCCAATAGTCATTGGACATGTAGCGTGGCTAAAGATCCATTAGTCATTGGACATGTAGCGTGGCTGAGGATCTATTAGTCATTGAACATGTAGCGTGGCTGAGGATCCATTAGTCATTGAACATGTAGGGTGGCTGAGGATCTATTAGTCAATGAACATGTAGAGTTGCTGAGGATCTATTAGTCATTGAGCATGTAGCATGGCTGAGGATCCATTCGTCATTGAACATATAGCACCGCTGAGGATCTATTAGTCATTGAACATGTAGATTGGCTGAGGATCTATTAGTCACTGAACATGTAGCGCGGCTGAGGATCTATTAGTCATTAGACATGTAGCGCGGCTGAGGATCCATTAGTCATTGAACATGTAGCGTGCCTGAGGATCCATTAGTCATTGAACATGTAGGGCGGCTGAGGATCTATTAGTCATTGAACATGTAGCGCGGCTGAGGATCTATTAGTCATTGAACATGCAGCGCGGCTGAGGGTCCATTAGTCATTGGACATGTAGCGCGGCTGAGGATACATTAGTCATTAAACATGGAGCGCGGCTGAGGATCTATTAGTCATCAGACATGTAGCGCGGCTGAGGATCCATTAGTCATTGAATATGTAGCGCGGCTGAGGATCCATTTGTCATTGGACATGTAGTGCCGCTGAGGATCCATTAGTCATTGAACATGTAGCGCGGCTGAGGATCTATTAGTCATTGAACATGCAGCGCGGCTGAGGGTCCATTAGTCATTGGACATGTAGCGCGGCTGAGGATCCATTAGTCATTGAACATGGAGCGCGTCTGAGGATCTATTAGTCATCAGACATGTAGCGCGGATGAGGATCCATTAGTCATTGAATATGTAGCGCGGCTGAGGATCCATTTGTCATTGGACATGTAGTGCCGCTGAGGATCTATTAGTCATTGGACATGTAGCGTGGCTGAGGATCCATTAGTAATTGAACGTGAAGCGCGACTGAGGATCTATTAGTCATTGATCATGTAGCGTGGCTGAGGATCCATTAGTAATTGAATATGTAGCGCCGCTGAGGATCTATTAGTCATTGAACATGTAGAGTGGCTGAGGATGCATTAGTCATTGGACATGTAGCGTTGCTGAGGATCCATTAGTCATTGAACATGTAGCGCGGCTGAGGATCCATTAGTCATTGGACATGTAGCGCGGCTGAGGATCCATTAGTCATTGAACATGTAGCGCGGCTGAGGATCTATTAGTCATCAGACATGTAGCACGGCTGAGGATCCATTAGTCATTGGACATGTAGCACGGCTGAGGATCCATTAGTCATTGAACATGTAGCGCGTCTGAGGATCTATTAGTCATCAGACATGTAGCGCGGCTGAGGATCCATTAGTAATTGAATATGAAGCGCAACTGAAGATCTATTAGTCATTGAACATGTAGCGCAGCTGAGGATCCATTAGTCATTGGACATGTAGCGCGGCTGAGGATCCATTAGTCATTGAACATGTAGCGCTGCTGAGGATCTATTAGTCATCAGACATGTAGCGCGGCTGAGGATCCATTAGTCATTGAACATGTAGCGCAGCTGAGGATCCATTAGTCATTGAACATGTGGCGCGGCTGAGGATCTATTAGTCATTAGACATGTAGCCTGGCTCCAGATCCCTTGTTGATTGGACATGCAGCCTGGCTCCAGCTTGATTGGTCATGCAGCGTGGCTAAGGATCCATTAGTCATTGGACATGTAGCGCCGCTGAGGATCTATTAGTCACTGAACATGTAGCGTGGCTGAGGATCCATTAGTCATTGAACATGTAGTGCCGCTGAGGATCTATTAGTCATTCAACATATAGAGTGGCTGAGGATCTTTTAGTCATTGAATATGCAGCGCGGCTGAGGATCCATTAGTCATTGAACATGCAGCATGGCTGAGGATCTATTAGTCATTGAACATGTAGCGCGGCTGAGGATCTATTAGTCATTGGACATGTAGCCTGGCTCCAGATACCTTGTTGATTTGACATGCAGCCTGGCTCCAGCTTGATTGGTCATGCAGCATGGCTAAGGATCCATTAGTCATTGGACATGTAGCGCCGCTGAGGATCTATTAGTCACTGAACATGTAGCGTGGCTGAGGATCCATTAGTCATTGAACATGTAGTGCCGCTGAGGATCTATTAGTCATTCAACATATAGAGTGGCTGAGGATCTTTTAGTCATTGAATATGCAGTGCGGCTGAGGATCCATTAGTCATTGAACATGCAGCATGGCTGAGGATCCATTAGTCATTGAACATGTAGCGTGGCTGAGGGTCCATTAGTCATTGGACATGTAGCGTGGTTGAGGATCCATTAGTCATTGGATATGTGGTGCTGCTGAGAATCCAATAGTCATTGAACATGTAGCGCGGCTGAGGATCCATTAGTCACTGAACATGTAGCGCAGCTGAAGATCCATTAGTCATTGGACATGTGGCGACGCTGAGGATCCATTATTCATTGAACATGTAGAGTGGCTGAGGATCTATTAGTCATTGAATATGCAGCGCGGCTGAGGATCCATTAGTCATTGAACATGCAGCATGGCTGAGGATCTATTAGTCATTGAACATGTAGCGCGGCTGAGGATCTATTAGTCATTGGACATGTAGCCTGGCTCCAGATACCTTGTTGATTTGACATGCAGCCTGGCTCCAGCTTGATTGGTCATGCAGCATGGCTAAGGATCCATTAGTCTTTAAACATGCAGCGCAGCTGAGGATCTATTAGTCATTAAACATGTAGCATGGCTGAGGATCCATTAGTCATTGAACATGTAGCGTGGCTGAGGATCCATTGGTCTTTGAACATGCAGCGCCACTGAGGATCTATTAGTCTTTAAACATGTAACGTGGCTGAGGATCTATTAGTCATTGAACATGTAGCGCGGCTGAGGATCCATTAGTCATTGGATACGTAGTGCGGCTGGGGATCCATTAGTCATTGAACATGTAGCGTGGCTGAGGATCTATCAGTCATTGAACATGCAGCATTGCTGAGGATCCATTAGTCATTGAACATGCAGTGCGGCTTAGGATCTATTAGTCATTTAACATGCAGCACGGCTGAGGATCCATTAGTCTTTGAACATGCAGCGCCACTGAGGATCTATTAGTCTTTGAACATGCAGCGCAGCTGAGGATCCATTAGTCATTAATCATGTAGCACGGCTGAGGATCCATTAGTCATTGAACATGCAGTGCGGCTAAGGATCCATTAGTCATTGAACATGTAGCATGGCTGAGGATCCATTAGTCATTGAACATGTAGCATGGCTGAGGATCCATTAGTCATTGAACATGCAGCGCGGCTGAGGATCCATTAATCATTGAACATGCAGCGCGGCTGAGGATCTATTAGTCATTTAACATGCAGCACGGCTGAGGATCCATTAGTCTTTGAACATGCATCGCCACTGAGGATCTATTAGTCTTTGAACATGTAACGTGGCTGAGGATCTATTAGTCATTGAACATGTAGCGCGGCTGAGGATCCATTAGTCATTGGATACGTAGCGCGGCTGAGGATCCATTAGTCATTGAACATGTAGCGTGGCTGAGGATCTATCAGTCATTGAACATGCAGCGTGGCTGAGGATCCATTAGTCATTGAGCATGCAGCACGGCTGAGGATCCATTAGTCATTGAACATGTAGCATGGCTGAGGATCCATTAGTCATTGAACATGCAGCGCGGCTGAGGATCCATTAATCATTGATCATGCAGCGCGGCTGAGGATCTATTAGTCATTTAACATGCAGCGCGGCTGAGGATCCACTAATCATTGAACATGCAGTGCAGCTGAGGATCTATCAGTCATTGAACATGCAGCGCCACTGAGGATATATTAGTCTTTGAACATGTAACGTGGCTGAGGATCTGTTAGTCATTGAACATGTAGCGCAGCTGAGGATCCATTAGTCATTGGGATACGTAGCGCGGCTGAGGATCCATTAGTCATTGAACATGTAGAGTGGCTGAGGATCTATTAGTCATTGAATATGCAGCGCGGCTGAGGATCCATTAGTCATTGAACATGCAGCATGGCTGAGGATCTATTAGTCATTGAACATGTAGCGCGGCTGAGGATCTATTAGTCATTGGACATGTAGCCTGGCTCCAGATACCTTGTTGATTTGACATGCAGCCTGGCTCCAGCTTGATTGGTCATGCAGCATGGCTAAGGATCCATTAGTCTTTAAACATGCAGCGCAGCTGAGGATCTATTAGTCATTAAACATGTAGCGTGGCTGAGGATCCATTAGTCATTGAACATGTAGCGTGGCTGAGGATCCATTGGTCTTTGAACATGCAGTGCCACTGAGGATCTATTAGTCTTTAAACATGTAACGTGGCTGAGGATCTATTAGTCATTGAACATGTAGCGCGGCTGAGGATCCATTAGTCATTGGATACGTAGTGCGGCTGGGGATCCATTAGTCATTGAACATGTAGCGTGGCTGAGGATCTATCAGTCATTGAACATGCAGCATTGCTGAGGATCCATTAGTCATTGAACATGCAGCGCGGCTTAGGATCTATTAGTCATTTAACATGCAGCACGGCTGAGGATCCATTAGTCTTTGAACATGCAGCGCCACTGAGGATCTATTAGTCTTTGAACATGCAGCGCAGCTGAGGATCCATTAGTCATTAATCATGTAGCACGGCTGAGAATCCATTAGTCATTGAACATGCAGTGCGGCTAAGGATCCATTAGTCATTGAACATGTAGCATGGCTGAGGATCCATTAGTCATTGAACAGGTTGAGTGGCTGAGCATCCATTAGTCATTGAACATGTAGCATGGCTGAGGATCCATTAGTCATTGAACATGTAGCACAGCTGAGGATCTATTAGTCATTGGACATGTAGCCTGGCTCCAGATCACTTGTTGATTGGACATGCAGCCTGGCTCCAGCTTGATTGGTCATGCAGCGTGGCTAAGTATCCATTAGTCATTGGACATGTAGCGCCGCTGAGGATCTATTAGTCACTGAACATGTAGCGTGGCTGAGGATCCATTAGTCATTGAACATGTAGTGCCGCTGAGGATCTATTAGTCATTCAACATATAGAGTGGCTGAGGATCTTTTAGTCATTGGACATGTAGCATGGCTGAGGATCCATTAGTCATTGAACATGTAGCGTGGCTGAGGGTCCATTAGTCATTGGACATGTAGCGTGGTTGAGGATCCATTAGTCATTGGACATGTAGCGTGGCTGAGGATACAATAGTCATTGAACTTTTAGCGTGGCTGAGGATCCATTAGTCATTGGATATGTGGTGCTGCTGAGAATCCAATAGTCATTGAACATGTAGCGCGGCTGAGGATCCATTAGTCACTAAACATGTAGCGCAGCTGAAGATCCATTAGTCATTGGACATGTGGCGACGCTGAGGATCCATTATTCATTGAACATGTAGAGTGGCTGAGGATCTATTAGTCATTGAATATGCAGCGCAGCTGAGGATCCATTAGTCATTGAACATGCAGCATGGCTGAGGATCTATTAGTCATTGAACATGTAGCGCGGCTGAGGATCTATTAGTCATTGGACATGTAGCCTGGCTCCAGATACCTTGTTGATTTGACATGCAGCCTGGCTCCAGCTTGATTGGTCATGCAGCATGGCTAAGGATCCATTAGTCTTTAAACATGCAGCGCAGCTGAGGATCTATTAGTCATTAAACATGTAGCGTGGCTGAGGATCCATTAGTCATTGAACATGTAGCGTGGCTGAGGATCCATTGGTCTTTGAACATGCAGCGCCACTGAGGATCTATTAGTCTTTAAACATGTAACGTGGCTGAGGATCTATTAGTCATTGAACATGTAGCGCGGCTGAGGATCCATTAGTCATTGGATACGTAGTGCGGCTGGGGATCCATTAGTCATTGAACATGTAGCGTGGCTGAGGATCTATCAGTCATTGAACATGCAGCATTGCTGAGGATCCATTAGTCATTGAACATGCAGCGCGGCTTAGGATCTATTAGTCATTTAACATGCAGCACGGCTGAGGATCCATTAGTCTTTGAACATGCAGCGCCACTGAGGATCTATTAGTCTTTGAACATGCAGCGCAGCTGATGATCCATTAGTCATTAATCATGTATCACGGCTGAGGATCCATTAGTCATTGAACATGCAGTGCGGCTAAGGATCCATTAGTCATTGAACATGTAGCATGGCTGAGGATCCATTAGTCATTGAACATGTAGCATGGCTGAGGATCCATTAGTCATTGAACATGCAGCGCGGCTGAGGATCTATTAGTCATTTAACATGCAGCACGGCTGAGGATCCATTAGTCTTTGAACATGCATCACCACTGAGGATCTATTAGTCTTTGAACATGTAACGTGGCTGAGGATCTATTAGTCATTGAACATGTAGCGCGGCTGAGGATCCATTAGTCATTGGATACGTAGCGTGGCTGGGGATCCATTAGTCATTGAACATGTAGCGTGGCTGAGGATCTATCAGTCATTGAACATGCAGCGTGGCTGAGGATCCATTAGTCATTGAGCATGCAGCACGGCTGAGGATCCATTAGTCATTGAACATGTAGCATGGCTGAGGATCCATTAGTCATTGAACATGCAGCGTGGCTGAGGATCCATTAATCATTGATCATGCAGCGCGGCTGAGGATCTATTAGTCATTTAACATGCAGCGCGGCTGAGGATCCACTAATCATTGAACATGCAGTGCAGCTGAGGATCTATCAGTCATTGAACATGCAGCGCCACTGAGGATATATTAGTCTTTGAACATGTAACGTGGCTGAGGATCTGTTAGTCATTGAACATGTAGCGCAGCTGAGGATCCATTAGTCATTGGGATACGTAGCGCGGCTGAGGATCCATTAGTCATTGGACATGTAGCATGGCTGAGGATCTATTAGTCATTGAACATGTAGCGTGGCTGAGGATCTATTAGTCATTGAACATGCAGTGCGGCTGAGGATCCATTAGTCATTGAACATTCAGCGCGACTGAGGATCCCTTAGTCATTGAACATTCAGCGCGGCTGAGGATCCATTAGTCATTGAACATGCAGCGCGGCTGAGGATCCATTAGTCATTGAACATGTAGCGTGGCCGAGGATCCATTAGTCATTGAACATGCAGCGTGGCTGAGGAGTTATTAATCATTGAACATGCAGTGCGGCTGAGGATCTATTAGTCATTGAATATGCAGTGCGGCTAAGGATCTATTAGTCATTGAACATGTAGCACGGCTGAGGATCTATTAGTCATTGAACATGCAGCGCGGCTGAGATCTATTAGTCATTGAACATGCAACGCGGCTGAGGATCTATTAGTCATTGAACATGCAGCGCGGCTGTGGATCCATTAGTCATTAATCATGTAGCACGGCTGAGGGTCCATTAGTCATTGAACATTCAGCGCGGCTAAGGATCCATTAGTCATTGAACATGCAGCGCGGCTGAGGATCCATTAGTCATAGGACATGTAGCACGGCTGAGGATCCATTAGTCATTGGACATGTAGCCCGGCTGAGGATCTATTAGTCATTGACCATGCAGCACGGCTGAGATCTATTAGTCATTGAACATGCAACGCGGCTGAGGATCTATTAGTCATTGAACATGCAGCGCGGCTGTGGATCCATTAGTCATTAATCATGTAGCACGGCTGAGGGTCCATTAGTCATTGAACATTCAGCGCGGCTAAGGATCCATTAGTCATTGAACATGCAGCGCGGCTGAGGATCCATTAGTCATAGGACATGTAGCACGGCTGAGGATCTAATAGTCATTGAACATGCAGCGCGGCTGAGGAACTATTAGTCATTGAACATGCAGCGCAGCTGAGGATCCATTAGTCATTAATCATGTAGCACGGCTGAGGATCCATTAGTCATTGAACATGCAGTGCGGCTAAGGATCCATTAGTCATTGAACATGTAGCATGGCTGAGGATCCATTAGTCATTGAACATGTAGCATGGCTGAGGATCCATTAGTCATTGAACATGCAGCGCGGCTGAGGATCCATTAATCATTGAACATGCAGCGCGGCTGAGGATCTATTAGTCATTTAACATGCAGCGCGGCTGAGGATCCATTAGTCTTTGAACATGCAGCGCCACTGAGGATCTATTAGTCTTTGAACATGTAACGTGGCTGAGGATCTATTAGTCATTGAACATGTAGCGCGGCTGAGGATCCATTAGTCATTGGATACGTAGCGCGGCTGGGGATCCATTAGTCATTGAACATGTAGCGTGGCTGAGGATCTATCAGTCATTGAACATGCAGCGTGGCTGAGGATCCACTAGTCATTGAGCATGCAGCACGGCTGAGGATCCATTAGTCATTGAACATGTAGCATGGCTGAGGATCCATTAGTCATTGAACATGCAGCGCGGCTGAGGATCCATTAATCATTGAACATGCAGTGCGGCTAAGGATCTATTAGTCATTTAACATGCAGCGCGGCTGAGGATCCACTAATCATTTAACATGCAGTGCGGCTGAGGATCTATCAGTCATTGAACATGCAGCGCCACTGAGGATCTATTAGTCTTTGAACATGTAACGTGGCTGAGGATCTATTAGTCATTGAACATGTAGCGCAGCTGAGGATCCATTAGTCATTGGGATACGTAGCGCGGCTGGGGATCCATTAGTCATTGGACATGTAGCATGGCTGAGGATCTATTAGTCATTGAACATGTAGCGTGGCTGAGGATCTATTAGTCATTGAACATGCAGCGCGGCTGAGGATCCATTAGTCATTGAACATTCAGCGCGACTGAGGATCCATTAGTCATTGAACATTCAGCGCGGCTGAGGATCCATTAGTCATTGAACATGCAGCGCGGCTGAGGATCCATTAGTCATTGAACATGTAGCGTGGCCGAGGATCCATTAGTCATTGAACATGCAGCGTGGCTGAGGAGTCATTAATCATTGAACATGCAGTGCGGCTGAGGATCTATTAGTCATTTAACATGCAGTGCGGCTAAGGATCCATTAGTCATGAACATGTAGCACGGCTGAGGATCCATTAGTCATTGAACATGCAGCGCGGCTGAGGATCCATTAGTCATTGTACATGTAGCCCGGCTGAGGATCTATTAGTCATTGACCATGCAGCACGGCTGAGATCTATTAGTCATTGAACATGCAGCGCGGCTGAGGATCTATTAGTCATTGAACATGCAGCGCGGCTGTGGATCCATTAGTCATTAATCATGTAGCACGGCTGAGGGTCCTTTAGTCATTGAACATTCAGCGCGGCTAAGGATCCATTAGTCATTGAACATGCAGCGCGGCTGAGGATCCATTAGTCATAGGACATGTAGCACGGCTGAGGATCTATTAGTCATTGAACATGCAGCGCGGCTGAGGATCTATTAGTCATTGAACATGCAGCGCAGCTGAGGATCCATTAGTCATTAATCATGTAGCACGGCTGAGGATCCATTAGTCATTGAACATGCAGTGCGGCTAAGGATCCATTAGTCATTGAACATGTAGCGTGGCTGAGGATCTATTAGTCATTGAACATGTAGCGTGGCTGAGGATCCATTAGTCATTGGACATGTAGCGTGGCTGAGGATCCATTAGTCATGGACATCTAGCGTGGCTGAGGATCTATTAGTCATTGGACATGTAGCGTGGCTGAGGATCCATTAGTCATTGAACATGTAGGGTGGCTGAGGATCTATTAGTCAATGAACATGTAGAGTGGCTGAGGATCGATTTGTCATTGAGCATGTAGCGTGGCTGAGGATCCATTAGTCATTGAACATATAGCACCGCTGAGGATCTATTAGTCATTGAACATGTAGATTGGCTGAGGATCTATTAGTCACTGAACATGTAGCGCGGCTGAGGATCTATTAGTCATTGAACATGTAGCGTGGATGAGGATCCAGTAGTCATTGGACATGTAGCGTGGCTGAGGATCCATTAGTCATTGAACATGTAGAGTGGCTGAGGATCTATTAGTCATTGAAAATGCAGCGCTGCCGAGGATCTATTAGTCATTGAAAATTTAGCGTGGCTGAGGATGCATTAGTCATTGAACATGTAGCATGGCTAAGGATCTATTTATTAGTCATTGAACATGTAGCGCAGCTCAGGATCCATTAGTCATTGGATATGTAGCACGGCTGAGGATCCATTAGTCATTGGACATGTAGCACCGCTGAGGATCTATTAGTCATTGAACATGTAGAGTGGCACAGGATCCATTAGTCATTGAATATGTAGCGTGGCTGAGGATCTATCAGTCATTGAACTTGTAGCATGGCTGAGGATCCATTAGTCATTGGACATGTAGCGTGGCTGAGGATCCATTAGTCATTGGATATGTAGCGTGGCTGAGGATCTATTAGTCGTTGAACATGGAACATGTAGCGTGGCTGAGTATCCATTAGTCATTGAACATGTAGCGCGGCTGAGGATCTATTAGTCATTGAACATGTAGAGTGGCTGAGGATCTATTATTCATTGAACATGTAGCATGGCTGAGGATCCATTAGTCATTGAACATATAGCGCCACTGAGGATCTATTAGTCATTGAACATGTAGCGCCACTGAGGATCTATTAGTCATTGAACAGGGTGCGTGGCTGAGCATCCATTAGTCATTGAACATGTAGATTGGCTGAGGATCCATTAGAGATTGAACATGTAGCACAGCTGAGGATCTATTAGTCATTGGACATGTAGCTTGGCTCCAGATCACTTGTTGATTGGACATGCAGCCTGGCTCCAGCTTGATTGGTCATGCAGCGTGGCTAAGGATCCATTAGTCATTGGACATGTAGCGCCGCTGAGGATCTATTAGTAATTGAACATGTAGCGTGGCTGAGGATCCATTAGTCATTGAACATGTAGCACCGCTGAGGATCAATTAGTCATTGAACATGTAGCGCGGCTGAGGATCCATTAGTCATTGGATATGTAGCGCTGCTGAGGATCAATTAGTCACTGGACATGTAGCGCTGCTGAGGATCCATTAGTCATTGGACATGTAGCACCACTGAGGATCTATTAGTCAATGAACATGTAGTGCGGGCTGAGGATCCAATAGTCATTGATCATGTACCGTGGCTGAGGATCTATTAGTCATTGAACATGTAGAGTGGCTGAGGATCTATTAGTCATTGAACATGTAGCGTGGCTGAGGATCTATTAGTCATTGAACATGTAGCGTGGCTGAGGATCCATTAGTCATTGGACATGTAGCGTGGCTGAGGATCCATTAGTCATGGACATCTAGCGTGGCTGAGGATCTATTAGTCATTGGACATGTAGCACTGCTGAGGATCAATTAGTCATTGGACATGTAGCGCTGCTGAGGATCCATTAGTCATTGGACATGTAGCATGGCTGAGGATCCATTTGTCATTGAACATGTAGCGCGGGCTGAGGATCCAATAGTCATTGATCATGTACCGTGGCTGAGGATCTATTAGTCATTGAAAATGTAGCGTGGCTGTGGATCCATTAGTCATTGGAAATGTAGCGTGGCTGAGGATCCATTAGTCATGGACATGTAGCGTGGCTGAGGATCTATTAGTCATTGAACATGTAGCGTGGCTGAGGATCCATTAGTCATTGAACATTTAGCGCGGCTGAGGATCTATTAGTCATTGAACATGTAGCATGGCTGAGGATCCATTAGTCATTGAACATGTAGTGCCACTGAGGATCTATTAGTCATTGAACATGTAGCGCCACTGAGGATCTATTAGTCATTGAACAGGTTGAGTGGCTGAGCATCCATTAGTCATTGAACATGTAGCATGGCTGAGGATCCATTAGTCATTGAACATGTAGCACAGCTGAGGATCTATTAGTCATTGGACATGTAGCCTGGCTCCAGATCACTTGTTGATTGGACATGCAGCCTGGCTCCAGCTTGATTGGTCATGCAGCGTGGCTAAGGATCCATTAGTCATTGGACATGTAGCGCCGCTGAGGATCTATTAGTCATTGAACATGTAGCGTGGCTGAGGATCCATTAGTCATTGAACATGTAGCGCCGCTGAGGATCTATTAGTCATTGAACATGTAGCGTGGCTGATGATCCATTAGTCATTGGACATGTAGCGCTGCTGAGGATCAATTAGTCATTGGACATGTAGCACCGCTGAGGATCTATTAGTCATTGATCACATACCGTGGCTAAGGATCTATTAGTCATTGAACATGTAGCGCGGCTGAGGATCCATTAGTCATTGAACATGTAGCGTGGCTGAGGATCTATTAGTCATTGAACATGTAGAGTGGCTGAGGATCCATTCGTCATTGAACATGTAACGCCGCTGAGAATCTATGAGTCATTGAACATGTAGCGCAGCTGAGGATCCATTTGTCATTGAACATGTAGTGTGGCTGAGGATCTATTAGTCATTGAACATGCAGCGCGGCTGAGGATCCATTAGTCGTTGGACATGTAGCGCCGCTGAGTATCTATTGGTCATTGAACATGTAGAGTGGCTGAGAATCTATTAGTCATTGAACATATAGAGTGGCTGAGGATCTATTAGTCATTGAATAAGTAGGGTGGCTGAGGATCTATTAGTCATTGAACATGTAGCGTGGCTGAAGATCCAATAGTCATTGGACATGTAGCGTGGCTAAAGATCCATTAGTCATTGGACATGTAGCGTGGCTGAGGATCTATTAGTCATTGAACATGTAGCGTGGCTGAGGATCCATTAGTCATTGAACATGTAGGGTGGCTGAGGATCTATTAGTCAATGAACATGTAGAGTTGCTGAGGATCTATTAGTCATTGAGCATGTAGCATGGCTGAGGATCCATTCGTCATTGAACATATAGCACCGCTGAGGATCTATTAGTCATTGAACATGTAGATTGGCTGAGGATCTATTAGTCACTGAACATGTAGCGCGGCTGAGGATCTATTAGTCATTAGACATGTAGCGCGGCTGAGGATCCATTAGTCATTGAACATGTAGCGTGCCTGAGGATCCATTAGTCATTGAACATGTAGGGCGGCTGAGGATCTATTAGTCATTGAACATGTAGCGCGGCTGAGGATCTATTAGTCATTGAACATGCAGCGCGGCTGAGGGTCCATTAGTCATTGGACATGTAGCGCGGCTGAGGATACATTAGTCATTAAACATGGAGCGCGGCTGAGGATCTATTAGTCATCAGACATGTAGCGCGGCTGAGGATCCATTAGTCATTGAATATGTAGCGCGGCTGAGGATCCATTTGTCATTGGACATGTAGTGCCGCTGAGGATCCATTAGTCATTGAACATGTAGCGCGGCTGAGGATCTATTAGTCATTGAACATGCAGCGCGGCTGAGGGTCCATTAGTCATTGGACATGTAGCGCGGCTGAGGATCCATTAGTCATTGAACATGGAGCGCGTCTGAGGATCTATTAGTCATCAGACATGTAGCGCGGCTGAGGATCCATTAGTCATTGAATATGTAGCGCGGCTGAGGATCCATTTGTCATTGGACATGTAGTGCCGCTGAGGATCTATTAGTCATTGGACATGTAGCGTGGCTGAGGATCCATTAGTAATTGAACGTGAAGCGCGACTGAGGATCTATTAGTCATTGATCATGTAGCGTGGCTGAGGATCCATTAGTAATTGAATATGTAGCGCCGCTGAGGATCTATTAGTCATTGAACATGTAGAGTGGCTGAGGATGCATTAGTCATTGGACATGTAGCGTTGCTGAGGATCCATTAGTCATTGAACATGTAGCGCGGCTGAGGATCCATTAGTCATTGGACATGTAGCGCGGCTGAGGATCCATTAGTCATTGAACATGTAGCGCGGCTGAGGATCTATTAGTCATCAGACATGTAGCACGGCTGAGGATCCATTAGTCATTGGACATGTAGCACGGCTGAGGATCCATTAGTCATTGAACATGTAGCGCGTCTGAGGATCTATTAGTCATCAGACATGTAGCGCGGCTGAGGATCCATTAGTAATTGAATATGAAGCGCAACTGAAGATCTATTAGTCATTGAACATGTAGCGCAGCTGAGGATCCATTAGTCATTGGACATGTAGCGCGGCTGAGGATCCATTAGTCATTGAACATGTAGCGCTGCTGAGGATCTATTAGTCATCAGACATGTAGCGCGGCTGAGGATCCATTAGTCATTGAACATGTAGCGCAGCTGAGGATCCATTAGTCATTGAACATGTGGCGCGGCTGAGGATCTATTAGTCATTAGACATGTAGCCTGGCTCCAGATCCCTTGTTGATTGGACATGCAGCCTGGCTCCAGCTTGATTGGTCATGCAGCGTGGCTAAGGATCCATTAGTCATTGGACATGTAGCGCCGCTGAGGATCTATTAGTCACTGAACATGTAGCGTGGCTGAGGATCCATTAGTCATTGAACATGTAGTGCCGCTGAGGATCTATTAGTCATTCAACATATAGAGTGGCTGAGGATCTTTTAGTCATTGAATATGCAGCGCGGCTGAGGATCCATTAGTCATTGAACATGCAGCATGGCTGAGGATCTATTAGTCATTGAACATGTAGCGCGGCTGAGGATCTATTAGTCATTGGACATGTAGCCTGGCTCCAGATACCTTGTTGATTTGACATGCAGCCTGGCTCCAGCTTGATTGGTCATGCAGCATGGCTAAGGATCCATTAGTCATTGGACATGTAGCGCCGCTGAGGATCTATTAGTCACTGAACATGTAGCGTGGCTGAGGATCCATTAGTCATTGAACATGTAGTGCCGCTGAGGATCTATTAGTCATTCAACATATAGAGTGGCTGAGGATCTTTTAGTCATTGAATATGCAGTGCGGCTGAGGATCCATTAGTCATTGAACATGCAGCATGGCTGAGGATCCATTAGTCATTGAACATGTAGCGTGGCTGAGGGTCCATTAGTCATTGGACATGTAGCGTGGTTGAGGATCCATTAGTCATTGGATATGTGGTGCTGCTGAGAATCCAATAGTCATTGAACATGTAGCGCGGCTGAGGATCCATTAGTCACTGAACATGTAGCGCAGCTGAAGATCCATTAGTCATTGGACATGTGGCGACGCTGAGGATCCATTATTCATTGAACATGTAGAGTGGCTGAGGATCTATTAGTCATTGAATATGCAGCGCGGCTGAGGATCCATTAGTCATTGAACATGCAGCATGGCTGAGGATCTATTAGTCATTGAACATGTAGCGCGGCTGAGGATCTATTAGTCATTGGACATGTAGCCTGGCTCCAGATACCTTGTTGATTTGACATGCAGCCTGGCTCCAGCTTGATTGGTCATGCAGCATGGCTAAGGATCCATTAGTCTTTAAACATGCAGCGCAGCTGAGGATCTATTAGTCATTAAACATGTAGCATGGCTGAGGATCCATTAGTCATTGAACATGTAGCGTGGCTGAGGATCCATTGGTCTTTGAACATGCAGCGCCACTGAGGATCTATTAGTCTTTAAACATGTAACGTGGCTGAGGATCTATTAGTCATTGAACATGTAGCGCGGCTGAGGATCCATTAGTCATTGGATACGTAGTGCGGCTGGGGATCCATTAGTCATTGAACATGTAGCGTGGCTGAGGATCTATCAGTCATTGAACATGCAGCATTGCTGAGGATCCATTAGTCATTGAACATGCAGCGCGGCTTAGGATCTATTAGTCATTTAACATGCAGCACGGCTGAGGATCCATTAGTCTTTGAACATGCAGCGCCACTGAGGATCTATTAGTCTTTGAACATGCAGCGCAGCTGAGGATCCATTAGTCATTAATCATGTAGCACGGCTGAGGATCCATTAGTCATTGAACATGCAGTGCGGCTAAGGATCCATTAGTCATTGAACATGTAGCATGGCTGAGGATCCATTAGTCATTGAACATGTAGCATGGCTGAGGATCCATTAGTCATTGAACATGCAGCGCGGCTGAGGATCCATTAATCATTGAACATGCAGCGCGGCTGAGGATCTATTAGTCATTTAACATGCAGCACGGCTGAGGATCCATTAGTCTTTGAGCATGCATCGCCACTGAGGATCTATTAGTCTTTGAACATGTAACGTGGCTGAGGATCTATTAGTCATTGAACATGTAGCGCGGCTGAGGATCCATTAGTCATTGGATACGTAGCGCGGCTGAGGATCCATTAGTCATTGAACATGTAGCGTGGCTGAGGATCTATCAGTCATTGAACATGCAGCGTGGCTGAGGATCCATTAGTCATTGAGCATGCAGCACGGCTGAGGATCCATTAGTCATTGAACATGTAGCATGGCTGAGGATCCATTAGTCATTGAACATGCAGCGCGGCTGAGGATCCATTAATCATTGATCATGCAGCGCGGCTGAGGATCTATTAGTCATTTAACATGCAGCGCGGCTGAGGATCCACTAATCATTGAACATGCAGTGCAGCTGAGGATCTATCAGTCATTGAACATGCAGCGCCACTGAGGATATATTAGTCTTTGAACATGTAACGTGGCTGAGGATCTGTTAGTCATTGAACATGTAGCGCAGCTGAGGATCCATTAGTCATTGGGATACGTAGCGCGGCTGAGGATCCATTAGTCATTGGACATGTAGCATGGCTGAGGATCTATTAGTCATTGAACATGTAGCGTGGCTGAGGATCTATTAGTCATTGAACATGCAGCGCGGCTGAGGATCCATTAGTCATTGAACATTCAGCGCGACTGAGGATCCCTTAGTCATTGAACATTCAGCGCGGCTGAGGATCCATTAGTCATTCAACATGCAGCGCGGCTGAGGATCCATTAGTCATTGAACATGTAGCGTGGCCGAGGATCCATTAGTCATTGAACATGCAGCGTGGCTGAGGAGTCATTAATCATTGAACATGCAGTGCGGCTGAGGATCTATTAGTCATTGAATATGCAGTGCGGCTAAGGATCCATTAGTCATTGAACATGTAGCACGGCTGAGGATCTATTAGTCATTGAACATGCAGCGCGGCTGAGGATCCATTAGTCATTGGACATGTAGCCCGGCTGAGGATCTATTAGTCATTGACCATGCAGCACGGCTGAGATCTATTAGTCATTGAACATGCAGCGCGGCTGAGGATCTATTAGTCATTGAACATGCAGCGCGGCTGTGGATCCATTAGTCATTAATCATGTAGCACGGCTGAGGGTCCATTAGTCATTGAACATTCAGCGCGGCTAAGGATCCATTAGTCATTGAACATGCAGCGCGGCTGAGGATCCATTAGTCATAGGACATGTAGCACGGCTGAGGATCTATTAGTCATTGAACATGCAGCGCGGCTGAGGAACTATTAGTCATTGAACATGCAGCGCAGCTGAGGATCCATTAGTCATTAATCATGTAGCACGGCTGAGGATCCATTAGTCATTGAACATGCAGTGCGGCTAAGGATCCATTAGTCATTGAACATGTAGCATGGCTGAGGATCCATTAGTCATTGAACATGTAGCATGGCTGAGGATCCATTAGTCATTGGACATGCAGCGCGGCTGAGGATCCATTAATCATTGAACATGCAGCGCGGCTGAGGATCTATTAGTCATTTAACATGCAGCGCGGCTGAGGATCCATTAGTCTTTGAACATGCAGCGCCACTGAGGATCTATTAGTCTTTGAACATGTAACGTGGCTGAGGATCTATTAGTCATTGAACATGTAGCGCGGCTGAGGATCCATTAGTCATTGGATACGTAGCGCGGCTGGGGATCCATTAGTCATTGAACATGTAGCGTGGCTGAGGATCTATCAGTCATTGAACATGCAGCGTGGCTGAGGATCCACTAGTCATTGAGCATGCAGCACGGCTGAGGATCCATTAGTCATTGAACATGTAGCATGGCTGAGGATCCATTAGTCATTGAACATGCAGCGCGGCTGAGGATCCATTAATCATTGAACATGCAGCGCGGCTGAGGATCTATTAGTCATTTAACATGCAGCGCGGCTGAGGATCCACTAATCATTGAACATGCAGTGCGGCTGAGGATCTATCAGTCATTGAACATGCAGCGCCTCTGAGGATCTATTAGTCTTTGAACATGTAACGTGGCTGAGGATCTATTAGTCATTGAACATGTAGCGCAGCTGAGGATCCATTAGTCATTGGGATACGTAGCGCGGCTGGGGATCCATTAGTCATTGGACATGTAGCATGGCTGAGGATCTATTAGTCATTGAACATGTAGCGTGGCTGAGGATCTATTAGTCATTGAACATGCAGCGCGGCTGAGGATCCATTAGTCATTGAACATTCAGCGCGACTGAGGATCCATTAGTCATTGAACATTCAGCGCGGCTGAGGATCCATTAGTCATTGAACATGCAGCGCGGCTGAGGATCCATTAGTCATTGAACATGTAGCGTGGCCGAGGATCCATTAGTCATTGAACATGCAGCGTGGCTGAGGAGTCAATAATCATTGAACATGCAGTGCGGCTGAGGATCTATTAGTCATTTAACATGCAGTGCGGCTAAGGATCCATTAGTCATGAACATGTAGCACGGCTGAGGATCCATTAGTCATTGAACATGCAGCGCGGCTGAGGATCCATTAGTCATTGGACATGTAGCCCGGCTGAGGATCTATTAGTCATTGACCATGCAGCACGGCTGAGATCTATTAGTCATTGAACATGCAGCGCGGCTGAGGATCTATTAGTCATTGAACATGCAGCGCGGCTGTGGATCCATTAGTCATTAATCATGTAGCACGGCTGAGGGTCCTTTAGTCATTGAACATTCAGCACGGCTAAGGATCCATTAGTCATTGAACATGCAGCGCGGCTGAGGATCCATTAGTCATAGGACATGTAGCACGGCTGAGGATCTATTAGTCATTGAACATGCAGCGCGGCTGAGGATCTATTAGTCATTGAACATGCAGCGCAGCTGAGGATCCATTAGTCATTAATCATGTAGCACGGCTGAGGATCCATTAGTCATTGAACATGCAGTGCGGCTAAGGATCCATTAGTCATTGAACATGTAGCATGGCTGAGGATCCATTAGTCATTGAACATGCAGCGCGGCTGAGGATCCATTAGCCATTGGACATGTAGCGCGGCTGAGGATCTATTAGTCATTGAACATGCAGCACGGCTGAGGATCTATTAGTCATTGAACATGCAGCGCGGCTGAGGATCTATTAGTCATTGAACATGCAGCACGTCTGTGGATCCATTAGTCATTAATCATGTAGCACGGCTGAGGATCTATTAGTCATTGAACATGCAGCGCGGCTGAGGATCTATTAGTCATTGAACATGTAGCGTGGCTCAGGATCTATTAGTCATTGAACATGTAGCGCAGCTGAGGATCCATTAGTCATTAATCATGTAGCACGACTGAGGATCCATTAGTCATTGAACATTCAGCGCGGCTGAGGATCCATTAGTCACTGAACATGTAGCGCAGCTGAAGATCCATTAGTCATTGGACATGTGGCGACGCTGAGGATCCATTATTCATTGAACATGTAGAGTGGCTGAGGATCTATTAGTCATTGATTATGCAGCGCGGCTGAGGATCCATTAGTCATTGAACATACAGCATGGCTAAGGATCTATTAGTAATTGAACATGTAGCGCGGCTGAGGATCTATTAGTCATTGGACATGTAGCCTGGCTCCAGATACCTTGTTGATTTGACATGCAGCCTGGCTCCAGCTTGATTGGTCATGCAGCATGGCTAAGGATCCATTAGTCTTTAAACATGCAGCGCGGCTGAGGATCTATTAGTCATTGAACATGTAGCGTGGCTGAGGATCCATTAGTCATTGAACATGTAGCGTGGCTGAGGATCCATTAGGCTTTGAACATGCAGCGCCACTGAGGATCTATTAGTCTTTAAACATGTAACGTGGCTGAGGATCTATTAGTCATTGAACATGTAGCGCGGCTGAGGATCCATTAGTCATTGGATACGTAGCGCGGCTGGGGATCCATTAGTCATTGAACATGTAGCGTGGCTGAGGATCTATCAGTCATTGAACATGCAGCGTGGCTGAGGATCCATTAGGCATTGAACATGCAGCGCGGCTGAGGATCCATTAGTCATTGAACATGTAGCATGGCTGGGGATCCATTAGTCATTGAACATGCAGCGCGGCTGAGTATCCATTAATCGTTGAACATGCAGCGCGGCTGAGGATCTATTAGTCATTTAACATGCAGCGCGGCTGAGGATCCATTAGTCTTTGAACATGCAGCGCCACTGAGGATCTATTAGTCTTTGAACATATAACGTGGCTGAGGATCTATTAGTCATTGAACATGTAGCGCGGCTGAGGATCCATTAGTCATTGGATACGTAGCGCGGCTGGGGATCCATTAGTCATTGAACATGTAGCGTGGCTGAAGATCTATCAGTCATTGAACATGCAGCGTGGCTGAGGATCCATTAGTCATTGAACATGCAGCGCGGCTGAGGATCTATTAGTCATTTAACATGCAGCACGGCTGAGGATCCACTAATCATTGAACATGTAGTGCGGCTGAGGATCTATCAGTCATTGAACATGCAGCGCCACTGAGGATCTATTAGTCATTGAACATGCAGTGCGGCTAAGGATCCATTAGTCATTGAACATGTAGCACGGCTGAGGATCCATTAGTCATTGAACATGCAGCGCGGCTGAGGATCCATTAGTCATTGGACATGTAGCCCGGCTGAGGATCTATTAGTCATTGACCATGCAGCACGGCTGAGATCTATTAGTCATTGAACATGCAGCGCGGCTGAGGATCTATTAGTCATTGAACATGCAGCGCGGCTGTGGATCCATTAGTCATTAATCATGTAGCACGGCTGAGGGTCCATTAGTCATTGAACATTCAGCGCGGCTAAGGATCCATTAGTCATTGAACATGCAGCGCGGCTGAGGATCCATTAGTCATAGGACATGTAGCACGGCTGAGGATCTATTAGTCATTAAACATGGAGCGCGGCTGAGGATCTATTAGTCATCAGACATGTAGCGCGGCTGAGGATCCATTAGTCATTGAATATGTAGCGCGGCTGAGGATCCATTTGTCATTGGACATGTAGTGCCGCTGAGGATCCATTAGTCATTGAACATGTAGCGCGGCTGAGGATCTATTAGTCATTGAACATGCAGCGCGGCTGAGGGTCCATTAGTCATTGGACATGTAGCGCGGCTGAGGATCCATTAGTCATTGAACATGGAGCGCGTCTGAGGATCTATTAGTCATCAGACATGTAGCGCGGCTGAGGATCCATTAGTCATTGAATATGTAGCGCGGCTGAGGATCCATTTGTCATTGGACATGTAGTGCCGCTGAGGATCTATTAGTCATTGGACATGTAGCGTGGCTGAGGATCCATTAGTAATTGAACGTGAAGCGCGACTGAGGATCTATTAGTCATTGATCATGTAGCGTGGCTGAGGATCCATTAGTAATTGAATATGTAGCGCCGCTGAGGATCTATTAGTCATTGAACATGTAGAGTGGCTGAGGATGCATTAGTCATTGGACATGTAGCGTTGCTGAGGATCCATTAGTCATTGAACATGTAGCGCGGCTGAGGATCCATTAGTCATTGGACATGTAGCGCGGCTGAGGATCCATTAGTCATTGAACATGTAGCGCGGCTGAGGATCTATTAGTCATCAGACATGTAGCACGGCTGAGGATCCATTAGTCATTGGACATGTAGCACGGCTGAGGATCCATTAGTCATTGAACATGTAGCGCGTCTGAGGATCTATTAGTCATCAGACATGTAGCGCGGCTGAGGATCCATTAGTAATTGAATATGAAGCACAACTGAAGATCTATTAGTCATTGAACATGTAGCGCGGCTGAGGATCCATTAGTCATTGGACATGTAGTGCGGCTGAGGATCCATTAGTCATTGAACATGTAGCGCTGCTGAGGATCTATTAGTCATCAGACATGTAGCGCGGCTGAGGATCCATTAGTCATTGAACATGTAGCGCAGCTGAGGATCCATTAGTCATTGAACATGTGGCGCGGCTGAGGATCTATTAGTCATTAGACATGTAGCCTGGCTCCAGATCCCTTGTTGATTGGACATGCAGCCTGGCTCCAGCTTGATTGGTCATGCAGCGTGGCTAAGGATCCATTAGTCATTGGACATGTAGCGCCGCTGAGGATCTATTAGTCACTGAACATGTAGCGTGGCTGAGGATCCATTAGTCATTGAACATGTAGTGCCGCTGAGGATCTATTAGTCATTCAACATATAGAGTGGCTGAGGATCTTTTAGTCATTGGACATGTAGCATGGCTGAGGATCCATTAGTCATTGAACATGTAGCGTGGCTGAGGGTCCATTAGTCATTGGACATGTAGTGTGGTTGAGGATCCATTAGTCATTGGACATGTAGCGTGGCTGAGGATACAATAGTCATTGAACTTTTAGTGTGGCTGAGGATCCATTAGTCATTGGATATGTGGTGCTGCTGAGAATCCAATAGTCATTGAACATGTAGCGCGGCTGAGGATCCATTAGTCACTGAACATGTAGCGCAGCTGAAGATCCATTAGTCATTGGACATGTGGCGACGCTGAGGATCCATTATTCATTGAACATGTAGAGTGGCTGAGGATCTATTAGTCATTGAATATGCAGCGCGGCTGAAGATCCATTAGTCATTGAACATGCAGCATGGCTGAGGATCTATTAGTCATTGAACATGTAGCGCGGCTGAGGATCTATTAGTCATTGGACATGTAGCCTGGCTCCAGATACCTTGTTGATTTGACATGCAGCCTGGCTCCAGCTTGATTGGTCATGCAGCATGGCTAAGGATCCATTAGTCTTTAAACATGCAGCGCAGCTGAGGATCTATTAGTCATTAAACATGTAGCGTGGCTGAGGATCCATTAGTCATTGAACATGTAGCGTGGCTGAGGATCCATTGGTCTTTGAACATGCAGCGCCACTGAGGATCTATTAGTCTTTAAACATGTAACGTGGCTGAGGATCTATTAGTCATTGAACATGTAGCGCGGCTGAGGATCCATTAGTCATTGGATACGTAGTGCGGCTGGGGATCCATTAGTCATTGAACATGTAGCGTGGCTGAGGATCTATCAGTCATTGAACATGCAGCATTGCTAAGGATCCATTAGTCATTGAACATGCAGCGCGGCTTAGGATCTATTAGTCATTTAACATGCAGCACGGCTGAGGATCCATTAGTCTTTGAACATGCAGCGCCACTGAGGATCTATTAGTCTTTGAACATGCAGCGCAGCTGAGGATCCATTAGTCATTAATCATGTAGCACGGCTGAGAATCCATTAGTCATTGAACATGCAGTGCGGCTAAGGATCCATTAGTCATTGAACATGTAGCATGGCTGAGGATCCATTAGTCATTGAACAGGTTGAGTGGCTGAGCATCCATTAGTCATTGAACATGTAGCATGGCTGAGGATCCATTAGTCATTGAACATGTAGCACAGCTGAGGATCTATTAGTCATTGGACATGTAGCCTGGCTCCAGATCACTTGTTGATTGGACATGCAGCCTGGCTCCAGCTTGATTGGTCATGCAGCGTGGCTAAGTATCCATTAGTCATTGGACATGTAGCGCCGCTGAGGATCTATTAGTCACTGAACATGTAGCGTGGCTGAGGATCCATTAGTCATTGAACATGTAGTGCCGCTGAGGATCTATTAGTCATTCAACATATAGAGTGGCTGAGGATCTTTTAGTCATTGGACATGTAGCATGGCTGAGGATCCATTAGTCATTGAACATGTAGCGTGGCTGAGGGTCCATTAGTCATTGGACATGTAGCGTGGTTGAGGATCCATTAGTCATTGGACATGTAGCGTGGCTGAGGATACAATAGTCATTGAACTTTTAGCGTGGCTGAGGATCCATTAGTCATTGGATATGTGGTGCTGCTGAGAATCCAATAGTCATTGAACATGTAGCGCGGCTGAGGATCCATTAGTCACTAAACATGTAGCGCAGCTGAAGATCCATTAGTCATTGGACATGTGGCGACGCTGAGGATCCATTATTCATTGAACATGTAGAGTGGCTGAGGATCTATTAGTCATTGAATATGCAGCGCAGCTGAGGATCCATTAGTCATTGAACATGCAGCATGGCTGAGGATCTATTAGTCATTGAACATGTAGCGCGGCTGAGGATCTATTAGTCATTGGACATGTAGCCTGGCTCCAGATACCTTGTTGATTTGACATGCAGCCTGGCTCCAGCTTGATTGGTCATGCAGCATGGCTAAGGATCCATTAGTCTTTAAACATGCAGCGCAGCTGAGGATCTATTAGTCATTAAACATGTAGCGTGGCTGAGGATCCATTAGTCATTGAACATGTAGCGTGGCTGAGGATCCATTGGTCTTTGAACATGCAGCGCCACTGAGGATCTATTAGTCTTTAAACATGTAACGTGGCTGAGGATCTATTAGTCATTGAACATGTAGCGCGGCTGAGGATCCATTAGTCATTGGATACGTAGTGCGGCTGGGGATCCATTAGTCATTGAACATGTAGCGTGGCTGAGGATCTATCAGTCATTGAACATGCAGCATTGCTGAGGATCCATTAGTCATTGAACATGCAGCGCGGCTTAGGATCTATTAGTCATCTAACATGCAGCACGGCTGAGGATCCATTAGTCTTTGAACATGCAGCGCCACTGAGGATCTATTAGTCTTTGAACATGCAGCGCAGCTGATGATCCAATAGTCATTAATCATGTATCACGGCTGAGGATCCATTAGTCATTGAACATGTAGCATGGCTGAGGATCCATTAGTCATTGAACATGCAGCGCCACTGAGGATCCATTAGTCATTGAACATGCAGTGCGGCTAAGGATCCATTAGTCATTGAACATGTAGCATGGCTGAGGATCCATTAGTCATTGAACATGTAGCATGGCTGAGGATCCATTAGTCATTGAACATGCAGCGCGGCTGAGGATCTATTAGTCATTTAACATGCAGCACGGCTGAGGATCCATTAGTCTTTGAACATGCATCGCCACTGAGGATCTATTAGTCTTTGAACATGTAACGTGGCTGAGGATCTATTAGTCATTGAACATGTAGCGCGGCTGAGGATCCATTAGTCATTGGATACGTAGCGTGGCTGGGGATCCATTAGTCATTGAACATGTAGCGTGGCTGAGGATCTATCAGTCATTGAACATGCAGCGTGGCTGAGGATCCATTAGTCATTGAGCATGCAGCACGGCTGAGGATCCATTAGTCATTGAACATGTAGCATGGCTGAGGATCCATTAGTCATTGAACATGCAGCGTGGCTGAGGATCCATTAATCATTGATCATGCAGCGCGGCTGAGGATCTATTAGTCATTTAACATGCAGCGCGGCTGAGGATCCACTAATCATTGAACATGCAGTGCAGCTGAGGATCTATCAGTCATTGAACATGCAGCGCCACTGAGGATATATTAGTCTTTGAACATGTAACGTGGCTGAGGATCTGTTAGTCATTGAACATGTAGCGCAGCTGAGGATCCATTAGTCATTGGGATACGTAGCGCGGCTGAGGATCCATTAGTCATTGGACATGTAGCATGGCTGAGGATCTATTAGTCATTGAACATGTAGCGTGGCTGAGGATCTATTAGTCATTGAACATGCAGCGCGGCTGAGGATCCATTAGTCATTGAACATTCAGCGCGACTGATGATCCCTTAGTCATTGAACATTCAGCGCGGCTGAGGATCCATTAGTCATTGAACATGCAGCGCGGCTGAGGATCCATTAGTCATTGAACATGTAGCGTGGCCGAGGATCCATTAGTCATTGAACATGCAGCGTGGCTGAGGAGTCATTAATCATTGAACATGCAGTGCGGCTGAGGATCTATTAGTCATTGAATATGCAGTGCGGCTAAGGATCCATTAGTCATTGAACATGTAGCACGGCTGAGGATCTATTAGTCATTGAACATGCAGCGCGGCTGAGATCTATTAGTCATTGAACATGCAACGCGGCTGAGGATCTATTAGTCATTGAACATGCAGCGCGGCTGTGGATCCATTAGTCATTAATCATGTAGCACGGCTGAGGGTCCATTAGTCATTGAACATTCAGCGCGGCTAAGGATCCATTAGTCATTGAACATGCAGCGCGGCTGAGGATCCATTAGTCATAGGACATGTAGCACGGCTGAGGATCCATTAGTCATTGGACATGTAGCCCGGCTGAGGATCTATTAGTCATTGACCATGCAGCACGGCTGAGATCTATTAGTCATTGAACATGCAACGCGGCTGAGGATCTATTAGTCATTGAACATGCAGCGCGGCTGTGGATCCATTAGTCATTAATCATGTAGCACGGCTGAGGGTCCATTAGTCATTGAACATTCAGCGCGGCTAAGGATCCATTAGTCATTGAACATGCAGCGCGGCTGAGGATCCATTAGTCATAGGACATGTAGCACGGCTGAGGATCTATTAGTCATTGAACATGCAGCGCGGCTGAGGAACTATTAGTCATTGAACATGCAGCGCAGCTGAGGATCCATTAGTCATTAATCATGTAGCACGGCTGAGGATCCATTAGTCATTGAACATGCAGTGCGGCTAAGGATCCATTAGTCATTGAACATGTAGCATGGCTGAGGATCCATTAGTCATTGAACATGTAGCATGGCTGAGGATCCATTAGTCATTGAACATGCAGCGCGGCTGAGGATCCATTAATCATTGAACATGCAGCGCGGCTGAGGATCTATTAGTCATTTAACATGCAGCGCGGCTGAGGATCCATTAGTCTTTGAACATGCAGCGCCACTGAGGATCTATTAGTCTTTGAACATGTAACGTGGCTGAGGATCTATTAGTCATTGAACATGTAGCGCGGCTGAGGATCCATTAGTCATTGGATACGTAGCGCGGCTGGGGATCCATTAGTCATTGAACATGTAGCGTGGCTGAGGATCTATCAGTCATTGAACATGCAGCGTGGCTGAGGATCCACTAGTCATTGAGCATGCAGCACGGCTGAGGATCCATTAGTCATTGAACATGTAGCATGGCTGAGGATCCATTAGTCATTGAACATGCAGCGCGGCTGAGGATCCATTAATCATTGAACATGCAGTGCGGCTGAGGATCTATTAGTCATTTAACATGCAGCGCGGCTGAGGATCCACTAATCATTTAACATGCAGTGCGGCTGAGGATCTATCAGTCATTGAACATGCAGCGCCACTGAGGATCTATTAGTCTTTGAACATGTAACGTGGCTGAGGATCTATTAGTCATTGAACATGTAGCGCAGCTGAGGATCCATTAGTCATTGGGATACGTAGCGCGGCTGGGGATCCATTAGTCATTGGACATGTAGCATGGCTGAGGATCTATTAGTCATTGAACATGTAGCGTGGCTGAGGATCTATTAGTCATTGAACATGCAGCGCGGCTGAGGATCCATTAGTCATTGAACATTCAGCGCGACTGAGGATCCATTAGTCATTGAACATTCAGCGCGGCTGAGGATCCATTAGTCATTGAACATGCAGCGCGGCTGAGGATCCATTAGTCATTGAACATGTAGCGTGGCCGAGGATCCATTAGTCATTGAACATGCAGCGTGGCTGAGGAGTCATTAATCATTGAACATGCAGTGCGGCTGAGGATCTATTAGTCATTTAACATGCAGTGCGGCTAAGGATCCATTAGTCATGAACATGTAGCACGGCTGAGGATCCATTAGTCATTGAACATGCAGCGCGGCTGAGGATCCATTAGTCATTGTACATGTAGCCCGGCTGAGGATCTATTAGTCATTGACCATGCAGCACGGCTGAGATCTATTAGTCATTGAACATGCAGCGCGGCTGAGGATCTATTAGTCATTGAACATGCAGCGCGGCTGTGGATCCATTAGTCATTAATCATGTAGCACGGCTGAGGGTCCTTTAGTCATTGAACATTCAGCGCGGCTAAGGATCCATTAGTCATTGAACATGCAGCGCGGCTGAGGATCCATTAGTCATAGGACATGTAGCACGGCTGAGGATCTATTAGTCATTGAACATGCAGCGCGGCTGAGGATCTATTAGTCATTGAACATGCAGCGCAGCTGAGGATCCATTAGTCATTAATCATGTAGCACGGCTGAGGATCCATTAGTCATTGAACATGCAGTGCGGCTAAGGATCCATTAGTCATTGAACATGTAGCGTGGCTGAGGATCTATTAGTCATTGAACATGTAGCGTGGCTGAGGATCCATTAGTCATTGGACATGTAGCGTGGCTGAGGATCCATTAGTCATGGACATCTAGCGTGGCTGAGGATCTATTAGTCATTGGACATGTAGCGTGGCTGAGGATCCATTAGTCATTGAACATGTAGGGTGGCTGAGGATCTATTAGTCAATGAACATGTAGAGTGGCTGAGGATCGATTAGTCATTGAGCATGTAGCGTGGCTGAGGATCCATTAGTCATTGAACATATAGCACCGCTGAGGATCTATTAGTCATTGAACATGTAGATTGGCTGAGGATCTATTAGTCACTGAACATGTAGCGCGGCTGAGGATCTATTAGTCATTGAACATGTAGCGTGGATGAGGATCCATTAGTCATTGGACATGTAGCGTGGCTGAGGATCCATTAGTCATTGAACATGTAGAGTGGCTGAGGATCTATTAGTCATTGAAAATGCAGCGCTGCCGAGGATCTATTAGTCATTGAACATTTAGCGTGGCTGAGGATGCATTAGTCATTGAACATGTAGCATGGCTAAGGATCTATTTATTAGTCATTGAACATGTAGCGCAGCTCAGGATCCATTAGTCATTGGATATGTAGCACGGCTGAGGATCCATTAGTCATTGGACATGTAGCACCGCTGAGGATCTATTAGTCATTGAACATGTAGAGTGGCACAGGATCCATTAGTCATTGAATATGTAGCGTGGCTGAGGATCTATCAGTCATTGAACTTGTAGCATGGCTGAGGATCCATTAGTCATTGGACATGTAGCGTGGCTGAGGATCCATTAGTCATTGGATATGTAGCGTGGCTGAGGATCTATTAGTCGTTGAACATGGAACATGTAGCGTGGCTGAGTATCCATTAGTCATTGAACATGTAGCGCGGCTGAGGATCTATTAGTCATTGAACATGTAGAGTGGCTGAGGATCTATTATTCATTGAACATGTAGCATGGCTGAGGATCCATTAGTCATTGAACATATAGCGCCACTGAGGATCTATTAGTCATTGAACATGTAGCGCCACTGAGGATCTATTAGTCATTGAACAGGGTGCGTGGCTGAGCATCCATTAGTCATTGAACATGTAGATTGGCTGAGGATCCATTAGAGATTGAACATGTAGCACAGCTGAGGATCTATTAGTCATTGGACATGTAGCTTGGCTCCAGATCACTTGTTGATTGGACATGCAGCCTGGCTCCAGCTTGATTGGTCATGCAGCGTGGCTAAGGATCCATTAGTCATTGGACATGTAGCGCCGCTGAGGATCTATTAGTAATTGAACATGTAGCGTGGCTGAGGATCCATTAGTCATTGAACATGTAGCACCGCTGAGGATCAATTAGTCATTGAACATGTAGCGCGGCTGAGGATCCATTAGTCATTGGATATGTAGCGCTGCTGAGGATCAATTAGTCACTGGACATGTAGCGCTGCTGAGGATCCATTAGTCATTGGACATGTAGCACCACTGAGGATCTATTAGTCAATGAACATGTAGTGCGGGCTGAGGATCCAATAGTCATTGATCATGTACCGTGGCTGAGGATCTATTAGTCATTGAACATGTAGAGTGGCTGAGGATCTATTAGTCATTGAACATGTAGCGTGGCTGAGGATCTATTAGTCATTGAACATGTAGCGTGGCTGAGGATCCATTAGTCATTGGACATGTAGCGTGGCTGAGGATCCATTAGTCATGGACATCTAGCGTGGCTGAGGATCTATTAGTCATTGGACATGTAGCACTGCTGAGGATCAATTAGTCATTGGACATGTAGCGCTGCTGAGGATCCATTAGTCATTGGACATGTAGCATGGCTGAGGATCCATTTGTCATTGAACATGTAGCGCGGGCTGAGGATCCAATAGTCATTGATCATGTACCGTGGCTGAGGATCTATTAGTCATTGAAAATGTAGCGTGGCTGTGGATCCATTAGTCATTGGAAATGTAGCGTGGCTGAGGATCCATTAGTCATGGACATGTAGCGTGGCTGAGGATCTATTAGTCATTGAACATGTAGCGTGGCTGAGGATCCATTAGTCATTGAACATTTAGCGCGGCTGAGGATCTATTAGTCATTGAACATGTAGCATGGCTGAGGATCCATTAGTCATTGAACATGTAGTGCCACTGAGGATCTATTAGTCATTGAACATGTAGCGCCACTGAGGATCTATTAGTCATTGAACAGGTTGAGTGGCTGAGCATCCATTAGTCATTGAACATGTAGCATGGCTGAGGATCCATTAGTCATTGAACATGTAGCACAGCTGAGGATCTATTAGTCATTGGACATGTAGCCTGGCTCCAGATCACTTGTTGATTGGACATGCAGCCTGGCTCCAGCTTGATTGGTCATGCAGCGTGGCTAAGGATCCATTAGTCATTGGACATGTAGCGCCGCTGAGGATCTATTAGTCATTGAACATGTAGCGTGGCTGAGGATCCATTAGTCATTGAACATGTAGCGCCGCTGAGGATCTATTAGTCATTGAACATGTAGCGTGGCTGATGATCCATTAGTCATTGGACATGTAGCGCTGCTGAGGATCCATTAGTCATTGGACATGTAGCACCGCTGAGGATCTATTAGTCATTGATCACATACCGTGGCTAAGGAACTATTAGTCATTGAACATGTAGCGCGGCTGAGGATCCATTAGTCATTGAACATGTAGCGTGGCTGAGGATCTATTAGTCATTGAACATGTAGAGTGGCTGAGGATCCATTCGTCATTGAACATGTAACGCCGCTGAGAATCTATGAGTCATTGAACATGTAGCGCAGCTGAGGATCCATTTGTCATTGAACATGTAGTGTGGCTGAGGATCTATTAGTCATTGAACATGCAGCGCGGCTGAGGATCCATTAGTCGTTGGACATGTAGCGCCGCTGAGTATCTATTGGTCATTGAACATGTAGAGTGGCTGAGAATCTATTAGTCATTGAACATATAGAGTGGCTGAGGATCTATTAGTCATTGAATAAGTAGGGTGGCTGAGGATCTATTAGTCATTGAACATGTAGCGTGGCTGAAGATCCAATAGTCATTGGACATGTAGCGTGGCTAAAGATCCATTAGTCATTGGACATGTAGCGTGGCTGAGGATCTATTAGTCATTGAACATGTAGCGTGGCTGAGGATCCATTAGTCATTGAACATGTAGGGTGGCTGAGGATCTATTAGTCAATGAACATGTAGAGTTGCTGAGGATCTATTAGTCATTGAGCATGTAGCATGGCTGAGGATCCATTCGTCATTGAACATATAGCACCGCTGAGGATCTATTAGTCATTGAACATGTAGATTGGCTGAGGATCTATTAGTCACTGAACATGTAGCGCGGCTGAGGATCTATTAGTCATTAGACATGTAGCGCGGCTGAGGATCCATTAGTCATTGAACATGTAGCGTGCCTGAGGATCCATTAGTCATTGAACATGTAGGGCGGCTGAGGATCTATTAGTCATTGAACATGTAGCGCGGCTGAGGATCTATTAGTCATTGAACATGCAGCGCGGCTGAGGGTCCATTAGTCATTGGACATGTAGCGCGGCTGAGGATACATTAGTCATTAAACATGGAGCGCGGCTGAGGATCTATTAGTCATCAGACATGTAGCGCGGCTGAGGATCCATTAGTCATTGAATATGTAGCGCGGCTGAGGATCCATTTGTCATTGGACATGTAGTGCCGCTGAGGATCCATTAGTCATTGAACATGTAGCGCGGCTGAGGATCTATTAGTCATTGAACATGCAGCGCGGCTGAGGGTCCATTAGTCATTGGACATGTAGCGCGGCTGAGGATCCATTAGTCATTGAACATGGAGCGCGTCTGAGGATCTATTAGTCATCAGACATGTAGCGCGGCTGAGGATCCATTAGTCATTGAATATGTAGCGCGGCTGAGGATCCATTTGTCATTGGACATGTAGTGCCGCTGAGGATCTATTAGTCATTGGACATGTAGCGTGGCTGAGGATCCATTAGTAATTGAACGTGAAGCGCGACTGAGGATCTATTAGTCATTGATCATGTAGCGTGGCTGAGGATCCATTAGTAATTGAATATGTAGCGCCGCTGAGGATCTATTAGTCATTGAACATGTAGAGTGGCTGAGGATGCATTAGTCATTGGACATGTAGCGTTGCTGAGGATCCATTAGTCATTGAACATGTAGCGCGGCTGAGGATCCATTAGTCATTGGACATGTAGCGCGGCTGAGGATCCATTAGTCATTGAACATGTAGCGCGGCTGAGGATCTATTAGTCATCAGACATGTAGCACGGCTGAGGATCCATTAGTCATTGGACATGTAGCACGGCTGAGGATCCATTAGTCATTGAACATGTAGCGCGTCTGAGGATCTATTAGTCATCAGACATGTAGCGCGGCTGAGGATCCATTAGTAATTGAATATGAAGCGCAACTGAAGATCTATTAGTCATTGAACATGTAGCGCGGCTGAGGATCCATTAGTCATTGGACATGTAGCGCGGCTGAGGATCCATTAGTCATTGAACATGTAGCGCTGCTGAGGATCTATTAGTCATCAGACATGTAGCGCGGCTGAGGATCCATTAGTCATTGAACATGTAGCGCAGCTGAGGATCCATTAGTCATTGAACATGTGGCGCGGCTGAGGATCTATTAGTCATTAGACATGTAGCCTGGCTCCAGATCCCTTGTTGATTGGACATGCAGCCTGGCTCCAGCTTGATTGGTCATGCAGCGTGGCTAAGGATCCATTAGTCATTGGACATGTTGCGCCGCTGAGGATCTATTAGTCACTGAACATGTAGCGTGGCTGAGGATCCATTAGTCATTGAACATGTAGTGCCGCTGAGGATCTATTAGTCATTCAACATATAGAGTGGCTGAGGATCTTTTAGTCATTGAATATGCAGCGCGGCTGAGGATCCATTAGTCATTGAACATGCAGCATGGCTGAGGATCTATTAGTCATTGAACATGTAGCGCGGCTGAGGATCTATTAGTCATTGGACATGTAGCCTGGCTCCAGATACCTTGTTGATTTGACATGCAGCCTGGCTCCAGCTTGATTGGTCATGCAGCATGGCTAAGGATCCATTAGTCATTGGACATGTAGCGCCGCTGAGGATCTATTAGTCACTGAACATGTAGCGTGGCTGAGGATCCATTAGTCATTGAACATGTAGTGCCGCTGAGGATCTATTAGTCATTCAACATATAGAGTGGCTGAGGATCTTTTAGTCATTGAATATGCAGCGCGGCTGAGGATCCATTAGTCATTGAACATGCAGCATGGCTGAGGATCCATTAGTCATTGAACATGTAGCGTGGCTGAGGGTCCATTAGTCATTGGACATGTAGCGTGGTTGAGGATCCATTAGTCATTGGATATGTGGTGCTGCTGAGAATCCAATAGTCATTGAACATGTAGCGCGGCTGAGGATCCATTAGTCACTGAACATGTAGCGCAGCTGAAGATCCATTAGTCATTGGACATGTGGCGACGCTGAGGATCCATTATTCATTGAACATGTAGAGTGGCTGAGGATCTATTAGTCATTGAATATGCAGCGCGGCTGAGGATCCATTAGTCATTGAACATGCAGCATGGCTGAGGATCTATTAGTCATTGAACATGTAGCGCGGCTGAGGATCTATTAGTCATTGGACATGTAGCCTGGCTCCAGATACCTTGTTGATTTGACATGCAGCCTGGCTCCAGCTTGATTGGTCATGCAGCATGGCTAAGGATCCATTAGTCTTTAAACATGCAGCGCAGCTGAGGATCTATTAGTCATTAAACATGTAGCGTGGCTGAGGATCCATTAGTCATTGAACATGTAGCGTGGCTGAGGATCCATTGGTCTTTGAACATGCAGCGCCACTGAGGATCTATTAGTCTTTAAACATGTAACGTGGCTGAGGATCTATTAGTCATTGAACATGTAGCGCGGCTGAGGATCCATTAGTCATTGGATACGTAGTGCGGCTGGGGATCCATTAGTCATTGAACATGTAGCGTGGCTGAGGATCTATCAGTCATTGAACATGCAGCATTGCTGAGGATCCATTAGTCATTGAACATGCAGCGCGGCTTAGGATCTATTAGTCATTTAACATGCAGCACGGCTGAGGATCCATTAGTCTTTGAACATGCAGCGCCACTGAGGATCTATTAGTCTTTGAACATGCAGCGCAGCTGAGGATCCATTAGTCATTAATCATGTAGCACGGCTGAGGATCCATTAGTCATTGAACATGCAGTGCGGCTAAGGATCCATTAGTCATTGAACATGTAGCATGGCTGAGGATCCATTAGTCATTGAACATGTAGCATGGCTGAGGATCCATTAGTCATTGAACATGCAGCGCGGCTGAGGATCCATTAATCATTGAACATGCAGCGCGGCTGAGGATCTATTAGTCATTTAACATGCAGCACGGCTGAGGATCCATTAGTCTTTGAACATGCATCGCCACTGAGGATCTATTAGTCTTTGAACATGTAACGTGGCTGAGGATCTATTAGTCATTGAACATGTAGCGCGGCTGAGGATCCATTAGTCATTGGATACGTAGCGCGGCTGAGGATCCATTAGTCATTGAACATGTAGCGTGGCTGAGGATCTATCAGTCATTGAACATGCAGCGTGGCTGAGGATCCATTAGTCATTGAGCATGCAGCACGGCTGAGGATCCATTAGTCATTGAACATGTAGCATGGCTGAGGATCCATTAGTCATTGAACATGCAGCGCGGCTGAGGATCCATTAATCATTGATCATGCAGCGCGGCTGAGGATCTATTAGTCATTTAACATGCAGCGCGGCTGAGGATCCACTAATCATTGAACATGCAGTGCAGCTGAGGATCTATCAGTCATTGAACATGCAGCGCCACTGAGGATATATTAGTCTTTGAACATGTAACGTGGCTGAGGATCTGTTAGTCATTGAACATGTAGCGCAGCTGAGGATCCATTAGTCATTGGGATACGTAGCGCGGCTGAGGATCCATTAGTCATTGGACATGTAGCATGGCTGAGGATCTATTAGTCATTGAACATGTAGCGTGGCTGAGGATCTATTAGTCATTGAACATGCAGCGCGGCTGAGGATCCATTAGTCATTGAACATTCAGCGCGACTGAGGATCCCTTAGTCATTGAACATTCAGCGCGGCTGAGGATCCATTAGTCATTCAACATGCAGCGCGGCTGAGGATCCATTAGTCATTGAACATGTAGCGTGGCCGAGGATCCATTAGTCATTGAACATGCAGCGTGGCTGAGGAGTCATTAATCATTGAACATGCAGTGCGGCTGAGGATCTATTAGTCATTGAATATGCAGTGCGGCTAAGGATCCATTAGTCATTGAACATGTAGCACGGCTGAGGATCTATTAGTCATTGAACATGCAGCGCGGCTGAGGATCCATTAGTCATTGGACATGTAGCCCGGCTGAGGATCTATTAGTCATTGACCATGCAGCACGGCTGAGATCTATTAGTCATTGAACATGCAGCGCGGCTGAGGATCTATTAGTCATTGAACATGCAGCGCGGCTGTGGATCCATTAGTCATTAATCATGTAGCACGGCTGAGGGTCCATTAGTCATTGAACATTCAGCGCGGCTAAGGATCCATTAGTCATTGAACATGCAGCGCGGCTGAGGATCCATTAGTCATAGGACATGTAGCACGGCTGCGGATCTATTAGTCATTGAACATGCAGCGCGGCTGAGGAACTATTAGTCATTGAACATGCAGCGCAGCTGAGGATCCATTAGTCATTAATCATGTAGCACGGCTGAGGATCCATTAGTCATTGAACATGCAGTGCGGCTAAGGATCCATTAGTCATTGAACATGTAGCATGGCTGAGGATCCATTAGTCATTGAACATGTAGCATGGCTGAGGATCCATTAGTCATTGAACATGCAGCGCGGCTGAGGATCCATTAATCATTGAACATGCAGCGCGGCTGAGGATCTATTAGTCATTTAACATGCAGCGCGGCTGAGGATCCATTAGTCTTTGAACATGCAGCGCCACTGAGGATCTATTAGTCTTTGAACATGTAACGTGGCTGAGGATCTATTAGTCATTGAACATGTAGCGCGGCTGAGGATCCATTAGTCATTGGATACGTAGCGCGGCTGGGGATCCATTAGTCATTGAACATGTAGCGTGGCTGAGGATCTATCAGTCATTGAACATGCAGCGTGGCTGAGGATCCACTAGTCATTGAGCATGCAGCACGGCTGAGGATCCATTAGTCATTGAACATGTAGCATGGCTGAGGATCCATTAGTCATTGAACATGCAGCGCGGCTGAGGATCCATTAATCATTGAACATGCAGCGCGGCTGAGGATCTATTAGTCATTTAACATGCAGCGCGGCTGAGGATCCACTAATCATTGAACATGCAGTGCGGCTGAGGATCTATCAGTCATTGAACATGCAGCGCCTCTGAGGATCTATTAGTCTTTGAACATGTAACGTGGCTGAGGATCTATTAGTCATTGAACATGTAGCGCAGCTGAGGATCCATTAGTCATTGGGATACGTAGCGCGGCTGGGGATCCATTAGTCATTGGACATGTAGCATGGCTGAGGATCTATTAGTCATTGAACATGTAGCGTGGCTGAGGATCTATTAGTCATTGAACATGCAGCGCGGCTGAGGATCCATTAGTCATTGAACATTCAGCGCGACTGAGGATCCATTAGTCATTGAACATGTAGCGTGGCCGAGGATCCATTAGTCATTGAACATGCAGCGTGGCTGAGGAGTCAATAATCATTGAACATGCAGTGCGGCTGAGGATCTATTAGTCATTTAACATGCAGTGCGGCTAAGGATCCATTAGTCATGAACATGTAGCACGGCTGAGGATCCATTAGTCATTGAACATGCAGCGCGGCTGAGGATCCATTCGTCATTGGACATGTAGCCCGGCTGAGGATCTATTAGTCATTGACCATGCAGCACGGCTGAGATCTATTAGTCATTGAACATGCAGCGCGGCTGAGGATCTATTAGTCATTGAACATGCAGCGCGGCTGTGGATCCATTAGTCATTAATCATGTAGCACGGCTGAGGGTCCTTTAGTCATTGAACATTCAGCACGGCTAAGGATCCATTAGTCATTGAACATGCAGCGCGGCTGAGGATCCACTAATCATTGAACATGCAGTGCGGCTGAGGATCTATCAGTCATTGAACATGCAGCGCCTCTGAGGATCTATTAGTCTTTGAACATGTAACGTGGCTGAGGATCTATTAGTCATTGAACATGTAGCGCAGCTGAGGATCCATTAGTCATTGGGATACGTAGCGCGGCTGGGGATCCATTAGTCATTGGACATGTAGCATGGCTGAGGATCTATTAGTCATTGAACATGTAGCGTGGCTGAGGATCTATTAGTCATTGAACATTCAGCGCGGCTGAGGATCCATTAGTCATTGAACATGCAGCGCGGCTGAGGATCCATTAGTCATTGAACATGTAGCGTGGCCGAGGATCCATTAGTCATTGAACATGCAGCGTGGCTGAGGAGTCAATAATCATTGAACATGCAGTGCGGCTGAGGATCCATTAGTCATGAACATGTAGCACGGCTGAGGATCCATTAGTCATTGAACATGCAGCGCGGCTGAGGATCCATTCGTCATTGGACATGTAGCCCGGCTGAGGATCTATTAGTCATTGACCATGCAGCACGGCTGAGATCTATTAGTCATTGAACATGCAGCGCGGCTGAGGATCTATTAGTCATTGAACATGCAGCGCGGCTGTGGATCCATTAGTCATTAATCATGTAGCACGGCTGAGGGTCCTTTAGTCATTGAACATTCAGCACGGCTAAGGATCCATTAGTCATTGAACATGCAGCGCGGCTGAGGATCCATTAGTCATAGGACATGTAGCACGGCTGAGGATCTATTAGTCATTGAACATGCAGCGCGGCTGAGGATCTATTAGTCATTGAACATGCAGCGCAGCTGAGGATCCATTAGTCATTAATCATGTAGCACGGCTGAGGATCCATTAGTCATTGAACATGCAGTGCGGCTAAGGATCCATTAGTCATTGAACATGTAGCATGGCTGAGGATCCATTAGTCATTGAACATGCAGCGCGGCTGAGGATCCATTAGCCATTGGACATGTAGCGCGGCTGAGGATCTATTAGTCATTGAACATGCAGCACGGCTGAGGATCTATTAGTCATTGAACATGCAGCGCGGCTGAGGATGTATTAGTCATTGAACATGCAGCACGTCTGTGGATCCATTAGTCATTAATCATGTAGCACGGCTGAGGATCTATTAGTCATTGAACATGCAGCGCGGCTGAGGATCTATTAGTCATTGAACATGTAGCGTGGCTCAGGATCTATTAGTCATTGAACATGTAGCGCAGCTGAGGATCCATTAGTCATTAATCATGTAGCACGACTGAGGATCCATTAGTCATTGAACATTCAGCGCGGCTGAGGATCCATTAGTCACTGAACATGTAGCGCAGCTGAAGATCCATTAGTCATTGGACATGTGGCGACGCTGAGGATCCATTATTCATTGAACATGTAGAGTGGCTGAGGATCTATTAGTCATTGATTATGCAGCGCGGCTGAGGATCCATTAGTCATTGAACATACAGCATGGCTAAGGATCTATTAGTAATTGAACATGTAGCGCGGCTGAGGATCTATTAGTCATTGGACATGTAGCCTGGCTCCAGATACCTTGTTGATTTGACATGCAGCCTGGCTCCAGCTTGATTGGTCATGCAGCATGGCTAAGGATCCATTAGTCTTTAAACATGCAGCGCGGCTGAGGATCTATTAGTCATTGAACATGTAGCGTGGCTGAGGATCCATTAGTCATTGAACATGTAGCGTGGCTGAGGATCCATTAGGCTTTGAACATGCAGCGCCACTGAGGATCTATTAGTCTTTAAACATGTAACGTGGCTGAGGATCTATTAGTCATTGAACATGTAGCGCGGCTGAGGATCCATTAGTCATTGGATACGTAGCGCGGCTGGGGATCCATTAGTCATTGAACATGTAGCGTGGCTGAGGATCTATCAGTCATTGAACATGCAGCGTGGCTGAGGATCCATTAGGCATTGAACATGCAGCGCGGCTGAGGATCCATTAGTCATTGAACATGTAGCATGGCTGGGGATCCATTAGTCATTGAACATGCAGCGCGGCTGAGTATCCATTAATCGTTGAACATGCAGCGCGGCTGAGGATCTATTAGTCATTGAACATGCAGCGCGGCTGAGGATCCATTAGTCATTGGATACGTAGCGCGGCTGGGGATCCATTAGTCATTGAACATGTAGCGTGGCTGAAGATCTATCAGTCATTGAACATGCAGCGTGGCTGAGGATCCATTAGTCATTGAACATGCAGCGCGGCTGAGGATCTATTAGTCATTTAACATGCAGCACGGCTGAGGATCCACTAATCATTGAACATGTAGTGCGGCTGAGGATCTATCAGTCATTGAACATGCAGCGCCACTGAGGATCTATTAGTCTTTGAACATGTTACGTGGCTGAGGATCTATTAGTCATTGAACATGTAGCGCAGCTGAGGATCCATTAGTCATTGGATATGTAGCGCGGCTGAGGATCCATTAGTCATTGGACATGTAGCATGGCTGAGGATCTATTAGTCATTGAACATGTAGCGTGGCTGAGGATCTATTAGTCATTGAACATGCAGCGCGGCTGAGGATCCATTAGTCATTGAACATTCAGCGCGGCTGAGGATCCATTAGTCATTGAACATGCAGCACGGCTGAGGATCCATTAGTCATTGAACATGTAGCGTGGCCGAGGATCCATTAGTCATTGAACATGCAGCGTGGCTGAGGAGTCATTAATCATTGAACATGCAGTGCGGCTGAGGATCTATTAGTCATTGAACATGCAGTGCGGCTAAGGATCCATTAGTCATTGAACATGTAGCACGGCTGAGGATCCATTAGTCATTGAACATGCAGCGCGGCTGAGGATCCATTAGTCATTGGACATGTAGCCCGGCTGAGGATCTATTAGTCATTGACCATGCAGCACGGCTGAGATCTATTAGTCATTGAACATGCAGCGCGGCTGAGGATCTATTAGTCATTGAACATGCAGCGCGGCTGTGGATCCATTAGTCATTAATCATGTAGCACGGCTGAGGGTCCATTAGTCATTGAACATTCAGCGCGGCTAAGGATCCATTAGTCATTGAACATGCAGCGCGGCTGAGGATCCATTAGTCATAGGACATGTAGCACGGCTGAGGATCTATTAGTCATTGAACATGCAGCGCGGCTGAGGATCTATTAGTCATTGAACATGCAGCGCAGCTGAGGATCCATTAGTCATTAATCATGTAGCACGGCTGAGGATCCATTAGTCATTGAACATGCAGTGCGGCTAAGGATCCATTAGTCATTGAACATGTAGCACGGCTGAGGATCCATTAGTCATTGAACATGCAGCGCGGCTGAGGATCCATTAGCCATTGGACATGCAGCGCGGCTGAGGATCTATTAGTCATTGAACATGCAGCACAGCTGAGGATCTATTAGTCATTGAACATGCAGCGCGGCTGAGGATCTATTAGTCATTGAACATGCAGTGCGTCTGTGGATCCATTAGTCATTAATCATGTAGCACGGCTGAGGATCTATTAGTCATTGAACATGCAGCGCGGCTGAGGATCCATTAGTCATTGGACATGTAGCACGGCTGAGGATCTATTAGTCATTGAACATGCAGCGCGGCTGAGGATCTATTAGTCATTGAACATGTAGCGTGGCTCAGGATCTATTAGTCATTGAACATGTAGCGCAGCTGAGGATCCATTAGTCATTAATCATGTAGCACGACTGAGGATCCATTAGTCATTGAACATTCAGCCCAGCTGAGGATCCATTAGTCATTGGACATGTAGCGCGGCTGAGAATCCATTAGTCATTGAACATGCAGCGCGGCTGAGGATCCATTAGTCATTGAACATTTAGCGTGGCCGAGGATCCATTAGTCATTGAACATGCAGCGTGGCTGAGGAGTCAATAATCATTGAACATGCAGTGCGGCTGAGGATCTATTAGTCATTTAACATGCAGTGCGGCTAAGGATCCATTAGTCATGAACATGTAGCACGGCTGAGGATCCATTAGTCATTGAACATGCAGCGCGGCTGAGGATCCATTAGTCATTGGACATGTAGCCCGGCTGAGGATCTATTAGTCATTGACCATGCAGCACGGCTGAGATCTATTAGTCATTGAACATGCAGCGCGGCTGAGGATCTATTAGTCATTGAACATGCAGCGCGGCTGTGGATCCATTAGTCATTAATCATGTAGCACGGCTGAGGGTCCTTTAGTCATTGAACATTCAGCGCGGCTAAGGATCCATTAGTCATTGAACATGCAGCGCGGCTGAGGATCCATTAGTCATAGGACATGTAGCACGGCTGAGGATCTATTAGTCATTGAACATGCAGCGCGGCTGAGGATCTATTAGTCATTGAACATGCAGCGCAGCTGAGGATCCATTAGTCATTAATCATGTAGCACGGCTGAGGATCCATTAGTCATTGAACATGCAGTGCGGTTAAGGATCCATTAGTCATTGAACATGTAGCATGGCTGAGGATCCATTAGTCATTGAACATGCAGCGCGGCTGAGGATCCATTAGCCATTGGACATGTAGCGCGGCTGAGGATCTATTAGTCATTGAACATGCAGCACGGCTGAGGATCTATTAGTCATTGAACATGCAGCGCGGCTGAGGATCTATTAGTCATTGAACATGCAGCACGTCTGTGGATCCATTAGTCATTAATCATGTAGCACGGCTGAGGATCTATTAGTCATTGAACATGCAGCGCGGCTGAGGATCTATTAGTCATTGAACATGTAGCGTGGCTCAGGATCTATTAGTCATTGAACATGTAGCGCAGCTGAGGATCCATTAGTCATTAATCATGTAGCACGACTGAGGATCCATTAGTCATTGAACATTCAGCGCGGCTGAGGATCCATTAGTCACTGAACATGTAGCGCAGCTGAAGATCCATTAGTCATTGGACATGTGGCGACGCTGAGGACCCATTATTCATTGAACATGTAGAGTGGCTGAGGATCTATTAGTCATTGATTATGCAGCGCGGCTGAGGATCCATTAGTCATTGAACATACAGCATGGCTAAGGATCTATTAGTAATTGAACATGTAGCGCGGCTGAGGATCTATTAGTCATTGGACATGTAGCCTGGCTCCAGATACCTTGTTGATTTGACATGCAGCCTGGCTCCAGCTTGATTGGTCATGCAGCATGGCTAAGGATCCATTAGTCTTTAAACATGCAGCGCGGCTGAGGATCTATTAGTCATTGAACATGTAGCGTGGCTGAGGATCCATTAGTCATTGAACATGTAGCGTGGCTGAGGATCCATTAGGCTTTGAACATGCAGCGCCACTGAGGATCTATTAGTCTTTAAACATGTAACTTGGCTGAGGATCTATTAGTCATTGAACATGTAGCGCGGCTGAGGATCCATTAGTCATTGGATACGTAGCGCGGCTGGGGATCCATTAGTCATTGAACATGTAGCGTGGCTGAGGATCTATCAGTCATTGAACATGCAGCGTGGCTGAGGATCCATTAGGCATTGAACATGCAGCGCGGCTGAGGATCCATTAGTCATTGAACATGTAGCATGGCTGGGGATCCATTAGTCATTGAACATGCAGCGCGGCTGAGTATCCATTAATCGTTGAACATGCAGCGCGGCTGAGGATCTATTAGTCATTTAACATGCAGCGCAGCTGAGGATCCATTAGTCTTTGAACATGCAGCGCCACTGAGGATCTATTAGTCTTTGAACATGTAACGTGGCTGAGGATCTATTAGTCATTGAACATGTAGCGCGGCTGAGGATCCATTAGTCATTGGATACGTAGCGCGGCTGGGGATCCATTAGTCATTAATCATGTAGCACGACTGAGGATCCATTAGTCATTGAACATTCAGCCCAGCTGAGGATCCATTAGTCATTGGACATGTAGCGCGGCTGAGAATCTATTAGTCATTGAACATGCAGCGCGGCTGAGAATCTATTAGTCATTGAACATTCAGCGCCGCTGAGGATCCATTAGTCATTGAAGATGCAGCGCCACTGAGGATCTATTAGTCATTGAACATGCAGCGCGGCTGAGGATCCATTATCATTGAACATGCAGCCTAGCTCTAGATCCCTCTCTTTCTGCCTCATTTTTTATTTCCTTCCTTATTTCTCTCTTGGATTCTTAATTCGGTTATTTATTTCTGTCTATGTTGTTTCTTTTTGTTTATCTTTTGCCCCATTTTTCCTTCGATGATTTACTTGCTTCTTTATTATTCTGATCAATTCTTCATTTCTCTCTTTGATTGGTATATTTTTGTATTCCTTTCATTTCTTACAATAATGTATACCTCACTTGCATTATCCTCTTTGTCTCATACATTGTTAGAGGGTCCTCTCTTCCTCTTTCAGTGTTTCAATATCGTCGTTTCAATCTCCCCAGGCTTTCTGTCTCTCTTCCCGTTGTATGTTTTGCTCATCAAGTTTGTTATGTCTGCCTCGCTCACTCATACCTCGTGTCCTTCACTCCCTTCTTCTTTCTCCTTTCTCCTCCATTTTCTCCTTCCATACTTCCTTTCCTTACTTTTCATGTCTCATAAATCTTTGCCCCTTTCCTCTCCCCTTAATACCCCTTTCGTTCCTACCTCTCTTTCTCTTTTCCCGGTCCTCTCTTCCCCTCTCTGCCCGTCGTGTGTTTCTGCCCTCCAGGACCCACTCTGTGTCCCTGCTGTGCAAGGCTGCCCGGGGGGGGGTTGCGCAGCAGCCCCCCTAAAAGGGCGGCCGCCTTAGTGCCACAGGAAGGCACTGGAGTCGCCGGTCTAGTCCCTGGGCCACGGCCAGGGAAGACGTCCGGCCGACCCATTTCCGGGGAGGGGGGAGGGGACAGGGGTATTTAGGCTGTCCCCGCCCATCCTTCTCCCTCTTGTCCCTCGCCGTCTCGCCATGATCGCTCGCCTCGCTCGATCATCTGCGCGCCCAGAACGTCCGCTTGTCGCGGTGAGTTTGCTTGCTCCCCCCAGGTGACGGGGCCCTGTGGTCGGAACACCACGGGCGGGGGGGGGCGGGCTTTGGGGCATGCCCGGGGACTGGCCTGGGAGGTTTGCGGGTACAGTGTGGGGCGGGGGGTGCGTGTGTTCCTTGCTTGAGTCGGGTTGGTGCCGTTCCGGGACATTGACCCTTCCCCCCCCCCCCCCCAATTCGCGGTGTGCGGCCCTGAGCCCAGAGTGGAGTATTATGTCGGGGACCGCGCTGCGCCCGAGGCGGGCCGGGGGGATTGGGGGCGGGGTGAGCGGCTGCTGGCTGGGGTCCACGTGGCCTCCCTCACCCGCGGACCTCCAGTGTGCGGTGCCTGGTAGACCGGGAAGGAGCGGGGCGCGCCTATGCCTTGGGGGGCATCTTGAATTGGCCGCGGTCGACGTGTGGCCGTGGGTCGGGGGTATTCGCGGATACCGGCGCCCTCCGGGTATCGGACGTCCACTGAGTGCAGTGGCTGAGGTGAAAGATCGCGCCTCGCAGCGTATTCCAGACTGCTTTTCGCCCGCTCTCCAGTGGCGTCAAGAGTGGTGGATACAAGGGCTGCGGAGGCGCGCCGTTGCCTTGGGAGGGTGTCAGATCTCTGAGCCGGAGAGTGGGGGGTCAACACGGTGCGGGGGGAAGCGCGCCAATACCGGGGCAAATTGCTTTCCTCCGGAGGCTCGCTGGGCTGGTGTTTATTGGCGCCTCCAGTGCCAGAGTGTGGAAGGGATCGCGGTGCTTAAGTGCGCTTATATGTGGACGGGGGCCGGGGCCAATGGCGGAGCGCGTATGTAGTTACGGGGCCTTGTGGGGCTCGCCAACACCGGGGCTACTGACGGTCGCCTGTGCCGGAGCGTGTACGGCATCAGGTCAGCACGTCTATCCCTTCGGGCCGAGCTCGCACCTTTCATTAATATCATGCAACTTTCTGCCCAGCCACAAGCTCGAGCGTGCCCCAGGCGGCCCGGTGGCAGGCCAGCTCGACCGGCGCCCTCGCCCCTCCCCCCCTCTCGCCCGTGTGGAGAGCACCGCTTGTTTAAGGGGGCAGGGATGGAAGGCAGGGCCCCCCTTTAGGTTCGGAGGCGTGAAGGTGGGTACCTGCTTTCATCTTGTAAGGCTGTGGTTGCCGGATGTCCTGCCACCTCTGGTGCAGGAACCCAGGGCTCGGGCAGTGAGGTCCCGCTATCTATCGGCGATACTGCGGTTTTAAACCACCCAATCTCCCGGTGTCTGTCTGTGTATTGCCACTTCAGTGCCAGGCTAAGTGCTCCATTCCTGGGGCCAACTGCACGATGCCCATTAGTCGGAATGTATGATGGAATTGCAGGGCGATGCATTGCACGATAATTCATTGCTATGCTGCGTCTAGCTCTGCCTTCATGCGCAAGCACAGGCAACGTCCCAACGTTGTGTTACGGGGCGGGGCCCTCCAACTAGTGATCCCCACGCGCGCCAGTAGCCACCCTCGGTACACCTGCAGGGGGTCTGGGGGGCCCAATGAGACCGCGGTAGGTGAGGCACAGAGAGGGGCTGTGGAACTTTGTTCAGAGCGCAGCTCGCAGGTTCGTGCATTCTTGGCCCTCCTGCATGTCCCGCCGATCAGTGAGGTTGTTTTCAACGATCGAGGCAGTTGAGCAGCAGACTGGGGGGGGGGGGGTAGCTTTAGGAGAGGATGTGGCCTAACGGCATGGGCGGCCGACCTCGCAGCTGGGGAATCGGGTTCGAGCCTCTGCAGGGGCGCAGAACATCTTGTGATTATGGGCAAATCATTTAATCGCCACGTGTCTATCATAAAATGAATGTGTTCATCTTTAATGCAACTGGTGCTCTTTATAAGCGTGCGTATGTTCGCGCTAGATAATACTCCAGGGGAGAAAAAAATAAAATAAAATCAGGTCACACTCAGTCAACCTTTGCATACTAACCCCTCTCTATTTCTCACACAGATCCTGCCGGTGACCCTCAGAGTTGCGGGATCCACGCGCTAGGGACTAGGAGTGTAAGTGGGGCCGGTGAGAACAGTGGGGGCACGGAGAGCAAGCCAAAGGTTATTAAGCACAGGGGGAAGTACGCCTGAGGGCTGTTAATCTAATAATTTCTTCATTTCGATTCAGATATTGGAACTCTCGCAGGTCCGGACCAGACAGTCGCGCTAGCCAAACCAAGATAGTAAGTAAGAGCGGGTTTGGGCTTCGCAGAAGGGACACCTGAGGGTGTGGTGTGCCTGTTCACGTTGTTGTAGGCTGCAGCTCACGATGGCTTTCTCTTTCAGTCCAGGCGACTCAATCCCGAGGGATGGATAGTGAGGGTACCCCGGCACTCTTCTCGGTGACGTCCCAAGTGGAGGAAACTCAGCAGGGCACCTCCCAGGACGCACAGCTAGCGGCCATCATTCAACTCGCCAAGTCTAAGGGCCTGGCATGGGCTGCGGACCTCTTGAAGGCCAGCAACCCTGAGGATTCTGGGGTCATTTCCGGTGGCCCTCCCACGGGACAGGAGCCGATTGACGAGGCTGGGCCGTCCCGGTCCAAGCGGATACGCAGGGCCACTGTCAAGGACTTCCCGGCGGACGCGCCGCCACCTAGGAGTCGTCCGGCGCTTATCCCCAGAGGTGCAATCGGGCCCGCACCACAGTCGGTGTCTGTAGGACCTGTCCGCTCCACGAGCGTTAGCCCATCACAAACTAACTTTGCGATCCACGGAAGACTTGGGTAAGCTCAATGACACTCTGCAGAGCTTTATGGAAGAGGTCAGAGCTGGCTTCTCGAGGGCGGGATCATCCGGGGGATCCTCACCTGCAGACTGTGTGGGGGGGATGTGACCTCGGCGGCCAATGTTTGAGCGATACAAGGGTTGCCCATGGTAGCATGTGCCTCCCGCAGCAACATGGGCAAGAACGCAGAGGTGGTAGCAGCAGGATTAGAGGTGGCTTCAAGGTTGGAGGCGGCGCCCGCAGGGCTCACCGGGCCAGGTCACACACCGGTAGGGGGGGAGCGACAGCAGTCAGTTGGGGGTGAGCCGCCAGCTGCGCAAATTAGTGCCGTCACCCTGCTGCCGGTCACCACCCCCTCTGCGGGCGTTCCCTTCTCCACCATGCAGCTCGAGAGCACAGCAACGGCAGTGTCAGTTCAGCCGGCACCATCTAAGAAGGCTGTCACTCATGCCCCTTTACTGTCAGGGCACAGCTCGTTGGCATGGGAAGTGCCCATGGCAGTGAAAGAATTCATTTGGAGGCACGAATTTCTTGATATATTTTCATTACTTCTGCTGGGCCAACACGGCCAAGATGCGCGGAGGCTTGGGGGGAAAGAGGAGGAAAAGAAGATCAGGTTCCAGCAGTGGCCACAGAAATCCATAGACAACTGGCTCTCCGCTTTCTCCATCCTTCAATCCGTCATTCTGGAAAAATTCCCTGAGCAAGGGCAGGCGCTGGTCTTGTACCAAAGATTGATTCACACCGAGGCACAGAAGTGGGGGGGAGAAGGGTGGCTCAACTACGACCGGGAATTCAGGAAAAAGATAGCCATATGCCCAGAAATGGAATGGGATCAGAAGGAAGTTCAGTTGTGGATGGACCACATGGGTTCCCGGGGGGCACAGAGCACAGTCGCCCAGTCTAAGGTCACAGGGGAAGGGGGTGCTCAGTCAGGGAACAGCCAGCCCAACCCTAAACCCTTTAGGCAGTCCTTTCGGGGGGCGCGCAGGGGAGTCGGCAGGAGGGAGGCAAGAGAGTCTCTCCTGGGACGTTCAACCTTTTCAACGCAGGCGCATGCTCGTGGGGGAGCAAGTGCAGGTTTCAACATGCGTGCAGCAAATGCGGGGGCCGTCACGCAGCAACCACGTGCCAGTCCAAACAGGACAAGAAACCGGCTGATTCTTTTAAAGAGGCCAGTAGAGGCAGCTCAGCCCCACCCAGTCGCGCCCCCTCCCCCCATTTTCAGCCCGGTCGTGCCGATCAGCAGCTCGCCCCCATCGCCTCTCGGCCACGAGGGTCTCCCTCTCCCAGTACCATCCAGCGCGTCCGCATTCCACGCCTGCAAGGGGGCCATCTCCTGTTAACCTTGGCCACATGCTACAACTCCTCAGGAAGTATCCCAACACAACTGACAGCGCGCTCCTGCTGAAGGGTTTTTCTGAGGGCTTCACTATCCCATTCGTAGGCACGCTGTCCTGCAAGGAGGCGGATAACCTCAAATCCACCAGAGACCTTCCCCAGGTATTGCAGGAGAAAGTCCAGAAAGAACTAGGACTGGGGAGGGTGGCGGGTCCATTCAGGGAGCCTCCGCTAGAGAACTTTGTGGTTTCCCCGCTGGGGTTGGTACCCAAAAAAGAGCCAGGGACCTTTAGACTGATCCACCACATATCATACCCAGAGGGGGACTCTTTGAACCATGGGCTCCAAGATGGCGCTTGCTCTGTGTCATATTGTAGGAGAGTAGGGTCTGCTATCCTATGGTCACCCCAAATTTTTGCTTTTTGCTTCACTGGTTTTTGACATATTGAGGCTGTGGGCCTGCTAATCAGACCCCCAGCCTGCTGTTCTCTCTAACTAAATTGACACTATGCACCCTAGGTGCATAACCAATTGGAATTGGATCACCCTGTGAGCCCCTGTACCAGTGTACACTAGGTACCCAGGGCATTGGTGTATCTAAGGCCTACCAGGGGCTGAAGCATGTATTATGCCACCCCAGGCCTGGCCTAACAAATTTGACACAACAGGCTGATCACTCAGCTGGGGTAAGTTGGTGTAACCACCTCTTACTTAGGTGTAGTATACCTATACCTAACCTTAAATGGGACACCTGGTAACCTATAAGTCACTCCTATGGCAGGCCTTGACAATCCTGAAGGCAGAGTGCTTGGTTCCATGTGAGGTGGTGCTCTGGCATGAGCTGAGCCTGTCTGCAGTGGTCGGAACAACTTCCTTCTACCGTTTCCAGATATCGTCATACCATATACTCTTAAGTGCATTATGAACCTCGCGGTTAAATGCTATCTTTGGTTTGGCTTTATCAAAACATGTCGAGTAAGGTGTCATACGAATTGGAATACTAACCCCTCGCCAATTCTGGCGAATGGGGTTAGCATTCCACCCTTCTAGAGGGACACGACATGTACCGTACCTGAAACCCGGGTAAAATCAGACATAGCCTCAGCTCCACAAAATGGATGCTGCCACCACAGACACAAGTCTGCCCTCCTGCTGCTAGGAGTCCTTCCAGCTTGGGAGACGTGGACAAAGGGTTTCCTGCCAGGGGAGGTGTGAGCACCACCCCAGACAGGATTTTGTGTATTGGTCAGGTAGGGCTTGAAAGGAATCAGACATGCCTGAGGCTCACAAGGAGCCTCGGTGCATATGCCAGCTCAAACCGGTCCTGAGGCACACCAGCCCCGGACCTGGGGCGAGCTGGACAAAGGATTGGGGGTGTAACCACCCCCCTTCCTGGTCCCACCCTTAGGGAGGGACCTAGCAGGTAGTCCGGCCCCTAGAATCCGCTTAAAGGTAGGAGCTGTGTCCTAAGACTTCAGACATCCTGGAATCAACTTAACCACAAGAAGAAGACGGGAACTTCGACGCTCTGCTGCACAGAGGACAGAAGGAAATCTCCCCTATGGTCAGGGAGTGACCATCTTGCTAACGCAAGCACCAACCAGCTATTCGACGTCTGCTTTGCCGCCGCCTCCCGCCGGAGCCCGAGCCCAGAGCCCAACAAGACCTGGACCTCCAGACCTCTCACCGCCCGATCCACAGTCCCTGGAAAGAAGGAACCCGTGGAGGCACCGAGACACGTGGAGCCAGCCATCTTGAAAGACCGACGACAAGCTGCAAGCGCAACAACCGAGGCTCCCTCCAAGTTGTGCTTTGGGTCCTGAGAAGCCCAACCACCGAGCAGCATCTGCACCAAAGGTGAGCCCTCCAGCATCTCCACGATCTGCGTGGGGCCCCTCTGCACTTTGCATCTCGACGCGCCTGCCCGGTCCCTGGCCTGTTGGCTAGTGGCCATTTTGGCAACCTAATTTGAAATCAACGATGCTGGTCTGGTTGCTCCAGACTGGCCCCAGCTGCTCTCCAAAAGAGCAGCCCCTCTGACCTTGCTGGTCAGAACTACCAGCTTTCTTCTTTTTCCACGACTCCTGCCTTTGCCAAGGCTTGTTTGCCTCTTTCGAGTCGCCGACACCGCCGACAGCGAGAGCCTTCATGGGACAGCTCGTGAACCGACTCCTGGACGTCGTCGGCCTTCAGGGACCACGTGGCTGCGGAGACAAGCTACACCTCATCACCTGTTTGCACCCGACATCGCCTGGTACCTACCTGGTGCCACGCCGGTCACTGGCTAGTGACTGTGAACACTGTCCCCTCTGCTTTCAGGTCTTCTACAACTCTGATCCAGTCTTGGATCCACCGCATCTCTTCTGGACCGACCGCCTGCAGCATCTTTGTCGTCAGGCTCCATTGAATCGATAGAAGAAACCCGACGCCCTTCGAGACCTATGCACCCGCTGCCTGTGGGTGAGGTAAAGCTGGCACTCCGGTGCCCAAGTGTAGAGAAACATCTCTAGTGTCTGTGTTTTGAACCTTAAATTCGTAGTCCATCCAGAAGACCCTTCTAGCAGTAACTTTTGAACTTTTACGCACCCATTGAAAACCTATGGGAGCACGCGTGTAACTTTCCTCACTGCACACGCGACCCGTGGACCTCCTGGTCACTAACTGAAGTTAGCTCCTTGTAGGCCCAGCGACTCTAGAGGCCCTAGGCCTTTTCCCTTTCCTGTTTGTGGTACTTATACCACTATTTTAGTATATGGTTCAATCGGCCACCAGGGCCTATCCATATAAAGTGCAACTTCTGTATATTATAACGTTGTCTTGTTTAACGATTTGTGCTCCTGTGCTCATAAAGAGTCTAGGGGATACTTTGAGTAATAAATACATATATATTTTGAATATATATCTGTGTGGTGTCCTTTCATTGGTATAAAGGGGGGTTACATATGGTAAAACAGCTTGCTTAACACGCTTTAACGAGTTTAGCCTCAAAGACTGCTTAGCCTACGCTACCACTAGGGCAGCTAGTCCGAAAAGGTTGACTTACAACCACACCATAAGGGTTGCTTGGCATGGTACAAGGTGGTCACTTTAACTAGTGAACAGCATATACCAGGCCAACTTCTCACATTGGTGAGCAGCGGTTGGATTTGAGCTTGCTGTGTTTTACCTCTGTAATCTCTTTGTTACCATTTGAAAGATCATACAGGTACCTTTAGGTACATATAAAACAAGATAGATATACTTAAGTTCTACTGAACTTAGTTGTTGTAGAGCAAAGGGAGTAGCACACCCTGACTACAACTACTAGATAGGTTTAGTAGGAAAACCCAAGTGTAGGTAGATTGCAACACATCCACCCACACTTAAGAGCAATGGCTGGGGCAGAGGGGTCCAATGTACCCATCTCTGTTGAGAGTGACCCCCAGAGGGCACCATCCATCTTTGCTACCCTAAACCAAAATGAGCTCAGGCAGTTGGCAAATATCAGGGGCCTTAAACAGCCCAAGAACCCTACCTCTGCTGAACTCAGAGAGCTTTTACAAGCTGATGAAGATCAGAAAGCTCTCAAGAAAGCCTCCCAGTTAGGCCCCTTAGGGACTGGAACAGGAGGCCCCCCTTCTGAAGATGCTACTGAGGTACCCCTTTCCAATAGTCACCCCTTAGATGAGAATCATACTACAGAGGATGAAAGTGATAGGGATACAGATGTTAGTGGGGATGAAGGGAGAACTAGCCCAGTGCCAAGTGTTATACGTGGCCCAGCTTACTTAAGGCTACTGGGGACTGACAATGGGATGATCCCATTGGATCTCCCTAGTGGACTTAACCAGGGGTTTGAGAGGCAGAGGAATCACTCAGGTGAGTCTAATGCTTCTCATGCCTCTAGAGGCTCTCAAGGTCACTCCAGAAGAAGGATGACCACCCCTCAGAGGAGGGAACATGAGGCCAGAATGCAGGAAGCTCAGCTGAGAATCAGGAGACAGGAGCTAGAAGTAGCTCTGATGGAAGAGAAACTGAGTAAGGCTAGGCAACCTAGAGAAAGTGGGTCTATACCCACTGGTGGCAGCATTGTCCCTAAGGACAAAGATAGGGTCTTTGACAATAGGAACCTGTCTAAGGTTGTGCCCCCCTACAAAAGTGGGGATGACATCCACAAATGGATGACTGCTCTTAAGAAAGCCTGCAAAGTGCAGCAGGTTCCTGAAGACCAGTGGGCAGCAATCTTATGGCTCTCCTTTGAAGGAAGAGGCAGAGATAGACTCCTCACTGTTAGGGAGGAGGATGTCAGAAACTTCAGAGCTCTGAAGAGTGTCCTAGTTGATGGGTTAGGCTTAACCACTGAACAGTACAGGTTAATGTTCAGAGACACCCAGAAGACACAGACTCAGGACTGGTCTGAATACATTGAATGTGCCACTAAGGCTTTGGAGGGTTGGTTGCTGGGAAGTAAGGTATCTGATTATACAGGATTGTACAATTTGATGATGAGAGAACAGATTTTAAATAACTGTCAGAACCAGCAACTGCATCAGCACTTGGTTGACTCAGATCTGACCTCTCCCCAAGAATTGGGAAAGAAGGCAGACAAATGGGTCAGAACCAGGCTTAAGCAAAAGAACCAGGGCCAAGGGGGTGATCAGAAGAAAACAGACCAAAAGGGTGGAGATCAGAAATCTAAAGACCAGAAGTCTTCAACAGGGCCCCAAACTAGTACTAACGAGGGTGGGTCCCAGCCTAAAGGGAAGAAGAAAGAAGGTCCAAAGAAACCCTGGTGCAAATCTTGCAAGAATACAACTCACTGGACTAGTGATTGTAAGAAGGGTGGAGCCCCCAACACTGTTGCCCCTAAGGCACCTGCTCCCAGTACTACTGTTAGCAGTGTTGGTCCCCAGACAAAGGGTGTAGTGGGAATCACTATGGGAACTGAAGGAGATTCTGACTTAGACAGAACCCTGCCACAGGCAGTCTTGATCTGTGATGGGGACATGGATTTGTCCCTGACTGTGAGCCCCAGTAACCTGGGCGAGTACAGACAGACTCCTTTAATAAATGAAAAAGTGGCTCAAGCCTACAGGGACACATGTGCCAGTGTCACTATGGTGACACCAGGCTTTGTAGACCCTGGACAGTACATACCGGGTGAGAACTACCTGGTGACCAATGCCAGCAATGCCACTACTTCACATAATGTGGCAGTTGTTAACTTCTCATGGGGAGGGGTAACTGGCCTCAAAAGGGTTGTGGTTAGTGCAGACCTCCCAGTAGAATGTTTGTTGGGCAATGACCTAGAGAGTTCTCTATGGTCAGAAGTGGAGTACAGGACACATGCAGAGATGTTAGGTATATCACCACATGTCCTTGCTGTGACCAGGTCACAGGCCAAAAAGTGCCTTACTGAACCACAGGTCTTGGATCCTGGAACAATGGACCAAGCACCTACCAAGAAGAACAGGAGGGTTAAGGCTGTGCCTTCCCCCCTGCCTCCAAGTGATGATCAGCCTTCCCAGGAAGATGATCTAGAGAACCCTGAAGGAACTGTCCCTGAAGAGCTTGAACCTGATCAGGTTGAGTTTCTGGGGACAGGGGGACCTTCCAGGGCTGACTTGGGGCAGGCTCAGTTAACCTGTCCATCTCTTGAACCCCTCAGACAGCTGGCTGCTGCTGAGGCTGCTGGGAATGCTCAAGGTACCCATAAAGTGTGTTGGGATGATGGGCTCCTTTATTCAGAGGCTAGAGACCCAAAACCTGGTGCGACCAGGAGGTTGGTTATACCTCTGCAATTTAGGGGCTTCCTTCTTACCTTGGCCCATGATATTCCTCTAGCAGGACACTTAGGCCAGAACAAGACTTGGGACAGGCTTGTCCCTCACTTTCACTGGCCTCACATGAATGAAGATACCAAGGAGTTTTGTCGCTCCTGTGTGACCTGCCAAGCCAGTGGCAAATCAGGTGGCACAACAAAGGCCCCCCTAATACCACTACCTGTGGTGGGGGTTCCCTTTGAAAGAGTGGGAATAGATATAGTGGGTCCCATGGATCCTCCCACTGCATCTGGGCACAGATTTATACTGGTGGTAGTGGATCATGCCACCAGGTATCCAGAGGCAATTCCCCTTAGGACCACTACAGCTCCTGTTGTGGCCAGGGCCCTGCTAGGAGTATTCTCTAGAGTGGGGTTTCCTAAGGAGGTGGATTCTGACAGAGGTACCAACTTCATGTCAGGATACTTGACAGCTATGTGGAAGGAATGTGGTGTCAACTACAAGTTCACCACACCTTATCACCCACAATGCAATGGGCTTGTTGAGAGATTCAACAAGACCCTAAAGGGTATGATCAAAGGATTACCTGAAAAGCTCAGGCGAAGATGGGACATCCTTCTCCCCTGCCTTCTGTTTGCTTACAGAGAGGTCCCACAAAAAGGGGTTGGCTACAGCCCCTTTGAATTGTTGTTTGGGCACCCTGTAAGAGGCCCACTGTGTTTAGTGAAGGAAGGATGGGAGTTACCTCTCAAAAAGCCTAAACAAGACATAGTGGACTATGTACTTGGCCTCCGCTCCAGGATGGCTGAGTATATGGAAAAGGCATCCAAAACCCTTGAGGCAAGCCAGGCCTTACAGAAAGCTTGGCATGACCAAAAGGCTGTCTTGGTTGAGTATCAGCCAGGACAGAAGGTATGGGTGTTGGAGCCAGTGGCCCCAGCAGCACTCCAAGACAAATGGTCTGGACCCCATACAATCCTGGAAAAGAAGGGAGAGGTTACCTACTTGGTGGACCTAGGAACTCCCAGGAGTCCCCACAGGGTACTCCATGTTAACAGGTTAAAGGCATATGTTGACAGGGCAGACATGGGATTGCTCATGGCTACAGATGAGGGACAGGAGGAAGAGAGTGACCCTCTCCCAGACTTGTTGTCTCAGAACCCTGAAGATGGCTCAGTTGAAGGAGTGACCCTTGGAGGCAACCTCACTGATCATCAGCAGATTGAATGTAGACAGGTTCTACAATCATTTCAGCATATGTTTTCATTGATACCTAGTCAAACTGACTGGTGTACCCATGTGGTGGACACTGGTGACAGTCTGCCTGTGAAGAACACACTTTACAGACAACCTGACCACGTCAGGGACTGTATAAAGGCTGAGGTACACAAAATGCTGGAACTGGGTGTCATTGAGCCCTCAGAGAGCCCCTGGGCTAGCCCAGTGGTTCTGGTCCCCAAACCTCACACCAAAGATGGCAAGAGAGAGATGAGGTTCTGTGTGGATTACAGAGGACTCAATGCTGTCACTAGGACAGATGCACATCCTATTCCAAGGGCAGATGAGCTCATAGATAAACTGGCTTCTGCTAAGTTTTTGAGCACATTTGATTTGACAGCTGGCTATTGGCAAATCAGGTTAGCTGAGGAGTCCAAGGCCAAAACAGCATTCTCAACCCCAGGTGGGCATTATCAATTTTTGGTGATGCCCTTTGGTCTGAAGAATGCACCTGCCACCTTCCAAAGGTTGGTGAATCAAGTCCTTACTGGGTTGGATGACTTTTGTGCAGCATATCTTGATGACATTGCTGTCTTTAGCTCCACCTGGGAGGATCACCTGATCCACCTGAAGAAAGTACTGGAGGCTCTGCAAAAGGCAGGTTTCACTATCAAGGCTACTAAGTGCCAGATAGGGCAGAGTAAGGTTGTGTATTTGGGCCACCTTGTAGGTGGAGGCCAAGTTCAACCACTGGAGAGTAAGATACAATCCATCAAGGACTGGTCTCCTCCAACCACCCAGACTCAAGTTCGAGCTTTCTTTGGCTTGACTGGGTACTACAGGAAGTTTGTTAAGAACTATGGGTCCATTGTGACTCCTCTTAATGATCTGACATCCAAGACGATGCCCAAAAAGGTTCAGTGGACAGTAAGCTGTCAAAAGGCATTTGATGACCTGAAGAAGGCCATGTGCTCTGCACCTATCCTGAAAAGTCCTGACTACTCCAAAGAGTTTATTGTCCAAACAGATGCTTCTGAGTTGGGTGTGGGAGCTGTGCTGTCACAACTTAATGTAGATGGTCAAGACCAACCCATTGCTTTTATTAGCAGAAGGTTGACCCCTAGAGAGAAGAATTGGTCAGCTATTGAGAGGGAGGCCTTTGCTGTGGTGTGGGCCCTGAAGAAGCTGAGGCCATACTTGTTTGGCACTCACTTCAAGATTCAGACCGACCATAAGCCCCTCTTGTGGCTAAATCAGATGAAGGGTGAAAACCCCAAACTGCTTAGGTGGTCCATTTCCCTACAGGGGATGGACTTTACAGTGGAGCACCGGCCAGGTACAGACCATGGGAATGCAGATGGTCTCTCCAGGTACTTCCACTTAGGACATGAAGACGAGACTGGTCAAGGCTAGTTTAATGTCCCTGTTGACTTACTTCAGGCCTACCGCGGCTCACGCAACGGTCGTGGGCGCGCTCTCGCCGTGCACAGCTCCTCCCGGTGGCTCCCGGGCAGCGGCGGTGAGACGGGCGTGCGGTGAGGATTTAACGGGGAAGTACGGCGGTGCGGGCCCCGAGCCCGATACTGGAATTCCTGTAGCACTGTTGCGTGGAGAGAGTCGGCACAGATCGGTGCGACTCTCGGCTTTGGGGAAGTGTTCTTGGATCCTCAATCAGCGGGTGTGGGCAACAGGCAGGCGCGGCTAGCGACCCTTAGCACGGCGGTGCAGGGGGGTCTCCACAGCGGGTGCGGCGCGGCCTGAGATGTCCGGGGATAGCGAAGCGGGGTCACAGGGCACGGACAGTGCAGCTGGATGACCCAGCGTAGATCACAGTCGTCGGACGGATTCCGGCGGGAGGGGTGACAGCGCGTTCAGCGCACTCCAGTGGCAGGCGGTGACAGGGGCGCAGGCAGCCTAGCCCGGGGACAGAGAGCGGCTCCGGACGGAGCGGGGCTCTCACGGGGTAAAGGCAGGCAAGCTCCTGAGTGTCCCGGCCCTAGGAGGGGGCGATGAGGGGCGCAGTCTCTTTCCAGCGGGATGCACAAACGGCTCGATGGGAGGACGAGCAAAAGCACAGAGAACCCACTGGTCCTGGGGTTCAGTTCAGGGGGCAAGCTCAGATCAAGCCCTTGGAGAATGTTCAAGCACAAAGTAGCAAAGTCTTTTCAGCAAGTCTTTTTCCTCTCCTTTCTCAGCAAGGCAAGCAGCAGGCCAGTCCTTCCAGCGTCTTCTTCTCCTCCTAGTCAGGCAGAGGTTCTTTGTGGTAAACAGGATTCTGATTTCTTAGGAGCCAGGCTCCTACTTTTATACAGTGATTCTTTTGTTCTTTAACGCCAGGGGGCCTGGGCCTGGCCCAGTCCAGTTCTGGAGCACTTTGTTATGGTGACTCTGCTCTTTCCTTTCAGCAGCAGGGCAGAGACATCAGCCGCTCCGCAGGGGGCGGCACCGGCTTTGTGGTGGCAGAGCACAGGTCTATTCAAGAGTCAAGGTGTACTCCTCCCACCCATCCTGGTGTCATCCCTCTACCCACCACCTGGCAGCCAACCTGTCTCTGGGGATTCCCCAACCCTGCTCCTTACTGTTGCTAGGCAGAACACACACACACAGCAGAGGCGGACTGAAATGGCCAGGTCAGTAAATACTAACTTTCTAAAAGTAGTATTTACAAACCCAGGATATTAAAATAAACTTGACTACAAGAAGTATTTTATTATTCTGAGTTCAGGCATACTAAACTTGACATTCTACCATGCTCTCTGAGTCCACTGGGGTAACAGCGTGTAGTGACTCCAGCAGCCCATTCTGGCCTATGGAGAGCAGGTAGCCTTCAATAGTGAAAAACGAAAAGGGCTGTAATTCACTACTAGGACATGCCACACACATCAGGGCATGTCCTACCTTATGCCTACAATGCACCCTGCCCTTGGGCCTACCAGAGGGGTGGCTAATATGTAGGTAAGGGAAGGTTGAGGGACTGGCAAGTGGGGGCACTTGCGCAGTCCGCGCGACAGTCCCAGACTGCACGCAGGGTCTGCGGTGGCAGACCCTAGACACATTTTACAAGGCCGCTTTCTGTGGGTGGCGCAACCAGCGCTGCAAGCCCACCAGCAGCATTGGCATTCACAAGCCCTGGCACCCCTGGTGCACTTTACTGGGGACTGACAGTAAATCCAATAAACCAATCATGAGCATCAATTACAGGTACACTTTACCTAGCGAGCACTTGCACTGCGGCACGGATTAGCCGTGGCGCAGTGCCCTGAGCGGACAACACCAGCAAAACATCGAGGCACACCATCAAAAAAGTGGAAGGGAAACTCACGCCAAGGTGCCAGGTCTAACACGTGTCCCCTCCAGCTGAAATGTGGGGAGAACTACCCTTGCCCAGGGGGTTCCTCGTCACTAAGGCGGAAATACCTGGACAGACCGTCAGCGTTGGCGTGATCTGTACCAGGACGGTGTTCCACCGTAAAGTCCATACCCTGTAGGGAGATGGACCACCTCAACAGCTTTGGGTTCTCACCCCTCATTTGCATCAACCATCTGAGGGGCCTGTGGTCCGTCTGAACCCGGAAGTGAGACCCAAACAAGTAGGGTCTTAGCTTCTTCAGCGCCCAGACCACAGCAAATGCTTCTCGCTCAATTGCACTCCACCTACTTTCCCGTGGAAGTAACCTCCTACTGATGAAGGCTACGGGTTGGTCCCAGCCCTCCTCAGTCATCTGCGAGAGAACAGCCCCTACACCATGCTCTGAAGCGTCTGTCTGTACTAGGAATTCCTTGGAGAAGTCAGGGGCCAAGAGCACGGGCGCCGTGCACATGGCAGTCTTCAGGGTGTCGAAAGCTTTCTGACAGGTGTCAGTCCAGATCACGTTCCTGGGCTGCTTCTTGGAAGTCAGCTCTGTCAAGGGGGCAACAATCGTTCCATAGCCCTTGACAAACCTCCTGTAGTACCCAGTGAGTCCCAGGAAGGCCCTCACTGCGGTCTGCGTCTTGGGGGGTTCCCAAGCCAGGATGGTCTCAATTTTGGGTTGCAAGGGTGCCACCTTGCCACTCCCCACTTGGTGTCCCAAGTACACCACGGAACCCTGCCCGATCTGGCACTTGCTTGCCTTGATCGTGAGGCCTGCTCGGCGCAGAGCCATCAACACTTCCCAGAGGTGGCGCAGGTGTTCGGGCCAGGTGGCACTGAACACTGCGATGTCATCCAGGTAGGCAGCACTGAACGCATCCAGCCCAACCAGTACCTGGTTGACCAACCTCTGAAAGGTGGCAGGGGCATTCTTCATTCCAAATGGCATGACTCGGAACTGGAAGTGCCCATCTGGTGTAGAGAATGCTGACCTCTCTTTGGCCCCATCGGTCAAGGCGATCTGCCAGTACCCAGACGTTAAATCAAACGTGCTGAGGAACCGGGCAGCCCCTAGCCGATCAATGAGCTCATCAGCTCTGGGGATGGGGTGCGCGTCAGTCTTAGTTACTGAATTGAGTCCTCTGTAGTCCACACAGAACCGGAGTTCAGGTGTGGCTCCCGGCGCAGCAGCTTTGGGGACCAAGACCACGGGGCTGGACCAAGGACTGCTGGAGGACTCAACCACCCCTAACGCAAGCATTTTGGAGACCTCCTCCTTGATGCAAGCTCTGACCCTGTCAGTTACCCTGTAAGCCTTGTGCTTCACAGGTAAGCTGTCTCCTGTGTCCACATCATGGACGCACCAATCTGTGACACCAGGAACCAGGGAGAACCTATCTGGAAACTGCCCCAGCAAGTGGCGGCAATCTTCCTGTTGTTCGGGCGTCAGGGTGGGTGAGAGGTTAACTCCATCCACTGACCCATCTTTCTCAGAGGCTACTAAGAGGTCAGGAAGAGGCTCGGTCTCCTCTTCCATTCCATCATCAGTGGCCAGCAGCATGCCCACTTCGGGCCTCTCTAAGTGGGGCTTAAGGCGGTTAACATGTAGGACCCTCAAAGGGTTCCTGGGAGACTGCATGTCCACCAAGTAGGTGATAGGACTTTTGCGCTCCACAACCTCAAATGGACCTGTCCACTTATCCTGAAGTGCACAAGGCTCTACTGGGGCCAAGACCCACACCTTTTGTCCAGGTTGAAGCTCTACCAGAGTGGCATTCCGGTCGTACCACCACTTCATCTCCTCCTGGCTGGCTTCCAGATTTGCCTCAGCAAGTTGCCTGAAACGCCTAGTCTGGTTTCGGAAGGCCAGCATGTAACTGTATACATTCTGGGGAGGTTTCCTGGGAGATTGCTCCCAGCCTTCCTTTACCAAACTCAGAGGTCCTCTTACCGGGTGACCATACAGAAGCTCAAAGGGGCTGAACCCTAGAGACTTCTGTGGCACCTCTGGGTAAGCGAAGAGCAGGCATGGCAAGAGGACGTCCCACTTACGCCTCATTGGACCGTCTAGGCCCATGATCATGCCTTTGAGGGTTCGGTTGAATCTCTCAACCAACCCATTTCCTTGGGGGTGGTAAGGAGTGGTGAACTTGTAAGTTACCCCACACTCCTTCCACAGGGATTTCATATATGTGGATATGAAATTGGTCCCCCTGTCGCTCACCACCTCTAGAGGGAATCCCACTCGGGAGAAAATTCCCATCAGTGCTCGTCCCACCACGGGGGCCGTCACTGTCCTCAGAGGGATGGCTTCAGGGTACCGGGTGGCATGGTCCACCAAGACCAGGATGAACCTGTTGCCCAGGGCTGTCTTGGGGTCCAGAGGCCCCACAATATCAATACCCACTCGCTGGAATGGCGTACCGACCACGGGGAAGGGCTGCAGAGGAGCCTTGTGCTTCCCTCCGCTCTTACCACTTGCCTGGCAAGTCTGACAGGTTCGGCAGTAGGAATCTGAATTCTTGTGCATTTGGGGCCAGTAAAAGTGGGTGACAAGCCTGTCATAGGTCTTGTCCATCCTCAAATGTCCTGCTAAAGGCACATCATGAGCCAGCCCCAGTAGGAAGGTTCTGAACTTCTGGGGTACCACCAGCACACGGGCTGGCCCAGGTTCAGCAGCCTTAGGCTCTGAATACAGGAGGTCACTCTCCCAGTACACGTAGTGTGTCTTGGCCTGAACACCATTGGCCTGGTCTGCAGCCTGCTGCCGCATACCCACGAGAGAAGGGCATTCTTTCTGCTCCCTGCAGAATTCCTCCCTGGAGGGACCTCCTTCTTGCTGCCAATGGGTCAGCTCAGGCAGGTCTCCCAGTTCGGCAATCTGTTCCCCGGTAGGCTCCAGAGCATCCCCCTCAGGGTCTGCTTCCTCCTGGGCCGTGGGAACTTCGGGGGCCGGTTTCCCGCGCCTCCTGCGCCTTCTCCCTAAGGCCGGTTCCTGGACCTCTCCCTCAGGCTCCAGGACCCTCTCAACACCCCTACTGGCTGCCATTGACCGGGTGGTCACGCACGCCCAGTCGGGTAGACCCACCATCCTCAGATGCGTGGTCTTCTCCACCTTTTCCCAAGGGGAGCTCTCCAGGTCGTTCCCTAGCAGACAGTCTACAGGCATGTCAGTTCTCACAGCGACTTGTAGAGTACCAGAGACCTCCCCCCACTCAAAGGGAACTTGAGCCATTGGACAACGACTCTCTATGTTGTCAGCATTGACAACCCTACAGTAGGCATTGGGTACAATCTGCTCTTGAGACACCAGGTGTTGCCTCACCGAGGTCACGCTGGCTCCTGTATCTCTAAGAGCCTCAACCTTCTTTCCATTGATGGTCACTACTTGCCCATATTTCTTAGTGTTAGAGGGTAAGTAGGTTTCAGGGACCATCTCACTGTCTCCTAGCGAGACTAGGGTCATATGCGCGGGACCCCCACCCACCTGGGCTGCTACCTCCTCCCCAAAATTAACATTAGCTACTTGCCGGGGTGGAGCACCAGTGGGTGCTGTCTTACCAAACAGGCGACACTTAGGATCAGAGGCAATATGACCTGGGTCACCACACCTGTAACAATTGAAGGGCCCCTTTGGAACAGGCTATCTGTCGGGGCCCCGTTCTGCTGAGGGGGTGGGGGAGGCTGAGAACCCTTCTGCTGGTTCCCTTGGGAATTACTTTGGGGGCCTTTTTGGAACCCCTTCTGTTTACCCCTGTCCCCCCCACTCTTCTGCTGGGGACCCTGCCCACCTTTGGCGGAGTCTCCCACTTGACCCTTGTGGACCCTGGTGCTGAGCCAGCGGTCCGCCTCCTCAGCAAGCTTCCTCGGGTTGGACAGCTTGCTATCAATCAGGTGCTGGCGTAGCTCAGGAAAACATTGACTGGACAAGTGCTCCCATGCAATTAAATCAAGCAACCCTTGATAATCACTCACCTTGCTACCCTTCACCCAACCATCCAGTGCTCTGCAGAAAAAAGTTACATACTCCACATACGTACTCTCAGGGATCTTCTTGGTCTCCCTGAACCTCTGTCTATATAGCTCAGGAGTTAACCCATACCTGGTCATTAAAGCTTCCTTCATATGGGGATATGAGGCTTGGAGATCTAAGGGTAAATCTAACAGTGTGTCACGCCGGGGGGAGGAGCCTAGCGCGCATCCAAGATGGTCGCGTGAGCACAGGGCTCCCCGGACCCTCGCTGCTCCTCGGAATTTATCCTGACTTTATCCTGACTTGGTTGATGGAATCTGGAAGACGAATGTTGGCTGAACACTAAACTCCTTTCGGAAACCAAATCGGACCTGGCAATCCTGAGTTATGGTGGTTTGAACTTTTGAGGCCCAACCGATGGCTGTGCCCGATGCGAGGGTGATCTGTGGAGCCGGGGCGTAGTTGAACAACAACGGCAGCGGGGCTGTGCCAGTGGCCGTCCCATCACTTTCGGTTTCACTTTTGGATCTCTGAGGGGCTGGACAGTGGAATTGCTTGGTGCGATTGGGCTTTCACTTTGCCTTCGCTTGATGCCTGTGTCTTCGCCTGCTACCAGTGTGCCCATCGACGGTGGTCCCTTCGCTCCGCCACATTGCGGCCTCGGGTGCGGCCCGCGTCTGCTTGGCCTGTGCCCCCTCGACACTTCCTCGGTGGTCCCCTTCGGCGAACGTGGTTCTCATGGGAGGCAGGGGAGACCCCGAGAGGCGTAAGACCAAGACATCCCTACGTGGGGGACCGGTCCAGATGAACAACATGGACCGCTACACTCAGGGTAAAGGGTCCCCCGGGACGGCCAGTGTCCCTCCGGATGATGTCAGTGGTGGCCCGTCCGTTTCTCCGGATCTGTCCCTGCAGGACATCATGGGCGCCATTAATGGCATCAGGGAGACCATCGCTACGCAGTACGAGGCCTTGGCCCGTAAAATCGACACGGTGGCCATTGATGTTACGCTAATCCGGGCGGATCTCTCTAAGACCAACGAGAGGGTTCAATCGCTGGATGTGCGGACGTCCTCCCTTGGTACGGACGTGTCGGACCTGCAGACTACTCTCGGCGATCTCAAGTCGGCCAACGATCTGATGGCCCGGCGGCTGGAGGACTTCGAGGGACGGGCTCGACGCAATAACATCCGCGTCATAGGCGTTCCGGAGACCTCCGACAACCGCCCGGTTGATCTCATGGTTGAGGAGCTCATCCTCGAACAGCTTGCCCCAGCTGGCCTGAGTAAGTTCTTCGCCGTGGAGCGGGCCCATCGAGTTCCAGGTGGTCGGCCGCGACCGGGAGCCCCCCCGAGGCCTATTGTTGCGAAACTTTTTCATTACAGAGACCGAGATGCGATTCTGCAGGCCTCACGGGTCCATGGCCCGGTCCGATATGAGAACTCGTCCATTAACTTTTTCCCGGACTTCACCCAACTTGTCCAGAAACAGCGGATGGGCTTCCAGGGGGTGAAGCGTCGTCTCCGGGACCTGGGTCTCAAGTACTCTATGCTTTTTCCTGCTAGGCTCCGAGTGGAATATGAAGATCGGACTACCTTTTTTGACTCTCCTGCGACTGTGAGTGACTGGCTGGATTCGCTGCCGGACCGGGGTGACCGGACTGGGCCCTCTGCCGGTACCGAGGGTGGCGGGTCTCCTTCGGAGTGACTTTTGGTCCTTGACTTTGCCATTTTGTATTGTTCGGCTGGGTTCTACTTCTTTTGTGCATTTTGTTTCATTATGATCTGTGTGGGGGCGGGCGGGGACGGGTCACTTTCCTCCTCCGGGGTCTTTTCGTAGAATGGGGTTTGTAGGGCGACAGGCACACTGCAAGTTGGGGTGGTTTTTTGGACCGCAGGGGTGCAGGGTGGGGGGTGTTGGATTCGGGGGGGGTTGGCGGGTGGGTGGGGTTGTTTGGATTTGTGTTTTTTGTTTTCAAGGCGAGGTATTGGCTATGGTTCAGTTTCGGGTGTTGCGCTATTTGCTAGGGGACCTTTGATCTACTGGAGGGGATGGGGGGGGACGGGTTGAGATTGATGTCTTGGAACGTCAACGGATTGGGGGACCGTATCAAACGGGGTGTTGTGCTGCAATATTTGCGTCGTCTGACTCCTGATGTGGTGTTCTTACAGGAGACGCATCTGGTTGGTAATGTTTGTCATGCCATGAACAGGGGGGGATACCGACTCGTGGCCCATTCTGGTTTCACCACTGGTTCTAGAGGGGTAGGCATTCTCCTGCGATCTTCACTTCCGTTAGAGATCACCAGGGTAGTCCTAGACGATAGAGGGCGCTATGTGGCTCTGACTGGGAGGTGGGAGGGGCAGTCCCTTTCCTTGATCTCGGTCTATGTTCCCCCGGGCCTCCAGAACTCCACCTTCTCAGACTTGGGTCGTATGCTGCTTGGGCTTCCTGACAGTCTTTTGCTTATGGGTGGGGACTTTAATTCGGTTGTCTCGGGTGACCTGGATCGCCACCCGCCCAGGGCCCTCCCTGCTGCCCAGGCGTGGCTCGGCGGACTCCTGGAGACCTTCGGTCTGGTGGATTGTTGGAGGTTAATGCATCCGACACAGTGTCAGTACACATTTCACTCTGGGGCCCATGGGAGTCTCTCCAGATTGGATTATTTTCTTATGCCCGCGGCCCAGACTGCCCGGATTCGAGAGGTTAAACACCTGGCCCGGGGTATCTCTGATCATTCCCCACTGTGGTTGCTTTTTGACACTGGGACGCGGTCCGCTGGGCGGATCGCTCCTATTAACCCTTGGTACCTGCGAGACCCCAAGATCCGTGATGGCCTGATTAAGTCGATTGATCAATATTTTCTTGAGAATGAGGGGTCGGTGTTGTCCTCAGTGTCCCTGTGGGAAGCTTTTAAAGCAGTGCTCCGCGGGCATGCCCTGTCCCAGATAGTGGAGGCTAAGAGGGTTAAGAGAGAGGCGGTGGTGACGCTGGAGACTGAAATATCGGGGCTGGAGACAGCCTTGGAGGCGGGTGTCACTCCGGATGGGCTGCATGCCCTCAGCCTGAAGCAGTTTGAATATAAGTCTCTTGTTGCTGACTCTGCCAAGACCATGTATAGGGAGCAGCAGGGTAGGTTGTATGATGCCGGAGACAAGGCGGGTAAGCTGATTGCCTGGTTGGACAAGAAGGAGAGAGTGAATCGTGTGGTCCCGGAGCTTCGGGCTTCGGATGGAGTGTGTGTGACTGAACCTGGTGAGATTGTGGAGTGTTTTGCTGACCACCTCCGGGCTGTGTACTCCCCGGTGTCTGATAGAGATGAGGACGACTCTCGTCTTCTGATATCCGTCGAGGACCGCGAGCTGATGGATGCCCCTTTGTCTGTCAACGAGATTGCTACTGCGATTCGCTCCCTTCGCTCGGGCAAGGCTATGGGCCCCAACGGCCTGCCGATTGAACTGTATAAATTACGCCCGGATAAAATCGCGCCTTTCCTCCGTCATATGTTTCAGGAGTCGCTCGAGAGGGGTTCCCTTCCCGACGACCAGCGTCTGGCTACTATAGTGGTGATTCCCAAGGATGGTAAGCCACGTGACCGCTGTGCCTCATATAGGCCTATTTCCCTACTAAACGCCGAACCCAAAATCCTTGCTAAGGTCCTTGCTAATCGCTTGCTGAGCATTATATGTGACTTGATACATCCGGATCAATGCGGCTTCATGCCTCATCGTAATACCGCTCTCAACTTACGGCGTCTGCACGGCGTCCTCGCTAGGGCGGAGTACTTCTCTGAACCGGCCGAATTGGTTTCCTTAGACGCCACGATGGCCTTTGACACCATTGAGTGGCCATTCCTTTGGGCCGTCTTGGCGAAGTTTGGCTTTGGGGAGGGATTTCTTAGCTGGGTGAAGCTTCTTTATTCTGGACCAATGGCTCAGGTTGTTGTCAATGGGCGGGTTTCTCGGCCTTTCGCTCTCGGGAGGGGAACTAGGCAGGGGTGCCCGTTGTCCCCGCTGCTCTTTGCTCTCGCCTTGGAACCGCTCGCTGCCTGGCTCCGTTGGGAGCCCTCGATCAGGGGGCTCCAGTGGGCCCCGGGCTTCGAGGATCGGGTCTCATTGTACGCGGATGATATTCTCTTGTATCTCACCTCGCCGCGGAAGTCGCTCAATGTTCTCTTTGATGTCCTTACTTCCTTCGGGAAAAATTCGGGTCTGATAATTAATTGGTCCAAATCTTGTGTGTATCCTATCTCTGGTGGCCTTCCTCTCTTGCCGCCTCGGCTTCCGCTCCAAATATCTCAGTCCGGCTTTAAATACCTGGGGGTTTACGTTTCGTTGGATCCGGCGGTCCGCTATGAGCAGAATCTCCTGTCTCCACTCCGGCGTTTGAGGGCGGATACGGCTCGGTGGTGTAAGTTGCCCTTGTCTCCACTTGGTCGCGCGGCGCTGTTTAAAATGATGTCCCTTCCCAGATTTCTTTATGCACTCCAGAACTCCTTCGATGTCATTCCGGCGGCCTACTTTAGGGAAGTGGAGAGTTTGCAGAGGAGACTGGTTTGGGATGGGTGAGCGCGTATCGCTTTGGCAAAGCTGACTCTCCCCTGGTATGACGGGGGCATCGCGCTTCCTGATATTAGACGGTACTATTGGGCCTCCCAGCTGTCTGCCATTAACCATGCTACGTACGCTCCTGGTTTGAACCCGGCATATGAGATGGATAAATTCCTGCTTCCCGGCGGTAACTATAACAGAGCGCTCTACTCTCGATCCGCTGGTAGGACCCTTACGGGCCCTACTAGGATTGCGGTACGTGTGTGGAAGGCGGCGAACGTAGCGATGGGCTGGAGTGAGCGTTTAACGTGTGCCACTCCTTTATTCGCCTCAGAACGCTTGGGAAGCCTCTGGACAACGAAAGGCTTCGAGCGCTGGGACATGATCGGCATCAGCAGAGTGGGGGACCTATGGGTTAAAGGTGCGGTTAAATCCTTCGCGGCGCTCCAGAGCGAGCACGAGCTTAGTGAAAGAGAGTTCTTCCGTTATGCACAGGTTCGGCACGCCCTGCTCTCGGTCTTTGGGGAGGGGACCACGGTCCCTGCTTCTTCGCCTCTCGAGGACCGCATTCTCGATGGTCACGTCCCCGACAGTACTATCTCCTTGATTTACAAAAAACTGATAAATTATCGGGCTGACCTCTTGGTGCGTCTTCGGGAGGCATGGACGGGAGATGGGGTGGAGTTGGACGACGAGGACTGGCAGACTGCACTGTCATCCCCTAAGGAGGTGGCCATCCCGGCCCGTCTCCGTCTGGTCCAGCTTAAGATTCTCCATCGTGTTTATGTGACGGGCCCCCGCTTGGTCTCGATGGGGTTCTCTGACGATGGACTCTGTAAGCGTGGCTGCGGGCTCAGTGCCACCTTTCTCCACATTCTATGGGAATGCCGTGAGGTGGCGGAATATTGGCGCCAGGTGCATGATGTTATGAGACGAGTCACCGGGGTCGCTCTGCTGCCGGAGGTGCGTCGCTGTGTTCTGAATGTATGGGAGCCCAATGACTATAATGCGGCTCAGGCTCGGTGGGCGGCCTTGGGGAACATGATCGCAAAGAGAGATATAGCGCAGCTTTGGGGTTCCCAACGGCCTCCCACCGTGTCCGTATGGAAGGAGAACATGGACTGGTGCATGTTCAGGGAGAAAACTGTGTATGTGGCTCGTGGTAAACCGGGGGCATGGGGTAGAATTTGGGGGCAGTGGAACGTGTATCGCGGGTCTATCTGTGCTCCCCCCCTGGTGGATACGTCTGGGGTTGCCTCGTCCCCCTGATCCTTGAGGGTTCCTTGCTTATCTCGTACTTCGGAGTACAGATTTGGTTCTCCCGTGGCCCCCCCCTCCCTCTCAGGCCTCCTTTTATTGACCGCCTTCGGGTGGTCGGGTGTGGACTCCCCCGGCTGTGGTTCGACGCCCATTTCAAGTCGTTTCGCCTTGCTTTTTGTTTTTCTTTATTTTTTTGTTATTTATATTAAAAGTGTGTATCCTGACTTCCCTTATGTGCAGCCTGATCTACTGTAATATAGCGGAGCCCCTGTGGGCCAGTCATTGTTTTTTGACCTACTTGACCACTTTAACTACTAGCGGCCGGCCCTGGCGGTTGTAGGCCCGTGCTTGTAACCTTTTCTCTGCACAATAAAATTTTTTTTTAAAAAAAACAAAACAATTATATGCTCAAATATTTGACAAAAAAAAACAAAAAAAAAAAAACAGTGTGTCACGCCCTTCAGCAAGGAACCTTCCCCACAACCCCGCTCCCCAGTCTTTCTCAGGGACCCGGTGTGAAGACATGGCCACCTCATAGGCTCTAAACCACTGCCCTATGTCATCCTTTCTAAAATACTCCTTTACTACATCTTTGGGGATGTACACCTTGGACTCTACCTGCACCGGTGGAGTGCTGCCACCAGAAGGAGCGGTGTCCAAACTTTTCGCCTTCAGCTCCAACTCCTTTAATCTTATATCATGATCCATTTGGCGTTGTTGGGCCTCCAAGGCCAACTTCTGCTTTTCCATTTCCATTTGTCCTGCCAACTTTGCCATCTCCATTGCATGCGCCCTGTCTGCTGCCCTGTCTGCCAGCTCCTCTGGCGACAGGACTCTGCTGGGCTCCGGAAGGTTGTCGGGTGGAACGATGTCCCCCGCATTCTGTGGGTCTCTTGACTCCTTCCAGGCTCTCAACGCCTTGGTGTACTGGACCTTCCTCTTGAATCCAGCATGGGGAACTCGGAGTTTTACACTGTAGCCTTTCAATTGCTCTACTGTGTATCCCTCCAGTCCCTCCCAATCCACCTCATCTATTCCAGAGATCACAGAGAGTGCTCTTCCAGCAGGGAGTGAGCCAGGCATGGCTGTCGCAATGGTCGATGTCTCAACAAAGTTCAGAAAATGAAAACCTGTGGCTGCGTTACTTGGTCTGCTCTCACTATCTGGTGATTAATAATTCACTGTATGCAAATTACAAATGCAAATCCGAAATCCCAGCCGCTGCCAACAATGTTAGACTTGGGGGTCTCTGGTTGGCGCAAGGTTGCCCTTGTGTCAAGCAGGAACCCTCTCCTCTACGTCAGGGCACAGGATAACCCCTTTGGGAATGACCCTTGCTCACCCTCTAGGTGCGTGGCGTGAGCAGCCAAGGCGATTCTTCAGGCGTTGTTGGATAAGCCATTATAATCACACACAGTAAACCCATTAATCCCCCCAGAAACGGACACCAGGCTTAGGTATGTGAAAATACGCTCTTTTATGTAAAAATAGTTATCTCAATATGCAGACTTATCACAAGACCAATAACGTTGTTTCTAGGCCACCAGATTATTAAAGCAGGCAAACAGTTCTTTACGCGAATACTTCTTTAGTCGTTTCTCAATGTCACTTGGGAGATTCCAGTCTTGACTTACTTGAGGCCTACCGCGGCTCACGCAACGGTCGTGGGCGCGCTCGCGCCGCGCACAGCTCCTCCCGGTGGCTCCCGGGCAGAGGCGGTGAGATGGGCGTGCGGTGAGGATTTAACGGGGAAGTAAGGCGGTGCGGGCCCCGAGCCCGATACTGGAATTCCTGTAGCACTGTTGCGTGGAGAGAGTCGGCACAGATCGGTGCGACTCTCGGCTTTGGGGAAGTGTTCTTGGATCCTCAATCAGCGGGTGTGGGCAACAGGCAGGCGCGGCCAGCGACCCTTAGCACGGCGGTGCAGGGGGGTCTCCACAGCGGGGGCGGCGCGGCCTGAGATGTCCGGGGATAGTGAAGCGGGGTCACAGGGCACGGACAGTGCAGCTGGATGACCCGGCGTAGATCACAGTCGTCGGACGGATTCCGGCGGGAGGGGTGACAGCGCGTTCAGCGCACTCCAGTGGCAGGCGGTGACAGAGGCGCAGGCAGCCTAGCCCGGGGACAGAGAGCGGCTCCGGACGGAGCGGGGCTCTCACGGGGTAAAGGCAGGCAAGCTCCTGAGTGTCCCGGCCCTAGGAGGGGGCGATGAGGGGCGCAGTCTCTTTCCAGCGGGATGCACACACGGCTCGATGGGAGGACGAGCAAAAGCACAGAGAACCCACTGGTCCTGGGGTTCAGTTCAGGGGGCAAGCTCAGATCAAGCCCTTGCAGAATTTTCAAGCACAAAGTAGCAAAGTCTTTTCAGCAAGTCTTTTTCCTCTCCTTTCTCAGCAAGGCAAGCAGCAGGCCAGTCCTTCCAGCGTCTTCTTCTTCTCCTAGTCGGGCAGAGGTTCTTTGTGGTAAACAGGATTCTGATTTCTTAGGAGCCAGGCTCCTACTTTTATACAGTGATTCTTTTGTTCTTTAGCGCCAGGGGGCCTGGGCCTGGCCTAGTCCAGTTCTGGAGCACTTTGTTATGGTGACTCTGCTCTTTCCTTTCAGCAGCAGGGCAGAGACATCAGCCGCTCCGCAGGGGGCGGCACCGGCTTTGTGGTGGCAGAGCACAGGTCTATTCAAGAGTCAAGGTGTACTCCTCCCACCCATCCTGGTGTCATCCCTCTACCCACCACCTGGCAGCCAACCTGTCTCTGGGGATTCCCCAACCCTGCTCCTTACTGTTGCTAGGCAGAACACACACACAGCAGAGGCGGACTGAAATGGCCAGGTCAGTAAATACTAACTTTCTAAAAGTAGTATTTACAAACCCAGGATATTAAAATAAACTTGACTACAAGAAGTATTTTATTAATCTGAGTTCAGGCATACTAAACTTGACATTCTACCATGCTCTCTGAGTCCACTGGGGTCACAGCGTGTAGTGACTCCAGCAGCCCATTCTGGCCTATGGAGAGCAGGTAGCCTTCAATAGTGAAAAACGAAAAGGGCTGTAATTCACTACTAGGACATGCCACACACATCAGGGCATGTCCTACCTTATGCCTACAATGCACCCTGCCCTTGGGCCTACCAGAGGGGTGGCTAATATGTAGGTAAGGGAAGGTTGAGGGACTGGCAAGTAGGGGCACTTGCGCAGTCCGCGCGACAGTCCCAGACTGCACACAGGGTCTGCGGTGGCAGACCCTAGACACATTTTACAAGGCCGCTTTCTGTGGGTGGCGCAACCAGCGCTGCAAGCCCACCAGCAGCATTGGCATTCACAAGCCCTGGCACCCCTGGTGCACTTTACTGGGGACTGACAGTAAATCCAATAAACCAATCATGAGCATCAATTACAGGTACACTTTACCTAGGGAGCACTTGCACTGCGGCACGGATTAGCCATGGCGCAGTGCCCTGAGCGGACAACACCAGCAAAACATCGAGGCACACCATCAAAAAAGTGGAAGGGAAACTCACGCCAAGGTGCCAGGTCTAACAAAGACGAGACTGGTCAAGGCTAGTTTAATGTCCCTGCGTTTGGGGGGGGGTTGTGTAGGAGAGTAGGGTCCGCTATCCTATGGTCACCCCAAATTTTTGCTTTTTGCTTCACTGGTTTTTGACATATTGAGGCTGTGGGCCTGCTAATCAGACCCCCAGCCTGCTGTTCTCTCTAACTAAATTGACACTATGCACCCTAGGTGCATAACCAATTGGAATTGGATCACCCTGTGAGCCCCTGTACCACTGTACACTCGGTACCCAGGGCATTGGTGTATCTAAGGCCTACCAGGGGCTGAAGCATGTATTATGCCACCCCAGGCCTGGCCTAACAAATTTGACACAACTGGCTGATAACTCAGCTGGGGTAAGTTGGTGTAACCACCTCTTACTTAGGTGTAGTATACCTATACCTAACCTTAAATGGGACACCTGGTAACCTATAAGTCACTCATATGGCAGGCCTTGACAATCCTGAAGGCAGAGTGCTTGGTTCCATGTGAGATGGTGCTCTGGCATGAGCTGAGCCTGTCTGCAGTGGTCGGAACAACTTCCTTCTACCGTTTCCAGATATCGTCATACCATATACTCTTAAGTGCATTATGAACCTCGCGGTTAAATGCTATCTTTGGTTTGGCTTTATCAAAACATGTCGAGTAAGGTGTCATACGAATTGGAATACTAACCCCTCGCCAATTCTGGCGACGGGGTTAGCATTCCACCCTTCTAGAGGGACACGACATGTACAGTACCTGAAACCCGGGTAAAATCAGACATAGCCTCAGCTCCACAAAATGGATGCTGCCACCACAGACACAAGTCTGCCCTCCTGCTGCTGGGAGTCCTTCCAGCTTGGGAGACGTGGACAAAGGGTTTCCTGCCAGGGGAGGTGCGAGCACCACCCCAGACAGGATTTTGTGTATTGGTCAGGTAGGGCTTGAAAGGAATCAGACATGCCTGAGGCTCACAAGGAGCCTCGGTGCATATGCCAGCTCAAACCGGTCCTGGGGCACACCAGCCCTGGACCTGGGGCGAGCTGGACAAAGGATTGGGGGTGTAACCACCCCCCTTCCTGGTCCCACCCTTAGGGAGGGACCTAGCAGGTAGTCCGGCCCCTAGAATCCGCTTAAAGGTAGGAGCTGTGTCCTAAGTCTTCAGACATTCTGGAATCAACTTAACCACAAGAAGAAGACGGGAACTTCGACGCTCTGCTGCACAGAGGACAGAAGGAAATCTCCTCTATGGTCAGGGAGTGACCATCTTGCTAACGCAAGCACCAACCAGCTATTCGACGTCTGCTTTGCCGCCGCCGGAGCCCGAGCCCAAAGCCCGACAAGACCTGGACCTCCAGACCTCTCACCACCCGATCCACAGTCCCTGAAAAGAAGGAACCCGTGGAGGCACCGAGACACGTGGAGCCAGCCATCTTGAAAGACCGATGACAAGCTGCAAGCGCGACAACCGAGGCTCCCTCCAAGTTGTGCTTTGGGTCCTGAGAAGCCCAACCACCGAGCAGCATCTGCACCAAAGGTGAGCCCTCCAGCATCTCCACGATCTGCGTGGGGCCCCTCTGCACTTTGCATCTCAACGCGCCTGCCCGGTCCCTGGCCCGTTAGCTAGTGGCCATTTTGGCGACCTAATTTGAAATCAACGATGCTGGTCTGGTTGCTCCAGACTGGCCCCAGCTGCTCTCCAAAAGAGCAGCCCCTCTGACCTTGCTGGTCAGAACTATCAGCTTTCTTCTCTTTCCACGACTCCTGCCTTTACCAAGGCTTGTTTGCCTCTTTTGAGTCACCGACACCGCCGACAGCGAGAACTTGTGTGGGACAGCTCGTGAACCGACTCCTGGACGTTGTCGACTTTCAGGGACCACGTGGCTGCGGAGACAAGCTACACCTCATCACCTGTTTGCACCCGACATCGCCTGGTACCTACCTGGTGCCACGCCGGTCACTGGCAAGTGACTGTGAACACTGTCCCCACTGCTTTCAGGTCTTCTACAACTCCGATCCACTCTTGGATCCACCGCATCTCTTCTGGACCGACCGCCTGCAGCATCTTTGTCGTCAGGCTCCATTGAATCGATAGAAGAAACCCGACGCACTTCGAGACCTATGCACCCGCTGCCTGTGGGTGAGGTAAAGCTGGCACTCCGGTGCCCAAGTGTAGAGAAACATCTCTAGTGTCTGTTTTTTGAATCTTAAATTCGTAGTCCATCCAGAAGACCCTTCTAGCAGTAACTTTTGAACTTTTACGCACCCATTGAAAACCTATGGGAGCACGCGTGTAACTTTCCTCACTGCACACGCGACCCGTGGACCTCCTGGTCACTAACTGAAGTTAGCTCCTTGTAGGCCCAGCGACTCTAGAGGCCCTAGGCCTGTTCCCTTTCCTGTTCGTGGTACTTATACCACTATTTTAGTAGATGGTTCGATCGGCCACCAGGGCCTATCCATATAAAGTGCAACTTCTGTATATTATAACGTTGTCTTGTTTAACGATTTGTGCTCCTGTACTCATAAAGAGTCTAGGGGATACTTTGAGTAATAAATACATATATATTTTCAATATATATCTGTGTGGTGTCCTTTCATTGGTATAAAGGGGGGTTACATATGGTAAAACAGCTTGCTTAACACGCTTTAACGAGTTTAGCCTCAAAGACTGCTTAGCCTACGCTACCACTAGGGCAGCTAGTCCGAAAAGGTTGACTTACAACCACACCATAAGGGTTGCTTGGCATGGTACAAGGTGGTCACTTTAACTATTGAACAGCATATACCAGGACAACTTATCACACATATTGTACGCTGGACGTGGCTCTGGACCTTGTCAGGAGGGCTGGCAAAGGAGCCTGGTTAGCAAAGGCCGACATTGAGTCAGCTTTCCGTTTGCTACCAGTGCACCCGAGCAGCCAACACCTGCTGGGTTTCAAGATGGACGGCCTGTACTTCTTTGACAAGTGCATGCCCATGGGGTGCGCGGTCTCCTGTGCCTTCTTTGAAGCCTTCAGCTCCTTTCTGCAATGGGCTTTTCAGCATTCCTCTGGGGTGACAGGGGTCTCGCACTACTTAGACGACTTTCTATTCATAGGGAGAGATGGCACAGAGGAATGCAAGGCAGCGCTCACGAAATTTCAGGCTCTGATGCAGCAGCTCGGCGTTCCCTTAGCCCCCAAGAAAACAGAGGGTCCAGCAAAGGTTCTCACCTTCCTAGGCATAGAACTGGACACTGTTGCAGGCGAAGCCAGGCTGCTAGTAAACAAGGTGCGTGACCTGAGACAGCAGATTGGGCTAACAGTAGGAAAAGATAAGGTCTCCCTGGGTTCCCTCCAGAGCCTCCTGGGGAAACTCAATTTTGCTGAGGTTAGCCAGAGCCCCTGCACATGTCAAAAAGAAACACCACATGGTCAAGCTGAGCAGGGGCATGCAGGAAGACTTACTGATGTGGGCGGACTTCCTGGGTCGGTCATCTGGCGCGACCCCTGGGCCAGCAACTCGGAACTAGCGCTTTTCTCTGACGCGTCAGGCCGCGAGGGGTTCGGCGTGATCATGGACAAGGAGTGGTGTGCAGAGAAGTGGCCGAATGAGTGGCACAAGAAGAAGGTAACGTCCAAGATCACTGTCCTTGAACTCTTCCCAATAGTGATAGCCTTTCATTTATGGCCCAGGGCTTTGGCAGCGAAACGAGTCTTGTTCTGGTCAGATAACCTAGCAGTGGTGCAGGCCATCAACACTCAGTCAGCTAGTTGTCCCCTGGTTTTGTGTCTGCTGCGAGAGCTAGTGAGGGCATGTCTAATAAACAATGTGGAGTGCAGGGCTAGGCACATCCAAGGGGTTTCGAATGTAGCCGCTGACTCTCTCTCTCGATTTCAGTGGCACCGCTTCCGGGAGGCCTGGCCGAGAGCGAGAGAAGAGGGGACCCCTTTCCCACCACACTTGTGGCTGCTGCTGAAGTGGGACTTCGGATGAGGGGACTGGGGGAACGGTCCTTAGCCCCAAGGACAGCGAAACGTTACAAGAGCTGTGTGGCGACATTCTGTGCGATCACCGGGGCCTGGAATGTGGAACAGGCGGTCATGGAACTTAGAGTGCAACAATTCCTTCTGTGGGCCAAGGATGGGTGTAAATCACATCCATGGATCGTGGGTCACCTGTCCGCCATTAGCCACCACGCCAAGTTAAGGGGACAGTTCGACCCCACCAAAGCTTTTGTGATTAAAGCGGCACTGCAAGGGTGGGCGAAGATGAATCCGCGCTCACCTGACACCAGGTCTCCTATTGGGCACCCTATCCTCCAAGGGATGCTCGATTGCATGATCAGAGCCACCCACTCGGGGTACGAAGCTACTCTGTTCTCGGCCTGCTTCGCCCTGGCCTTCTTTGGGGCCTTCAGGATCAGGGAGCTGGTGGCGCGATCTAAGACAGACATCTCAGGGGTGGCCTTGAACGTTAAGGACGTAGACCTAGAGTCTGGCTGTCTCAAAATATTCATTAGGCAGTCCAAAACAGACCAACACGGGCGGGGGAGGTTGATCGTGTTACATAGCCTGGGTGATGCTAGATATTGTCCTATAGTCTGGGTCAGAGCTTACTTGGCACTTCGACCGAAGGGGGCAGGATATCTCCTGGTACATTCAGACGGGCTCCCGGTCACTAGGTTTCAAGTCGTCCACATCTTGCAGGCTTGCCTTCGATTGTCAGGGCAGGCAGACGGGACCAAAAAATTCAGCAGCCTCTCCTTTAGAATAGGGGCGGCGACTACGGCTTTTCTAGAGGGAATGCCACCGGAGGGTATCAAGAAGGTAGGGCGCTGGGAGTCGCAGTACTTCAAACGATACATCCGGCCCTAGGCGTGGAGTGCAGGGCTGGGGCCCGGGTCACATTCACAGGACTTGTACAAGTTGGAATATTGTGTGGAGCCTAGGCCACGCCACTTTGCTGTGTGCCTAATGTGTATTTAGATGTGTATTTTAGATGTGTTGTGCTGTGTGGTAACTGTTACAATAAATACGTTCAACCCATCATTTCTTTATTTATCAGGAACCAAAGTGTGGGTAATTGGCCATTCAAGCATCTTGAGACTGGCTCGGTGGGCGGAGGTCAGAGAGTGGCGGAATGGCTTCCTCGCCACGGACATCACGTGGTTGGGCTACCCGGGCATGCGCTGGAGTGAATAGACAAGGAAATTGAAGCAGAGACTCGGAGGGGTTGGCCCCCGCCGAATCTGTTGGTGATCCACCTGGGAGGGAACGATCTGACCACGCTAGGGAGGAGAACTTTGCTCCAAGACATGAGGGACACTTTTTGCCAGTTGAGCAATACCCTGGGGTCAAGCGAACTGTGGTGGTCAGAAATGAAACCGCGAGCTGTCTGGAGAGGAGCACGCTCGGGGAACGCAATTGAGGTTTCACGGAGGAAAGTCAATCGAGCCATGCGCAGTCTCACGGAGCAAAGAGGTTTCGGCTTCATCAGGCATGGTCTAATTCACGCCAAGTCAACAGGGTGCCTGGAGGGAGATGGGGTGCACCTCTCCAGTCTAGGCATGGATTTATTTCTTCTGGACCTAGGGAAAGCCTTGGCAGCAGCAGGTTGTAAGTAAATAGGCCTACCGTGGTGCGGGGCCCTGGTAGTGACGGTGGCCACTCCCAAGGCTGTGGAGGAGTTACAGGGCAATCCAGAGTCTGCAGATACCAAGGGGTACTTCATGCAGCAGCACAGCGTGGTGCTAAGCCAGGATACCCAGGGATGTCTTAGCGTTGTCTCCTGGAAGAACTACGGCGCCCCGTTAGTCCTACGGGCGGTTGTGGGTCTGAGCAACCGGGGGCTGCCATAATACGCTCCGCCCACCTCTTTCGGGGGGTGTGAGTAAGCAAGTGGACTGGTGGTCCACGGATGGGAGGGGTGGCCCCTCCCAAGATTTGGTAAGCACCAATTGGCGACTGCCACGGTGTAATTTAGGCTTATCAGACGGGCAGGCGGCATAGGGTTAGCCTGCCCTGGGATCGCCCGTAAGATAACCCACCATGTTTGCATATTGGTTATGCTAATAAACCTGCAGCAATATTTCTCCACTTACAAAAGTGTTGTGTGGTTTATTGATGTATTATGTTTATTATGTGACTTCAGTTGCCGATATTGGCACTATGTCTCCCCTCACCTCGTGATGTGTCCTCCTTAATGTGTGTCCGGGACGAGGTGTGTACACCAAGCGCGCAACACCCATTTGACGCAAAGGGCTTAAGACCCCCCCCCCCCCGTCGTGTGTGGCAGCCCGGGATGAGACAGCTTCCAGGGCACGCACATAGCCGCACCCGAGCACTTCACAGGTCTTTAAAAGACCATCAGGGGCGGCTCTAGGCTCATGGTGGCCCTGTGCAGGGAGCGTAGGTAGGGGGCCCCGGAAGAGGGGGTCTGGGCGTGGCGGACTCGGAAGCCGGAGGCCGCCAAATCCCTGCCCGGGGCCGCCACGAATATGTATTGTATAAGATCGCCACGAATATGTATTGTATCCAGGGCTTTAAATGGGCCGGTACTCACCGGTATTGAGTACCGGCACTTGTCAATTTTCTCCCCTAGAGTACCGGAACTTCTCCTTGTGTCAAGAGAGTACCGGTACTCCTAGAGGCATGTTGGGGTCAGACTCTGGGTTATGGTAGTTCATGCAGCGCAGGTGCTGCTGAATACATTCAGAGGGAGCGTGTCTGTGAGGTGCTCTGACAGTAAATAGTGAGTGTATTCCTGCGCTAGGTTGCTGCTGCTGCTGTCTTACACTCTTAAGTGACAGCGTGACAGGAGTAAGGAGATGTGGCCTGACGGACAGAGCTCCTCACTTTGAAATGTTTGCGCTGCCAGTTAGCGTGTAAAGGCTGCGGTGCTGGAATACACTCGTCACTGACTGTCTGAGCGCCCAACGCCTTTTGCCAATGTTGTCTGATGTGTACAGTGCGCAATTTGTACTTTGTTTGCAGTTATATATAGCGCACACTTGGTAGGACGGTATTAAAGCACTTTAAATGAGAAGTGCAAGTTCTACACGAAAGCATACTTTATTTTGTTTTTATAGCACAGGGAGTTGAAATCAAATCCTTTTATTCTGGGCAATCTCCCCGTGCCTTAAACACAAAAAAAGTATGTTTTCATGTAAAACTTCTGCTTCTCAAGTAATAAGCTTTAATGCCCTTTAACAAGTTCGCACTGTATAAAACTGCTAAAACACCAATTAGCCGAAGGACACTAGGGGGCTTCTGCAGTTTATAAGAAAATGACGCTATTGTTAAATATCTGCCTCGATGCCACGCCACCAGGTACGCCCCTACCAGACCCTCAATCGATTTGGTGAGTACCGACACTTTTCTTTTTCCATTTAAAGCACTGATCGTATCCGATTCCTCGTGGCGGCCCCTGGGGTTTGGCGGCCCTGTGCAGGTGCACAGCTTGCACATGCCTAAGGCCGCCCCTGAGACCATCTGTATGTTAATGAGGCCTCGCTGTTGTTTCACCCCTTCTAAGAGCCCCTGCAGCCCCGCTCTTGCTTAAAGATTCAGCCCCCCCCCCGAAATTTTTTCTTAGCCCCCCCGAAATTTGGCTCTAGTTGCGCCTCTGGTGTACACCAACGTAGCACTGCTTGATTGTCATGGTTACTGTCCTGCCATTCACCAATGCCTGTTCCTTCACAAAAATGACAAACTCTTCCGATTTGAGATATCATTTCCACTTTAACTTATTCCAAGAGCGGGTGGGCGGCTCTGGTTGCCTGCTAGCTCACTCATATATATCTCAGAGGGTTTCATGGCGTCGGACTTTCCTACTTTGCCGCTGATGTCGGCTGCCCGGTGATGCTCCACGCTGCCAGGTGTTATTTTCTGCTCTCTCGCAGTTTTCCCTGCAGAATTCAAAGTTTGTGTTCCTCGTTTACTCTCGGAGTCTTGCTTCTGGCTCTGAAGAAGCGACGGCCTCGTGGGCCGGCGGCCCCTCCCCTCCCCGGAGCGCAGAGGCAGCTCACCCGGTCCCGGTCCAGCTGCGGCTGCGGAGGGAGGCTGCGGGGGCAGGGGGAGTGGAAGGCGTGCTTCGGGGGTGGGGGGCGGGCTGACAGCCGTGGGGAGGAGAGACCTGCCAAGTGCACGCAGGGCAGCACTGTGAGGAGAGATCCGCCGTCAGAGGAGGGAGGGCGGCAGAGAGACATTCAGAGGAGCAAAAAGGCAGCTGAGAGGCCAACGGATGAGGGAGGGGCAGGAAAGAGGCCAACATCGGAGGAGAGGCCAGCTGATGAGAGAGGTAAGGCATCAGAGAGTCCAGTTGGGGAGGGAAGGGCTTCCGGCCGAGGCCGGGTGAAAGTAAGAGCAGCAGAGAGGCCATGGGAGTACTGATAGGTCAGCTGAGAGAGAGAGGCCATCTGACAAGGGACAAGCAGCAGGTCAGCATCGACAGTCCAGCTAATAAAAAGAAGTAACAGCGAAGCGAACTGGGAATCAAGAGGCCAGCTGAGAGGCCAGCTTATGAAAGGGAAGCTCACAGCTGGAACACAGGAAAAGAAGTCCTCGACCCAGATCTTGAATGCAGCCATGAAGGTTTCCAAAGCAGCTTATTTCTCCCGCATTGTCCTGTCTCCCCCGCTCCACGCCCAATCGCCATTGATTCCTCACCCCTCATTCCCTTCCATCCCTCGCTACATCATCCTCTGCTCATCTTGGTCCGAGTCTCTGCCCCTCGCCCACTTGCGCCCTCTACTGCCAGCTTCCTCGTGTCTGAACCATCACCCGCGGGCATCAAGAGCCAGAAATGATTCCCGAACTCCCATCTGGGTGCTGACGTCAGGTCTGTGCTGCCCCTGCCACCCCCAGCGTCTCTCTTCCAAGCTCACCTCCACTTCCCTCTGAAGGGACCTTCAGCAAACTGTCCTTTCCAGCAGGATGGTTCCCACGTCTTCCTGGTAGAGAAAATGGATGCAACTGTACCTCCCAAGAACACACCTCCAGCTGTCCCTCGCAATCCCTCACCTCCAGTTGTCCCTCACCTCCAGCTGTCCCTCACCTCCAGCTCTCCTTCGATAACCCTCACCTCCAGCTGTCCCTCACCTCCAGCTGTCCCTCACCTCCAGTTCTCCTTCGCTATCCCTCACCTCCAGTTGACACTCACCCCCAGCTCTCCTTTGCTATCCCTCACCTCCAGTTGTCCCTCACCTCCAGCTGTCCCTCCCCTCCAGCTGTCCCTCGCTATCCCTCACCACCAGTGGTCCCTCACCTCCAGCTGTCCCTCACCCCAGCTGTCCCTCACCCCCGGCTGCCCCTTACTTCTATCTCTCCCTCACCCCGGCTGTCCCTCGCTGTCCCTGACTCCCAGCTGTCCCTCACCCCTAGCTGTCCCTCACCTCCCGATGTCCATCGCTGTCCCTCAACCCCAGCTGTACCTTTCCTTCAGCTGTCCTTCACCCCCAGCTGTCCTTTACCCCCAGCAGTCCCTCATCACCAGTGGTCCCTGGCTGTCCCTCACCTCCAGATGGCCTTCCATTAGGATCACACCTCAAGCTGTCCCTCACCTCCAGCTGTCCCTCACCTCCAGCTGTCCTCGTTTAGTAGCACACCTCCCGGATTCCATCTCTAGGAGCACGCCTCCCAGTCTCCATGTTTAGGACCACGCCTTCAGGTCTCCATCTTTAATAGCACACCTCCAGCTCTCCTTCTTTAGGAGCACACCTCCAGGTCTCCTTCTTTAGGAGCACATCTTAGGTCTACATCTTTAGGAGCACACCTCCAGGTCTCCTTCTTTAGGAGCACACCTCCAGGTCTCCATCTTTAGCAGCACACCTCCAGGTCTCCATCTTTAGGAGCACACCTCCTGGTCTCCTTCTTTAGGAGCACAGCTCCAGATCTCCATCTTTAGGAGCACACCTCCTGGTCTCCTTCTTTAGGAGCACACCTCCAGGTCTCCATCTTTAGAAGCACAGCCCCAGATCTCCATCTTTAGGAGCACACCTCCTGGTCTCCTTCTTTAGCAGCACACCTCCAGGTCTCCATCTTTAGGCACACACCTCCAGGTCTCCTTCTTTAGGAGCACGCCTCCAGGTCTCCTTCTTTAGGAGCACACCTCCAGGTCTCCATCTTTAGAAGCACACCTCCAGGTCCTCTTCTTTAGCAGCACAGCTCCAGGCCCCCATCTTTAGGAGTGGAGTACACCTCCAGGTCTCCATCTTTAGGAGTACGCCTCCAAGTCTCCATCTTTAGAAGCACACCTCCAGGTCCTCTTCTTTAGCAGCACACCTCCAGGCCCCCCTCTTTAGGAGCAGAGTACACCTCCAGGTCTCCATCTTTAGGAGTACGCCTCCCGGTCTCCATCTTTAGAAGCACACCTCCAGGTCACCATCTTTAGCAGCACACCTCCAAGTCTCCTTCTTCAGGAGCACACCTCCAGGTCCCCATCTTTAGCAGTAAGCCTCCCAGTATCCAAATTTGGGAACACGCCTTCAGGTCCTCGTTTAGTAGCACACCTCCCAGTCTCCATCTTTAGGAGCACTCCTCCAGGATTCCATCTTTAGGAGCACGCCTCCAGGTCTCCATCTTTAGCAGCACACCTCCAAGTCTCCTTCTTCAGGGGCACACCTCCAGACCTCCATCTTTAGCAGCACACCCCCAGCTTTCTATCTTTAGGAGTACACTTCCAGGCCTCCATCCTTAGGAGCACACCTCCAGGTCTCCTTCTTTAGGAGCACACCTCCAGGTCTCCATCTTTAACAGCACACCTCCAAGTCTCCTTCTTCAGGAGCACACCTCCAGACCTCCATCTTTAGCAGCACACCCCCAGCTCTCTCTTTAGGAGTACGAGCGCACCTCCAGGTCTCCTTCTTTAGGAGCACACCTCCAGGTCTCCTCCTTTAGTAGCACACCTCCAGGCCTCCATCTTTAGGAGCACGCCTCCAGGCCTCCATCTGTAGCAGCACACCTCCAAGTCTCCTTCTTCAGGAGAACACCTCCAGGTCTCCATCTTTAGGAGCACACCTCCAGGTCTCCTTCTTTAGGAGCACACCTCCAGGTCTCCTTCTTTAGCAGCACACCTCCAGATTTCCATCTTTAGAAGTACACCTCCAAGTCTCCGTCTTCAGGAGCACACCTGTAGGTCTTTAGGAGTATACCTCCAGGCCTCCATCTTTAGCAGCACACCTCCAAGTCTCCTTTTTCAGGAGAACACCTGTAGGTCTTCATCTTTAGGAGTACACCTCCAGGCCTCCATTTTTAGCAGCACACCTCCAGCTCTCCATCTTTAGGACTACACCTCCAGGCCTCCATCTTTAGGAGTACACCTCCAGGCCCCTATCTTTAGGAGCGGAGTACACCTCCAGGTCTCCATCTTTAGGAGCCCACCTCCAGGTCTCCATCTTTAGGAGCCCACCTCCAGGTCTCCATCTTTAGGAGCACACCTCCAGGTCGGGAGCACACCTCCAGGTCTCCTTCTTTAGGAGAACACCTTCAGGTCTCCATCTTTAGGAGCCCACCTCCAGGTCTCCTTCTTTAGCAGCACACCTCCAGGTCTCCTTCTTTAGGAGCACACCTCCAGGTCTCCATCTTAAGTAGCACACCTCCCAGTCTCCATCTTTAGCAGCACACATCCAGGTCTCCTTCTTTAGGAGCACACCTCCAGGTCTCCGTCTTTAGGATCCCACCTCCAGGTCTCCATCTTTAGGAGCACACCTCCAGGTCTCCATCTTTAGCAGCACACCTCCAGGTCTCCATCTTCAGCAGCACACCTCCAGGTCTCCTTCTTTAGCAGCACACCTCCAGGTCTCATTCTTTAGGAGCACACCTCCAGGTCTCCATCTTTAGTAGCACACCTTCCAGTCTCCATCTTTAGGAGCACGCCTCCAGGCCTCCATCTTTAGGGGCACACCTCCAGGTTTCTATCTTTAGGAGTAAGCCTCCAGGTCTCCATCTTTAGGAGCACACCTCCAGGTCTCCTTCTTTAGGAGCACACCTCCAGGTCTCCTTCTTTAGGAGCACACCTCCAGGTCTTCTTCTTTAGGAGCACACCTCCAGGTCTTCTTCTTTAGCAGCACACCTCCAGGTCTCCATCTTTAGAAGCACATCTCCAGGTCTCAATCTTTAGCAGCCCACCTCCAGGTCTTCTTCTTTAGGAGCACACCTACAGGTCTCCATCTTTAGTCACACACCTCCAGGTCTCCATCTTTAGGAGCACACCTCCAGGTCTCCATCTTTAGCAGCACACCTCCAGGTCTCCATCTTTAGGCACACACCTCCAGGTCTCCATCTTTAGGAGCACTTCTCCAGGTGTCCATCTTTAGCAGCACACCTCCAGGTCTCTATCTTTTGTAGCACACTTCCAGGTCTTCATCTTTAGGAGCACATCTCCAGGTCTCCATCTTTAGGAGCGCACCTCCAGGGCTCCATTTTTAGCAGTGCACCTCCAGGTCTCAATCTTTATCAGAACCCCTCCTGGTCTCCATCATTAGAAGCACTATTACAAGCTGATACGACTGAATGCAATAATAAGCATATCTGTTACTGTGTGATACTCCTGGATGCAATGATAAGCATGTCTGTTACTGTCTTATACCCCTAGATTCAATAATAAGCATGCCCGTTATGGTGTGATACCCCTGGATACAATGATAAGCATGTCCGTTACCATGTGATACCCCTAGATTCAATACTAACCAAATCTGTTACCGGATGGTACGCCTGGATGGAATAATAGAAAGCTCACAGAGAGCCACCAAAATACTAGTTGATGATACCCTGTGGGAATCACTGAATTCTATTTCACATGTTGTAATAAATGCTCTTAATTACATAGACCACACCTCTTTGAAAGTTGTGTGTAAACTACGCCACGTTTACAGACCCCCTCACTTTGTTCATCCCACTTAGACCCATGAATGGACAAGTCATGATTGGTCAGAGCAGTACCCCTCCCATCCCCGGGGTAATGCTCTGTCCATCTTGTAATCCTGGCCATGGAGAGGTGGATGAAATAGACAGGGATGTCCTCTTGGTAAGGAAGCAGAAAAATGACTGGTATATTTAACTGACATTTGTGTTGTGCGGATTAGCCTGTAGTCTGGGGTGGTAGCGCTGTAGACTTGTCTGAGTGATTGTGAACCCTGGTCGCATGTATGAAGGTTGGAAGGTGTATGGATGAAGATTGAGTGTGGGTGAAGGTTTGACGGTGCATGGGTGAAGGTTGGAAAGTGCGTGGGTGAAGGTTGGAAAGTCCATTTTATGAGGTTGGAAGGTGCGTGGGTGAAGGTTGGAAGGTGCATGTATGAGGTTGGAAGGTGCGTGGGTGAAGGTTGAAAGATGCATGGGTGAAGTTTGGAAAGTGCAAGTATGACATTGGAAAGTGCATGGGTGAAGGTTGGAAGGTGCATGTATGAGGTTGGAAGGTGCATGGGTGAAGGTTGGAAGGTGAGTGGGTGAAGGTTGGAAGGTGCATGGGTGAAAGTTGGAAGGTGTGTGGGTGAAGGTTGGAAGGTGCATGGTGAAGGCTGTCCTGTATGAGATGAATGAATTTATGGATCTGGTCAGAGCAAGCAGGCCTGCCAGCAGCCCTTCTAACCAATGTCCACCACAAACCATCAAGAAAATTCTTCTAACTACTTCTGGTGTCACACCAGTAAGAAGAATCATCAAAAATTATTTAACTACGGTAATGTTTCCAGAAGATCTAAAAATGTCTTATATACGCACATTACTAAAGAAAACAACCTGGATCCACTTAACCCCGACAACTACAGACCGACTACAAATGGGCCTTTCTTGGGCAAAATGATAGAAAGAGCAGCATTTACCCAGATGTCCCAATTAATTGAAGACAATTCCATACTTCCAGGCTTCCAAATAGGATTCCGCCCAGGAAGAGGCGCAGAATCTGCCCTCCTTGCCGTCAGAGATGACCTTACGCACACAGTTGACCAGAACGGGGTACCTGCACCCTTTTTATCATCTTACCCATGCTTTCAACATCTGCATGAAGTCATTACCGGCACTGATCAATCGATTTCACCTCACATGCTATCATTATGCAGATGACATGCAAATACTCCTTAAACTGGAAATCCCCAAAGACAATGAAAACTCACACATTTTCAGTTGCCTCAAAGCCGTTGATCAGTGGATGACATGGAGCCATCTCAAACGGAATGCTTCCAAAACAGAAATACTCACATGTGGCAATTGGAAACATTATGACCCACTCGCGGCCTGGCATGATGATCTGGTAACACCACCTAAAGTATCTAAGGAAGTAAGAAACCTCGGAATTACCATGCACTCCAAGCTATCAATGAATGCCCAAGTGGACAAACTAGTAAGATCAAGCTTTGTCACTATAAAAACTCTGTGACGCATCTTTCTCCACAAGTGATTTCCACACAAAGTCCAGGCTACTATCTCTCTTGTTCTGTCTAAACCCAATTACACCAACAGTCTCTACCACAAATCATCTTTAACAACTATGAAAAGACTACAACGGATTCAGAACTCTGCTGCCAGACTACTCTTACATGTAAAGCCACAAGCCCACATCTCTCCTGCCTTGAAGGCCTTACATTGGTTACCGGTTGCCAGAAGATCCACATTCAAGCTGCTTTGTATCACCCACAAAGCGATGCATGGAACAGAACACTTTTCATCAGGAAAAAAATCACCAAATACATTCAACAAAGGAACCTCCTCTCTAGGTTGGCACCTCGCCTCAAAATACCACTATGCAAGAAACAAACATTGGTGGCACCTCCTTCTCTGTTCAAGCAACCAAGCTATGGAACTCCTTACCTCCAAACATAAGATCCACGGAAAACTACCTTATCTTCAGAAGACTACTCAAGAGTTGGCTCTTTCCCACATACCCACCATACTCAAACGTAAATATACAGCATATCCCTGTGTATATAAGCATTTAATTGAACTATAAATGTGTACCTTCATATGTGTATTCCTTTGTATAAACGTGTATAATAATTATGTTCATAAATATATAGATATTCGTTAGCTCTGCTTAACAAATGTACGTATAACTTATGGTTATATTATTCTATATTTAACATGCATACAAGTCACTGCATAAATAAGTACATTTTTATCATAACTATTCATCTACAATTGCTTCACTATTGAATTACAATTAATATATATAAAGCAATTACAAAACAAATAAATTAGCTAGAAGTTCAGTAACACTTGAAAGTCTGAGTTTATTAAACATAGTATAAATCTACATATGTTACCTTCCTTATACATATAGACCTTCTGTTTACTTATGTATCTTTATATTCATTACTTTACTTCTAATTCAGCATCTCCAATGCACTACCCTATATCTCACCATATACCTCTATCAAATATTCCACTACTATGATCCCCAAAATAACCTTATCTAGACTCTTCCCTCCTGTACCCCTCCTTGCATCATCTCAAACCTCTTTTACTATTCATATTTCCCAAACAAGCATTTCTAAACCCTTCCCTGTGACTCTTCCCCCTACATCCCGCTTTATTCATCCTAAACCTCCTCCTACTGCTAAGATCTCCAAAAAACACACTCTCTAGACCCTTCCCTCTTCTATCCCTCCACTATCCTTTTCAATCTAACTAACAGACTCACATGTCCACCGCTCAAATTAATTTCATATTGCCCTATACTAATTCCCCACTAATCCTGTTTGAGTTGCGGAGTAGCGTGCTACTTGCCGAAAAACGCTTCCTCACCTTGTCAGTGGTAGTAAGCGCTATAGAAATACAATTACAGTTAGAGGCAAAGGGTCCCCCCAGCCGTAGCACAAGTGTCACTTGACATGCATGAATCATAAACCATGGGCATCACTTACATGTCCTTCCCCTTCTCCGTCTTTGGCTGCCCCACGACATGCCAACACCTGGGAGCAGGGAATTAAGAGATTTATAAAAAAAGAATCAGGAAATTTCTTTTTCCCATTAACTAATATTGAAGTAGAGGTTTGTTAACAAGTAAACATTGACATAAAGCAAATTTGGCTTAAAAAAACCTTGCTTGCAGTGGGAGTTTTTTTATATATATGTCATGTGATAAAGGCTGTGGCAGGCCGTAATGCGTTATGGCGGACAGTCTGAAATAAAATTACCAGCACTATTGAATGGTGATCCGTGTCCGTCTTTTTTCTGGCAGAAGGAACTGACCGAAAGCGGAGCATTCAATAAATATATATATTATCCAATGTTTTGGTGTCTACATTTTTATAAAAATCTGCTTTATATTTATAAATAGTCTCGGATATCTTTCGAGTCATGTCAATTGCTTATTGTCCATGTTGGTACTCTGAAATGCTTAGCATATATGCTTCTCAGGTAAAGCCTGACTGCTCTCTGCCACTCTACTAGGACTGAGCTACGAGTGTATTAGTGTGAATCCAAAGAACCCATTTGGGGTATTGTGGGAGTACTGCGCATTAAAGCTTAACCAGCTTCACTGCTTAATACTCCAGTTTCCCACAAATATAATAAAAAAAATAGTTGGTTGCATGGTTGCAGGCAATAATATCATTAATTACATTTTTTACTGAATAAAGCCATGTGACACATTTTCATCATGTTATTTATGTTTTCAAAGTTTATTTATTATATAATTTACCATTTTTAAACATAGATATTTCAACTGAAAGCTAAACAGTTATATAAAGTTAAGTAAATACATTTTTTCATTCTTTTTTATGATTTGAAAAAGTAAATTATATTTAATTACTATTGTATGTTGTACATTTTCCACTTTTATTTTCCATTTTTAATAGTTTTTTAAACATTTCTTACATTGTTTTATATACATATTTTCAATATCATTTGAACATATTTTTTAAGTATATATTAAATAATTGTATATATTTTATAATATTATGTAATTTATACTTTACAATTTGTTAACATTTTTAACAACATTTTCTGACATGTTTGACGTGTTTAATAATTTTGAACATTTTTTCATACATTTATTGTACATTTTTACATTATTTCCCATTCATTTCTATGGGCAGATAGTCTTTTTTTAGTTTCATATAGCGACCATTTTTGTTTTGCTGCTGCCTTCTATTTTGCTATCTATGTGTTTTAGTCTATTTTCCCAGTACCAGGTCACGGTAAGTCTCTGTTTAAGGGTTTCTTTTAAGGGGTCTGAGGTTGGCAGCTGGGTTTAGGGTGAGGACAACAAGTTAGTTATAGTGTTGTTTGTGGCTTTTTGGTATATTTAGATGTATTTATAGTAGTATTTTTCAGTAGTTTGAAGTTTTGGGTTTTTGTAGAATATTTTAGAAATGCATTGTTACGTTATGTTAAATTGCGTTAAGTTACTTATATTTTGATGGTTTATTGGGCACTGGGAGTTTCCTTTTTTTTTAACTAAGTCTATTTTGGTTTATAATACACTAAGGCTTTTTACTTTGATTTCTTTTTCTACAGGTCTCCTAGAGCTTTTTTTTTAAAATACTTTTTCAGAATTTTTATGGTTCCAACATACTTTGGATTGCTTAGAGGAATCACTATCAGATTCGTTTTATTATTGCATTTTGTTTGGATTTTTTGGACAATATTTTCCCCATTTTTGGTGGATTAACATTTTTGACTATGTGGATACAAAGGAGGCTATGCAGCTACAGAACAGTACGTATTATTTATTTTATGGGAGGGTTATGTAATATTTTATTGTGTGTGTAAATATTATGTTATTGTTATTTGGAATTATTTAGTTTTTGTGTTTTAATAATTTTTGTGATGGAATGAGTTTGTTTTTAGTTTCTTGCTTGGTGATGGTTGCATTTTTTATTTAAATAATTTATATATAATTTTATTATCTTGGTCTTCATTAACATTGGAATTGTATTACATTTTTTGATTGATGTAATAAAATATTATACTTATTATTTATAAAAAAGAGTTCATTTTGTTGGTCTAGATTTTGTGATAATTTTTTAGGACTTTGGTAGTTAATATTTATTTTATAATATGATTTTGCCAAGCATTTCTGTGTAATGTACTCCTTTATGAAGAGTTTGACTTTAAATTGTAGCATATCATGCATTCTTTTGGTTTGTTTGCTAAGTTTATGGGCAATTTGCCTAATAGATTGCTCCATTCATAGTTGTTGGTCGCTTTCCTCTTTTTGTAATGCTTCTATAGATTTATAGAGTGTAGGTTTGGTTCTGCCTCGTGAGGATTGGAAGGCATTGTTCCATCCTTCCACTAGGTTGTTTGTTTTGGCTTCCTGTGCCAAGGTGTTGTCATAGACATTCCATCATTGTATCTAGAATTTGGGTTGGCGTCTATGTCCAGAGCTATGCAGTCTGCAAACCTAAGTGTCTCCAAAATAATCTATGAGGGGGCTTAAGTGTGTCTTCATTTTGTTGGTAGAAAAGGCTTTCCACTAGTAAATTGTAGTAGCTGGCTACCTCTGTGACAGGGACATAGGTTAGTGCTATCTTTTTTTTGTATTAAATGCAAATAAACAGTTTGTAGAATATTCTACACTAAGGGCCCGATTACGATGCGGTTCGAAAATCTTCCCGACCAAATCGGTTTGGGAATGGTTTCCGACTGACTCAGATCGGGAGAGTCCGACTGACCAATTACGATGCATCTAGATGCTTCCAGATATGATTTGGTTGGACTACCAGTGACTTCAATGACTTCAGAGAACAGTAGCGGCTAATTCACGGCATGTGAGTCTGCGAGGTGCCTTTATTGCTTTCTTAATTTTTAAACTCTCTAAATCTTTTAACTCTGTTGGCACTATTGAAATTTATATTTTAAATACTTCTCACTTACGGGGGGCTTGAAGGGACTTTGGTTGTGGTAGTTGGAGTCTCTTCTGCTGCCGGCTTCGGTAGCCTTTGAGGTCTGTTTATCCCCTCCCCGGTCCACCGCGGCACTGTTGCTGTTTGAGTGGAGGGAGGGGCTATAAGCTTTTTACTTCTTCCAGTTTCTCAGCCTCAGGGAAGGGCGGCGGTCTAGTTGTTTTTTTCCGTGCCCTTCCGGCATAAAACTCAACAATGGTGCCGACGCACAGCGGGTGCACCGCTGGCACGCCAAAGGTGTACCAAAGGCAAACCCGTCTGCACCCGTCCGCGCCTGGACCGTGCCTAGTGCCGGTCCCCCTGGTAGTTTTTCCATTCAATCACATAGGGTTTATAGATATTCTAAAGACATGCTACAAGAACTTAATTCAGGTAGGACATGTAATGGTCTGCCCTAGCTTCTGAGGACTGTGATAAGTTAGTGACCTGTCCAGAATGTAAAATGAGCCTTCTTAATGTGAAAGTAAATATCCATCATACACCAGATGGAATGGCTGTTCCTGATACCGAAGAGGTATGGTGCACTCTTAATAATGCACGTTCTCTGATGAAGCCTGCCTTGGAGTTCATTGATTTCTTAGAGGCTCATCGCCTGGACTTAGCATTTATTACAGAATCCTGGGCTGACGCAGCGGCCGGGCTGGACCTGACCGTAGCGGTCCCTCAGTCACAGACTAGATAGGATAGGAAAAAAAGGAGGAGGTATTATTATAATATACCGCCAGCCCTTTGTAGGCTCTTTTACAGAACACGTTAGCCTGAAAGAGGTAGAGGCGCTAGCCTTTAAACTTCAGCTTTTAAAACATTATTCCTTTAATGGAATACTTTTATCCTGCCCCCCAGGGACTTGTTCCGGCTTGTTTTCCGACTTCCTCTCAGTTTTTGGATTTAAAAAATTGACTCACCAGATTTTACGATTTTAGGTGATTTTAATATGCACTTAGAAAATCCAGAGAACACAGAAGCGCCATGTCTCACTGACATGTTGCTTAGCCTCAGACTAGAACAACGGGTCAATGAAACGACGTATCAAGCAGGTGACCGACTAGATGCCATTTTTTCTGACTGCTCGTATTTATTTACATCAGCAGTCCTACCCTTGCTATGGTCTGATCATCGAGCAGTTATGTTTAACATTAAATTAGCCCCCTTCAATGCATCGCACAATAAAACTCTTCCAGTAAGGCTCTCACGCAATTGGCATCTGATAAAGGTGATATAGCTAGGTGCCTTCCTATCAGAAACATGGCCTTGCACAAAAACGGAACCTGATAAAGCGGCTAGTCTGTATCAGGAATGGCTGAGAAAATTGCGTCGGCGAAACCCCATAGGAGGAACCGGGACACTCCCTCTGAACCTTGGTTCACAGAAAACCTAAGACTGTCGTAGGCAGGGAAGAAAATGGAGGCATCATTAAAGAGAATTAAAAAAAAGAGAAATACAAACTTATTTTAGCCTCATATAAAAATGTGATTGTGAAAGAAATATCCAAATACTTTACCCAGAAGATAGAAGCAGCAAAAAATTTCACAAAAGAACTTTTTGCAACTGTTAAACATTTATATAAACCTCCTGAAACGGGGTTTCAGGGCATGGACCAAACCTTCTGTAATTCATTGGCTTCCTGTTTTCAAGATAAGGTTAAGTCTGCTTTTAATCTTTGTTTCTCTAATTCTTCGACTGATCACAATGACTCCCAAATAAAAAATAAGGAATGTCACAGTGACTCCAAAATTATTAACAATGAACGTAAGGTTCATTTAACTTCTTTTGCTGAACTCTCTCAGGACCAAACTAAAACCATTCTCTTGAAAACAAAGTAAGAATCTCCTCAGGATCCATGACCACCTAAAATAATCCATTTAACAGCGGGCACTATTTCGGAACACCTAGCAAAAAATGTTTATCTTATGATTAAGTCAGGAAAATTTCCCAGTATCTGGAAGATAGCTTACATTCTTCTTTTAATTCAGAAAGCTAACCTAGATCCTTCAGATCTTGGGAACTACCGTACCATTTCAAGATTGTCCCTTCCGGCCAAAATAATCGAAAAAGCTAATAATTTGCAGCTAACAGCTTTCATTGAGGACCGAGCCACCTAGACCCTTGCCAATTCGGATTTAGGAAACATTACAGTACAGAATTGGCATTGATAAGTGTCTCGGAACAGATCAGATCGATGCTAGATGCGGGTGGTAGGGTAGTGTTGGTCCTATTGGATCTCCCCCCGGCATTTGACACCGTAAACCACCAAATCCTGCAGAACAGGCTGGAGGATATTGGCGTAAAAGACAAAGCCCTCGTTTTCGTCAAATCATTTCTGTCAGACAGAATTCAGTTTGTTGCAGCTGACAATTTAAAATCCTTGTCCTTCTCTCTCCCTTGCGGCGTCCCCCAGGGTTCATCTCTTAGTCCGACCCTTTTAACATTTATTTAGCCCCTTTGGCCAAACTTATCGATCTTTTGGGTTCTCTGCAGTCACCTACGCAGACGATACCCAATTAGTGATCTCAGTGTCATCTAATATTTCAGAGATAGCAAAGCGTTTTTACAACTGTATGCAGGAGATCGGAAAATGGATGGCCCAAAACTGCTTGAAGTTGAATTCAAGCAAGACCGAGGTATTGCTCTTTGGAAGGATCCTTCCTTTCGGTCCCAAGACTGGTGGCCATCTGAACTTTTGTCTCCAGTTACGAAGGTAAAAAATGTTGGAGTTATCTTTGATAATCAACTGACCTTCGAAGGGCATGTAAATGCAATCACGTCTGCCTCCTTCTTTATTATGAAGCTTTTAAGAAAGATCCTTCCCTTCATTCCGTAAGACCTGCAGAAAACTGTAATTTCTGCTCTGATAATCTCAAATGCTCTTTTCCTAAATATAAGAAAAAAAGTGTCAATAAGCTTCAAGTCCTACAGAACTCAGCATCTCGCCTTTTACTTGGCATATCCAAAAGTGAATCACTATAAGCTGCCCTACCGCTTCTCCACTGGTTACCTATTGAGAAGCGTATACAGTTTAAGGCCCTCTGCATTGCTTTCAGGCCTCTTCATGGCGCAGGCCTGCAAGTTTTTAAGCTTTGGTTTCGTTGGTATTTTCCACCAAGATCCCTTCACTCAGAATTAGCATGCAATATCATTGATCCTAGAGTAAAAAGAGCAAAATGGGGCGGGAAAGGTTTTATAGGCAGCACTACTCGTCTCTGGAACAGCCTTCCATTATTCCGGAAAAAGGAAACAGACCTCCTCTGCCTTGGAAAAAAACTAAAGACCTGGCTTTTCAACCTGTATAAGTCTCTAAACTCTGTCCAGCCTCCTAACCTGGCATTGCCCTGTTAGCAAGCTTGCACACCTAGACACCACAGGGTAGTAGTGTACGTTTAGTATACATTTTTATTTAATTTCATTTCAATGGGAGCCTATGTTCAGACCGAATGCATAAGCTCCCATCGAAGAAAGGGGTGGTTGGGGAAAATCGGGCACCCTGTAGCAGGTACCCCTGGTGCCTACCACACTGTGCATGGCTGGTAAGGGGTACCCATGGGTCCCCAATTACTAGCCGCGCATAGTGTGGCAGGCAACAGGGGGTGTCTGCCCAATTTTCCCCAGCCAACCCCTTCTTCAATAGGAGCCTATGTATTCGGTCGAAACATAGGCTCCTATTGAAGTTAGTGGGAGTCTGACCGAATCGTATCTGAAAGCATCCGGCTGCATCGTACTCGGTCGGTCGGATTCTCCCGATCCGAGGTGGTCGGAAACTATTCCCAAACCGATTCGGTCGGAATGATTTTCCAAACCAAATTGGAATCGGACCCTATGTCGGAAAGACACGTTCTCTGAGTAAATGGTTTGGGACACAATTTGTAGGTCCCATCCATCACCCACTTTTGTCATTGGCTATGTTTTAGTAAGTATTTGCTGTCGAGAATATTAGAATTAGTTTCTCATTATTTAAGTTGTCATGTAAAAGGAAATGTTCTTCATTATGTGTTATTGTTAAATGGCCTGCTAATTGAATGTCTTGATATCTTCTAGGGGCAGGAGGAGCAATTAAACGTTTGAAGTGGGTATAGGTGGTAGATGGTCTGTGATATGTTTGAGGTCTTTAGACAGTATATCTTTAAGGACTTTGTGTGTGCATGGGAGCTGGTGCTTGCCTCTCCTATATCTTGCAATATCCCCCTTACTTCTATTTGTGTCACATTTGGGGGTGGTTGTGTTCTCTTACATGAATTACAATATCCTCTTTGGTAGTGGCCCTCCAATAGCATGCATTAGAGTAATATTTTGTAGATTTCCAATTTATATTTTCTGTTGATGCACTTTCTTGGCTGTCGGTGTAGCCCATGTGATTTAGTAACTGCATTCCTTTCTGTGAAGTGATGTACTTTGCTGTCTCTGTCACTGTATCTGAAAGTAGTGTAATAGTATAAATTTGCACAATAATTTAAAGTTTATACATTGGTTATTTACATGTAAAAATACACAACTATTTCTCTTTTGTATACTTTGTATACTTACATGTATGTTCTGTTTATATGTTGCACCCGTTTTTGCAGCTTTCCGTTGGGCTGTTCTAGTGTGGACCAGGTGGTTTATTTTCTGTTGGATGAAAAAAAAACATCAGTTTCATTTTTCTCAGCCCCCGCTTGATGAATCCCCTCAACACTTCCCGGACAGCAGCTAACATGAGTGCCAAAGTAGTTTTTAAAATTTCGTGAAGATTTGTCAAACGGCGCCAAAGTTATTAGCAAAACAAAAAAGTATTGTCCTATGGAAACTAGGTCCTAACTATAACTACCTACTGGCAACCGCCAGTAGGTAATATAGGCCATTTTGTTATTTTGTCTATAACTTTGACCCTGTAGACAGATTTATATAGACCAATCAACTACCTCGGTCGTTAAGGTTCGGTATTGCAAAGTGCATGAAAAATGTCCTCAGGAAGACAAGTTAAGGGCGCAAGGGGTTATAACAGAAGCATTTTCCCATTTTAGCTCCAATTGGAAATTTTGATCACACATATGGCCCAAACCTCTGAATGAATTTACATAAAACTTAGCATGAAAATAGAACTTTACTCAAAACGTGCTTTTATTGTTTTTATGTAAATCTGTTCACTAGTTTTTGAGACATAAGTGTTCATGAAGTTTCTGAGTGGGCTTGAAAGGGTTAACTCTTTTGTAAATCTCTCCTATTTTAATTTGTGAGTAATGGCTCGAAACGCCTGCAAATCACAACCTGCATTTTTTTTTAAATTGCATATGGCCGAAGAGGGCTTCAAGTTTTTATTTCCGGCCATCTTGGCACTTACTAGTCTGCCCTGGCTCGTGAGTTTTGCCCCATTGAAAAAAAACTGCTCTTTAAAGTTTGAAAAAAACACAGGTTAAAAGCACTTAAACCTCGCTTTTCGTGAAAATTGCAATCCAGTGGCAGCCATTTTTGGTGGAGGAAATAAGCCAACATTTGTGTGCTGAAAGTCATGACTTTCTTGAAAATAGCAAGTTTTCAACCAAATATAATAAAGGAGAAATTATTTTCTCATTAAAAAAAACACCCAAATTGGTGAACATTATTTTCCCATTTAAAAGAAAGAAAGCAGAAACATGTTTACTATAAATAACAGACACAAATTCTGACCACTGCACTAAGGGTTGGCTGCGACCTAGAAGACAACCCTAGCTACACAAGGCTAATAGAACGGCGGGGCCGGCATCGGCCACGCCAAAGGTATGGCGGTCGAGCCGGCCCCTTCCATGACAATAGGGGGGGGCATGCCTTTCGCGCGCCCTTGTGATGCGGCGGCCTCCCCCCCTCTACCCTCATAGGTCCCGGGCTTGGGCGCGACCCGGAAGTGATTCGAATCACTTCCGGGTCGCACCGATGGGCAAACGTCCGTCCAGGGCTATAAAGGGCTGGGGAGCCCAGGAAGCCGCCTCTTGGTTCCTGGCTCCCCAGCTTGCCACCCCACGCCTCGCTAGGAGGCGTTAACATTTGTTTTTCCCACCCACCATCCCCTAGAAGCAAATAGGTTGTAGTGGTTTCGGTTCAGGGAATAATAAGCTATCAGTTGTTGTGTAAATTTTGAGGATAATTGTCAAAAGCGGTGTCTGAATGCTAATTTGTTTATCCACAGGTCGCCTATCGTCGTATTTATGATGTATTTTGGTCAGGCGGTAAGGTCATGATTGGTGAGCAGTAAATTTAAGGTCCTTAGAGGGCGGCGCCATTCCCGAATGGTGTCGCCCAAGTGGGAGGGACAAGTGGTCTCTCCTAGTACTCCAGGGGCAGTTGGGTGCGGGGGAGGAGGGAGTCACGCTTTCTCTAGGCTGATTGGCCATCCCGCACGTGCACAACGGCTGCAAGGGCCCCTTTATGGAGATCAGGTATAGAGCATATGGGGGTAACCGGGGGGGGGGGGGAGTACCCTCACGGTGACCGGGCCCTCTACGCATGCGCACTCCGGCTGGAGGGCGTGGTTAGAATTTGATAAGGATCTGACACCAGTTAGTGACCTTGCCGTAGGCCCCTTTAGGTACGCAGAAAATAAAGTTTGTAAAGATTGTTAAAGATATGTTTAGATATGGACAGGAAACCTTTGTATTAGAGTTATGTTAAGGTTAGACATTTGATATCTGTACTTATCAATTGTAATCTGTGTAAAGTATATTTTCTGCTGTGTTTTGTAAAAAGTGAAATTTTAATGTTTATTAATTTCGTATAATAAATACGGCTAGGGGGTGTCACGCCCCCTGCCTCCAAAAACTTCTCCCCTGTCACGGGTCTTTTGTGGGGAGGAGGGGGTGTAGGGAGTACCTGGCCATACAGCGGTGCACGTGCTAACCTCACACTTTTTCCAGTCCAAATTTTGTCCAGTAAACTCTGGTGGCCTTTGAGCAGGGGAATTACTGCATTCTTGCAGGTTCAAACAAGACATGGGTGTGGTACAGTATTACCACGTTATGCCCCATTCTGAGTAGCAGAAGTTGGAGTGGGGAGGTACTCAGGGCTTTAAGTGGGCTGGGTCTCACCGGGTCTGAGCACCGGCAGTTTTTTAAAGGGGCAGTGGCGTCACTAGGGTTGGTGTCACCCGGTGCGGGTAACTCATGGTGTCACCCCCTCACGACTTACCGCATGGACCTCCTCCGCTCCGAGTCCGCTAGCCTACAAGCCCTAGATTAGATTATATCTACTTGCAAACAGACACCAGCCGTGTGTTCAACCCAGCTATTCCCAGAGCGAAGCCCGGTCATTTTAGGCGCTGGTTGGTGGGCGCTGCACTTAAATATTTCCAGAATAATTTGGAATTAAAGGATGGTGTGGTACCGTCAAATAATAAATGCTGGTCTGGGCATTTACATGGATTTCAGAGACTGTCTGTCCCTGGGGGATAATGCTGGGATATCGCCCACGAACATGTCATCTCCCGGAAGGAGCTGTGTTCTGTCATTATTAGATGTATGACACGTACGCGCCATTCCTGAGAGAACTGGGGGGGGGGGAGTTAGTCATTTAAGTGGTGTGGCTGTTCAGTTAAGATCGATTATTCAGGGATACTTAGTAGAATCAAAAGAATGTCAGGCCGACAGGGTGTTTTAATACCATCTAAAGGACATTTTTTGCAACTACATGGTAGTTGGTGAGGGTCGCCCAACCCCCAACCTTCGGAAACATGTGCACTCTCCACTTTCGATTTTCTATATATATGTGTGTATAAATATATATATATTCACAGAAAAAACCATAGGTTTCAGGCACGTTATACTTAGGAATTAGCATTTAAAAAACCTCAGAAATTCACTGAAAAAACCATAGGTTTCAGGGGTGTTATAGTTAGCTGGACTTTTCACTTGTACAAAACCATTGAAATTCCCCCGTTATAGTTAGTTCAGCTAACTATAACTCGCGCGCCCGCAATGCACTGCTGATGACGTCACATATTACATCACTCATGACATGGTCAGTGACATCACTCATGACATCACTGATGACATCTCAAATGACATCACTGATGACATCACTGATGACATCATCCAGTGAATGTGTGTTTTTCTGAAAATTAAATATGTTTTATATATGTATATCTCAAGGTCGATGGAAGAATAAATGGGTATATAAGTGTCTAAATGGATGATTTGTTTTTGAAAAATTGATTGTGTAACTGACTGATTAAGTGTATCATAGTGAATACATGGCTTAGTGAGTAATGTTTAAATATGTAAATATCTGTATCAGTCTCTCACTTTGTGTATAAGTGGCTGCATGGGTTGGTGAGTAGCTACATGGGTGTCTATATAGGTTATTAGTTGGTTTTTTGAGTATCAGTCTGAGTGTCTGCATGGTTCGGTGGAGGGTATTACGTAGTGCATAGGTGCATGAATGAGTGACTCACTGTTTGTATGTGTTGAACACAGCATGTGTGCAGGACTGTATGGGTGGATGAGTGTGTGTATGGGTGTGTTAGTGAGTGAATGACTGTCTCAATAGTGTCTTTATGAGTAACTACATATGTTTTAAACTAGTATATGTGACTATTGGTGTATATATGTGAGTATATGTGAGAGTGAGAGATTGAAAGAGTTCCTGTATGAATAAGTATGTGTTTCTATAAGTGATTGTTTAAAAGACTAAGTATGTGTAAGTTTCCGTAGAAGTAAGTATGGTGGTGTGTGTATAACTGTATATGCAAGTAAATGTATGTTTGATTCTTTATTAGCATGAGTGACTATGTGTGTGAGTAACTCTATGGATGAGTGGCATTGTGTAACAGGATGTATAGGTGTATGAGTACATATGATGAGTGAGTACATGTATGAGTGACTGTATAGGACTGTTGGTGAATGAGTGGATGTGTATGTGGATCTTAGAATTACTGAAGAGGTTGTTGTAACTGGTATTGGTATGTCCATTGTTTTGAAAATTTTAGTCTCTATTTTTGAATGTGTGTATCAAAGGTTATATTAGGGTGAGAGGAGGTCTGCCACTCTATCACAAGGATGATGTCATCAGTGATGTCATTTGAGATGTCATCAGTGATGTCATGAGTGATGTCACTGACCATGTCATGAGTGATGTAATATGTGACGTCATCAGCAGTGCATTGCGGGCGCGCGAGTTATAGTTAGCTGAACTAACTATAACGGGGGAATTTCAATGGTTTTGTACAAGTGAAAAGTCCAGCTAACTATAACACCCCTGAAACCTATGGTTTTTTCAGTGAATTTCTGAGGTTTTTTAAATGCTAATTCCTAACTATAACGTGCCTGAAACCTATGGTTTTTTCTGTGAATTTCAAAGGTTTTTTAAATGCTAATTTCTAACTATGCCTACAGAGATAGGACATGTGAAGAAAGAAGAAAAAATGCACAGAAAGAAACAAAAGAAGTGCAGAAAGAAGCAACAGAAGTCCTCAAATACGAAGATAAGTGCAGGAAGAAGGATAACGTGCAGAAAGAACAAAAAGAAGAGCAGAAAGAAGCCTTGTAGCAAAAGCATCCTGTACCCTCAACTTTTTCAGACGGATACTGGTGGTAACTGAGTCTGACTAACCAGTCCTAGAGCCAGTGCTATGTTAAAAGACACTTAGAATACAGTGAAAACACCTACATACACTAGGGAACATTATGCGTTGGGGTCCCCCTGTGATTAGCATGACCTCCTCTGTAAGCCCCTAGTGTATAATAGGGCATGGGGATTAAAACTACCTCTTAAAACAGGCCACAGGGCGTTTTTGCACACGTTAACTCAGGCCCCGTCCCCTCCCTTCACCACTGTGTAAACACGCCCTGTGTCCATTTTTAGTTGGGAGATTAAGTTCATTTGAATCCTGAGGGTCCCTAGGGTCCAACTAGCCCACTAGGTACCTCCAGTAAGTGCCACAGAGCTGCGTTGCAGAGAGGTGTAAAAAGTGGCACGGCCTGGACCACCTCTCTGCAATGCAGCTCAGTGGCGCTTACTGGAAGCACTTGGTGGGCTAGTTAGCCCCCAGGGGCCCTCAGTATTGAAGGGAAATTATATCCCCAATTTAAAACGTGCCATAGTGCGTGTTTGCACACGTCACCTCAGGCCCCGTCCCCTCCCTTCACCACTGTGTAAACGCGCCCTGTGGCTGTTCTAAGTTGAGAGATTAAGTCCCCCTGAATCCTAAGGGTCCCTAGGGTCAAACTAGACCACTAGGTACCTCCAGTAAGCGCCACAGAGCTGCGTTGCAGAGAGGTGTAAAAAGGGGCTTGGCCTCAGAACACCTGGCTGCAGCGCAGCTCCCTGGCGCATACTGGAGATGCCTGTTGGGGGCGCGTTTGCAGAGTGCTGCACGGAGGGGGCATGGCCTCCGGCACGATGCCAGTCTTTTATTTATTTTAGTTTTTTAAGAAGGGGGGCTGTTTGGTTCCCCTTCTTATTCTAATTTATTGGCCCTGATGACCCCATCCCCCAGGGCCAGTCTCCTAATTATATTTTTTTGACCCCAATCCCCAGGGCCGGCCACTGTTTTTTATTATTTTTAAAAAATATATATTTATAGACACACCTAGGACATGCTGGACAAACCGTACGTACCTATCACCATGACGATTTGCGTGATATTCATTAAAAGGCGACTATGCATGCAATGAATCCACGTGGAATGTATTTACACCACTAGTGAAGCTCTGACATGTCTGATGCCCTACCGTGCCTAATCCTGGTAGACACCCTTGTCGTTTATTTATACAAACATGGGTAGCTATTGACGGGCACATTTAATACACATGCACACCAAGCCATTCAAAGGGGATTCGACAAAAATTCGACCAAAACTATGCAAGAAACCCCCCTCACGGTTAATAAAACACACATCCACTGCCGGATGTGTAATACTTTTTATTTTACTCTCTGGAAAGGGGACGAACATCACTTGAGAGTCACAGCGTGCTCCTGACAGAGCCCAATGCTGTGTTACACCCACCATTGCCTGCCGAGTGCCACACACCTCTGTGTTGTATTCCACTAGCTAGTGCATATGCTATGACACTCTCTAGCCCATGTGCACTGTAACACCACCCCGTGAATATGTCATGCCACACTTGTCTTCGCACGGGTTATATTGCCCCATCTAACGTGCCTTTCTCGATGCCTATGTTATAACGCACAGTGCTATGCCATACATATTACAATCTGGGATCCATATCTTTGTCACAGTGCATATGCAACGTTACACTCCGCAGCACATATTTTATATTACAACTTTAGAGACTAGTTAGGTTACACAACACTGCCCTGTGCATATTACACTCCAAGGCGCATATCGCATAGCACGCGCTAGTGCCTGTGCTATCTCGCGCTCTCCAATGAATCTGTCATTGTGCACAATGTATTGCATATTATATTTCACGCCAGGTTCATCTTATATCACACTTTTTGGTGCATAGTTTATACCATACACTATATCTAGTTTTCATTTTCAATCGTGCTCTCAGGACTATGTTCTATATAACACTGTGTTCACCTACCCTTTTCACGGGCATTACATTTTGCGATAGGGGGTGGAGGGTCAGGGGGTGTTTCTGCCAAGTGAGCCCGGAGTCACAGTCACAAACGTCCTCTTCTTCCTGAATAAAAGTGAGATTATGCTGCATACTTGTTCATATTTTAAGTAGTTCGCACAGACAAAATGTTTTAAAAACAATAAAGTTCCTAATACCCGCCTTCTCTGAACAGTTAGCTTGCTGCCCCATCCCCTTCCTCCCTATCCTCTGTTGTGTGAATCCATGGACTAGCCTCCTCCCTCCTGCCATGCATGGTCTGATGTGCTGCCACTGCCCTCAATTTAGTATGATGTACCAGTCCACTCCTCCTGCCCTCCATTGCCCAATTCTATGCCCCATCATTGACCTCCTGCTTAAACTCTGTGCTTAGCTTGCTGCCCCTATTCTCCTTCCCCCTGCCCTCCGATGTCTTTGTGCATGCCCCTGCTCCATCCTTTTTGCCCACCATGTCCCATGGACCTGCCACTCCTATCTACTCTGAGTGTTCTGTTGAGCTGCCACTCCCCTCCCACCTGCCTAGCATTGTCAGATGACTGTAACCTGTCCCTGCCACCTCCACCCTGCCTGTCCACATGCCATGCCCCTATCCTCTTCCTCCTGTCCTACATGGTCCATTGTACTGCCACACCCTTCTGCCCTCCCTGGTCTGTTGTGCTGCAACTGCTCCTCCTGCCTGCCCCGTGTGGTCTGTTGTGAGGTCCCTTCCCCTGAACTTTCTTGTCTGTGCACAGGTCCTGACCCTCCCTTCTATCCTCCATCGTCCTTTGTGCATGCCCCTCCACCCTCCTTCTTGCCCATCATAGCCATTGTGCTGCCACTAACCCTCCCACTTGCCATGCATGGTCTTCTGTGCTGCCATGGCCCCTCCCACCTTCCCTGTGTGGTCAGTTAGCTGCCCCTGACCCCCTCCCACCTTCCCTCCATGGTCTGTGTGTATGCCATCACAGTCTCACTGTTGCTCTTCATGGTGTGTCTTGCTTCTAGTGCCCATCCTGCCTGACCTCCATGGCTATCTTGCTGCTCCTGCCCTGCCCCCTTGCCCCCAGCCCTACTCCCTCCCTCCTGGCTTGTCTGTTCCATTGTAATGCCCCTGATCCGTCCCTCCTGCCCTTTATGGTCTGTTATGCTGCAGCTTTCTCTCCTGTCTGTCTATTATGGTCAGCTAGCTACCATTGCCTCTTGCCCCTCTGTTCTCTGTTGTCCATGTGCATGGTCCTGTCCCCTCCCTCTTGCTTTCTATGGATTGTTGTGCTGCACTCCCGTCCTGCATGCCCTGTGTGGTGTATTGTGCTGCTGCAAACCCTGATGCCTGCCCTGCAGGGTCAGTTTGGTGCACCTCTCCATGTCCCTCCTGTCCTCTGTTATCCAAGTCCATGTCCCTATCCCATTTCCTTCCATGATCCAATGTACCATACTTGCGAACATTTTGAACTTGGTAAGAGGGAGATTTTGAAAAAAAACTGGGGTATTGATTTTCCCCTTTGAGTTACATTGAAAAAGAGGATATTGTAGACAGGAGACAGATCAAATAAAGCCCATTTGAGCTTAAAAACATTGGACGTTTCCTGGCTGAATTGGGTCTGTTGGCATGTATGGTTGTACTACCATTGCCTCTTCCTTCTGCCCACAATGGTCTATTACATTGCCACAGCCTTGAAGGAGGGTAGATTTTGTATCACAGGGGGCCCCTGACCCGTTCTGTCCACACCTGAAGTATGAGACCCTTGTCCTTGCCCTGCCAGCTGCATTTGTAGGCCGTATTAAATTGACCAGCGGGTCCTGTGTTGCTATATAATTATCCTGAGACATCCTTACCACTCAGCCAGCATAAAACCCCTGTGTAGGCCCTTCTGTTCAATATGTAGGCCTCTTTGTTAAATTGACCATAGCTCTGCAATTTTAGTGTTTAGCAGTCTGAAGGCAGGTCTGCGAGGCCTTCTGATCCAAACTAGTAGCCCCCACCCTACCCGAGTGCTCCGTGCTCGGTATCAAAGTTCAACATCCCCCTGAAGCTGTCGACATACAGTAGGCTGCATCCTGGACTGGTACTTGCTTCCTGGGCAGGTTTCCCGCTTTTAAGGAAGTGGCAACCGCAGAGCGTCAAGTTAGGAGAACTGAGGAGATTTTATACATGAATATATTGAATTCCCGTACAATACCCATTATTTTCTGCTTGCTCTATGGAACTTACGATAAGCGATTGGCCTGAGAGACTGACCTTTTCACCCAGTCCATTGTCAGCATTAAGTGGGTAAATGACGAAATGTCTGGTAAAATCTGCAGACGAAGCTTTTGGGTAGCATACGTAGGTAGATGTAGCGTGCAAAGGAGCCCACAAAATGATATAAAAAGGGAGCACCCACAGATATCGACGGACTACCTCGCCGTCTGTATGTAGGTTAACAGGCAGTGCAGGTTTTCCCCAAGAGCTGGGAGCTCTTGTCTTCCTTTGCTTAAAATGTCTTGCTCTGCTTTGCTTGAAGTATCTTATTCTATTTTACCTATATGAAATGTCATGTTATGTTTAACCATTGTTCTCTTTACTTTTGCATTTAAAAGATTTTGTATTGTAATTGCAGGAATGCTTGCTCTAAGAGTAAACGTGAGTGTTCCTAGGTAACATTTTCCTTGGTGTAACTTGTTTCTCATGATGCATTTATAGATGTGTTTTCTCTCTCTCTCTGTCAGTACATTAATTGAGATACAGAGAATATTATGACAGCTGTATGATTATCTGGATTCTGTATTTTGTACTTTATGTCTCTATTCTGCGGTTTCTTTGAAGTTGCATCTTCTCATTAAACTGCCATTGTATTCTGCCTCCAATTCCATGTCTCATATGTCTGTTTTCTTCATTTTTGGAGCAAGAGTTCCTAGGCACCCCGGCTCAAATTAAGGTGCCCCTTTTGTCCCTGACTCACTCTCCTGCTCAGTTCTGTGGTGGCTCCCGGGGATCTGGGGACCGCCCCTAGCTTCCTTGACCCGTAATAGATCTTCCCTCCAACAGCCTCTCTTGCAAGTCCTGTATTGTTGGTTTGTTGCCCCTGCCCCCCTTTCCACTGCCCTCCATAGTCTGTTGTGCTTCCACGGCCCTTCCTGCCTGCTCAGTGTGGTTAAATTGTTGCCTTTGCACCCTCCTACCTGCCTTCAATTTTCAGAGTCCGTGCCCCTGGCCTCTGCCTCTCAACAGTATCCTAATGAACAACTAGATTGCTAACATTCTATATTTATTACAAAAGTGTGGAACGCCTGACATCATCTTGATGTAATCAAAACTGTAATACCTAGAGCATTTCCTTTAGAAATTACATATATGAGAGGGTCTTATTGGCATCAAAATTATGGTTAGTGCTCTAAAAGACTAAAATAAGGACATATTTTCTGAGTTTTCAAATAGCGACAAAGCACTTTTAAATTATTTGTTATCTTTATGTTTTTTTATCCAGTTGACCACTTGATTAAATGTTGCACTTAGGGGAGAGGATGTGGTGTTACTTCCAGAACTGCAGACTTTGCAACTGGGGAACCAGGTTGAAGTTTCTGCTTCAGCTCGACATTCTGTGATTCTGGTCAAATCACTTAGTCTCCCCATGTCTACAACCAAAATGAATTTGTTCTTGTGTGATGTAACCAATGCTCATGTAAAGCACTCCAATACCTGACAAGTCTGCACTATATAACACTGCAAAAACACAAAATAATAAGTGTTTTGCACACTTCTGTCATTGGGCTATATTTGGGCTACATCTGGGTGATTTTGGGCTACATTTGGGCTCTTTTGTCTCCGGTGGCCATCTTGGGAGATTTATTTGTTATGAAGTTTCCTAATTTCCTCATGTACTGCAGTCTCCTCAGTAGGAAATGCTTTCAGTTTTTTACTTTGATTCCATCATGAAGGTATTCAGATATGTCACACATTTGCCATAAATTCTGAATGTTAGCACTCTAGTTGCTCATTAGATCACTGTAGTAAAACTACTGCACCATGGAAGTCTGCTCCTGGTATTAAAAGTGCATGTTTCAGTCTGCATGTCAGAATTTTTTAATGAAATATAAGAGGATTTGAGAAGTCACTCAAAATGTGCCCTCATTTTCTTTCTTCAGCATTAATCATAATTTCTATGGCAAAATGAACCTCCTCATTGTGTTCCTTTTTAAATTAAATGTTTTAAGTGTTACCAGTTTATTCCAATCAAGATGGCTTCAGGTGTGCCATACTTTTGTCATAATGAAGACAGTAAGCGCTCTAGTTGTTTTTAAGAACATTCTGGGACATTCTGTCATTGGGCTATACTTGGGCTACATCTGGGTGATATTTGGGCTACATTTGGGCTCTTTTGTCTCTGGTGGCCATCTTGGGAGACTTATTTGTTATGAAGTTTCCTAATTTCCTCATTTACTGCAGTCTCCTCAGTAGGAAATACTTTCAGTTTTTTACTTTGATTCCATCAAGAAGGCATTCAGATGTGTCACACATTTGCCGTAAATTCAGAATGTTAGCACTCTTTTTGCTCATTAGATCACTGTAGTAAAGCTACTGCTCACCAGGGAAAACTGCTGCTGGTATTGAAAGTGCATGTTTCAGTCTGCATGTCAGAATTTTTTAATGAAATAGAAGAGGATTTGAGAAGTCACTCAAAATGTGCCCTAATTTTTCTTTCTGCAGCACTAATCATACTTTTTATGGAAAAATGAACCCCCTCATTTTGTTCCTTTTTAAATTAAATGTTTTAAGAGTTACCACTTTAATCCAAGCAAGATGGCTTCAGGTGTGCCATACGTTTATCATAAGTAGGACTGTTAGCGCTCTAGTAGTTCTTTGGAACACTCTGGGAAGCTGCAGTAGAACAAAAAGGAATCAACTGACAGTCTCTGCCCTTGTTGGATGTACATGTTTTACTGAGAATGTCAGACTTCATTCTCACATGACTGAGAAAGATAATGTGAATTTACAGAAAATAAGCTCTCAGTTTAGCCTATAGATCACCTTCCAAACCTCTGTGGTAAAAGCATGAGAAAATATTTTTCTCTCAATCATGATATCCCAGCAGAAGGCTTTTTCACATGGTGAAATCACCTTAGAACATACCACAATTCCTAAAATGAGTATGGTACCATCAACAAATGATTTATAATGTAACTAAAGTCTTAAAACCTTCTATTAACTGCAATGCTTTTTAATGAGGTGCTATCATGTATATTGGTCCCAAGATGGCTGCCAACACTTCTTGGATGAAGTGCTGACAGCCAATCAGATCTCAGGATGAGATGTGTGGTTAGGCTCCGCCCACATATATATATGCTTTTAAATGCTATTTTCTCAGGAAATACTGAACAGATTTACACCAGACCTGCAAAAGGCACTTCCTTGACCTTATGGCTACCTCTCTGCCAAACTTCAAGTAATTCTGTTCAGCCGTTCGGGCTGTAGCTGTGTCTAAAGGTCCTATGGAAAAATGCATGGGGAAAACGCGTTTTGGGACCCCCCTTTTTTCTCGGCCCCTGCTTGACGAATCCCCCCGAGACTTTCAGGGTAGGAGCGGAGCGTAGCGCCCCACCTATTTTGAAACTTTCGCGAGGATTCGTCGACCGGCGCCAAAATTATTCCAAATAGAATGTTGCGGATTTCCTATGGAAACAGGGTCCTAACTATAACTACCTACTGGCGACCGCCAGTAGGTAATACAAGACAAAACAACTGGAATAAAATAATTTTCGCACCATCGTTGGTCTGCACTCGTCATTTTCTGCAAGCGAAGCAGAGGGAAGGTGTCACGAGTCCAAGTGATATATATATATATTACCTACTGGCGGTCGCCAGTAGGTAGTTATAGTTAGGACCCTGTTTCCATAGGAAATCCGCAACATTCTATTTGGAATAATTTTGGCGCCGGTCGACGAATCCTCGCGAAAGTTTCAAAATAGGTGGGGCGCTACGCTCCGCTCCTACCCTGAAAGTCTCGGGGGGATTCGTCAAGCAGGGGCCGAGAAAAAAGGGGGGTCCCAAAACGCGTTTTCCCCATGCATTTTTCCATAGGACCTTTAGACACAGCTACAGCCCGAACGGCTGAACAGAATTACTTGAAGTTTGGCAGAGAGGTAGCCATAAGGTCAAGGAAGTGCCTTTTGCAGGTCTGGTGTAAATCTGTTCAGTATTTCCTGAGAAAATAGCATTTAAAAGCATATATATATGTGGGCGGAGCCTAACCACACATCTCATCCTGAGATCTGATTGGCTGTCAGCACTTCATCCAAGAAGTGTTGGCAGCCATCTTGGGACCAATATACATGATAGCACCTCATTAAAAAGCATTGCAGTTAATAGAAGGTTTTAAGACTTTAGTTACATTATAAATCATTTGTTGATGGTACCATACTCATTTTAGGAATTGTGGTATGTTCTAAGGTGATTTCACCATGTGAAAAAGCCTTCTGCTGGGATATCATGATTGAGAGAAAAATATTTTCTCATGCTTTTACCACAGAGGTTTGGAAGGTGATCTATAGGCTAAACTGAGAGCTTATTTTCTGTAAATTCACATTATCTTTCTCAGTCATGTGAGAATGAAGTCTGACATTCTCAGTAAAACATGTACATCCAACAAGGGCAGAGACTGTCAGTTGATTCCTTTTTGTTCTACTGCAGCTTCCCAGAGTGTTCCAAAGAACTACTAGAGCGCTAACAGTCCTACTTATGATAAACGTATGGCACACCTGAAGCCATCTTGCTTGGATTAAAGTGGTAACTCTTAAAACATTTAATTTAAAAAGGAACAAAATGAGGGGGTTCATTTTTCCATAAAAAGTATGATTAGTGCTGCAGAAAGAAAAATTAGGGCACATTTTGAGTGACTTCTCAAATCCTCTTCTATTTCATTAAAAAATTCTGACATGCAGACTGAAACATGCACTTTCAATACCAGCAGCAGTTTTCCCTGGTGAGCAGTAGCTTTACTACAGTGATCTAATGAGCAAAAAGAGTGCTAACATTCTGAATTTACGGCAAATGTGTGACACATCTGAATGCCTTCTTGATGGAATCAAAGTAAAAAACTGAAAGTATTTCCTACTGAGGAGACTGCAGTAAATGAGGAAATTAGGAAACTTCATAACAAATAAGTCTCCCAAGATGGCCACCAGAGACAAAAGAGCCCAAATGTAGCCCAAATATCACCCAGATGTAGCCCAAGTATAGCCCAATGACAGAATGTCCCAGAATGTTCTTAAAAACAACTAGAGCGCTTACTGTCTTCATTATGACAAAAGTATGGCACACCTGAAGCCATCTTGATTGGAATAAACTGGTAACACTTAAAACATTTAATTTAAAAAGGAACACAATGAGGAGGTTCATTTTGCCATAGAAATTATGATTAATGCTGAAGAAAGAAAATGAGGGCACATTTTGAGTGACTTCTCAAATCCTCTTATATTTCATTAAAAAATTCTGACATGCAGACTGAAACATGCACTTTTAATACCAGGAGCAGACTTCCATGGTGCAGTAGTTTTACTACAGTGATCTAATGAGCAACTAGAGTGCTAACATTCAGAATTTATGGCAAATGTGTGACATATCTGAATACCTTCATGATGGAATCAAAGTAAAAAACTGAAAGCATTTCCTACTGAGGAGACTGCAGTACATGAGGAAATTAGGAAACTTCATAACAAATAAATCTCCCAAGATGGCCACCGGAGACAAAAGAGCCCAAATGTAGCCCAAAATCACCCAGATGTAGCCCAAATATAGCCCAATGACAGAAGTGTGCAAAACACTTATTATTTTGTGTTTTTGCAGTGTTATATAGTGCAGACTTGTCAGGTATTGGAGTGCTTTACATGAGCATTGGTTACATCACACAAGAACAAATTCATTTTGGTTGTAGACATGGGGAGACTAAGTGATTTGACCAGAATCACAGAATGTCGAGCTGAAGCAGAAACTTCAACCTGGTTCCCCAGTTGCAAAGTCTGCAGTTCTGGAAGTAACACCACATCCTCTCCCCTAAGTGCAACATTTAATCAAGTGGTCAACTGGATAAAAAAACATAAAGATAACAAATAATTTAAAAGTGCTTTGTCGCTATTTGAAAACTCAGAAAATATGTCCTTATTTTAGTCTTTTAGAGCACTAACCATAATTTTGATGCCAATAAGACCCTCTCATATATGTAATTTCTAAAGGAAATGCTCTAGGTATTACAGTTTTGATTACATCAAGATGATGTCAGGCGTTCCACACTTTTGTAATAAATATAGAATGTTAGCAATCTAGTTGTTTATTAGGATACTGTTGAGAGGCAGAGGCCAGGGGCACGGACTCTGAAAATTGAAGGCAGGTAGGAGGGTGCAAAGGCAACAATTTAACCACACTGAGCAGGCAGGAAGGGCCGTGGAAGCACAACAGACTATGGAGGGCAGTGGAAAGGGGGGCAGGGGCAACAAACCAACAATACAGGACTTGCAAGAGAGGCTGTTGGAGGGAAGATCTATTACGGGTCAAGGAAGCTAGGGGCGGTCCCCAGATCCCCGGGAGCCACCACAGAACTGAGCAGGAGAGTGAGTCAGGGACAAAAGGGGCACCTTAATTTGAGCCGGGGTGCCTAGGAACTCTTGCTCCAAAAATGAAGAAAACAGACATATGAGACATGGAATTGGAGGCAGAATACAATGGCAGTTTAATGAGAAGATGCAACTTCAAAGAAACCGCAGAATAGAGACATAAAGTACAAAATACAGAATCCAGATAATCATACAGCTGTCATAATATTCTCTGTATCTCAATTAATGTACTGACAGAGAGAGAGAGAAAACACATCTATAAATGCATCATGAGAAACAAGTTACACCAAGGAAAATGTTACCTAGGAACACTCACGTTTACTCTTAGAGCAAGCATTCCTGCAATTACAATACAAAATCTTTTAAATGCAAAAGTAAAGAGAACAATGGTTAAACATAACATGACATTTCATATAGGTAAAATAGAATAAGATACTTCAAGCAAAGCAGAGCAAGACATTTTAAGCAAAGGAAGACAAGAGCTCCCAGCTCTTGGGGAAAACCTGCACTGCCTGTTAACCTACATACAGACGGCGAGGTAGTCCGTCGATATCTGTGGGTGCTCCCTTTTTATATCATTTTGTGGGCTCCTTTGCACGCTACATCTACCTACGTATGCTACCCAAAAGCTTCGTCTGCAGATTTTACCAGACATTTCGTCATTTACCCACTTAATGCTGACAATGGACTGGGTGAAAAGGTCAGTCTCTCAGGCCAATCGCTTATCGTAAGTTCCATAGAGCAAGCAGAAAATAATGGGTATTGTACGGGAATTCAATATATTCATGTATAAAATCTCCTCAGTTCTCCTAACTTGACGCTCTGCGGTTGCCACTTCCTTAAAAGCGGGAAACCTGCCCAGGAAGCAAGTACCAGTCCAGGATGCAGCCTACTGTATGTCGACAGCTTCAGGGGGATGTTGAACTTTGATACCGAGCACGGAGCACTCGGGTAGGGTGGGGGCTACTAGTTTGGATCAGAAGGCCTCGCAGACCTGCCTTCAGACTGCTAAACACTAAAATTGCAGAGCTATGGTCAATTTAACAAAGAGGCCTACATATTGAACAGAAGGGCCTACACAGGGGTTTTATGCTGGCTGAGTGGTAAGGATGTCTCAGGATAATTATATAGCAACACAGGACCCGCTGGTCAATTTAATACGGCCTACAAATGCAGCTGGCAGGGCAAGGACAAGGGTCTCATACTTCAGGTGTGGACAGAACGGGTCAGGGGCCCCCTGTGATACAAAATCTACCCTCCTTCAAGGCTGTGGCAATGTAATAGACCATTGTGGGCAGAAGGAAGAGGCAATGGTAGTACAACCATACATGCCAACAGACCCAATTCAGCCAGGAAACGTCCAATGTTTTTAAGCTCAAATGGGCTTTATTTGATCTGTCTCCTGTCTACAATATCCTCTTTTTCAATGTAACTCAAAGGGGAAAATCAATACCCCAGTTTTTTTTCAAAATCTCCCTCTTACCAAGTTCAAAATGTTCGCAAGTATGGTACATTGGATCATGGAAGGAAATGGGATAGGGACATGGACTTGGATAACAGAGGACAGGAGGGACATGGAGAGGTGCACCAAACTGACCCTGCAGGGCAGGCATCAGGGTTTGCAGCAGCACAATTCACCACACAGGGCATGCAGGACGGGAGTGCAGCACAACAATCCATAGAAAGCAAGAGGGAGGGGACAGGACCATGCACATGGACAACAGAGAACAGAGGGGCAAGAGGCAATGGTAGCTAGCTGACCATAATAGACAGACAGGAGAGAAAGCTGCAGCATAACAGACCATAAAGGGCAGGAGGGACGGATCAGGGGCATTACAATGGAACAGACAAGCCAGGAGGGAGGGAGTAGGGCTGGGGGCAAGGGGGCAGGGCAGGAGCAGCAAGATAGCCATGGAGGTCAGGCAGGATGGGCACTAGAAGCAAGACACACCATGAAGAGCAACAGTGAGACTGTGATGGCATACACACAGACCATGGAGGGAAGGTGGGAGGGGGTCAGGGGCAGCTAACTGACCACACAGGGAAGGTGGGAGGGGCCATGGCAGCACAGAAGACCATGCATGGCAAGTGGGAGGGTTAGTGGCAGCACAATGGCTATGATGGGCAAGAAGGAGGGTGGAGGGGCATGCACAAAGGACGATGGAGGATAGAAGGGAGGGTCAGGACCTGTGCACAGACAAGAAAGTTCAGGGGAAGGGACCTCACAACAGACCACACGGGGCAGGCAGGAGGAGCAGTTGCAGCACAACAGACCAGGGAGGGCAGAAGGGTGTGGCAGTACAATGGACCATGTAGGACAGGAGGAAGAGGATAGGGGCATGGCATGTGGACAGGCAGGGTGGAGGTGGCAGGGACAGGTTACAGTCATCTGACAATGCTAGGCAGGTGGGAGGGGAGTGGCAGCTCAACAGAACACTCAGAGTAGATAGGAGTGGCAGGTCCATGGGACATGGTGGGCAAAAAGGATGGAGCAGGGGCATGCACAAAGACATCGGAGGGCAGGGGGAAGGAGAATAGGGGCAGCAAGCTAAGCACAGAGTTTAAGCAGGAGGTCAATGATGGGGCATAGAATTGGGCAATGGAGGGCAGGAGGAGTGGACTGGTACATCATACTAAATTGAGGGCAGTGGCAGCACATCAGACCATGCATGGCAGGAGGGAGGAGGCTAGTCCATGGATTCACACAACAGAGGATAGGGAGGAAGGGGATGGGGCAGCAAGCTAACTGTTCAGAGAAGGCGGGTATTAGGAACTTTATTGTTTTTAAAACATTTTGTCTGTGCGAACTACTTAAAATATGAACAAGTATGCAGCATAATCTCACTTTTATTCAGGAAGAAGAGGACGTTTGTGACTGTGACTCCGGGCTCACTTGGCAGAAACACCCCCTGACCCTCCACCCCCTATCGCAAAATGTAATGCCCGTGAAAAGGGTAGGTGAACACAGTGTTATATAGAACATAGTCCTGAGAGCACGATTGAAAATGAAAACTAGATATAGTGTATGGTATAAACTATGCACCAAAAAGTGTGATATAAGATGAACCTGGCGTGAAATATAATATGCAATACATTGTGCACAATGACAGATTCATTGGAGAGCGCGAGATAGCACAGGCACTAGCGCGTGCTATGCGATATGCGCCTTGGAGTGTAATATGCACAGGGCAGTGTTGTGTAACCTAACTAGTCTCTAAAGTTGTAATATAAAATATGTGCTGGGGAGTGTAACGTTGCATATGCACTGTGACAAAGATATGGATCCCAGATTGTAATATGTATGGCATAGCACTGTGCGTTATAACATAGGCATCGAGAAAGGCACGTTAGATGGGGCAATATAACCCGTGCGAAGACAAGTGTGGCATGACATATTCACGGGGTGGTGTTACAGTGCACATGGGCTAGAGAGTGTCATAGCATATGCACTAGCTAGTGGAATACAACACAGAGGTGTGTGGCACTCGGCAGGCAATGGTGGGTGTAACACAGCATTGGGCTCTGTCAGGAGCACGCTGTGACTCTCAAGTGATGTTCGTCCCCTTTCCAGAGAGTAAAATAAAAAGTATTACACATCCGGCAGTGGATGTGTGTTTTATTAACCGTGAGGGGGGTTTCTTGCATAGTTTTGGTCGAATTTTTGTCGAATCCCCTTTGAATGGCTTGGTGTGCATGTGTATTAAATGTGCCCGTCAATAGCTACCCATGTTTGTATAAATAAACGACAAGGGTGTCTACCAGGATTAGGCACGGTAGGGCATCAGACATGTCAGAGCTTCACTAGTGGTGTAAATACATTCCACGTGGATTCATTGCATGCATAGTCGCCTTTTAATGAATATCACGCAAATCGTCATGGTGATAGGTACGTACGGTTTGTCCAGCATGTCCTAGGTGTGTCTATAAATATATATTTTTTAAAAATAATAAAAAACAGTGGCCGGCCCTGGGGATTGGGGTCAAAAAAATATAATTAGGAGACTGGCCCTGGGGGATGGGGTCATCAGGGCCAATAAATTAGAATAAGAAGGGGAACCAAACAGCCCCCCTTCTTAAAAAACTAAAATAAATAAAAGACTGGCATCGTGCCGGAGGCCATGCCCCCTCCGTGCAGCACTCTGCAAACGCGCCCCCAACAGGCATCTCCAGTATGCGCCAGGGAGCTGCGCTGCAGCCAGGTGTTCTGAGGCCAAGCCCCTTTTTACACCTCTCTGCAACGCAGCTCTGTGGCGCTTACTGGAGGTACCTAGTGGTCTAGTTTGACCCTAGGGACCCTTAGGATTCAGGGGGACTTAATCTCTCAACTTAGAACAGCCACAGGGCGCGTTTACACAGTGGTGAAGGGAGGGGACGGGGCCTGAGGTGACGTGTGCAAACACGCACTATGGCACGTTTTAAATTGGGGATATAATTTCCCTTCAATACTGAGGGCCCCTGGGGGCTAACTAGCCCACCAAGTGCTTCCAGTAAGCGCCACTGAGCTGCATTGCAGAGAGGTGGTCCAGGCCGTGCCACTTTTTACACCTCTCTGCAACGCAGCTCTGTGGCACTTACTGGAGGTACCTAGTGGGCTAGTTGGACCCTAGGGACCCTCAGGATTCAAATGAACTTAATCTCCCAACTAAAAATGGACACAGGGCGTGTTTACACAGTGGTGAAGGGAGGGGACGGGGCCTGAGTTAACGTGTGCAAAAACGCCCTGTGGCCTGTTTTAAGAGGTAGTTTTAATCCCCATGCCCTATTATACACTAGGGGCTTACAGAGGAGGTCATGCTAATCACAGGGGGACCCCAACGCATAATGTTCCCTAGTGTATGTAGGTGTTTTCACTGTATTCTAAGTGTCTTTTAACATAGCACTGGCTCTAGGACTGGTTAGTCAGACTCAGTTACCACCAGTATCCGTCTGAAAAAGTTGAGGGTACAGGATGCTTTTGCTACAAGGCTTCTTTCTGCTCTTCTTTTTGTTCTTTCTGCACGTTATCCTTCTTCCTGCACTTATCTTCGTATTTGAGGACTTCTGTTGCTTCTTTCTGCACTTCTTTTGTTTCTTTCTGTGCATTTTTTCTTCTTTCTTCACATGTCCTATCTCTGTAGGCATAGTTAGAAATTAGCATTTAAAAAACCTTTGAAATTCACAGAAAAAACCATAGGTTTCAGGCACGTTATAGTTAGGAATTAGCATTTAAAAAACCTCAGAAATTCACTGAAAAAACCATAGGTTTCAGGGGTGTTATAGTTAGCTGGACTTTTCACTTGTACAAAACCATTGAAATTCCCCCGTTATAGTTAGTTCAGCTAACTATAACTCGCGCGCCCGCAATGCACTGCTGATGACGTCACATATTACATCACTCATGACATGGTCAGTGACATCACTCATGACATCACTGATGACATCTCAAATGACATCACTGATGACATCATCCTTGTGATAGAGTGGCAGACCTCCTCTCACCCTAATATAACCTTTGATACACACATTCAAAAATAGAGACTAAAATTTTCAAAACAATGGACATACCAATACCAGTTACAACAACCTCTTCAGTAATTCTAAGATCCACATACACATCCACTCATTCACCAACAGTCCTATACAGTCACTCATACATGTACTCACTCATCATATGTACTCATACACCTATACATCCTGTTACACAATGCCACTCATCCATAGAGTTACTCACACACATAGTCACTCATGCTAATAAAGAATCAAACATACATTTACTTGCATATACAGTTATACACACACCACCATACTTACTTCTACGGAAACTTACACATACTTAGTCTTTTAAACAATCACTTATAGAAACACATACTTATTCATACAGGAACTCTTTCAATCTCTCACTCTCACATATACTCACATATATACACCAATAGTCACATATACTAGTTTAAAACATATGTAGTTACTCATAAAGACACTATTGAGACAGTCATTCACTCACTAACACACCCATACACACACTCATCCACCCATACAGTCCTGCACACATGCTGTGTTCAACACATACAAACAGTGAGTCACTCATTCATGCACCTATGCACTACGTAATACCCTCCACCGAACCATGCAGACACTCAGACTGATACTCAAAAAACCAACTAATAACCTATATGGACACCCATGTAGCTACTCACCAACCCATGCAGCCACTTATACACAAAGTGAGAGACTGATACAGATATTTACATATTTAAACATTACTCACTAAGCCATGTATTCACTATGATACACTTAATCAGTCAGTTACACAATCAATTTTTCAAAAACAAATCATCCATTTAGACACTTATATACCCATTTATTCTTCCATCGACCTTGAGATATACATATATAAAACATATTTAATTTTCAGAAAAACACACATTCACTGGATGATGTCATCAGTGATGTCATCAGTGATGTCATTTGAGATGTCATCAGTGATGTCATGAGTGATGTCACTGACCATGTCATGAGTGATGTAATATGTGACGTCATCAGCAGTGCATTGCGGGCGCGCGAGTTATAGTTAGCTGAACTAACTATAACGGGGGAATTTCAATGGTTTTGTACAAGTGAAAAGTCCAGCTAACTATAACACCCCTGAAACCTATGGTTTTTTCAGTGAATTTCTGAGGTTTTTTAAATGCTAATTCCTAACTATAACGTGCCTGAAACCTATGGTTTTTTCTGTGAATATATATATACATACATACACACATATGTTTTTGACATATGTGCTGTGATTCCATGCATTTCGTGAACGCCGCTGGCACGTCACTTTTTTCCCATATTAAAAGTGACGCACCTGCAGGACAAGGAGCTTCTAAATAAGGCGTTTCTAATAAACGAGGCAGGTGGGTAGAAATTCGATTAATCAAACTAGTTTCGAATAAACGAGGCAGGTGGGTGAAATTCGATTAATCGAACTAGTTTCGAATAAACGAGGCAGGTAAGAACACATTCGATTAATCAAATGTTTTCTCCTAGCAGAGGACAAAATGCTGTGTGTCTCTGCGGTGCCTACAATCTTATACAATAATCTGATTTTCCATTGAGTCCTGTAAAGTTCCTCAGGTGTTCTTCTCGCCATGGAATCGACTTTCATTATTATCAGAATAAACGAGTGCACTAGATTTCACCAACGAACCCGCACCAGGGCCAAACGCGTTTGTGATTGTTGAATACATTTGTGATTGACGAATAACTTTAGAAGACACCGGCCTTTGGTTGACGACGAACGTCTCTTTTCAACTGACACTGTTTACAAAACGTGACAGACACTAGGGCCTTTTTGTATCAGTGACACATACAACTTGTGTTTCCTTGAGCAAGGCAAGTGTGCACAACACAGCTGCTGCCGGTTTCCTTGTTCCGGGGTGTCAGAGGGAAATCCCCCGCTAAGGACGCTGTGTGTGGCGTGTGTAATGCCAGCAGGGAGAGTGGAGAGATGGACCTTGCCTGTCTCCCAGCACCAAGCCTGATACCGGACAGAATAACAAGTTGACAATTACTGGGTACAGGTGTTTATTTCGGTCCTGTCGAGCAGGCCACGGATCTCTCTATGCACAGCCTCCTGCACCCCTTAATAAGCCCCATCGTGTTTGGATCAGCATTCGATGAAAATATATAGATTATAAGAATATTTATCGCACTTTTATCAATGTGAGGGAGATAGTGGACCATTCTCTCCATTTCATCCCTTTCAGGAGGAGTACGGATTGTCATAAACTCTTCCCCGAGCGTCGATGGGTGGGGGGGAGGGTGGGGATGTGCGTTTATAGCAGTTCTCGGGACACTACTTCACTGTTTTCATTTTAGAGGGGAGTTGGAGATTTAAGTCTCTTTCAGACGGATGTCATGCTATAATTATGTCATAATAATACGTGTTACTGTAGTTTAGGAAATGCACGGGAATGCAAACGTCCCTAACAGGTGTATATCAAAAGTGCAAATGAAATGCCATTTTCCTAATTAAAAACCGACGGTTTATGCTTGTTATTTTTGAATTTAAAGATACATAGTCATGTTCACTACTGCAGCTCGTGCCAGCCACCAGAACAGCTGGACAATGGGGGTCGCGCGGCCTTTCTAGGATGTCACATCTATGACGATATTAAACCAGCTGCAGGAACGCTCGAGTTACGTGTTTCAGACTTTTAGGGTCTCTGGCGCTGTTTCAAAACCTACAGAAATGGCCAAGGGAGTGCTGTTGTGAATGCATCCAGGCGTGCGTGTGGTGCCCTCTCAGGGTGACACAGGCGGGCACCGTGGCGTGGCCTAGCACAGCACTTGACATTGGTTTAGGAAATGCGCGGGAATGCAAACGTCCCTAACAGGTGTATATCAAAAGTGCAAATGAAATGCCATTTTCCTAATTAAAAACCGACGATTTATGCTTGTTATTTTTGAATTTAAAGATACATAGTCATGTTCACTACTGCAGCTCGTGCCAGCCACCAGAACAGCTGGACAATGGGGGTCGCGCGGCCTTTCTAGGATGTCACATCTATGACGATATTAAACCAGCTGCAGGAACGCACGCTCGAGTTACGTGTTTCAGACTTTTAGGGTCTCTGGTGCTGTTTCAAAACCTACAGTAATGGCTATGGGAGTGCTGTTGTGAATGTATCCAGGCGTGCGTGTGGTGCCCTCTCAGGGTGGCACAGGCGGGCATCGTGGCCTAGCACAGCACTTGACAAAGCTGGACCCTGGTGAGGGGGCTCCAAACCTGGCGGCCCCTGTGAAAGTCTGCATGTAACATGCATGACCCGGAACCTTACCGATGATAATGGAATCGCCCACCGCCCTGCACTGTCTGAATAGGCAATACAATAGTAGGCCACTCACCTGCTGAGTTGCAGACAGGGGGGGGGGGGGGGGGACTACCTCGGTCGGCCTTGCTTGGAATAAAATTAAATTATAGTGGTGCTGTGGCAGTGTGGCGATGGCGACCTGAGACCTCTTCACCTCCTCGTCCCTCGTGATGCCAAGTCACGCGCACTTGGGGGGGGGCAATGCGCATGCGGGATTTGGATTCCACCCGTAAAAACATCGCCGACTGCACCTCTCTAGTGACGACGTGACGTCACTGTCGAGGCGCGCAGACGCGGCGGGGGAGGAGACAGTGCGCGCTGCGCACAGGCACCTCCTGTGGAACAAGGTTAGGTTGCGCGCGTCGTCGTTGCGTTTCGCTTTCTAATCTGGACTGCTGGTTAAGGTTTCAATAACATTGTGCACGGACGGTTGCAGTGCTGAGTGCACCACAGACAGTGACACACCGACCGGACCGGCCCTTTGGTGTCACCCCCCGTGAGGGTGTCACCCGGTGCGGTCCGCACCCCCCGCACCCCCCTAGTGACGCCACTGGACCGGCCCTTTGGTGTCACCCCCTGTGAGGGTGTCACCCGGTGCAGTCCGCACCCCCCGCACCCCCCTAGTGACGCCACTGCAAAGGGGGCCTCGAAACGGGTCTCTATCGGGCTTTGTTTTGTGTCCAAGCACAGGCGGTCGGTTTTTTCGCGGCCCGTAGTGACAGCAGGCACATTGATGTCCGTGTGCTCACACTGCTTACTTCTCAGTAGTGGAGAAGTTATGGCATGACGTCATGCCAGGTGAGCGTTCTAGGGGAAGAGAAATCCTTTAAAGGGAGCAATTTTCTCTCTGGATTTCCCTTCTCTTTTTGAAACTCAGCAGCAGCAACATTGTGGTGTCGTCACCGGGGCTTTAAATTGAAGCTTTTTTAATATTGCATAGTTGCTGCTTATTTATCTTATGCAACTAAGAACTATTGACAAAGCCAATAGTCCTGACTTGTTGTAGGTATGAAGTTACTTGTTGTATCATATATCCGGATGCAATGACAGAAACAGCAAAATACAAGCGGCACACTATGCTGAGCACAGATTTTTAGCTTATGTGTTTTTAAGCCACACTCTTAATTACATTGGTCACGCCCCTTTGGGAGCCCCCCCATTTTTTTCATCCCACGTAAAGCCCTGGTGGCAGTGCTTTAAATTTGCCGGTACGAGCCGGCACTGAATACCAGCACTTTTTTTTATTTTGAGAGGGAGAGTACCGGCACTTCTCGGAAACAAGCAGGTACTCTGGTACAGTACACCTGCACTTCTGTATTCCATTTCAAGCACTGCCTGGTGGTACCAGTGCATTGGCAAAATGGGTGTAGTAAGTACTGGTACTGGGTAGTTTGCTAAGGGCCCTCGGAGGGAAGTTTATCAAATGTTGCACTTTCTGCAAATCTACAACTGCTGCTGTTGTGTTAATAAGGATTTGAATGATTAAATTTGTGCACTGGGCCAGGAAGCTCCTCGCGCTCGCGCATGTCGCGTGCTGTTTGTATCTTTTAGCGCTAGATTCAGATACAATCTTCAGCCACAAACAGCAGTGACATGCGTGCACGAGACCCGGGGGACTCTTATCACACTCATGAAACCCCGCGGATACTGCAACATCTGCAAATCAGCTCTAAATAAAACATGCAAATGTTGCTCCGGCATGGAGACCTTTCATGCGGGTGGCTGACGTCAGCATCTAGCAGGCTAGTGTGAACCCTAGTTCAGGCGAGATATCTGGAGACCCATCATGGACAGCCCTGCATGAAGCAGAGCACCTTGAAGCCATCTGGAAGTGACCCGCAGCCAGCGGAGGGTTGTTTGAGTACGGGTGACGTGCGCCAAGTGTCTCAAGTCCAAGGTAAAGCCCTCCCTGTGGGCGTGGCTTGGAGCTCGGTTCTTGTCTGGGAGGGAGGCTCCAGACAGATTCCATTACAGTGTATGTATGTGTGCATGTATATACCAATGTACATGAGTATGCATGCATGTATGCATCCATGTATGCGAGTATGTTGTATGTATGCATGTAGGTATGTCTGTAAACATGGATGAAGGCATGTATGGATGTATTAATGTATGTATGTAGGTGTCCATGCATACATGTGTGTGTGTATGCTTACATTGTTCATTTGAGGATTTGGAGTCACGGTGTCCTCCAGAATGATGCATGTTGCAGACATTGTCCCAGTTGATGTCCGTGGTCAGGGCTGGACTGGTCATAGCGGGCATCGGGTGTTTCCCCAGGAGGCTGGAAGGGTGAGGCCAGTTTTTGAGCAGTGGGGGCCGGTTTTGTTACTGGGGGCTGGGTTTGCAGTGGTTCCCAGTCCGGCTCAGAAACAGCACAAATGTGGGCTACTGGTTCACTCTTTCTTCTAAGAGTGAACTAAAACAGGTCTGCTAAAAGCCCCCGTGCCTGGGGAATCTCCAGATATTGAGCGGCTCTGGCTCCCACTGCTGGACTGGGCGCCCCACCACTTTTCTGATTAGGCGCTTGGAAGCACAAAGTTATGCACGAGAGACCAACATTCCCGAGTACAGCATCCATTTTTGGGCATCCTCATTCCTCACTCCTCATCACTACTTCTTATCCCTACTTTCATATTCTATCCCTACTTCTCACATATCACCCTTTCTTCTCATTCATTATCCCTACTTTTTACCCATACTTCTCATTCCTTCTTATCATCCATCATCCCTACTTTTCATCCGTCATCCCTGCTTCTCATCCATCACCCCAGCTTCTCATCCCTATTTCTCACTCATCATCACTACTTCTCATCCATCACCCTACTTCGCATCTCAGCTTCTCACCCATCACCCTACTTCTCATCCATCATCCTTCTTCTCATTCCTACTTCTCATCCATCATCCCTGCTTCTCATCCATCATCCCTGCTTCTCATCCATCATCCCTGCTTCTCATCCCAAGTTCTCACACATCATCCTACTTCTCATCCCAGTTTCTCATCCATCATCCCTAATTCTCATCCATCACCCTACTTCTCATCCATCATCCCTACTTGTCATCCATCACCCTACTTCTCATCCATCATCCCTACTTTTCATTCACCATCCCTACTTCTCATCTCAGCGTCTCATCCATCATTCCTACTTCTCATCCATCACTCAACTTCTCATCCCAGCTTCTCATCCATCATCCCTACTTCTCATCCATCACCCTACTTCTCATCCATCATCCCTACTTTTCATTCACCATCCCTACTTCTCATTCACCATCCCTACTTCTCATCTCAGCTTCTCATCCATCATCCCTACTTCTCACCCATCACCCTACTTCTCATCCAAGCTTCTCATCCATCATCCCTACTTCTCATCCATCACCCTACTTCTCATCCATCATCCCTGCTTCCCATCCATTACCCAACTTCTCATCTCATCTTCTCATCCATTAATCTACTTCTCATCCATCACCCTTCTTCTCATCCATCATCCCTACTTCTCATCTCAGCTTCTCATCCATCATCCCTACTTCTCATCCGTCACCCTACTTCTCATCCCAGCTTCTCATCCATCATCCCTACTTCTCACCCATCACCCAACTTCTCATCCATCACCCCTACTTCTCATTCTACTTCTCATCTCAGCTTCTCATCCATCATCCCTGCTTCTCATCCATCATACACACTTCTCATCCATCACCCTACTTCCCATCCATCATCCCTGCTTCTCATCCATCACCCTACCTCTCATCTCAGCTCCTCATCCATCACCCTACTTCTCATCCATCACCCTACTTCTCATCCATCATTCCTACTTCTCATCTCAGCTTCTCATCCATCATCCCTACTTCTTACCCATCACCCTACTTCTCATCCATCACCCCAACTTCTCATCCATCACCCTACTTCTCATCCATCATCCCTACTTCTCATCTGTCACCCTATTTCTCATCCATCATCCCTACTTCTCATCTCAGCTTCTCATCCATCATCCCTACTTTTCATTCACCATCCCTACTTCTCATTCCCCATCCCTACTTCTCATCTCAGCTTCTCATCCATCCCCCAACTTCTCATCCATCACCCAACTTCTCATCCCAGCTTCTCATCCATCATCCCTACTTCTCATCCATCACCCAACTCCTCATCCATCACCCAACTTCTGATCCATCATCCCTACTTTTCATTCACCATCCCTATTTCTCATTCACCATCCCTACATCTCATCTCAGTTTCTCATCCATCATCCCTACTTCTCATCCATCACCCTACTTCTCATCCAAGCTTCTCATCCATCATCCCTACTTCTCATCCATCACCCTACTTCTCATCCATCATCGCTGCTTCTCTTCCATCTCCCTACCTCTCATCTCAGCTTCTCATCCTTCACCCTACTTCTCATCCATCACCCTACTTCTCATCCATCATCCCTACTTTTCATTCACCATCCCTACTTCTCATTCACCATCCCTACTTCTCATCTCAGCTTCTCATCCATCATCCCTACTTCTCACCCATCACCCTACTTCTCATCCAAGCTTCTCATCCATCATCCCTACTTCTCATCCATCACCCTACTTCTCATCCATCATCCCTGCTTCCCATCCATTACCCAACTTCTCATCTCATCTTCTCATCCATTAATCTACTTCTCATCCATCACCCTTCTTCTCATCCATCATCCCTACTTCTCATCTCAGCTTCTCATCCATCATCCCTACTTCTCATCCGTCACCCTACTTCTCATCCCAGCTTCTCATCCATCATCCCTACTTCTCACCCATCACCCAACTTCTCATCCATCACCCCTACTTCTCATTCTACTTCTCATCTCAGCTTCTCATCCATCATCCCTGCTTCTCATCCATCATACACACTTCTCATCCATCACCCTACTTCCCATCCATCATCCCTGCTTCTCATCCATCACCCTACCTCTCATCTCAGCTCCTCATCCATCACCCTACTTCTCATCCATCACCCTACTTCTCATCCATCATTCCTACTTCTCATCTCAGCTTCTCATCCATCATCCCTACTTCTTACCCATCACCCTACTTCTCATCCATCACCCCAACTTCTCATCCATCACCCTACTTCTCATCCATCATCCCTACTTCTCATCTGTCACCCTATTTCTCATCCATCATCCCTACTTCTCATCTCAGCTTCTCATCCATCATCCCTACTTTTCATTCACCATCCCTACTTCTCATTCCCCATCCCTACTTCTCATCTCAGCTTCTCATCCATCCCCCAACTTCTCATCCATCACCCAACTTCTCATCCCAGCTTCTCATCCATCATCCCTACTTCTCATCCATCACCCAACTCCTCATCCATCACCCAACTTCTGATCCATCATCCCTACTTTTCATTCACCATCCCTATTTCTCATTCACCATCCCTACATCTCATCTCAGCTTCTCATCCATCATCCCTACTTCTCATCCATCACCCTACTTCTCATCCAAGCTTCTCATCCATCATCCCTACTTCTCATCCATCACCCTACTTCTCATCCATCATCGCTGCTTCTCTTCCATCTCCCTACCTCTCATCTCAGCTTCTCATCCTTCACCCTACTTCTCATCCATCACCCTACTTCTCATCCATCATCCCTACTTCTCATCTCAGCTTCTCATCCATCATACCTACTTCTCATCCGTCACCCTACTTCTCATCCCAGCTTCTCATCCATCATCCCTACTTCTCACCCGTCACCCTACTTCTCATCCATCACCCCTGCTTCTCATCCATCATCCCTACTTCTCATCTCAGCTTCTCATCCATCATCCCTGCTTCTCATCTCAGCTTCTTATCCATCATACTTACTTCTCATCCATCAGCCTACTTCTCATCCATCATCCCTGCTTCTCATCCATCACCCTACTTCTCATCTCAGCGTCTCATCCATCACCCTACTTCTCATCCATCACCCTACTTCTCATCCATCATCCCTACTTCTCATCTCAGCTTCTCATCCATCATCCCTACTTTTCATTCACCATCCCTACTTCTCATCTCAGCGTCTCATCCATCATTCCTACTTCTCATCCATCACTCAACTTCTCATCCCAGCTTCTCATCCATCATCCCTACTTCTCATCCATCACCATACTTCTCATCCATCATCCCTACTTTTCATTCACCATCCCTACTTCTCATTCACCATCCCTACTTCTCATCTCAGCTTCTCATCCATCATCCCTACTTCTCATCCATCACCCTACTTCTCATCCAAGCTTCTCATCCATCATCCCTACTTCTCATCCATCACCCTACTTCTCATCCATCATCCCTGCTTCCCATCCATTACCCAACTTCTCATCTCATCTTCTCATCCATTAATCTACTTCTCATCCATCACCCTTCTTCTCATCCATCATCCCCACTTCTCATCTCAGCTTCTCATCCATCATCCCTACTTCTCATCCGTCACCCTACTTCCCATCCCAGCTTCTCATCCATCATCCCTACTTCTCACCCATCACCCAACTTCTCATCCATCACCCCTACTTCTCATTCTACTTCTCATCTCAGCTTCTCATCCATCATCCCTGCTTCTCATCCATCATACATACTTCTCATCCATCACCCTACTTCCCATCCATCATCCCTGCTTCTCATCCATCACCCTACCTCTCATCTCAGCTCCTCATCCATCACCCTACTTCTCATCCATCACCCTACTTCTCATCCATCATTCCTACTTCTCATCTCAGCTTCTCATCCATCATCCCTACTTCTTACCCATCACCCTACTTCTCATCCATCACCCCAACTTCTCATCCATCACCCTACTTCTCATCCATCATCCCTACTTCTCATCTGTCACCCTATTTCTCATCCATCATCCCTACTTCTCATCTCAGCTTCTCATCCACCATCCCTACTTTTCATTCACCATCCCTACTTCTCATTCCCCATCCCTACTTCTCATCTCAGCTTCTCATCCATCCCCCAACTTCTCATCCATCACCCAACTTCTCATCCCAGCTTCTCATCCATCATCCCTACTTCTCATCCATCACCCAACTCCTCATCCATCACCCAACTTCTGATCCATCATCCCTACTTTTCATTCACCATCCCTATTTCTCATTCACCATCCCTACATCTCATCTCAGCTTCTCATCCATCATCCCTCCTTCTCATCCATCACCCTACTTCTCATCCAAGCTTCTCATCCATCATCCCTACTTCTCATCCATCACCCTACTTCTCATCCATCATCGCTGCTTCTCTTCCATCTCCCTACCTCTCATCTCAGCTTCTCATCCTTCACCCTACTTCTCATCCATCACCCTACTTCTCATCCATCACCCCTACTTCTCATCTCAGCTTCTCATCCATCATACCTACTTCTCATCCGTCACCCTACTTCTCATCCCAGCTTCTCATCCATCATCCCTACTTCTCACCCGTCACCCTACTTCTCATCCATCACCCCTGCTTCTCATCCATCATCCCTACTTCTCATCTCAGCTTCTCATCCATCATCCCTGCTTCTCATCTCAGCTTCTTATCCATCATACTTACTTCTCATCCATCAGCCTACTTCTCATCCATCATCCCTGCTTCTCATCCATCACCCTACTTCTCATCTCAGCGTCTCATCCATCACCCTACTTCTCATCCATCACCCTACTTCTCATCCATCATCCCTACTTCTCATCTCAGCTTCTCATCCATCATCCCTACTTCTCACCCATCACCCTACTTCTCATCCATCACCCTACTTCTCATCCATGATCCCTACTTCTCATCCATCACCATACTTCTCATCCATCACCCTACTTTTCATCCATCATCCATACTTCTCATTTCAGCTTCTCATCCATCACCCTACTTCTCACCCATCATCCCTATTTCTCATCTCAGCTTTTCATCCATCATCCTCAACCATCACCCTAATTCTCATCCATCATCCCAACTTCTCACCCACCACCCTACCTCTCATTCATCACGCCTACTTCTCAGCCATCACCCTACTTCTCAGCCATCTTCCCTTCTTCTCATCTCAGTTTCTCATCCATCATCACTACTTCTCATCCATCACCCTACTTCTTATCCATCATCCCTGCTTCTCACCCATCACCCTACTTCTCATCCATCATTCCTACTTCTCATCCATCATCCCTACTTCTCATCTCAGCTTCTCATCCATCATCCCTACTTCTCATCCATTACCCTACTTCTCATCCATCATCCCTGCTTCTCATCCATCACCCTACTTCTCATCTCAGTTTCTCATCCATCACCCTACTTCTCATACAACACCCTACTTCTCATCCATCATCCCTACTTCACATCTAAACTTCTTATCCATCAGCCCTACTTCTCATCCATCATCCTACTTCTCATCCCTACTTCTCATCCATCATCCCTGCTTCTCATCCATCATCCCTGCTTCTCATCAATCACCCCTGCTTCTCATCCCTATTTCACACACATCAGCCTACCTCTCATCTATCACCCTACTTCTCATCCATCAACCTACTTCTCATCCCAGCTTCTCGTCCATCCTCCCAACTTCTCATCCATCACCCTACTTCTCATCCATTAGCCCTACTTTTCATTCACCATCCCTACTTCTCATTCACCATCCCTACTTCTCATCCCAGCTTCTCATCCATCATCCCTACTTCTCATCCATCACCCAACTTCTCATCCCAGCTTCTCATCCATCATCCCTACTTCTCATCAATCACCCTACTTCTCATCCATCACCCCTACTTCTAATCCATCATCCCTACTTTTCATTTACCATCCCTACTTCTCATTCACCATCCCTACTTCTCATCTCAGCTTCTCATCCATCATCCCTACTTCTCACCCATCACCCTACTTCTCATCCCAGCTTCTCATCCATCACCCCTACTTCTCATCCATCACCCTACTTCTCATCCATCATCCCTGCTTCTCATCCATCACCCTACTTCTCATCTCAGCTTCTCATCCATCACCCTACTTCTCATCCATCACCCTACTTCTCATCTCAGCTTCTCATCCATCATCCCTATTTCTCATCCCTCACCCTTCTTCTCATCCCAGCTTCTCATCCATCAACCCTACTTCTCATCCATCCCCCTACTTCTCATCCATCATCCCTATTTCTCATTCACCATCCCTACTTATCATCCATCACCCCTGCTTCACAGCCCTATTTCTCATCCATCATTCCTGCTTCTCATCCATCACCCTTGCTTCTCATCCCTCTTTCTCACTCATCCCTACTTCTCATCCATGACCCCTGCTTCTCACCACTATTTCTCATCCATCAACCCTGCTCCTCATCCATCACCCTTGCTTCTCATCACTATTTCTCACTCATTATCCCTACTTCTCATCCATAACCCCTGCTTCTCACCCCTATTTCTCACTCACCATCTCTGCTTCTCATCCATCATCCCTGCTTCTCATCCATTACCTCTGCTTCACATCCTTATTTCTCATCCATCATATCTGCTCCTCATCCATCTGCCCTGCTTCTCATCCATCGCCCCTGCTTTTCATCCCTATTTCTCATCCATCATCCCTGCTCCTCATCCATCACACCTGCTTCTCATCCCTATTTCTCACTCATCATCCCAACTTTTCATCCATCATACATTATCTCTATGTCTCATCCCCATTTCTGAGGCATCATCCACCCTCTTTACTTCTCATCTCTACTTCTCACCCATCATCCCTCAACCCTACTATGTATCCATCATCCGTACGTCTCATCCATCATCCCTACTTTTCATTTGTCATCCCTATTTCTCAGCCATCACCCTACTTCTCAACCCAGCTTCTCACCCATCATCCCTACTTCCCATCCCTACTTCTCATCCATCATCCCTAATTCTCATCCATCATCCTACTTCTCATCCCAGCTTCCCATCCATCATCCCTACTACTGATCTATCATACATTATCTCTATGTCTCATCCCTACTTCTCAGACATCATCCACCCTCTTTACTTGTCATCTCTACTTCTCACCCATCATCCATCAACCCTACTACGTATCCATCATCCGTAAATCTCCTCCATCATCCCTACTTCTCATTCATCATATTTCTTCCCTATTTCTTATCCCTACTTCTCATGCACCAGCCATTGCCTTTGTGTCTCACCCGTGGGCGTTGGAAGTGTGGGGGATGGGGGATATATCCCTCCCATATTTTTGAGTGTGGAGTTCACTGGGGGGTGGGGGGGGACAAGATTGGGGTGAGGAGGGGACAACAGAATCTCCCCTCCCGCTTCTGTGATTCTCAGGGCCATTAGCGTGTGAAAGCGCTAGTATAATGGCCCTGCACGTGACCTGTGATCTGCCTCCGGTTACCTATGATAAGGCTTAAGCATTCCCCCTCCCCACCGCCGCCGCCCCTGCACCACTCCCCTCCTGCCTTGTGTCTCAGCCCCGGCTGGAGCTGCTGTGGGCTGGGCAGTGTCTGGAGTCTTATGTCCTGCACCCCAAGTTTTTCACAGGTCTTTAAAGGCCATTTACATCCCTTTGGAACTGGTTGAGGAGGCTTTGTTAACTGGTTCCAGCCCACCCCCCGTGCCCCCACTCTATCTATTCCCTATTCCTTACTCTGTATTCTATCTGTACCGCCACAGAGGGAGAACGCATTTAGTGAAAAGGCATGTCAGTATTAGGGATGCCAGCGTTCCCAAAAAAAAACAATAAAACCGACCACGTGTTGTTTACAGAGTCTGCAAGAGTACTTTTTGTTAGTAATACATTGTTATTTAATTTAATTTTTTGTTGTAATTTAATCTTTAATGTTGGTTTCCCTGAGCTATGACATACTGCTTTGTTGGAATGTTTTAAACCTGAATAACTGTTTTCCTATGGGGGCATTGATTTGCGTTGAATGCAATTGTAACTGTTTTACAAACGTGCAAGCTTTTCGTGCACTTGCATCACGTGACCATCAGTGCTCGACGGTTGAAGCGCTTTGCTCTTGCACGTGCACACTCACTGCTGCTGCACATTTGATGGTGGCTTTCAGTGCCTCAGAGACCATCCATTCTCTCTGGAATCTACAGCTTGGGGTTCACCCTCCGGCTGCCTCGCGTGCTGGTGACGTAGCACAGCAAACACTTCAACTGCAGCGGCAGGAGGGCAGGAAATGTAAGCCACATTTGACGACTCCTTCTTAAAGTAGCATGAACTGTTTTTAAAGCGAAAAAAGAGATTTTTTTTGCACAATCATGGAAAATGTGCACGTAGAGGAGATGGTTCCCAGAAGGCGTCAGTCGGTCTGTCTGGTGACTCACTGCTTCCACGCTGGGAAACGAAGCCATCTTTCTACTGCTTCACTCGTGGGGACCCAAAGCAAACTTGCAAATAGGACAAGTTAAAGCAGCGTCACTGAAGCTGGAAATAACACACAGCCATCTATTTTCATACAGATTTCTATACAAACACACACGTGCTTGGAAAGACACGTTTGATAACTCATGTTGTGATAACTTGATGCCAGCGGGTGCCTCGCCTGGCAGCTGTTTCTGTCAGCTCCCGGCTCCTCGCTATCATGCACGGGTTTATCTGTGGCACGTTTCCTTGTGACGTCTTATTTCGCCCTAGACATCTTCGTAGAGAATGTTCTTTTGTATCTCTGACTGCTCTATGACTGTACCATACAAAGTTCTCCTGTTTTTTGCAGTGTTTTTCTTTTCACAGAGGGTGCAGGGCGTGGCCTCGCCTGTATCACCTGGCTGTAGAGCCCAGTCTGTATGGGTCTCTCTCTATCAGACAGTGGAAAGGGCGGGGCCTCACCTTTATTACCTGGCTGTAGAGCCCAGTCTCTATGGGTCTCTCTCTATCAGACAGTGGAAAGGGGCGTGGCCTCGCCTTTATCACCTGGCTGTAGAGCCCAGTCTCTATGGGTATCCCTCTATCAGACAGGGAAAAGGGCGTGGCCTCGCCTTTATCACCTGGCTGTAGAGCCCAGTCTCTATGGGTCTCTCTCTATCAGACAGGGAAAAGGGCGTGGCCTCGCCTTTATCACCTGGCTGTAGAGCCCAGTCTCTATGGGTATCTCTCTATCAGACAGGGAAAAGGGCGTGGCCTCGCCTTTATCACCTGGCTGTAGAGACCAGTCTCTATGTGTATCTCTCTATCAGACAGGGAAAAGGGCGTGGCCTCGCCTTTATCACCTGGCTGTAGAGCCCAGTCTCTATGGGTTTCTCTCTATCAGACAGGGGAAAGGGCGTGGCCTCGCCTTTATCACCTGGCTGTAGAGCCCAGTCTCTATGGGTCTCTCTCTATCAGACACGGAAAAGGGCGTGGCCTCGCCTTTATCACCTGGCTGTAGAGCCCAGTCTCTATGGGTCTCTCTCTATCAGACAGGGGAAAGGGCGTGGCCTCGCCTTTATCACCTGGCTGTAGAGCCCAGTCTCTATGGGTCTCTCTCTATCAGACAGGGAAAAGGGCGTGGCCTCGCCTTTATCACATGGCTGTAGAGCCCAGTCTCTATGGGTCTCTCTCTATCAGACAGGGGAAAGGGCGTGGCCTCGCCTTTATCACCTGGCTGTAGAGCCCAGTCTCTATGGGTCTCTCTCTATCAGACACGGAAAAGGGCGTGGCCTCGCCTTTATCACCTGGCTGTAGAGCCCAGTCTCTATGGGTCTCTCTCTATCAGACTGGGAAAAGGGCGTGGCCTCGCCTTTATCACCTGGCTGTAGAGCCCAGTCTCTATGGGTCTCTCTCTATCAGACTGGGAAAAGGGCGTGGCCTCGCCTTTATCACCTGGCTGCAGAGCCCAGTCTCTATGGGTCTCTCTCTATCAGACAGGGAAAAGGGCGTGGCCTCGCCTTTATCACCTGGCTGCAGAGCCCAGTCTCTATGGGTCTCTCTCTATCAGACTGGGAAAAGGGCGTGGCCTCGCCTTTATCACTTGGCTGTAGAGCCGAGTCTCTATGGGTCTCTCTCTATCAGACAGGGGAAAGGGCGTGGCCTCGCCTTTATCACCTGGCTGTAGAGCCCAGTCTCTATGGGTCTCTCTCTATCAGACAGGGGAAAGGGCGTGGCCTCTCCTTTATCACCTGGCTGTAGAGCCCAGTCTCTATGGGTCTCTCTCTATCAGACAGGGAAAAGGGCGTGGCCTCGCCTTTATCACCTGGCTGTAGAGCCCAGTCTCTATGGGTCTCTCTCAATCAGACAGCGAAAAGGGCGTGGCCTCGCCTTTATCACCTGCCTGTAGAGCCCAGTCTCTATGGGTATCTCTCTATCAGACAGGGGAAAGGGCGTGGCCTCGCCTTTCTCACCTGGCTGTAGAGCCCAGTCTCTATGGGTATCTCTCTATCAGACAGGGGAAAGGGCGTGGCTTCGCTTTTATCACCTGGCTATAGAGCCGAGTCTCTATGGGTCTCTCTCTATCAGACAGTGGAAAGGGCGTGGCCTCTCCTTTATCACCTGGCTGCAGAGCCCAGTCTCTATGGGTCTCTCTCTATCAGACAGCGAAAAGGGCGTGGCCTCGCCTTTATCACCTGGCTGTAGAGCCCAGTCTCTATGGGTCTCTCTCAATCAGACAGCGAAAAGGGCGTGGCCTCGCCTTTATCACCTGCCTGTAGAGCCCAGTCTCTATGGGTATCTCTCTATCAGACAGGGGAAAGGGCGTGGCCTCGCCTTTCTCACCTGGCTGTAGAGCCCAGTCTCTATGGGTATCTCTCTATCAGACAGGGGAAAGGGCGTGGCTTCGCTTTTATCACCTGGCTATAGAGCCGAGTCTCTATGGGTCTCTCTCTATCAGACAGTGGAAAGGGCGTGGCCTCTCCTTTATCACCTGGCTGTAGAGCCGAGTCTCTATGGGTCTCTCTCTATCAGACAGGGAAAAGGGCGTGGCCTCGCCTTTATCACCTGGCTGTAGAGCCCAGTCTCTATGGGTCTCTCTCTATCAGACTGGGAAAAGGGCGTGGCCTCGCCTTTATCACTTGGCTGTAGAGCCGAGTCTCTATGGGTCTCTCTCTATCAGACACGGAAAAGGGCGTGGCCTCGCCTTTATCACCTGGCTGTAGAGCCCAGTCTCTATGGGTCTCTCTCTATCAGACTGGGAAAAGGGCGTGGCCTCGCCTTTATCACCTGGCTGTAGAGCCCAGTCTCTATGGGTCTCTCTCTATCAGACAGGGGAAAGGGCGTGGCCTCTCCTTTATCACCTGGCTGTAGAGCCGAGTCTCTATGGGTCTCTCTCTATCAGACAGGGAAAAGGGCGTGGCCTCGCCTTTATCACCTGGCTGTAGAGCCCAGTCTCTATGGGTCTCTCTCTATCAGACAGGGAAAAGGGCGTGGCCTCGCCTTTATCACCTGGCTGTAGAGCCCAGTCTCTATGGGTCTCTCTCAATCAGACAGCGAAAAGGGCGTGGCCTCGCCTTTATCACCTGCGTGTAGAGCCCAGTCTCTATGGGTATCTCTCTATCAGACAGGGGAAAGGGCGTGGCCTCGCCTTTCTCACCTGGCTGTAGAGCCCAGTCTCTATGGGTATCTCTCTATCAGACAGGGGAAAGGGCGTGGCTTCGCTTTTATCACCTGGCTATAGAGCCGAGTCTCTATGGGTCTCTCTCTATCAGACAGTGGAAAGGGCGTGGCCTCTCCTTTATCACCTGGCTGCAGAGCCCAGTCTCTATGGGTCTTTCTCTATCAGACAGCGAAAAGGGCGTGGCCTCGCCTTTATCACCTGGCTGCAGAGCCCAGTCTCTATGGGTCTCTCTCTATCAGACAGCGAAAAGGGCGTGGCCTCGCCTTTATCACCTGCCTGTAGAGCCCAGTCTCTATGGGTCTCTCTCTATCAGACAGGGAAAAGGGCGTGGCCTCGCCTTTATCACCTGGCTGTAGAGCCCAGTCTCTATGGGTCTCTCTCTATCAGACAGCGAAAAGGGCGTGGCCTCGCCTTTATCACCTGCCTGTAGAGCCCAGTCTCTATGGGTCTCTCTCTATCAGACAGGGAAAAGGGCGTGGCCTCGCCTGTATCACCTGGCTGTAGAGCCCAGTCTCTATGGGTCTCTCTCTAGCAGACAGGGAAAAGGGTGTGGCCTCGCCTTTATCACCTGGCTGTGGAGCCCAGTCTCTATCGGTCTCTTTATTACCTGGCTATAGAGCCCAGTCTCTATGGGTATCTCTCTATCAGACAGGGAAAAGGGTGTGGCCTCTCCTTTATCACCTGCCTGTAGAGCCCATTCTCTATGGGTCTCTCTCTATCAGACAGTGGAAAGGGCGTGGCCTCGCCTTTATCACCTGGCTGTAGAGCCCAGTCTCTATGGGTCTCTCTCTATCAGACACGGAAAAGGGCGTGGCCTCTCCTTTATCACCTGGCTGTAGAGCCCAGTCTCTATGGGTCTCTCTCTATCAGACACGGAAAAGGGCGTGGCCTCGCCTTTATCACCTGCCTGTAGAGCCCATTCTCTATGGGTCTCTCTCTATCAGACAGTGGAAAGGGCGTGGCCTCGCCTTTATCACCTGGCTGTAGAGCCCAGTCTCTATGGGTCTCTCTCTATCAGACAGGGGAAAGGGCGTGGCCTCTCCTTTATCACCTGGCTGTAGAGCCCAGTCTCTATGGGTCTCTCTCTATCAGACAGGGAAAAGAGCGTTACCTCGCCTTTATCACCTGGCTGTAGAGCCCAGTCTCTATGGGTCTCTCTCTATCAGACAGCGAAAAGGGCGTGGCCTCGCCTTTATCACCTGCCTGTAGAGCCCATTCTCTATGGGTCTCTCTCTATCAGACAGGGAAAAGGGCGTGGCCTCGCCTTTATCACCTGGCTGTAGAGCCCAGTCTCTATGGGTCTCTCTCTATCAGACAGCGAAAAGGGCGTGGCCTCGCCTTTATCACCTGGCTGTAGAGCCCAGTCTCTATCAGTCTCTTTATTACCTGGCTATAGAGCCCAGTCTCTATGGGTCTCTCTCTATCAGACAGGGAAAAGGGCGTGGCCTCGCCTTTATCACCTGGCTGTAGAGCCCAGTCTCTATCGGTCTCTTTATTACCTGGCTATAGAACCCAGTCTCTATGGGTATCTCTCTATCAGACAGGGAAAAGGGTGTGGCCTCGCCTTTATCACCTGGCTATAGAGCCGAGTCTCTATGGGTCTCTCTCTATCAGACAGGGAAAAGGGCGTGGCCTCGCCTTTATCACCTGGCTGTAGAGCCCAGTCTCTATGGGTCTCTCTCTATCAGACAGCGAAAAGGGCGTGGCCTCGCCTTTATCACCTGCCTGTAGAGCCCAGTCTCTATGGGTTCCTCTCTATCAGACAGGGACAAGGGTGTGGCCTCTCCTTTATCACCTGGCTGCAGAGCCCAGTCTCTATGGGTCTCTCTCTATCAGACTGGGAAAAGGGCGTGGCCTCGCCTTTATCACCTGGGTGTAGAGCCCAGTCTCTATCGGTCTCTCTCTATCAGACAGGGAAAAGGGCGTGGCCTCGCCTTTATCACCTGGCTATAGAGCCCAGTCTCTATGGGTCTCTCTCTATCAGACAGGGAAAAGGGCGTGGCCTCGCCTTTATCACCTGGCTGGAGAGCCCAGTCTCTATGGGTCTCTCTCTATCAGACAGGGAAAAGGGCGTGGCCTCGCCTTTATCACCAGGCTGTAGAGCCCAGTCTCTATGGGTATCTCTCTATCAGACAGGGGAAAGGGCGTGGCCTCGCCTTTATCACCTGGCTGTAGAGCCCAGTCTCTATGGGTCTCTCTCTATCAGACAGGGAAAAGGGAGTGGCCTCGCCTTTATCACCTGCCTGTAGAGCCCAATCTCTATGGGTCTCTCTCTATCAGACAGGGAAAAGGGCGTGGCCTCGCCTTTATCACCTGCCTGCAGAGCCCATTCTCTATGGGTCTCTCTCTATCAGACAGTGGAAAGGGCGTGGCCTCGCCTTTATCACCTGGCTGTAGAGCCCAGTCTCTATGGGTCTCTCTCGATCAGACAGTGGAAAGGGCGTGGCCTCGCCTTTATCACCTGGCTGTAGAGCCCAGTCTCTATGGGTATCTCTCTATCAGACAGGATAAAGGGTGTGGCCTCGCCTTTATCACCTGGCTGTAGAACCCAGTCTCTATGGGTATCTCTCTATCAGACAGGGGAAAGGGCGTGGCCTCGCCTTTATCACCTGGCTATAGAGCCGAGTCTCTATGGGTCTCTCTCTATCAGACAGGGAAAAGGGCGTGGCCTCGCCTTTATCACCTGGCTGTAGAGCCCATTCTCTATGGGTCTCTCTCTATCAGACAGTGGAAAGGGTGTGGCCTCTCCTTTATCACCTGCCTGTAGAGCCCATTCTCTATGGGTCTCTCTCTATCAGACAGGGGAAAGGGCGTGGCCTCGCCTTTATCACCTGGCTGTAGAGCCCAGTCTTTATGGGTCTCTCTCTATCAGACAGTGGAAAGGGCGTGGCCTCGCCTTCATCACCTGGCTATAGAGCCGAGTCTCTATGGGTCTCTCTCTATCAGACAGGGAAAAGGGCGTGGCCTCGCCTTTATCATCTGGCTGTAGAGCCCAGTCTCTATGGGTCTCTCTCTATCAGACAGCGAAAAGGGCGTGGCCTCGCCTTTATCACCTGGCTGTAGAGCCCAGTCTCTATGGGTCTCTCTCTATCAGACAGGGGAAAGGCCGTGGCCTCTCCTTTATCACCTGGCTGTAGAGCCCAGTCTCTATGGGTCTCTCTCTATCAGACAGAGGAAAGGGCGTGGCCTCACCTTTATCACCTGGCTGTAGAGCCCAATCTCTATGGGTCTCTCTCTATCAGACAGGGAAAAGGGCGTGGCCTCGCCTTTATCACCTGGGTGTAGAGCCGAGTCTCTATGGGTCTCTCTCTATCAGACAGCGAAAAGGGCGTGGCCTCGCCTTTATCACCTGGCTGTAGAGCCCAGTCTCTATCGGTCTCTTTATTACCTGGCTATAGAGCCCAGTCTCTATGGGTCTCTCTCTATCAGACAGGGAAAAGGGCGTGGCCTCGCCTTTATCACCTGGCTGTAGAGCCCAGTCTCTATCGGTCTCTTTATTACCTGGCTATAGAGCCCAGTCTCTATGGGTATCTCTCTATCAGACAGGGAAAAGGGCGTGGCCTCGCCTTTATCACCTTGCTGTAGAGCCCAGTCTCTATGGGTCTCTCTCTATCAGACAGCGAAAAGGGCGTGGCCTCGCCTTTATCACCTGGCTGTAGAGCCCAGTCTCTATGGGTCTCTCTCTATCAGACAGGGGAAAGGGCGTGGCCCCGCCTTTATCACCTGGCTGTAGAGCCCAATCTCTATGGGTCTCGCTCTATCAGACAGGGAAAAGGGCGTGGCCTCGCCTTTATCACCTGGCTGTAGAGCCCAGTCTCTATGGGTCTCTCTCTATCAGACAGCGAAAAGGGCGTGGCCTCGCCTTTATCACCTGGCTGTAGAGCCCAGTCTCTATGGGTCTCTCTCTATCAGACAGTGGAAAGGGCGTGGCCTCGCCTTTATCACCTGGCTATAGAGCCGAGTCTCTATGGGTCTCTCTCTATCAGACAGGGAAAAGGGCGTGGCCTCGCCTTTATCACCTGCCTGTAGAGCCCATTCTCTATGGGTCTCTCTCTATCAGACAGGGAAAAGGGCGTGCCCTCGCCTTTATCACCTGCCTGTAGAGCCCATTCTCTATGGGTCTCTCTCTATCAGACAGTGGAAAGGGCGTGGCCTCGCCTTTATCACCTGGCTGTAGAGCCCAGTCTCTATGGGTCTCTCTCTATCAGACAGGGGAAAGGGCGTGGCCTCTCCTTTATCACCTGGCTGTAGAGCCCAGTCTCTATGGGTCTCTCTCTATCAGACAGGGGAAAGGGCGTGGCCTCGCCTTTATTACCTGGCTGTAGAGCTCAATCTCTATGGGTCTCTCTCTCTATCAGACAGGGAAAAGGGCGTGGCCTCGCCTTTATCACCTGGCTGTAGAGCCCAGTCTCTATGGGTATCTCTCTATCAGACAGGGGATAGGGCGTGGCCTCGCCTTTATCACCTGGCGGTAGAGCCCAGTCTCTATGGGTCTCTCTCTATCAGACAGCGAAAAGGGCGTGGCCTCGCCTTTATCACCTGGCTGTAGAGCCCAGTCTCTATCGGTCTCTTTATCACCTGCCTGTAGAGCCCATTCTCTATGGGTCTCTCTCTATCAGACAGGGAAAAGGGCGTGGCCTCGCCTTTATCACCTGCCTGTAGAGCCCAGTCTCTATGGGTCTCTCTCTATCAGACAGCGAAAAGGGCGTGGCCTCGCCTTTATCACCTGGCTGTAGAGCCCAGTCTCTATGGGTCTCTCTCTATCAGACAGGTGAAAGGGCGTGGCCTCTCCTTTATCACCTGGCTGGAGAGCCCAGTCTCTATGGGTCTCTCTCTATCAGACAGGGGAAAGGGCGTGGCCTCGCCTTTATCACCTGGCTGTAGAGCCCAATCTCTATGGGTCTCTCTCTATCAGACAGGGAAAAGGGCGTGGCCTCTCCTTTATCACCTGGCTGCAGAGCCCAGTCTCTATGGGTCTCTCTCTATCAGACAGGGAAAAGGGCGTGCCCTCGCCTTTATCACCTGCCTGTAGAGCCCATTCTCTATGGGTCTCTCTCTATCAGACAGTGGAAAGGGCGTGGCCTCGCCTTTATCACCTGGCTGTAGAGCCCAGTCTCTATGGGTCTCTCTCTATCAGACAGGGGAAAGGGCGTGGCCTCTCCTTTATCACCTGGCTGTAGAGCCCAGTCTCTATGGGTCTCTCTCTATCAGACAGGGGAAAGGGCGTGCCCTCGCCTTTATCACCTGCCTGTAGAGCCCATTCTCTATGGGTCTCTCTCTATCAGACAGTGGAAAGGGCGTGGCCTCGCCTTTATCACCTGGCTGTAGAGCCCAGTCTCTATGGGTCTCTCTCTATCAGACAGGGGAAAGGGCGTGGCCTCTCCTTTATCACCTGGCTGTAGAGCCCAGTCTCTATGGGTCTCTCTCTATCAGACAGGGGAAAGGGCGTGCCCTCGCCTTTATCACCTGCCTGTAGAGCCCAGTCTCTATGGGTCTCTCTCTATCAGACAGTGGAAAGGGCGTGGCCTCGCCTTTATCACCTGGCTGTAGAGCCCAGTCTCTATGGGTCTCTCTCTATCAGACAGGGGAAAGGGCGTGGCCTCTCCTTTATCACCTGGCTGTAGAGCCCATTCTCTATGGGTCTCTCTCTATCAGACAGGGGAAAGGGCGTGCCCTCGCCTTTATCACCTGCCTGTAGAGCCCATTCTCTATGGGTCTCTCTCTATCAGACAGTGGAAAGGGCGTGGCCTCGCCTTTATCACCTGGCTGTAGAGCCCAGTCTCTATGGGTCTCTCTCTATCAGACAGGGGAAAGGGCGTGGCCTCGCCTTTATCACCTGGCTGTAGAGCCCAGTCTCTATGGGTCTCTCTCTATCAGACAGCGAAAAGGGCGTGGCCTCGCCTTTATCACCTGGCTGTAGAGCCCAGTCTCTATGGGTCTCTCTCTATCAGACAGTGGAAAGGGCGTGGCCTCGCCTTTATCACCTGGCTATAGAGCCGAGTCTCTATGGGTCTCTCTCTATCAGACAGGGAAAAGGGCGTGGCCTCGCCTTTATCACCTGCCTGTAGAGCCCATTCTCTATGGGTCTCTCTCTATCAGACAGGGAAAAGGGCGTGCCCTCGCCTTTATCACCTGCCTGTAGAGCCCATTCTCTATGGGTCTCTCTCTATCAGACAGTGGAAAGGGCGTGGCCTCGCCTTTATCACCTGGCTGTAGAGCCCAGTCTCTATGGGTCTCTCTCTATCAGACAGGGGAAAGGGCGTGGCCTCTCCTTTATCACCTGGCTGTAGAGCCCAGTCTCTATGGGTCTCTCTCTATCAGACAGGGGAAAGGGCGTGGCCTCGCCTTTATTACCTGGCTGTAGAGCTCAATCTCTATGGGTCTCTCTCTCTATCAGACAGGGAAAAGGGCGTGGCCTCGCCTTTATCACCTGGCTGTAGAGCCCAGTCTCTATGGGTATCTCTCTATCAGACAGGGGATAGGGCGTGGCCTCGCCTTTATCACCTGGCGGTAGAGCCCAGTCTCTATGGGTCTCTCTCTATCAGACAGCGAAAAGGGCGTGGCCTCGCCTTTATCACCTGGCTGTAGAGCCCAGTCTCTATCGGTCTCTTTATCACCTGCCTGTAGAGCCCATTCTCTATGGGTCTCTCTCTATCAGACAGGGAAAAGGGCGTGGCCTCGCCTTTATCACCTGCCTGTAGAGCCCAGTCTCTATGGGTCTCTCTCTATCAGACAGCGAAAAGGGCGTGGCCTCGCCTTTATCACCTGGCTGTAGAGCCCAGTCTCTATGGGTCTCTCTCTATCAGACAGGTGAAAGGGCGTGGCCTCTCCTTTATCACCTGGCTGGAGAGCCCAGTCTCTATGGGTCTCTCTCTATCAGACAGGGGAAAGGGCGTGGCCTCGCCTTTATCACCTGGCTGTAGAGCCCAATCTCTATGGGTCTCTCTCTATCAGACAGGGAAAAGGGCGTGGCCTCTCCTTTATCACCTGCCTGCAGAGCCCATTCTCTATGGGTCTCTCTCTATCAGACAGTGGAAAGGGCGTGGCCTCGCCTTTATCACCTGGCTGTAGAGCCCAGTCTCTATGGGTCTCTCTCTATCAGACAGGGGAAAGGGCGTGGCCTCTCCTTTATCACCTGGCTGTAGAGCCCAGTCTCTATGGGTCTCTCTCTATCAGACAGGGGAAAGGGCGTGCCCTCGCCTTTATCACCTGCCTGTAGAGCCCATTCTCTATGGGTCTCTCTCTATCAGACAGTGGAAAGGGCGTGGCCTCGCCTTTATCACCTGGCTGTAGAGCCCAGTCTCTATGGGTCTCTCTCTATCAGACAGGGGAAAGGGCGTGGCCTCTCCTTTATCACCTGGCTGTAGAGCCCAGTCTCTATGGGTCTCTCTCTATCAGACAGGGGAAAGGGCGTGCCCTCGCCTTTATCACCTGCCTGTAGAGCCCAGTCTCTATGGGTCTCTCTCTATCAGACAGTGGAAAGGGCGTGGCCTCGCCTTTATCACCTGGCTGTAGAGCCCAGTCTCTATGGGTCTCTCTCTATCAGACAGGGGAAAGGGCGTGGCCTCTCCTTTATCACCTGGCTGTAGAGCCCATTCTCTATGGGTCTCTCTCTATCAGACAGGGGAAAGGGCGTGCCCTCGCCTTTATCACCTGCCTGTAGAGCCCATTCTCTATGGGTCTCTCTCTATCAGACAGTGGAAAGGGCGTGGCCTCGCCTTTATCACCTGGCTGTAGAGCCCAGTCTCTATGGGTCTCTCTCTATCAGACAGGGGAAAGGGCGTGGCCTCTCCTTTATCACCTGGCTGTAGAGCCCAGTCTCTATGGGTCTCTCTCTATCAGACAGGGGAAAGGGCGTGGCCTCGCCTTTATCACCTGGCTGTAGAGCCCAATCTCTATGGGTCTCTCTCTATCAGACAGGGAAAAGGGCGTGGCCTCGCCTTTATCACCTGGCTGTAGAGCCCAGTCTCTATGGGTCTCTCTCTATCAGACAGGGAAAAGGGCGTGGCCTCGCCTTTATCACCTGGCTGTAGAGCCCAATCTCTATGGGTCTCTCTCTATCAGACAGGGAAAAGGGCGTGGCCTCGCCTTTATCACCTGGCTGTAGAGCCCAGTCTCTATGGGTCTCTCTCTATCAGGCAGGGAAAAGGGCGTGGCCTCGCCTTTATCACCTGGCTGTAGAGCCTCTACCGGTCTCTATGTGTCAGACGGGGGAAGGACGTGCCTCTCTTTTACTGACCTGGCTACAGAGGCTGGTGTCTATCAGTCTAGTCAATAATCAGCTTATGGCATTTTCTGAGGATTTTAAGTTTCTCGGTTCCTCCTAATCTGGATTCAGAGCTTGCCATAGTACTGAGACAGCGTTGGCGGCCATCACTGAAACCATCGTCTGTCCTTTGATACCACCCGTCTGTCCTTCGATGCTGCCCAGCTTTCCTGCCATACTCGTGCCACTGGACTTGTCGGCAGCCTTCGATGCCGTTTTCTCATGCAATACTGTCTCGCAGGATGTGTGAGATAGGCAGCGGTGGCAAAGCATTGCCTTGTTGACTTCCTAGATAGCCGGACACAGCGACTACTCCGAACTCTTTCAAGTCTCGCACCATCCCCATCACAAGGGAGTGCCCCAGGGCTTATCATTGAGCCGTATGTTATTTAATATCTACGGGCCCCCCTCTACCCCCTGGCCAGATCGTTTAATCCTGTGGCTTTGGTGTCTTATCATAGGCGGATCATACCCAGCTGATCATCTCGTTTGTCCAGGACCCTGACGGGGTAAAACACCGCTTCATTCACTACATGAGCAGAATTGCTTCCTGGATGATGGCGAACTGTCTCCAACTGAACAGCAACAAAGCTGAGTAGGGACACCTGTGTGTTCACTGCCCCAGTTCCTGAGTTCCTGAGTTTTGCTGAATCTCTGGTTGGTGCCTTCGGGCTCTGGGCACTTACCCACTGTAAATGCAGTGTGAAAGTGCACACACCCTTTCTACCCTTGTTAGTAAGTGGTGCTTACCTGATGTTTGTAAAACATGTGTCCAGCCTGCCATTGCAGGCCGGTCTGTGCACTTGCATTAATGATGTGCTTAAACATGTGTCCATCCTGCCATTGCAGGCCGGTGTGTACACGTGCACTAATGATTTACTTAAACATGTGTCCAGCCTGCCAGTGCAGGCCGGTGTCCGCACTTGCACCAATGATGTACTTAAACATGTGTCCAGCCTGCCATTGCAGGCCAGTCTGCACACTTGCACCAATGATGTACTTAAACATGTGTCCAGCCTGCCATTGCAGGCCAGTCTGCACACTTGCACCAATGATGTGCTTAACATGTGTCCAGCCTACCAGTGCAGGCCGGTGTCCGCACTTGCACCAATGATGTACTTAAACATGTGTCCAGCCTGCCAGTGCAAGCTGGTGTCCGCACTTGCACCAATGATGTACTTAAACATGTGTCCAGCTTGCCAGTGCAGGCCGGTGTCCGCACTTGCACCAATGATGTACTTAAACATGTGTCCAGCCTGCCAGTGCAGGCCGGTGTCTGCACTTGCACCAATGATGTACTTAAACATGTGTCCAGCCTGCCATTGCAGGCCGGTCTGCACACTTGCACCAATGATGTGCTTAACATGTGTCCAGCCTGCCATTGCAGGTCTGTGTGTGTGCAATTGCACTTATGCTCAGGCTGGCTTCTTGAAATCACTATCCATTCTGAGTGGATCTTTCACTACCACTAGAGCACCCCAAGGGTACGTCTTAAGGGGTGAAGCGAGTGGTAGGTGAAAGGCTGTGCATGTGTGTTCCCTGCTCAGGTAGTGGGGGATACCCATGCATGTTTTCACTACCTATGAGGTTTGCTCTTCCCATAGGTTAACATGGGGAAACAGTTGGTCTTTCTTCAGGCTGCAATAGTGGATTGCAGGGGGGCAGCCTCATAATGTTTCCTTTCATTGGATTCATTATGACAAACCCTCTCCTGTGGCAAAAGTGGATTTCTCATTAATAGCTTAGAAATGCCTCTCCTTGAAAGTGATACAGACAAACAATGGTCCCATCTGAAAAAGCAACAAGAGTTGTAGGAGAATTGAATATATCAAAGGATCTCCTACCACTATATGGAAAAGAAGAATAACAGTCTCGAAGATTCAATCCACAGTTACGAGATTAGGGCAGCAGATAAGATTTCAAAACCAGAAGATTAAGACACATACACATGCATTTCTGAAACTTTAGTTGCATATGTCATTCTCAAACAACAATTTTATTTACACATTATATAGAAAACTCTTAGATCTTCAAATGGATAATGTGATAAAGATGAGTGCTCAGAGAAGGTGCTTGTGTGGCTAAGGAGTAGAAAAAGGAAATTAAAAAAAGGGGGTGGTCCTTTAGACCTTTTCACAAATCATAATATTCTACATGGAAGCCTGTCCAGTATACAATTTCTAATAACAAATATCGCATCTAGAAGTGGTCCAGTTCTTAACTTACTATTGCCGCTGTGCACAGATGTCCAAACAATCCAGGCTTAATCAAAGAGCGTCGACGTTTCGACCCGACACCTGGGGAGGGAAAGGGGCCACTGAATGCCTCAAACGCGGGTCTTCATCAGGACTAGGAAGGTGAAGGAGCGACCTACAGAGAAAGCAGGAGTCATCTCTTAGAGTAAAGTAAAGTATTGTGTCAGTTAAAAACCCTATAGCTGGTTAAAAACAACAGATAACAAAACCAAGCTGCCCATACCTGGAGGCCGAAGTTGTCAAACTGAGAAAATAGATAGGCCTGGGCGTAGTTCACGGAGTTTCAGTATGCGGACCTCCGCTAAGTTACAAAAAAACTCCGCTAAGTTCCGCAAGTGGCAGAGTGCAGTTCGAACTGCAGTCTGTGCTGGTATTCCTGCCACTCGGGTAGAAATCCTACCTGAGTGGCAGCTCACGCTCGTGAACTTACCGTTCGCGATCGTGAACTTATCATTCGCGATCGCGAGAGGGAAAAAACTTTGCTGCACATCGCGAAGCGGAGTTTTCTGCACCACGCGTGCTCCGTGGAGCGCGGAGTGCAGAAAACTCTGCACACTGCGAACGAAGCGAAGTTAACCGCCCAGGCCTAAAAATAGACCTGGATAATTCCATGACGCAGAAGGGCCCAAAGGCTCCATTCTGATGGGTGAACAATCTCCACTTTAATATGTGGTCGTACCAGTGACAATAATGGGGAGAACACAAGCCTTCAAATTCAGCTTAGCCGCGTGGTCCAGCCTAAAAAATTACAAAAACGGGAGCACTGTAATTGCTGCATATTGACAAGAATGTAGAAATAAAGATTGGAGTCTCTTGCCAAGCTCACCTCATTTCCACTCAACTGGCCATGGTTAGGAAAAGATCTACAATTGGGGTTTGGGTCACACAAAATGAAGTTAATCACATGGGCCCTGTGAGAAAAGGAGAAAGAAGGGACCGGTAACTGCACTGTCTCAAACAAAACTGCACTGTCTCAAACAAAAAATGAATAATTCTCCTTATTGATATATTCAGTTCTTCTGTTTCTCTTGTTGCTTTTTCCGATCGGACCATTGTTTGTCTGTATCATAACTTACTCAGGTCCTTCGGGTTAATTTTTGGTTACAAAGAAAACACAAGCTTCGTCCATCACCTCCTTGTGTTTGCTTCATTTTTGGTTACCCCATTGTTTTGTTCTCCTAGAAAGTGGGCATTGCTCTAAAACTCTTTATGTGCCCTTTAGTTTGACTCCACTCCACTGGAGGCTGGGGGAGCAGATCTGTCCGTTCCCCAGTGACAGCTATGAACATTGGACATGTGCCTGGAACAACAGACCGCTACCATTTGTGGGCCTGGCTGGATAGACTGCAGGAAGAGGTTTTGACACTTGGCCTGTGGGAGCCAGATCATGGCCCCACTAAAGATTAGGATCTGCATTCCACCACCTCATGGCAGACAGGGCTGAAATTTAGAGGAGACATCTGTGGTTCAAAGGGGAACCCTCTGAACCACCCTGACTTCAAGGGCGCACTACAGTATAACTACTGGTGCCATACTTCAGCAGGGGAGAGATACACTTGTGGGGATGTGCGACAGGAGAACCTGGAACTGCGTGGTGCACTTTACCAGAGGATTCTGTGTGCACAAGGAGGATCACTGCCATTGTAAGGGACCGTGCACCCTTCCTGAATAGCGGCTGGCCTGGGCTGACTACCTGCTTCTGTGTGGCACCCTGAAGTGTGGTCTCCAAGGGCTTGTTGGCGTAACCCCTGTTCTTTTGGAAGGCTCAGGGACATCAAAGATTTCCTAAGAGGGATCCACACCTTCTACTTGTGACACTCGGAGAGCGGGACCCTCTTAAGTGCCCACATTGTCTGCTGGATCCCAACTGGTAGCGTGGCGTGAGCGTGGAAATAAGAATAGTGCCTGGAGACCGGATTGCCTTGTGCGGTGCCCCCAAAATAGTGGCCGCATCTAAGATGTGTGACCCCAGCATTATGGGTACCTTAGCATGCATAAGCGTGTTGTTGGTGGTGAGCGGATTCACTGGTTGTGCGATCCAGCGTGGCCCTCTTCGTCGATCATGTCACATCTCGTGCGACATGCTGACTGCATGCTTATTACACGTGTTGTCCGATTCACATGTTGCAGACCTCCAAGGTGAGGGTGTAACTGTAGTAGTGCCTTATTCTACCTTGCGAGGCATTGCTTAACTTGCGCCTATGTGTGTGTGACTGGAATTGCCTGGTGCGACCAGTATCAATCCGCACCAGGCATTGTGCCTCCTTTCCAGAGAGGTACAAACTTTGCAACTCTTCGTTGTGTGTCACCAGAAGTGTCTGGTGAGACACATATCAACGTGCACCAGACGGTGGGCCTCATTTCCAGGCAGGTACAGATTTTGCAACTTTTCGTTGTGTGTGACAGTAACGGTCTTGTGTGACCTGTATCAAAGCGTACCAGACGGGGTGCCTCCTTCTAAGAAGCTCCCCTGCTTCACTCCCCATTTATCCATTGCTCCCTTTTTGGCCCTCAGTGCTGCAGACCAACTGCCCTCTCCTCACCCGGCCCCCAATGACATCATGTATATCCAGGTAGTGTTGCTCAGCTTGGGCTTTTGTAGTTACATTGATTGACTAGGCAGAAGAAACACTTCCAAGAGCGATTGGAAGCAGCTCAAGGACTGCGTGACCCTCCTTTGCTTCGCAGAACTGGGCTGGTGCTGAAAGGCCCATGTGGAACCCTTTTTGAGTGACCAACTATTGCCCTCAGCCCACTTCTGCTCTGCATCCTGTGGGTGAACCTCCCAAGTGGCTGCAAAGCCCTCCTTGGATGACTGCCTCCTAATTAGTCCTGCTACCTACCCTACCTTCTTCCATGGGACCCTGACTAAGTGTGACTTGAGCCGCGTGCCGCCTAGTATCAGGGGGGAGGGCTGGTAATCCTTCATCTGTGGGCATAAAATAATCGGGGTGAGCTGGAGGGTAGAGGGAGGCTTGGGCCACGGGGTCTGCAGTGTGCTATCAATTGAACTGCTGGGTATCAGTACACCACATTAGGGTGCTGAGTGCGTATGTGAGCCAGCCCATTCCGCTACCACATACCTGTTGCACTACTTATCGTTGCAGAGTGTGTGTGTGGGAGTGACAGTCTGCATACCGCCTGTGATTCATGACACTGGCTGGTGGTATTGCTTTGAACGTTGAATTCTTGCCAGAGAAACACTACAGTTGACACTGGTTTTAGCCATGTGGGCTAGGCCGCTGTGCTGCTAAAAAGTGGAATACATATATATGCATGTACATATTTCTGATATCGCTGTGACCCAAGATGCACCCTCTAACTATGTGGTATTGAATTATAAGAATTGCTAGGGTGGACCTGGGGTTGACAACGTTTTGCACCGCGTAAGGGTGCTGGGAGGGGGGGGGGGGGTGTTAGAGTAGGATCTTTTCCAAGTGTGCATATTATTGATGTCATTTCAACACGGTTGGGCCTAGTGCTGCTAGTAATGTTTCCAAGTGTGATTTATGCCCCACAATACATGATGTTCATGTTTTGTTGATTATTGTGTGTATTGAATACAAATGTTATTTACATGAATCCCGTGCGGTCTCTTTTGTGATGCTCAGTGTATTTATTGTAGTGGCAGGTTCTGCCTGGCTGGGGCATTGCCTCAGCCAACCGAAAGTGCCATTTCCAACACACTCTAAACTTATCAAAACTTCAGGTGGTTCAAAATTCTACTGCACTCCTGGTTTGTAACCTCCTGGCAGGTTCTGCCTCGGCTCCTACGCTAATGACCTTACATTGGCTGCCAGTCAGGAAGTGTGTGGTTTTCAAGCTTTGCTGTCTCACCTACAACACTCTGATGGGCAGGGACTCCACTTACCTAATGAAGAAACTGTGTCACTATTGTCTGGCTAGAAAACTCAGATCTAGTGACAAAGCCTTTCTGACCATCCCCCACATTCACACTTCTAGTTTTGGCACAAGGTACTTTTCCTTCACCGCTCCTTCAGCTTCAAATCAACTTCTGTACTGCATCCACACTTGTCCAGACTTCACTTCTTGAAGACATGGTTGTTTTAGTTTGATGTTAGTCCCTGTGATAGTGAAGCGCCGAGATACACCTATGGGTATGAATCGTTGCACTATACTAAGTGATAATAACCTAACATAAGTTAACATATTAACCTGGCTGCAGAGCCCTACTTCTGTCAGTCTCTCTCTGTCAGGCTGGGTAAAGGACGTGGTCTTACCTTTGTTAACCTGGCTTCAGAACCTGGCCTCTATCAGTCTCTCTCTACCGGGCTGGGTAAAGGTGGCTGCACAGCCTGACATATAGCATCAGTAGTGGCCGCTACTAAGCGTGAGTGGTGGGGTGGGGGGATAGCGAAGTGGCAGGGAGTGGAAGGGGGAAGAAAACAAATACTATTAAATGACCTACCTGGGTGCTGCTGCCTCTGCTCTATCTCCTCTGTGTCGCAACACGAAGCTCCCAGCCTCCCAGAATCCCCTGTCCAATCACAACGCTGCCTTAAGCAGCCTTGTGATTGGTCTGAGCGCCGTGGAATGGACGCTCAGACAGGGGCTTGGAGGCTTTGCATATTCTCCACCAGGCTGTGTAATGCAGCCTGGTGGGGAAGATGCAAAGTACGCAAGGCAGTCTGACCGGCCCTCATGCCTACTTTAGAGTGTGCTTTGTACTCCATTCCTGCCCCCTGCACTGTCCAGCCCGGTCCACCAGCGTCTCCCCGCACCCGAGAAGGAGGAAAACTAAAACAATAATAACATTAGTTATTATCGTTTTAGTTTTCCGTTTTACACTGCTGGCAGATCAGTGGGGCGATGCTCCTCCACCTTAGCAGAGGTGCAGCCCCTGTATATCAGTCTCTCTTTGTCGAGCTGGGTGAAGGGCATGGTCTCACCTTTGTTAACTAGGCTGCAGAGTCTGGTCTCTACCAGTTTCTCTCTGTTGGGCTGGGTGAAGGGCGTGGCCTCACCTTTATTACCTGCCTGCAGATACTGGCCTCTGTCAGTCTCTCTCTATCAAACTGTGTGAAGGCAGTGGCCCTGCCTTAATTAACCTGGTTGCAGAGCCTGGCCTCGATCAATTTCTCTCTGCCCAGCTGAGTGAAGGGTGTAACCTGCCTTAAATGACTTGGTTGCAGATCCTGGCCTCTATTAACCGTGGGCGGAGGACTCCGCTCCACCCACAGAGTGTGTGGAGATTTGCCTACTCCGTGTTCCACAGAGAATGTGGAGTAGGCAAATCTCTGCACACTCTGCAGCAGAGCGGAGTTGACCAGCCCCCGCCTCCACCCCCCCATGAATTAATTAAAAGTACATGGAAGATTAAAGATAAAAGACTTACCTTCACTGCAGCGTCCCCAGCTGCCGTCCTCTTCTTTGCCGTCTCATGGTGATCTGCGCATGCGCTCGCTCCCACACATGCACATTCCTTGCGAGAAATGTGCGGGCGCACGCGCGCATTCACAGATCACCCTGAAATGGCAAAGAAGAGGAGGACAGTGTTGTAAAGGAAGATACAGGGTCCATCTGTACATGTAGGTTACTTCTTTATTAGTAGCTTGGTTCCAAAATAGGTGATCAGGATAACAGGAGAAATTAGATTGTAGAAAGATAGCCCCACCAGGAGCAAGCTCCTTACAGCTCAGCCTGAGTTGACCAACTGACAATCTCACCCAGAGAGGCACCCAGGCATTCTATGATGTCATGCAACATTCTAATAGAGCAGTACAGTGGAGAATAGCTGACAAGTAATTTACTACAGACAGCAGCCCGGGGACGCCGCAGTGAAGGTAAGTCGTTTTTTCTTTAATCTTTCATGTACTTTTCATTAATTCTTAATAGGGGGGGTGGAGGCGGGTGGCGGAACGGAGCGGTGTTTGTCCCCAACTCCGTGGACCTCCGCGTAGTCCCGCTCCGCCAACTCCACCCAGGGTTAGCCTCTATCAGTCTCTGCCAGGCTGGATGAATGACGTGGCCCTGCCCTAATTCACCTGGTTGCAGAGCCAGGCCTCTATCAGTCTGGGTGAAGAGTTCAGCTTCTCTGGGACCCCCGTGACACTGTGCACAGAGCCCATACTGAGTGGAGGGTATTGTCTCTTTGGTGTCACCCCTATCGTACTGGGTGCAGCACTTGACCTCTTAGGGTCTCTCCTGTCACACTGGGTGCAGAGCCTGGCCTCTCTGGGTCTCTCCTGTCACAATGAGTGCAGAGCCTGGCCTCTTTGGGTCTCTCCTGTCACACTGGGTGCAGAGCCTGGCCTCTCGGGGTCTCTCCTGTCACACTGGCTGGAGACCCTGGCCTCTTTGGGTCTCTCCTGTCACACTGGGTGCAGAGCCTGGCCTCTCTGGGTCACTCCTGTCACAATGAGTGCAGAGCCTGGCCTCTTTGGGTCTCTCCTGTCACACTGAGTGCAGAGCCTGGCCTCTCTGGGTCACTTCTGTCACAATGAGTGCAGAGCCTAGCCTCTCTGGTTCTCTCCTGTCACACTGGGTGCAGAGCAAGGCCTCTCTGGGTCTCTCTTGTCATACTATACACATACTGCCCTCTCTGGGTCTCTCCTGTCACAATGGGTGCAGAGCCTGCCCTCTTTGTGTCTCTTCTGTCACAATGGGTGCAGAGCCTGGCCTGTTTGGGTCTCTCCTGTCACACCGGGTGCAGAGCCTGGCCTCTCTGGGTCTCTCCTGACACACTGGCTTCAGAGCCTGGCCTATTTGGGTCTCTCCTGTCACACTGGTTGCAGAGCCTTGCCTCTCTGGGTAAATCCTGTCACACTGGGTGCAGAAACTGGCCTGTTTGGGTCACTCCTGTCACACTAGGTGCAGAGCCTGGCCTGTTTGGGTCTGTTCTGTCACACTGGGTGCAGAGCCTGGCCTCTGTGGGTCTCTCTTGTCTCACTGGGTGCAGAGCCTGGCCTCTCTGAGTCTCTCCTGTCACACTGGCTGCAGAGCCTGGCCTCTGTGGGTCTCTCTTGTCTCACTGGCTGCAGAGCCTGGCCTCTCTGGGTCACTCCTGTCACAGTGGGTGTAGAGCCTGCCCTCTTTGTGTCTCTTCTGTCACACTGGGTGCAGAGCCCGGCCTCTTTGGGTCTCTCTTGTCACACTGGCTGCAGAGCCTGGCCTCTGTGGGTCTCTCTTGTCTCACTGGGTGCAGAGCCTGGCCTCTCTGGGTCACTCCTGTCACACTGGGTGTAGAGCCTGCCCTCTTTGTGTCTCTTCTGTCACACTGGGTGCAGAGCCTGCCCTCTTTGTGTCTCTTCTGTCACACTGGGTGCAGAGCCTGGCCTCTTTGGGTCTCTCTTGTCACACTGGGTGCAGAGCCTGCCCTCTTTGTGTCTCTTATGTCACACTGGGTGCAGAGCCTGGCCTCTTTGGGTCTCTCTTGTCACACTGGGTGCAGAGCCTGGCCTCTTTGTGTCTCTTCTGTCACACTGGGTGCAGAGCCTGGCCTCTTTGGGTCTCTTCTGCCAGACTGGTTGCAGAGCCTGACCTCTTTGGGTCTCTCCTGTCACACTGGGTGCAGAGCCTGGCCTCTTTGTGTCTCTTCTGTAGAACTGGGTGCAGAGCCTGGCCTCTTTGGGTCTCTCTTGTCACACTGGGTGCAGAGCCTGACCTCTTTGTTTCTCTTCTGTCACACTGGGTGCAGAGCCTGGCCTCTTTGGGTCTCTCTTGTCACACTGGGTGCAGAGCCTGGCCTCTTTGTGTCTCTTCTGTCACACTGGGTGCAGAGCCTGGCCTCTTTGTGTCTCTTCTGTCACACTGGTTGCAGAGCCTGGCCTCTTTGGGTCTCTCTTGTCACACTGGGTGCAGAGCCTGGCCTCTTTGTGTCTCTTCTGTCACACTGGGTGCAGAGCCTGGCCTCTTTGGGTCTCTTCTGCCAGACTGGTTGCAGAGCCTGACCTCTTTGGGTCTCTCCTGTCACACTGGGTGCAGAGCCTGGCCTCTTTGTGTCTCTTCTGTAACACTGGGTGCAGAGCCTGGCCTCTTTGGGTCTCTCTTGTCACACTGGGTGCAGAGCCTGACCTCTTTGTGTCTCTTCTGTCACACTGGGTGCAGAGCCTGGCCTCTTTGGGTCTCTCTTGTCACACTGGGTGCAGAGCCTGGCCTCTTTGTGTCTCTTCTGTCACACTGGGTGCAGAGCCTGGCCTCTTTGTGTCTCTTCTGTCACACTGGTTGCAGAGCCTGGCCTCTGGGCCTCTTCCTTGTCACTGCATGTGCAGAGTTTGGCCTCCATTGCCTACCCTGGTACAACATGTGCAGACCCAGGCAGGGGTGTACCTTTGTCAAAATGTTAGGGGGTTGTGAGTCTGAGCTATCCTAACTAGCAACATTGTGGACTGAACTGAAAAGAGAAGTGATGGACTGAGGTCACTGAATGTGAATAACAGAGAAGCTTAGGGGCATTCGTTTTAATTTATATAATAAAGCAAGGGCATTTATGGTAACAATAATATAGTGTTAAGCCACAATACGGGTTAGCATAGAACTCAAAGTGTCTGCTATGTATTTGCAATCGGTAGTAACTATAACTAAAGTTTTTTAGCATGTGCTTAAAAGGCGCAGTAGAACACTTATAATTAAAAACAAACCGCTTTTACCTGAAAATTGAATTTTATTGATTGTTTTCCACGGGTCTGGAACTAACAGAACCTTTGGACACTATTTATTAGAATTCAGCCAGTCTGTTATTCTATATCAGTTTTTGAGTCCTTTGGGAGTTTTCTGTGGATCAGTTTATCTTTGCCACGTTAAAAATTTAGGCCAGATAAACCCCAATTCACAAAAGATAAGCGGACCAAAATCATAACACGTGGGACCTGTACGAACAATAAAGCATTGCTTCTGTCGAGGAGCAAAGTAAAGTGGGACCTTAAACCGAAACGTGTCGGTCCTTGAAAATGCTCCACTTTGAAGCTATGCTGTCCAAGTTCTGTTCATCGCGATATCTGCTTCACAAGTGATGAGCATCAAATGATTTAAGCGCTCAGCTGTCACTGTGGATCTAAGGTAATTCTTTACCAGTTTTAATCGGCTAAAACTACGCTCATTGCTAGTAACTGGAACAAGCAATGATAGTTTGTGAGCCAAAGCAGGATGTGGGTAAATGTTAACTTTGCCAGATAGGAGCTATTGCTGCTTCATATGGAGTAGTTTCCCTGATTTAGTAATGTCCCTACTCATCATTTCTACTCTTGTCCCCAAAATATCCAATCAGATTCCTTTAAGTCAGGTGTCTCCAACCAGTGCACACTGATATACCAGTATCTCCCAGACACAGCTTCAGAGTAGTTCACATCCTTGAGTTCAGCTTTAAATAAGCACAGAGTCACATTTCCCTTTTACAGTTAAGGGAAGCCCCTGTTTATTTTACATTTCTATCATCAGGCAGCAGATAGCAGGGCCTGATAATGAGCAGTGCTCCGTTAGATTTATGACCCAGGCTGGGGCACAGAGGTGAAGAACTGAGGCAGTGATGTATTTAACTCTTAAATAAAAGTCCTTGTCAACTCAATATTGGAGCATGCGTATAAAATGATGTTGCCAAATGCGTTTAGACTGAGAACATTTAAATGAACAGTTAACCTAATCATTAAGTAAACACTTCCTTTTAATTTTCTACCATTTCAGTGTCACAATTACAACCAGCAGGCCTCTTGCTCCCTGTGGTCAGTAGACACAGTGCCATACATACTTATAACTCCAAAATAGTCATTTTTGTTTAAATGGGGGAAATTTAAAGTGAGGAAAAATATTTCTATGAGATATTAGAACATTGGAATGTTGGGCACTCCAGTGAAAACAATGCAGTGCTTCCAGGCTTCTAATGGTCGGTAGAAGCCCGGAGCATCAACATTCTAATGTTTTCCTTTCACAGCTGTTGCTGTGAACAAAGGCCTCACTGAGCCCGAGGGGATTTCAACCCTCTTGGGCTCTGTGAGGCCTTTGTTTTCCAAATTAGAACATTCTGCCCTCTAGGGGAGAAATGTTCTAATAGTCTTAAAGCCCTTCATAGCGGGCTCTGCGGGCCTTTGGATCGGGCCTTTAACGCTGGAACGGGCCTTTAATGACTGATATAGCCCTCTATGGTGGGCTATAATGCTATATCAAGTCTTAGGGGTCCATTAGGATAACGGGCGGATCTCCACCACCTGTATGGCGGTGGCGATCCGCCCGCCAAAAGCCTCCGCCCTCTGCAGATTTCCTCCCCCGTCACATTGCTATGGCCGGGGGGGGGACCCCGGTGGATGGGAAGACTGTCTGCCGGTTTTCCGCCGGTAGGCAATCCGGCGAAAACAGAAACCCACTGAGCTATCCACATAAATACCGTTTTCTGCATGGTACATGTTCTTTGCAGGAGGCACATAACCCTCTGCGCTACAGTCAAAACTGCCACTAGACTAAACTCCGACCTCTCTCCAGCAGGAACACAGAATTCGGTCCCCAGCGTGCATGGTTATCTTGACGCTTTTAGTGTTGCCCGAATCCTGCTGGAACCCACGAGGAACTCTGCAGCAAGCGCTTTGAATCCAAGTTATTTTCTAACACAGTGACCCCCAACTCACCGCCCCCAGCTCAGCGCCAGGTGCTCATCGCCCTAAAATGCCCAACTGTTGGTCACCCAAAACGTCATGCTTAAATTTTATACTTAAAATGCATGTTCCCAGAATGATGTAAGAATTCAGTTTTATTGTCTGACTTTCTTACAGTGCTGCTGATAACTGACAGCCGCTACTGACAGCTGCTTGTTGGCAGGGCAATAAATACATACATGAAACTCATACATCTGAAATCGAGTACATAAACATGGCAGGTGCATATGTGTGGTAGACAAAACTATGGGCCAGATGTATGTAGCTCACATTTTGCTATTCCCTAATTGCGAATCACAAGGATTCGCAATTAAGAAAAAGCAAAATGCAATGTATGAAGGTGTATAGTACACCTTTTGCGATTCCAAATCATGAATATTAATGAGGTAGGTCGCAATTTACAACACCCTAGGAATCGCAAAAATCACGGGGATGGTGGCCTGCTGAGATCAGCAGACCACCATGTCTGTGATTGCTTTTTAATAAAGCAATTTTTTTTTGTAAAGCAGCCCGTTTTACTTAAAGGAAAACAAGATGCTTTACAAAACGAACAATGAAAAGTTTTCTTTTCATTTTTTAAGAGCAGGCAGAGGTCTGTGTGACCACTGCCTGCTCTTAAAAATAGTTTTACGTACACTCACAAAGGGGAAGGGGTCCCTATGGGACCCCTTCCCATTTGCGAATGGGTTACCCCCTACGTGAAGTAGGTGGTAAATTGCGAATGTTTTGCGACCACAATTGCGGTCACAAAACATTCATACATACCGATGCGATTCAAAATTAGTAATGGAAGCCCTAAAGACGCCCCATCCTAATACCGAATTGCAAACCCATTTTGGGATTCGGTAACAGGTTACTGAATTGCAAAATTAGGTTTGCTGCATCGGAAAAGCTATTTTTGCATTTGCAAACGGGCAGATTCTGCGAATCTACCCTTTTACAAACTCAAAAATGCTTGCTACATCTGCCCCTATAAAACATACACACCTGAAGCATGTCAGTCTCCCCCACCTTTCGGTCCGCATGCCGTCTTACGAGCACAGCACTCCCAGAACACACTTGAGTAGAATTCCAATTGCAGATAAAATCGGTGGCATGCAGAGACCGCGTATGTTACGATAGTGCTCAAGCGCTGAGCCCAGAATGCAGCACCACACCCTGACAAAGGTGCAAAGGGATTTTAGTTAGGTCACTGAGGGGTCCCCCCAGCAGCACAGTGGAGTGAGAGACATGCAGAGAGAGGCCCATTGCTCTGGCCAGATTGTTCCAATTTCATTTGGATGTGTGCATTGAGCTCAGGCCCTGTCTGTGCTCTTGCGTACTCCCTCCTCCTAAGCCCAGTGAACTTAATAAAATAAACACATGATTACGGACAGCAGAGCCAACTATCTGCCTCCTAACTGGTAGAGCAATTAATTTGGGGGTTGTTCCATCCCATACACCTGGAGAGGCCAGACTCTGCTACTTGTATAACAAGGGAGATCCTAGATAGGCCAAACTCATCGAATAGGGTGAGAAGAGAGCCCACCACATCTTCAACCTCTGGAGCAAGATGATTGGTGACGAGCCCAAGAACGTCCTGAATGCCTCCATCACCCTGGCCTCCTTCTGTGAGAACTGGAAACACGCTGAAGCGAGGCCCCTCCAGAAGAAACCATCCGCTGACCCCGCAGATCCAAAAAACCCATCTCCCTGCTCCCCTTTTTGGCAAAGGTTCTCAAAAAGGCAATTAACGGGCAACTCACCAAACACGAGGAACACTACAATGTCCTGGACCCCTCTCAATCCAGATTCAAAGCCACATCACTGACACAGCCCTGTTTGCAGCCATTGATGACATCAGGGCCCTCCTGGACTGCGGCGAAACAGCAGCCCTCATCCTCCTGGACCTGTCAACCCCCTTCGACGCCGTCTCCTACCACATCTTGATCCACAGAGTACACAAAATCTGAATCCAATGAGATGCCCTCAAATAGATTGTCTCATACCTCACCAGAAGAGTCCAGAAAATCTGTCTCCCACTGTTCACCTCGGAACCCAAGAAGATCATCTGCGGCGTCTCACAAGGATCGTCCCTCAGCCACACCCTCTTCAACACATACACGACCCCCTTGGGAAACACCGTCGGATCACTCGGACTCTACATCATCTTCTATGCTGACGAAACCCAGCTCATCCTCTCGCTGTCAAAAGACCCCTCCACCACCAGAGCCATCTCCCACAGATGTATGATGAACGTCACCGACTGGATGAAGGATAACTGTCTCAAACTCAACACGGACAAGATGGAAGTCCTCATCTTTGGGAACAACACCTCACCATGGAACAATTCATGGTGGCTTGTGAAACTCAGTCTATGCCGCGCCTGACAGACCACGCCCACAACCATGGCATCATCTTAGATAGCAAGTTATCTTTGCAGAAACAGATAAACACAGTCTTGTCTGCCTGCTTTCACAACCTATGCATGCTCCGCAAGATTATCAGTTTTTCCAATCAAAACCAGAAGGACCGTCACTCAGGCCCTCGTCACCAGTAGACTGGACTACAGGAACATGGAGAAAAGAGGCTGGCCTCTCTCTAGTTACATTGGTGCAGAGCTTGGCCTCTCTGAGCTTCCCCCATGTCTCACTGGCTAAATTTTGTTTCCTGTATTGAAATCTTCTATATCATATGGACCATTTGGGCCATAACATTAGGTGTGACATATAGTATGGTTTAGAATGTGGAAACACAAACTGCCTCTCTTATTTTATGACACTGAGAAACTCCTACCAAGTAAATCTTGTTCTCTTTCTTGCAGGTTTGATCTGTTAGCTGTGCCTCATGTGGACCTGTGATTTGCCACCATGACTGAAGTCCTCTAGGTTGTGTTCTTCACCTCAGTCCAGCTCATTTCTGACCCTTCTCGAACCCCCGTGGCCACCAGCAGCCACGTTTGACTTGGGCAGGCTTGGAGGCTTGTCCCTTGCATGACAACCTGTGGTGCGTGCACCTGGCCACATGGAGCTCCCAGCGGTGTGGTTTAACAGGGGAACTACACCCAGCCTGCATCCTCGCTAGACTCAAAGCCCAATGGCCGCCGCGTGGTACCACCATGACATCAGCCGGGTTCAAGCGGAGGATTTGTTAGCCAAAGCTGGAAAGGATGGAAGCTTCCTTGTTCGTGACAGTGAATCTGTGCCCGGAGCATACGCCCTGTGCCTGCTGTAAGTGACACCATCTTTATTTTCTACCAGTTGCGTGTCTCCCATGTCTGTTGTAACACAAAGTCACATCTGCAGGAACTTCTGAATACCTGCTTGACACACCTTCTCCCTCTGCCACTGGACTTTGCTCTTTTGGTCACACACTGCTCAATTTCTTCCTACCCACTTTACATTTCTCCACCTCTGCACCCACCCTCATTTTGCCATCCTGGTCTTAGCAGCGACACTAGCATTTACTATGAATGAAACCTCGCCTGAGATGTGACCCTTCGCAGCTTATTTGAGGATTATAGTTTGGGGCCAACCCTCAACCCGTCATGGAAATGTTAACTACTTCTTCCTGGCATCATTTACTGCTACACTAACTCACATGCCATGAGTTATGTGTATAGCTGACGCATGGTGTAAGCCTTCCACATGTGATGTACAAAAACAAACACGATTTCCACCACAGGCCTTCTCCCGACCCATGAGCAGCAAAATGCGAAATGAAAAAGGCTTTATTTATAGGTATAGCTTTCATTGGCAACAGACTTCCTCTTATATACATTTTTCTGACACCGTATACATATGCTCCTCACACGTAAGCATGTAAACCACACTCCAACTTTTATGTGATAAGGTCACATAATGCTTGTGTAAATTATGCTTAGGGACTTTAGTGTCAGAATTCATCTTCTGTGAATCACCTCATTTCTTGAACATAGTGAGAAATCAAGGTGTGTTAGGCATAACTGTAAGAAGGAAACCCTTTAGGAACAGATCCTCGTAGAGGGCTGGAACTCAAGGGACTCAAAGCACCAAAACAGACCTGGTGAAGTGGTACACCATTACTTACAAATAAATGATAGTAAATGTTTGTTTTGCTGAATTAAATAATTTAATTATTCATAATTTTATAGAGAGTGGACAAGTCCCAATAAATAACAAAGCGCTTTATATAAGAACACATTTAACTTGTTTTAGTACTTAAAAACAGTCCTGTTTCGGATCACTGACACAATATCGTGTTGAACAATATCGAAGATACAAAAATATCGAACTTTTAATATAAATACACTCTACCGCTCCGCCAATTCTCTCCCAACCCAGGCGGGGTAAGGTACCGCCCCTCAGTGGGCCTCTTGTCCCCTCCAGATCCCGACCCTGGTCCAACAAATCGGGGACTGAGAGTCGCTTAGAAAGACCCTGAAGAGCAAAATCCACACTTTCTTCTCAGGAAGCGGCCCTACTAGCCTCAACCTATGACCCCCCTTGGAACTCCTCCCCCAAATCCACGATCCAAGTAATTATGGGAGTTGGAAGAGAACAACCCTCTCCAAGAGTCTCCAGACCCCCAGCTCACCTAACCTCCCTATCTAGAGCCCAATCCACTAAGAACAGGTACGAAGAAGGACCCCCCATTAACTGCATGCTCATAAACTGCAGATCTGCCTCTAAACATGCAACAGAACTAGCAGAAGCCATCCTCTCCCATGATATAGACATAGCTTTCATCACGGAGACCTGGCTAAACAATCTCTCTTACCCCAGCATGGATATGTTGGTGCCTCCCAGAATCACAATGATCAACAAAGATAGACAAGTGCATAGGGGCGGGGGCATAGCAATCATTCACAAGAACAACATCTCCATCACGGAAACTACCTCCTGCCTGTATAGCTCCTTTGTGTGTCTCTCAGTGAACATCAAGACATGCGCTAACAGGCCTTTACTTTGTCATCTCCTGTACCACCCCCCCAGGCAACTCCAACGAATTCGGGGAACACCTCTCTGACCTGATTACCTATTGCGCACTCGGCAACTCCAACAACATAATTCTCGGCGACCTCAATCTAAGATGGAATGAAACAAAAAACCTGCTAATTCAACCCCTAAACAGCCCCCTTCTAGAAAACAATCTGACCCAACATTGCTCAGAAGAAACGCACCATAGAGGAGCTATTCTAGACGCAATTATTACCAAAAGCAATGCAATCACCATCGACCACCTCATTCCCGTAGACTGGTCCGACCACCACATCAACCAAACGGTCCTAACTCAACACCCGAAGCAGGCCCCCCCCCCAATTGGGTCAGGAACGCAGCTCAGATCCCTTGTGCTGACCTAGAAGAAAGAATAAGCTCGCTCCTCCCCAGCACTATCGATCACCTCTCAACTACCGAACTGACCTCTCTTTACAACTCCAATATGAGGCTCACTCTGGACCACCTTGCCCCCCTGAAACTAAAAAAATCCAGGATCATTCCTTCCAGATCATGGTTCACCACTGACATCAATGAAGAAAGAAGACATCTTAGAGCCTCAGAAAGAATCTGGAGGAACAACCCTTCTGCCCTCCATCGTGATCAACACCAGGCAGCCCGTAGGAATTACAAAAAGCATATTAAGAACAAAAAGACAGCTTTCTTCTGTTCTGCGCTAGACACCCCAAAAAACCGACCCAAAGAGCTCTTCAATATCATTAGGAATCAAACATCTAAGCCTGTGACATCCTCAATATTGGCATCTAAAGAACGATGTGACAACTTCGTCATCTTTTTCAACGTCAAAATCGGCAAGATCGACTTCTCTCTTGGCTCAAATCTCACCCCCTCCATCGAGATCAAGGCGTCTGAAACTCAGATCAAGGCATCTGAAACTCATGATAGCACTTCCATGAACCCCCCAAAACGCTGGTCCTCCTTCATTCCCATTCAGGAAGCAGAGATAGTCAATCTAATCTTCAATGCTAAACCCTCATCCCACGCCCTGGATCAGCTACCCCCTTTCCTGGCCGAGGACCTGAAACTTGTCCTAGCCCCGCTATGGTGTAAGATCATTAACAGCTCACTGAGCTTTGGAATCGTACCAGACTGCCTCAAAGTAGGTCAAGTCACACCACTACTGAAAAAAACAGTGCTTGACATTGAGGATTTGATTAACTTTAGACCTGTATCGAACTTACCTCTTCTGTCCAAAATCCTGGAAAGATGTGTACTCCCTCAGCTGACCCAACACCTGGATAACATCAATCTCCTAGATCCCCATCAATCGGGCTTTAGAAAAGGCTGCAGCACCGAATCCGCAATCCTCAATGTCATAGACGATCTACACAAGTCACTTGACTCTGACCAATGCTGCCTTCTCATCCTCCTAGACTTATCGGCCGCATTTGATACAGTCGATCACAATCTGCTCATCAAGGTTCTACAAGAAAGGGCTGGTCTTTAAGAGACGGTCTTGCACTGGTTCTCGTCCTTTCTCCACAACCACTCACAAAGAATAAAAATTAAAAACTTCGAGTCCGACCTCCAACCCATCTATAGAGGTGTTCCACAAGGGTCAGTGCTCTCCCCTCAGCTTTTCAACATCTACAATGAACCCCTTACCATACAACTCAGGAAATCTAACATCCCTTTCTACTTATATGCAGATGATACGCAGCTATATCTGGAAACCACCTCCATTGACGACATCCAGAGACTCAATGACACGCTCAAAGAGGTTCAACACTGGCTCACAATCAACCACCTGAAACTCAATCAAGAGAAAACGGAAGTACTCCTCATCTCCAACAAAGACGAAAACCCCCAAATTGAAGAATAGCTCAAAGCTGTTGATGCCCTCAATGGTACCCTCACCCTGGCGGAGTCGGTAAAATCTCTAGGTATCAACCTAGACCCGAAACTGGACATGAAAAAACACATTACAAGATCCGCCAAAAGTGCTTTTCTCAACCTGAAACTACTGTACAAAATAAAACCCTTCCTCCCCCTCAAGGATCTTCAACAAGCCACTCAAGCACTGGTGCTCTCCAGAATTGACTATGGGATTGCAACCCTGACTGGGACAGCAAAATCGCACCTCGCCCCCCTGAAAACAACCTTCAATGCTGCAGCCAGAATGGTCACCGGAACTAAGAAATTCGATCGCATCTCTCCTGCACTCAGGGAACTTAAATGGCTCCCAATTGAACTGCGAGCCAGCTTTAGAACAACCTGCCTCACGCACAAAGCCCTGCACACAGGCAAACCGGAATACTTGGCCGCCAAACTCAAAAGGGATGGCCAGTCCAGGAACCTCAGGAGCTCCAACACTCTGCTACTCATCCCACTGAAAACTCGTAAGCAAAAAACCGCAGCCAAATCATTCGCTGGAAATGCCCCAAAAATCTGGAACTCCATCCCCCCCCCCTCATCAGAATGAACACCTCATTTCCAAAATTCAAGAACCTGCTCAAAGTCCTCTTCCTCGACCGCTCTCGAGCGAACCGATAAGAGCCAAGGAAGCACCTTAGCCGGCTCTCCATCTTTCTGTAATTTTGTGACTGTTAACACTGACTCGGATCTAGTAAACTTCTTGGTCACCCGTCCTGTTTGAACAAAGAAAGCTTTTGGATGCTCGTCTTGTTTGATCGGCACCCTACACTCCCCTTTGCTCGTTCGCTCCTTTGTCCGATCTATACCCGGCTCGAACCCTCATGTTCTACCATACTATCTGTACTGTATATTTGCACATAATTGTACATGCTGTGAAGCGCTCTGATACCCTCGGGCCCAGCTAGCACTATATAAAACTCCTAAAATAAAATAAAAAATAAATAAAAAAGTTATCACTTAATTAACTTATCCCCCTAGACATCTACAAATCTAGTAGCCCACACCAAAAATATAAGTAAAATAAATATTTCATAAATTACATAATTAGAAATCAATTAGATAGGTAATTACAAATGTATAGTTAATTGTTAACTAATTACTTAATTAACTTCCTATCCTATACCCCTTCAAACCTAACAGCCCACAAATAGCATATATTGAAACTTAATCAGTATTACACAGTTTAAATAATAAATATCAATCATATAATTAAAAAAATGTATCAAATAATTCTTAATTAGTTATTACATAATTAACTTCCACTACAGACCCAACAACTGTCTGACTCTCAAATTTACTATTAGTATTTAAATAGAAATTAAATCCAAATGGTCGCACACTGCTGACCTACCTGTGTGTTACCCCAAAGAACTGTGGTCCCTGTAGTCAGCGTCGGCGGATACACCTATGCTCGTGTCGTGAGTGCAAGTGTGAATAGCGTTAGCCATCCCTGGACACGTGTTTCGAGGTAGTTGCCTCTCGTCAGCAGGGAGTAGGAAAGAGTGTAGGGTTGCTGTGTAGGCTGCTAAAATCATTATCAGGTAAAGTACCTCTCGTAGCAACGCAGGTGCGTAACCTGAGTCCGTCGACTCCCCGGCTCATGGAGCCACTAAATAATTAAATCCAAATGGTCGCACACTGCTGACCTACCTGTGTGTTACCCCAAAGAACTGTGGTCCCTGTAGTCAGCGTCGGCGGATACACCTATGCTCGTGTCGTGAGTGCAAGTGTGAATAGCGTTAGCCATCCCTGGACACGTGTTTCGAGGTAGTTGCCTCTCGTCAGCAGGGAGTAGGAAAGAGTGTAGGGTTGCTGTGTAGGCTGCTAAAATCATTATCAGGTAAAGTACCTCTCGTAGCAACGCAGGTGCGTAATTTAGAGCCCGTCGGCTCTCCCGGCTCAAGGAGCCACTAAATTAATAAATCCAAATGGTCGCACACTGCTGACCTACCTGCGTGTTACCCCAAAGAACTGTGGTCCCTGTAGTCAGCGTCGGCGGATACACCTATGCTCGTGTCATGAGTGCAAGTGTGAATAGCGTTAGCCATCCCTGGACACGTGTTTCGAGGTAGTTGCCTCTCGTCAGCAGGGAGTAGGAAAGAGTGTAGGGTTGCTGTGTAGGCTGCTAAAATCATTATCAGGTAAAGTACCTCTCGTAGCAACGCAGGTGCGTAACCTGAGTCCGTCGACTCCCCGGCTCATGGAGCCACTAAATAATTAAATCCAAATGGTCGCACACTGCTGACCTACCTGTGTGTTACCCCAAAGAACTGTGGTCCCTGTAGTCAGCGTCGGCGGATACACCTATGCTCGTGTCGTGAGTGCAAGTGTGAATAGCGTTAGCCATCCCTGGACACGTGTTTCGAGGTAGTTGCCTCTCGTCAGCAGGGAGTAGGAAAGAGTGTAGGGTTGCTGTGTAGGCTGCTAAAATCATTATCAGGTAAAGTACCTCTCGTAGCAACGCAGGTGCGTAACCTGAGTCCGTCGACTCCCCGGCTCATGGAGCCACTAAATAATTAAATCCAAATGGTCGCACACTGCTGACCTACCTGTGTGTTACCCCAAAGAACTGTGGTCCCTGTAGTCAGCGTCGGCGGATACACCTATGCTCGTGTCGTGAGTGCAAGTGTCAATAGCGTTAGCCATCCCTGGACACGTGTTTCGAGGTAGTTGCCTCTCGTCAGCAGGGAGTAGGAAAGAGTGTAGGGTTGCTGTGTAGTCTGCTAAAATCATTATCAGGTAAAGTACCTCTCGTAGCAACGCAGGTGCGTAACCTGAGTCCGTCGACTCCCCGGCTCATGGAGCCACTAAATAATTAAATCCAAATGGTCGCACACTGCTGACCTACCTGTGTGTTACCCCAAAGAACTGTGGTCCCTGTAGTCAGCGTTGGCGGATACACCTATGCTCGTGTCGTGAGTGCAAGTGTGAATAGCGTTAGCCATCCCTGGACACGTGTTTCGAGGTAGTTGCCTCTCGTCAGCAGGGAGTAGGAAAGAGTGTAGGGTTGCTGTGTAGGCTGCTAAAATCATTATCAGGTAAAGTACCTCTCGTAGCAACGCAGGTGCGTAACCTGAGTCCGTCGACTCCCCGGCTCATGGAGCCACTAAATAATTAAATCCAAATGGTCGCACACTGCTGACCTACCTGTGTGTTACCCCAAAGAACTGTGGTCCCTGTAAGTGGAGCTGACGAGCTCATGGTTACGCACCTGCGCGCTACGAGAGGTACTTTACCTGAGAACACTTATTTTAGCAGCCTACACAGCAACCCTACACACTCACCTACTCCCTGCTGACGAGAGGCAACTACCTCGAAACACGTGTCCAGGGATGGCTAACGCTACACTTACTTGCACTCATGACTCGGGCATAGGCGTACCCGCCGACGCTGACTTCAGGGACCACAATTCTTTGGGGCAACACGCTGGTAGGTAGAGCAGTGTGCGACCAATTGGACTTTTGTTAATATTCAGGCTCCTTGAGCCGGTGGAGCTGACGAGCTCATGGTTACGCACCTGCGCGCTACGAGAGGTACTTTACCTGAGAACACTTATTTTAGCAGCCTACACAGCAACCCTGCACACTCACCTACTCCCTGCTGACGAGAGGCAACTACCTCGAAACACGTGTCCAGGGATGGCTAACGCTACACTTACTTGCACTCATGACTCGGGCATAGGCGTACCCGCCGACGCTGACTTCAGGGACCACAATTCTTTGGGACAACACGCTGGTAGGTAGAGCAGTGTGCGACCAATTGGACTTTTGTTAATATTCAGGCTCCTTGAGCCGGTGGAGCTGACGAGCTCATGGTTACGCACCTGCGCGCTACGAGAGGTACTTTACCTGAGAACACTTATTTTAGCAGCCTACACAGCAACCCTACACACTCACCTACTCCCTGCTGACGAGAGGCAACTACCTCGAAACACGTGTCCAGGGATGGCTAACGCTACACTTACTTGCACTCATGACTCGGGCATAGGCGTACCCGCCGACGCTGACTTCAGGGACCACAATTCTTTGGGGCAACACGCTGGTAGGTAGAGCAGTGTGCGACCAATTGGACTTTTGTTAATATTCAGGCTCCTTGAGCCGGTGGAGCTGACGAGCTCATGGTTACGCACCTGCGCGCTACGAGAGGTACTTTACCTGAGAACACTTATTTTAGCAGCCTACACAGCAACCCTGCACACTCACCTACTCCCTGCTGACGAGAGGCAACTACCTCGAAACACGTGTCCAGGGATGGCTAACGCTACACTTACTTGCACTCATGACTCGGGCATAGGCGTACCCGCCGACGCTGACTTCAGGGACCACAATTCTTTGGGACAACACGCTGGTAGGTAGAGCAGTGTGCGACCAATTGGACTTTTGTTAATATTCAGGCTCCTTGAGCCGGTGGAGCTGACGAGCTCATGGTTACGCACCTGCGCGCTACGAGAGGTACTTTACCTGAGAACACTTATTTTAGCAGCCTACACAGCAACCCTACACACTCACCTACTCCCTGCTGACGAGAGGCAACTACCTCGAAACACGTGTCCAGGGATAGCTAACGCTACACTTACTTGCACTCATGACTCGGGCATAGGCGTACCCGCCGACGCTGACTTCAAGGACCACAATTCTTTGGGGCAACACGCTGGTAGGTAGAGCAGTGTGCGACCAATTGGACTTTTGTTAATATTTAAATACAAAATTGTAAATCACTTAAAATTACAAGCTATATTTTCAAAAAATAATACCATTTATATAAACAGTAGTTAAATTAATATATCAACTAGACCACATTAAAATTATTAAAAAGCAATATGTTTACTAACCGTGTGTGGAGTTTTGCCTACTCCATGTTCAGCAGAGAACGTGGAGTAGGCAAAACCCTGCACACTCCGATGCGGAGCAGAGTTGGCCTGCCCCCGCCTCCCACCCGCCCTATTGTTAACAATTGCTAACGTTTTAAAAAATAACTTTAAAGCACCTTACCTTATCTGCGGCGTCTGCGGTGTCCCCGGCTGGCCTCCTCCACTCTTCATCTCGTTCGCGGTGAAAACTGCGCATGCGAGGGCACCCGCGCCTGCGCATTTCTTTGCCCCCATGCAAATGATGGAACACCGTCTAAACACAATACTGGTGCTACATGTGTGTCAGCGCTATCAGTATAACAGAAGGGGGTGCGCAAGGGTCTGCGTCCCCTTCTGTAGTGTTCTGGGGGTGCACAAAGTAGGTGCACATCCCTTTTGGGCCCTTGGGGTAATACAGCCCACGGAGCATTTTTTGTCTCAATTTGACACTAGGCAGCGCAAGGCAGCACAGCACCTTTGGTTGTTGCATCGCCATACATCAAATATTACTAAGTCAAGCCTATAGTCCGCGCTAGGCTAGGCAATCTGCACCAAGTCGACCAAAGAAAGATTATAAAGGTTGTCAACCAAGTGCTCAAAGTCATTTCTTGCCTGAGACTGTAATGCCACTGCAAATCCATGTCTACAGTTCTTTGTAGATATGGATCTGCGTCAAAGGTCATCAGTGGATGCACAAGAATGTCTATGCTCCACCCATGAAATGCCCTCACGATGCAAAATAATGCAATGCAGCGTTGCGTTACTTTGGTTACAAAGCAACGCTCATTGCCATTTAGATTTTGCATTGAGTCTACTTTAAAAAAGTAATGCAAACCCAACATAAAATCTATGAAAATGTGTCTAAAACAGGAGTGATAGACATTTATTTTTCATATTCAGATCATAAACAATATTTGGTATATATATATATATAAAAGGATCAAAAACCATTATTATTTGTTTCATTTCTATATATGTCTCTTTTTTGTCTATTATAGCCGCCATTTTGGAAAATGGCAGAAAGGCTTCTCTGAGGACTTATTTTCTGTCTCTGTAAGACTACTTGACCCCCCATAACCTATGTTTTGACATCAAATTGAAGTATATAGGCCTCATGGTTCCTGAAATAATGCATCATCACTGCAACACAGCCGCCATTTTTAAAAATGTAGTCCAGAACAATTCGGCCAGGATTAACAATGTCTACCAAAGCTAAATTACTTGTCTAATGATCCAATGACACACATAAAAAATGAAAATCTCTGGCCAACAATTTGTTTACGGAGGTATATCAAGGGGCCAGGACTAAACTGTCCAAAGCCTCTGTTACCTCTCACTGCGATGTCATCAGTGGCTTCAGGGCACCGCCGCACCTCCGACACTCTGTGCAGTGTGAGACCTGACAAAGCCGGTGAGCCTCACAAGAGCCAGCCACTCCTGCGCCCTGGCTGGTCTGTTCCCATAAGCACCACAGTGCCTGCTCCAGGTGCCTCTGGGAAGCCTGTGCCTCCGGCCCTTTTGTCCTCATCGCCACTGGAGGTCCCAGGCAACCACTGTCCTTATCCTGGGCACTGCAGTCCTGGCTGCAGGTGCCAGTATGGTGGGACAGGTGCGTACCCCCAGCGATTCTTTGTTTATTGCCACTGGGCGCCATGTCTGTGCTTCTTTGATAGGTTGCCCCCCCAAGCCTCTGTCCCATGACTTGCTGAACATCACACTTGTACCTCTGTCCGGTAGTTATTGTCTTTGATTGTTGTTCTGCTCCTCGCGGGCAGGAGAATTCTTCTTAAGCTGCATCTCTGGCGGTGGTGACAACGTTTGCGTTCAGAAGTGACCATTGCATCACTGACCATTACCTTTTGGCCTTGCTGGGGGACACTCCTTCTCTGCATTGGTCACTTCAAACCACTCTGACCAATACCACATGTGGATTTCCTGGGCTGCGGCTGCGAACCTGCCCATGTGTTCCCTGCACCCTTCAGGGTGCATTAGCTGCGGACCATTTATGGTCCTGCTTCACCTTCCCGGCCTGCTCTTCAACCCGCCCCAGATGGACGATCCGGCCCTCCCGAGCCTCTTGGCGCTAGGTCAACCACCAACCATCAATAATACTTTAGACCTTGAGTGTTGTAAACGTGGTCGCAGTTTATTAGCAGGAAGTCATAATCTACATGATCGGTCATAAATCATCACAACAGTAATCGATCATTAATATGCACAATCACGCAATGGCGTCAGCCATTAGTCATTGTGTCCAGTCGTATGTCATTGATCCCCAGTCTTAAGGGTCATCACTATAAATCATCTTTGGACGGCACCCTCCGGCTCAGTTCCAGCCCCTGGGGTTACGCTTTGCAGCTTCCCTTGTTGCCGATGTGCGACATTTGCGTCACTCTCTTGCCGTGCCCGTGCTGCAAGTGCCGTGTTGCTCTGCGCTATCTTCTTTTTAGGTCTCGTGCCCAGCAGTGCACTGCGCAGCGGTGCTCGTGCAGCGCGAGACATTTAGTAGGTGAAAAACGGGGAATCAAAGCTGACCTAGGAATCGCACATGCTCGTGCGTGTGAGAGTCCTTTTGTGCAACGCGATTGGCCTTTGCGTGCATCTTTTTATAAAGGACTGCATGCAATTGGCCAAAGGCGGGCGCATTACTCCACCCATGGCCTATTGGTGTCTATTACGCGCTTGGTGCGCGTAATAGACACCAATAGGCCATGGCTCGCAGTGGCGCGCGCACCACTCACGGGCTTCTTTGGTTTTTTTCAAGCGGAAGTGAAAGCGAACGCTTTCCCTGCCGCTTGTTGTTTCCATGATGCTGCTGCTGGGAGAGCCGCGAGTCTCTGGTTTTTTAAAGTAAGCGCTTTTGATATATATCACAGTGCGTCTTGCTCCCCCTTTCAGCCAAACGTTCAGACTCCAGATAACGCGCCCACTTTGCTAACGAACAACAGTAGATGGACGAGACCATGAGAAATATTTTTCATTTTCACAGATCGCTCGCACATTTTTGATCATTCACAAGACTGTGTTTGTTATCACGGCTGAGGTGTTGCCTTCACTAGAAGCCTGTGGGCACTCCAGGAACCGCTTGTTTCCACTGATGGCGGAAACGCCCCGGCGCTCTCTTTGCACTCACTGTGCCCTCCCCTGAAGCAGGAGCCACTGCTGCTCCCACTCACCAGTGAGAAGCGCTCAATAGCGCTTAGAGCGGAGGGGCTCTCGCTCAAAGAAACGGCATCAAGCACACGTTTGTGTCAGCCTCCAGCAGGCCCTGCGCCTAGAACATAAAGGCGCTATATGGTGAGTGTAGCAGCCTGCCTCTGGGCGACGTGCGAGGTTCACCCCCCCTCACTTCAATCTCGTGGTCATTTTCTATAAATCGTGCGCCACGAATCAGTGGCGTTTAGTTCGGCACGGTAGACTTGCTTTGTGCAGCACCAGACACTTCACCTTTCTCGAGGCGCTAGGAGACCTACTGTGCACATAGTTACAGTGCCTCAATGCGTGAGCTGCATGATATAGGGTCGGAGGTGAAGCCACGTGACCCAGGAGGGGATGGGGGCACTGCATCTGCACATGTGAGCAAGCCTCGCAGCAGGCACACGCACATGCCGAGCGAGGCTCTTGAGACCCCGACCTGGAAGAACTGAGGCTGATCTTAAAGCACAGCCCCAGGCAATCCTCGCAGGCTGATCACGGTTTATAAGGGACACCCCATTATTCATAAGACCTGGTACTCCTTTCATCAGTGGAGAAGTGTGGCTCAATGATTAGAGCGGCAGACCCTGATGCAGAGGTCTAGCCCGGGACCAGGGTTCAATTCCCCGCCTCGGCGGGTCTTGGGCTAAAAATTCCACGGACCTGATAATTCTCGCCTCGGTGCCATTCCAATCATGGATTCCCACTCTGCAACTCTGGGCAATAGCTTGCTTAATCTCCACAACGGCCCCCACAACGCTAAGGATGCCTGGCCTCCACCTTGGGGGTGCCCAGGAGTGGACGCCTCACAGGGAAAGCCAGGATGGGTTCCACAGCGGTATTCGTACAAGCGCCTTGAGACCCTTGCGGGTGAGTAGTGCGCTATACAAGTATCAATTTTTACATCATCTTCTAGAGTCTATTTGTAATTTGCTTGCAGATCGTGAATTTGCAAAATCCCGAAGGGTCTGGGGTTTGACACCCAGCATGGTTGCAGAACTCTCCCGTTAGAAACCCTTTGTTGCACCTGGCAGCACATCAGAGATCCACACGCTGGACCTTTTGGGCCAGCAGAGATCTCATTTTTTAAACCTCATCCCGGACATGTCTTGAATGCAGAGTGAAGAAATTCCTGACAGATGAAGTTCTTCTAATGTACCACAGAATGGAACCGACTCCTACTTTGAGGGGCGTTAATAGGGTATTAAATCCCTAAGGCTGCGCAAAATATTTTCTAGACCAGACTAGAGCAGGTGGTCTGCATCACTCATGGAGAACATCTCCTTCTCCTCACTGGTAGCTTAATCAAAACTCGTACATATCTAGGTGTAAACAATGAGCGAATGATAAAATAGGGGGGATGACTTTTAATAGGGTTTTAATGAGCAAACTCCATTCCAAGCAAATTCACAAAACCATAGCAAGGAAAAATGAGAAGTGTAGTGGTTGTGCAAAATGTGCACTTTCTTCTCCTCCTGTGAAATGCATAATTAAAGCAGATGCCCCAGTGCTCTATGGGACTCACCCACAGTGAACTCAGGATGGAAGAGACATGCCAGGGAAAGTCAGTGTGTTTTACTGTGTTTTCACTTCCTTATTCCCCTATGGGAATGTGGAGCCAGGGGCTAGATTAACTTCAATTAGGCCTACAGATTCCAGACACGCACGTAAGTCCAATGTAGCAAATGTGAAAAGAAGTATTCTGCAGAGTCCAAAGTCATATTTGTACTGCTTTTGGGTCATCCAGAACTGTCATATTTCATGAACAGACCCAGGCTGAGGGCTGACCTCAGCTGGATGGATTGATTACCTTTCTTCCACAAGCGAGGGCCTCCTCTCCACGAAGAGAAGATGGGTGGGGCTACAGGCCAATCCATCAACCGCTGTCGCTGGGTGCCAGGCACCAGGCTGCACCAAGGAGGGAAGGCAGCTTGGGGGGAAGGTTCTTCCGAGACATGTGGCAGAAGCCCTGGACGACGCCATTTTGAACAAGCTCAGAGGCTGGACAAGAAGGAGGGAGCAGGGGCAGGGACGTGATGTGTCGCTGTTTGATAGGACCAACAGAGACTTCCTGCCAGCCCCCTACTCAACTTTTAAAAAGTGCTTGCACAGGAAGAGAAGGTCTCTCTGGGGTGTGGTCTGCTGAGGGTGAAGGTGCTGGAGCCTGGCGCAATGGGCAGTTGGAAGGAGAGACCCCCTGACTGCCCCCAGGACCCTATCAGCACCAGAAGAAGAGCCCAGGACTGGTGCACAGAAGCAGGGGCCTCTGCGCAGGGAGAAGAGAGGCCCAGAAGGAGAGCCTGGTGAAAGGCTGGCGCAGGGAGCCAGTGAAGACAGCACCCTGCTGAATCAGAGACCCTGAGGGCGGAGGAGAGTGTTCCCAGTGGCTGGGGCTGGTAAAGAGGAGCATGAAGCGCCCCATAATGCCTCAACAGGCATTTGGAAATCTGCAGTTTTGGTGCTTTGTGGCCCCCAGAGGAGGGGGGTCACCCTCACTTGTGAAAAGGTGCTGGGGGAGCTGCTGGAGGAGCGCCGTCTTCCCCCCCCCCCCCCCAGCACAAAGAAATCTGCCATTTTCGTGCCTGGTGGCCCCCAGAGGAGGGGGTCACCCTCATGTGTGAAAAGGGGTGCAGGGGGGCTGCAGGAGCACCGCAGTCTCCCCCAGCATAAAGAAGAACAGTCCAACCCTAAGTTTCACGGGGCATCTGAAAGAATAATCCCTCAAGGGCTCAGCCAGCCTTTAACACCTTCTAGGCTGGAACTTATGTTCTACAGCTGAGGGTGTACTATGAAGTGCATCATGGAGTGAAGGGCTGAGTTGGGGATGTCTGGAGAAGGGCATCCCCTGGAGGTGAAGTGGTGTAATTGCACCGAAATGCATTTACTATTGGTTATTTCTTTTTAGGTGGACTGAAAGTCACATGTGTAAAGTGAAGTACCTGTGTAAGGTGATGTTAAGCTAAATGGAGTTATATTGCTGGACCTTCCTGCTAGGGGGTCTGGCTGTATTTATGTAATCCCATGCTTTTACCTGTGATTCCTTTTAAAGTGAAGAGGCACACTGCAGGAGAAGTGTAGTTGCCAGGAGTACTTCTTTTGAAGGGACTGTAAGTCACATGTGTAAGGAGATGTCATAAGTCAAGTGGGGCTATGTTGCCAGACAGTCCTGCTAGGGTGTCTGGCTGGATATGTGCAATCCTGTGATTTCATTTGTGATGCCCTTAGGGGCTGTAATTGCAATGCATTCAAATGATCAACCAAGGTGATGAATACTGTCATTCTAAAGTGTGCGTAAACATGGATTCTTGCTGCTGCGCTTAGGTGAAGACCCCAGACTGCTAGCCCTTAAGATATAGAGGTGCATACTTTATGGTCAGTAGGAGATGCTCAGTCAGGGTCATGTGTCACCAAGGCAGGTTTACCCCTTTTTAATGCTTGTTGAGGCAATGGGGTGGGTCGCCACTGGGATGGTGCCAGTGCGCAGGGCCCTCGCTCCAGGTTATGTTCAACTAACTGCATTGGGGGCAAGTTGATGTGCATACATGGGAGTGGTGGTACTAGACCCCACACCCATGCGGGAGGGGTGGAGATGTTATGCAATGTCACAAAGTAATTCCAACAGCTTATGTATATTTGTAAATTGGTGCATAGTATTGAGTAGTGTGTGTGTTTAATAAATGTACTCTTACTTTTATAAAGCAAAGTACAGACTGGACAATCAATTATTGAGTGTTATTTTTGTGCACCTGCAAATGGCGATTACTAGCACACACCACCTCCCTTGAGTAAGCCTCAGACTGCTCTGCAACGCTACCCTCTGAGAGTCAGGCGCTACAATTGGGTGTTTGGTTCCCAGTGAAGGACAAATGTAGTCATGTTATTTGTGCAGGCCTCACAGATGCTGCCTCGTTTTCCAACAAGCACATTTCAGGGCATAACACTGATAAGATAACTCAGGAGGTTGATGGACTTTCTGGAGAGATCCTTGTGTAATACCTGGTTACAGATTTGAAGCATCAGAAAATGTACGAGTTCCAGAGGGTTGCCTGCATGAAAAGATCACAGATTTGTGTTCTATTTAAGGCATCTCATTTGGTTAATGCTTTTGTTGCAGAGATTATTGTGCAACCTTTATATCACAATTTGCATCACTATTAAAGTAGGTTGGCGCTCTACGCTTTTGCACCACACAGTGGCATATATCTCAAAATGCCTGCTTTATAAATGATTATTACTGTGATACCAAACAAACAAGCGTATCTGAAGATTATGGAGAAGACACATAGATCTACATTTTACATAGATTGAAAAAGTCGAAAACACGTTTAAATCGTAGTTTATCTCTTGGCAACTTATGAATTGATGAAATCGGTGAATCTGTGTCTCCCTTGATGAACTGCTCAGTATGGTGGCCAGACAAAAGCGGTCTCAGAGCCTGGAGGCAAGCAGACTGCACATGAATACTGCACATTGCTTTCAGAGAATGAACACGTGAGCTAAGGATGGGCAAAGAGGATCTGACGCTCCATCTGTTCTCTGGTAGCATGCAACACAAAATGTTTTAAGACTGAGACCCCAAAAGTCAACCAGGGCACTACTCAAGCAAAAATGTTTATGAAATGGGTCACTTGCAAGGATACAATTCTGAAGGGAATTCCCTACTAAGGCTGGTTCCTTTTGCACAGAGCACACAGCGAAAGCATGTATGTCCTTTGTTAACTTAGCTGTGTCTTCTGGTACTATGTGCAAATACACTAATCTTAACCTAGAATAGTTACTTTTCCAAATAAGTCCAAACAGATGCCCCTAATTCTGTGCACACAAACGCTGCCTATTAAATAGCTCTAGCTGCCCAAACCCACATCTTTGCCTTGTAGTAGGGAACACCTCATTCTTGGTGGTAAATCTCAGTGTCACTCAACCCCCAATATAATTTACTAAGCTAAGCCTCTGATATTGGGTTGTTGGCAATAAGAAGGGCCACTGGAATTATGTGATTCCGCATCCGGGTGTTTCCCACTTTATTACACAAGAGCGGGAGCCCGAGGCAGCTGGCGTGCACGAGACATACCACAGCCACGTCACACAACTCGCCCTCGGCATAAGTGTCAAGGTTCTTGTCAGGAGGCAGCTTGGACCAGCACATTAATCTTGTTTTAGTTTTGTTTTTGAACTGGATTACTCTGGGACTTTCCATGGAAATGCTTTGAATTAAACATTGTTTTTCAGGGCCACATCAAGGATTTGTAGCGGTAATTAACGGCGGAGATAAATGAAAGCGACACATCTTCACAGCTCCAACAGTGAGACTCGCCCCCTTATCATCATAGCAGGCACACCTCGACTGAACAAGTGTTGTGTGTAATCCGCCTCTGCACCGTAGTGCGCCTGGTAGTTTTTGAAAGTTTGCGTAGCTTTGGAGGACATGATCACGCTTACGATCTTTTTAAATAACAAGCATTTGCAATGCAATAGGTCTCGCATTTATGTGAGTTTAAGCTATTGGCATTGTAAATGACAATGCCTTTTATTTAAGTTTTAAAAACGAAAACAATAATAAAAGGCATTGTTATTTGTAATGTGAACAGCTCAAACGTGTGTAAATGCGAGCCCTATTGCATTGCAAATGCTGTTTGTCTCTTCCTTTGCCCCGTAGCGTCCCTGCCTTGAGGCATCCCAAGGACACCGTTCTGGCACTTCTTCCCTTCTGACACCCTACAGGCCACCCTACTGTGTTATTGATGCCCGTTATTGGTGCTGCCTCCGCTAAATGCCTCCAGTTCCTACGTGATGCGGCTGTGACGTCCGCATCTGGGTAAGTGTGGGAGGCTGGGACAGCGTTGGCGGTCAGCAGTGACCGCTGCACCACTACCCTCTACCTTTTGGCCTTGTGGGAGACACTCCTCCTCCGCATTGGTCACTTCAAGCAGCTGCGACCAATGCCACGATTTGATTCTGGGCGGTGCTTGCCCCTGCCCATGTGTTCCGCGCGCGCTTAGTGCGCGTTAGCTGCGGTCCCTTTATGGTGCAGCTTCGCCTTCCCAGTCCGCTCTTCGAATTCAAACTCTCTCGGGGGCCATGAACATTTCTCTCTTGTCACTGGCACACTTGGGGTACATAACCCTCTGTGGAGTGCCGCTGACCGCCGCCCCCGCAGGGGGCCACTAGAGCGGTCGGCGCCCTAGTGTCGCCTGGGCACCGGTCACCCCTCCCCCTCCTGGGGGGCAGGGACTCCGGCCAGTGTCCCCCTCCTCTTTCCTGCCCGGAAGTGACGCGACGGGCGTCACTTCCGGGGCTCCTCTGGGCTTGGGGGGAGGCTATATAGCCCTCCCCCACCATGCGGGCGACCTCTTGTCGCCTCGCACGCCACATTGGTCACTGCCTCGCTGGACTCGCCATCTTTGTCCCCGTTGCTCACGATGTCCGGTCTTGTCGGGGGTCGGCGTCGCGGAGGTGGTCCGGTTTTGAGGTTAGTCAGGGCGGAGATTTGGCGTCCCTGCTTCTCCCTCAGGTGTTATCGGAAATGCTAGGGGTGAGGAGACTGGGCCATATGTTGTAAAGACCCACTACTCGCTATTGTGTCCCTAGTCTGGCATAGGTTGTGTTAAGCCGGGTCTGGTGGCTTAGAGGACTAATGCGTCCACTGTGGGGGAGGGGCTGCCCTCGTGGTTACAGCTTTAAACGGAGGGTTCACTCAGCCGTTCATGCTCCTGAGGTCGACAAAATGAATACTTTGGTGAGTGAAATGGCGATTACCAGTCCCCCAAGCTGTTCCCCCTTTATATACTGTGGCTCCGATCTCCCGGTACGTGGAGATAAGTTTATCGCAGGCACAGCGTGTCAACACAAGTGGACACTATGTCAATAGAACATTTGGCACGCCCAGGGTGTAACTAAAACTAAACTTCAGACAGATTCTCTAAGCCAGTATTCCTGGAGGGTTTCTCCACAGATGGAGCTGAACGGGCATAATTCCCATAAGGAATAAGGGATACATGGTAAGGGCAGGAGGGCCCCTTGCCCATGGCCACACACTTCAGTTATGAACACTCCTGCGCGCCAGGATTTAGCAAACAAAGGGACTGTTCACAGGTTAAATAGAACCCCCCCGCCAGAATAGCCAGAGCAGCCCGGCGGGTGGGGGAGTCGTCACCTAGCTAGCGGGCTGCTGTCCCTTAGATGGGCACGCAGGTTTTTAGGCGCACCCAGTGCTAGGAGAACGACAGCTAGGTGAGAGCAGCACATAAACGGGGCCTTGCGAGCCTGGGGGTCGGCATCCACCCCGCCCAGAGCTGGCTCGGGGCTGAGGCAAGTGAAGCAGTGGAACTTTCACGCATGGGAGTGAATTGCTCTTGGCACAACTTCCCAGGCCTGACGGGCCAAGGATAGCGTCAAGGGCTTGGGCTATAGATGGGGCCATCTATAACCAGCAGGTATGGTTCCCTTTCATCTAGATTGCAGGAAGCTCCAGACAGGAGAGGTGGCAGGTAAGACTATTGCTGCTTGGTGGGGAGGGCTCTGGCGGCGACGGTGGCCGCCTCCAGAGCTGTGGCGGAGTTACAGGGTGATCTGGAAGCAGGCCGGTACCAAGGGTACCTCTACGCGGCACCATAGGGGGTGCCAGAGCCAAATCCGAGGAGCCTCATGGGAGGGTCCCGGAAGCCGTGTCTGCGCCCCGCTAATCCTTCGGGCGGTTGTGGGCCTGAACAACCGGGGGTTTGCTATGCTACGCTCCGCCCCTGGAAGGGGCGTGAGTAGAAGTTACCAACGGTCACGTGATCCTGGAAGAGAATCACTTGGACGGCAGCATAGGCGGGGTTCGCCCCAGTGCTGCCCGGCTCATCAGGCGGGCAGGCGGCCCAGTTGGTTGCCTGCCCTTGGATCGCCCGTAAGATAACCCACCTATTACATAACGGTGTATGTAATAAACCTGCAGCATTTTGTACCCAATCAAACAGTCTGAGTGTGTGTTATTATTGGGTAATGTATTTTGTGGAGGGGGGACTGAGGGGTGCCAATGGCGGTACTATAGTCACCGTCCCCGCCCACCTAAAGCTCAGCGCCCTAGTGGTCATCCTGTCCCTGACCAAAGGTGATAAAATGCTGGCTAACGCTTTGAAGGGCTTGTGAGCAGCGAGCACATGCACAGACTTAGAAAGGCTCGCGTTTTTGGAGAGGGTAGAGCTGGAAATGATTTTGCTCATTTTATATTCAGTTCTGCTGACCCACACCCTTGAGGCACACCACCAACCCTGCGACGCATCAGTTTGTTTCTCCATCCCGTTCTCCGCTTTCCATGTGTTGTGACGTTGATGCCTCGGTGGTGCACCACCACTCCAGCTGTGTGCTGACTCACCGAGTCCTGATGCAGGCCAGACACAGGAAGCCCAGCTAATTCAAACCATGGCAGGCCGGAAACCAGATGAAGCAAAAACGCTGCACATATTTAGAGATACCAGCCAATCAGAGGTCTAGCTCTGGGGTCCTTGATCAGAGCTGACGCGCCCGCCCACAGGCTGTTCTTGGGATGTGCTCTGAGGTCAGTCTGTGAAACAATACTGATCATATGGGAAGCACAGGCCACAGCATTGAGTGTCACAGTAAAGAATGAAAGCTAACTCTGAAACCCAATGTTGTAGTCATCAATTTATCTACTTCAGAAGGATGAACGGCTGTGCAGGCCATGGGGGAATTTCAACTCACAGCTCATGTAAGGAGCAGGTAAATACACTTTGTTATATGTGTGACGCAGGGCTCTCATTTCCATTTATGAAGCCACGCAAAGCCACCTAGCGTGGCTCTTAAATCATGAGTAAGTCGATGTAGCGCAAATCACTGCGTCACCCTTCTCTGCACCGGCAGGCATTCCATGGCCGTTGCCGTTGGTTTTCCCACGCAACACCAATGGAATTTGACGCTGCCCCAGATTTACAAAGTGATGTCAACCTGGGGAGCGGAAAATCTGTGCCGCACTCGAGGGGAGGTGTACTGAGGAGAAATGTGTTTATTTCCCCTCGTTTTTTCCTCTTTCTATTTGTGCATTCTGCAGCACACGTAGAAAGAGGAAAACACCTTTTAGGATTGTTTTTGTGCAGGAAGGTGCCCCTTCCGGCACAAAAAAAAATCCTGCCTGCAATGGAGGCACCCTTGCAGCAGCGTGCCTGCGTTGGCGCTAGGCTGCTGAAACGGCACCAACGCAGACAGAAAGGACAGGCATGAACGGTATTGATTAAATATGGTGCACTCCCGCCCTTTCACTTTGGCATAGGGCAGCGCAGCATGGTTCCTTCCTGTGCCGCCCTACCCATAAATAAGCCCCTTTGTATTGTCCATACATTGCATCATCCTGTGGCCCTAGCATCAACAGGAAACTTTACCAGCCAGACATGTGATTGGCTCCCAGAGGTGGCACTGAGCCCCCCTGCCGTGCCCTCTGCAGCTGAGGGACACCCTGAGGTAGCTAAAAGTAAAGTGGGCACTTCGTAAAGCCCTCGAATACAATGTAAAACAAAATGCACTTGACTGACTGTGGTGCTAATCCAGCACACGTTACACGAAAGGGCGTCTTGGCGCTATTATTTAAAGCAGGCTTATGTCCATCAGCTACCTTATCTACTGACAAATGACAAACGGCTTCCTGCTCTGATGGGGGAATGTTTCTTATGACTATAGCATGTGGAAGTCAGTCATAAGATTCATGTCTCGAATCTATTACAGTTTAATTGTGAGATCAGTACTCAGCTGTAATAAGAAATTGGCTGTGCTAGCCTGCTGTAACCAGCAGTCTGGGTGAAGGACAAGCCACTGAGCAGAATTACAGCTGCTGCATAACCAAAGAAATTCATACCTAGTTTTTTAGCGCTTTGCTGTGGGATGCTGCTCCCTGGAAACATCCCTTCATTGGCTGATATGGTGACACTAAGTGTGTTTATTTAATGTACTGCTGGAGTTCATTAAAAAATAAGACATCTATCAGCGCCTTGCCACTCTTTCTGAACTACATCCAATTTTTAAATTGACATATTAAACTCTTTCCGTCCATCATCTTGTGTGTTTTGCTGTTCGCCCTATGTGGGAAGGGTATGCCCAGACGCGGGTCCCGTGCTCACTACGCCACTGGAATCAAGCTATCCTGGCTGAAGAGGGGTGAAACCCCGAAACCGGTCCTGGGATGCTTGATTCCGGTCCAGGGAGGACCTGGCTTGGCAGTTCGGGCTGGACTGTTCCCATGAGGCACAGGGTCAAGACTGATTTGCATATGGCTGGGTCCAAACTGGGGTGGCGTAGTGGGCAAAAGAACGATGGATTAAACCCAGATCTGTGACTGGGGGTGAGTGTTTTGCCAATGTGCAACATTCCGTCCATCATCTTGTGTGTTTTGATATTAAACTTTTTAACATGTTTTTTGCATCCAAATACAAGTCTACTTTGACATTTCAGATTCCACCGTGTTTGCAGTACTTTCAGCCACGACACGTCTTTCATTAAAAAGATTTATCAAGGGCCTGGGCGATGGTGTAAGAATGTGTTATACGGTATAAAATCCCCTGGACTCCAATTATAAGTAGGTCCTTGATTTATCAATCATCTCAGCCTTTAGCCTCTTTCTTATATAACTTTAATTTATTTACTAATTCATTTAATAAATGTATACAGCACACTTGCACTACAGAAAGTAGTAGGATGCTTTACGTAGATCTTATTAGAAAATAAAATGTCCTTACACCGACAGTAAAAAGATTGGGGAATCAGGGTAACTGGGAGGATAAAGACCAAAAAAGGAGTACAAAGGTAAGAGGATGAGTCACAGGTCGGCCAGTGATGGAAGGGGTGCTTTTTAGGCGGTTCCTGAGGGTTAGAAGCCTCGGTTTAGCCCTGATCTCAGGGGGTTTAGAGTTTTGTAGGAGAAGTCGCTGTGCCATAGAAGAAGTGTTTATGTGCATATAAAGTTTTGAAGCGAGCCACTTCCATCTGTCAATCAATCAAGATTTAGAAAGCGCTGCAAATCACCCTCGAGGGCCCGGAGGTGCTTGAGTTGGTAGCTGCTTCGTGGAAAAAGCTGCGGAAAACAAGCAGGAGAAAGCGCTCCGAAAAACAGGGGAGAGGAAGGAGAAAAACGAGGCAAAAGCAGGACAAACCACTCAGAAAAATGTGGGGAAAGGACGGAGAAAGCAGTAAAAAATGAGGCAAAAGCAGTAAAAAGCAATCAGAAATACAGGGGGAATGATGGAGAAAGCAGTAAAAAACTAAGCAAAAGCAGGAGATTCCCCCGATTTCGTACTTTGCCTGAAAAGGAGAGGATTTTGGTTGAAAAGGCGGGTTTACTCCAGTGTAGGGTTGGGCTTTATAATGGAGGTGACACAACTTGAAATGAAATCTTGCTGGAATAAGGGCAAGTCTCGCAATGTTAGAGTTATGTGATTGGATTGTTCTCCCTAAACATGAGCATCTTCTGGTGTTTTCCGGGTGCCTCTTTCAGCACCAGGCGGAAGCCAGATTGGTCATCCATAAGCAGTGCGTGGACGTCAATTCACCAAGAGGTCTGATTCAGGGAGGCGTTCACCGGACTGCCTTTTTGTGAGAGTCCGGTCACTCTCTGGAGCTTTTTCACAAAAGTTCACCAAACTTTCACAAACATCTGGAGCTTCTTCCTGAAGTTCCTCTTGAGGGTCCAAAGTGTCCAAAACACAATCCAAGGGTCTGGAATCTCTACGATTGTCCTTGAAAGGTTGGGACCACAATTCCCACAATGCACCTGGCCGAAACCCTTAAAAGTCCACTGGATACACTCCAGGCAGGGGACTCTTGGTGGAGTTGATGCAGGGAAGCTTTGGTAGCCTGTAGCTCTTCCTCTTGAGACAAGGTACATCCAAAGGCTGTGGTTCCAGATAATGCAGCAGGCGCAGTCTTTTCAGAGTGCAGCGCCTGAAGGTGCAAATCAAGTTTCCAGCTTGGCGTCCACTCTTTATTCCTCCGGAAGCAAGGTACATTAATTGATGTAGTTCCAGATAATGCAGCAGGCGCAGTCTTTTCAGAGTGCAGCGCCTGATGGTGCAAATCAAGTTTCCATCCTTCTTCTCCTCTCAGTTTCAAGCAGCAGAGCTGAGAGGCACTACCCCTGTCAGATACGTATTCAGTGTTCTCTGTAGTCACACAAGAGGGCACTTCTGTCCAATGAGGTGCAGGACGACACCCCAGAGCATAAACATTTCCCAAAAAGTGTGGCACAATGGTCTTCTAGAAAGCACTATTTCTCCAAAATTCCATATGGCTGAAGTCCCAGCTGTCTAAACCAACCTCCAGGATGGCTTATCTCCATATTCTCTTCCCCCCACCACCCCACCCGGCCTCAGCACATTTCCCCCTTAATCCTGCCATCTGGCTGGGTTGAAAGAGTAGGGGTGTAAATGAAACTGGTTTCTCCTGCCTGTCTCCTCCTTCTATTGAAGATTATTGTTTACAACCCCTCCCCCTGCTCTGGCATTCCTATGTAGCAGAACCCTGCCCTCTCAGACTGGCTCTCTAACCGCAGGGGCATACTTATCACCTCATCAAAGCAACCTGGCTAATCCTTAACTCTGACCAATCAGGACAGACCACTGGAAGGCTGACTTTTGGCTGACAGTTTTATAACTTCTTGTCTGTACATTTGAGGATAGCATATTGTTGGATTTATCAAAACTATTCCTGGAAGTCCTTGAATGATATTTTCATGACATCCTTGACGTTATTTATTATTTAATAACTTCTAGTGGTGTTAACCTATTTGGCTGGGAATCTGCAGTGGGAAAAATGAACTGGGCAATTTCTCTGACACCAGGGCCTATAAAACATCTTTTATAAGGACCCTGCCTATATCTACAGGAACTCCCACCCCTGGGACACCTAGGGGAGACTTTGGGGGTTATGAATATGTCTAAAGATTGTAGATCCTCACTTCACAGTGCTCCTAGTCGATTTTGGGTAGCACTTTACTAGAATTTGGGGAGTGAAATGTGCAATGCCACTAAACCTAAGGCATATAAAACGTATTTTATAAGGGTGTGCCTTATAAATACCTGACCCACCACCGCTCGGACACCTGGGGAGACCCTGTTGGTACCTAATATGCCAAAACATTGTAGGTTATTAATTTGTAAGTGTCCCAAACCCCCAAGTCGAGTTTGGGCACAATTTGCATTTTAAAAGCAGTCCTGCAACACGGGGCTGCTTTTAAACTGACCTCAGGCCTCAGCAGTGCACACATGCACGTGCAGAAAGGGCTGCTGGCCTCTAAACTGCCATGCCCAATAATATACTCGGGATTTAAAGGAAGTTTTGATCCCCTGGTCTATTATTTACTAGGGCCTTATAGGGGAGGCCATGCCAATCCTGGGGGTACCCTAACCCATAGTGTACCCTCGTGTATGTAGGTGTTTTCACTGTATTCTAATTGTCTTTTCAGCATAGCCCTCGCCCTGGGCCTGGTTAGGCAGAGCCCAGGGACAGTCAGAGTCAGTTGCAATAAATACCAGTCAGCAAAACAAATGGGGGTGCCCAGGGCACAAACATGCCTTTGCAACAGGACCTGTAACTGGAATGAGCACACTTCAATTCCTTTAACGAGAATCAACTGGAGGAGAAGTCTGATGCCAGCAGCGAGGGTATTTACGCGTGTGCTGAAGTTGCTGCAGTTCAAAAATCTTTAGTTGGATCTTGGGATAAAGCTAGCCCCCCACTGTGAGGCGAGCCACTGTCTGTCCCTGCCCCCGCCTTTCTACACCCTCTTGATGCTTTCATCTGAGTGTCCTGGGGGTCTGAAGCGCTTATTTTGGGAAAACAAGTGTTTAGAGCAGGCAGGTCAACCGACTACTTCACCTATGAGTAATGGAATAGGACCACGGTTCTAATGTGTTGGTTTTCATCGGGTTATGATTGTGAGAGGGTCGGCCAGGGGCATTTATATTGTGCTGCTAGAGGGGAAATCATCAAGCTAGTGGACCACAAACCAAACTAAAGCATTTGCCAACAATAGTTTCATTCATGAAGAAAGAAAGTCGGAGATTCGAAGATGATCACATAACAGTGCAATTCCATCCATAAATAATGCTGACTAGTAATCAGGTGAGTTATTCACAAGACCTTTTGAGCAGCTTCCAGGAAATCAAAGTCTGTGGGGGACAGGGGAGTATTGTTGCAAAGCTGAAACGTTAAGCAATTGTTGGAAGGAGACAATCAGATGTGGAGGCTGTGAGTTTATTTAACTGAACGCAGGAAACCTCACCTGGGCCGAACATGGAGACGATTGACAGACGGAGAGCTCTTTCTTTATTCTGTGGGTGGAGGTGCTTGGCCCATCTTAGCTGGCGGAGCGGTGTGTCTGCTTAATTCCTATAATGAATAAGACTCTGCATTGCTAACCCGTAGCAGTCAATGTTCATGTTCTTCGAGGGACAAGTGGTGCTCAGTCACACCAGATTGAGAAACCGCAGGTCTGGGATGCCCTTAGAGGCCCAGGGCTGCAGGTGAGCTACACTGAATAGATCAGAGTGTGTCAACCCTTTTCCGCCGACAAGAATCGGCTTTCTGGACCAGAGGATTCGGACAGTTTAATTAAAACAGAGTATCACACAGGCATGAGGAGGGTGTCGAGGTGATTGCTGCCCAGTGATCTGAATGTCAAAGTGAAGAAATGCAATGACACCCGTGTAGACTGTGGAAGCAGCTAGGCGGAAGTAACTTTGACTCTCTTAACCTCTTCTTGGCAATAGTGGCCGTTACCTCCAGGTGACCCAGCTGGTAACTATCTATATATGACTAATCTTATTTGGGAGGAGTCAGAAGAGACAGGCCAGGGCTTCTATCATGGTTTCTATCATGTTCTGCAAATGGCAAATCTAATGAACACACTTTGAAATGGGGGGGTTCCTAGATCACAAAGACCCCATTAAGACGGTGACAGGAGGTCCTGTCTTTGCCACAAATCATTACCCTCCCTACCGATTTCATGAACTTTACTTCCTGCTACAACAGCACTATTATCAACAACACAATAAAAGTCATTGATCTCAATGAATTTGTAGCTTCCTCAATTAAAGATTCAACAAATACATCAAAACTTGAAAAACCACCAGACACCTGTGATGTTGCTGATAAACCTAGCGATAAGAAGGCTGATGTCATCCAAACTACTATCCCCTACTGGAAATACCCTAATGAGAGATACAATTGCAATCTGTGCAGAGACTTAATAGGAACATTAACAGAAGTTAAAAAGCATGTCTGTTTAGACGGAAAGGATCCTGCTTTAAAAGCTACCGCTCAAAATGTGACAAAGAAGCAGAGTTCTGCAGCATTGCGCGTCACTATACTAAATGTAAAAGCAGGACAGCAAAAGGAGAACTACAGCTCTAAAGTAGTTTCCGTTACTTGAGATTTGTAATGAAAATTGGACTCGCTGAACTTGCCACGATTCTCTTAACATTCTAGATATCTAAACCTAAGAGCACAAAGCAAAGCTAGAGTCTTGGCTCTCACTGACAGCAAACCATCAAAACTATAGTCACAAGAAGATGTATCGCTGCTGACAGAACTTGAAAAAGTATATGAAAGCAAAAGAAACATCAATTCATTTTGATAAGAAGAACAGCAAACAGATTGCAGAAAAAAAGACGAGATCTGAGAGAACGAACAAGAAACAAGAATTCGATAGACATCGTGCATTTACTATCTAACAATGTGATTCAGATGAAACAATAGTAGAAAGCACTAGAGGCTTTATGGACCGAAAATGACCACCTGAAATCACAAACTTAGTGATCTGGAAGACAGAATAGGAGAAGTGAAAAACATACTCCAAAAATCCCAGACATTATGAAGCTGGTATGAACTTGATATCAGAATTTGTGATATAACAGAAAATGCCAGCGACATTCTCCGAAGGCCTGATGACAATAACAAACTGAAACACATAATGAAAGTGGCAATTAGCCTATGAGCACTTGAAAATGAAAATGAAAATGTTCTAGAGTAGACCAAAGCAACATACTTAAGGAAAATACAGAGTTGACAACAAATCATAGGAAAAGGCATGGAAAATCAAAGGGCTGCTTCAAAGGATACCAAAAATGTTCCAAAAGCTACCCTGGCTCCCAATCCAGAAGAGATGCCAGTTCAAGACGCTGACCCGCGGATGCAGGCCATGCACAACGAAGGACCAGCTGACATCGCCAAACGAATGACCTTCCAACAACTGAGCAGACACCTGTGATCCGCCTCCCTCTTCCTCAGACACGCCTAGGATCCGCCGAGCAACAGCAGAGGACGCTCCTTCTCTCACCTGGCGGCCAAAGTCTGGAACGACCTTCCCCTGTACCTACGGAACGCCGCATCGCTCCGGGAATTCAGGAAAGGACTCAAGACCTGGCTGTTCAAATGAGCAGATCATCCCATAGCAGCTAGCAACTCCAGCGTCTTGAGACCCTCACTGGTGATTTGTCACACTTTATAAATCCTGATTGATTGATTGATTGACAAAGAAAATTGCCAACGTAATCACTGGGCCGAGGATGCCGCATCTTAGAGAGCTGTGGATGACATGTATAAGTATTAAATAGAAATTAATGAAAAAGAAAAGAATTAAGATCCTAAATTTGCCGCAATTGCCAGAATCCCAGAGGACTGGGATTATCAAAATGCGTGTAATGAAATCACAGTAGTTGAAAAACACAGACACTTGAAGAAGCCAACTCAAGCAAAGTGGTTGGTCCTGGCCGGCTCCTGCTAAGGTCCTAGAAAAATGTATTATTCAGGAGCTGATGAAATTCATTGATACCCAGGGAATCTTTGTCCCTTCCCAAAATGAGTTTTGTGGCGACCATAGTGCAGAGACTGCCCTTATTGTGGCTGTAGACAGCATCCGTGGCCTGGTCGATCAGGGTGGGCGGCTATCTTGGTAATGCTTGACTTGTCAGCAGCATTCAATACCGTCTCGCCTGCACAGATGGGTCAATGTCTGCAGCAAGCTGGGGGTTAGTGTGAGCACCTTGCAGCTTTTCCACTCTTCTTTATTGAACAGCGTGCAAGGCAAAGTCTTTCAGCTTACCCTGTGGGTTGCCTTATGGCTCATCCTTGAGCCCAACCCTCTTTAATCTTTTTGTGGCCCCTCTGGCTGATCTGGTGCATTCATGTGGGTAGCAAGTGCGGTCATATGCAGACAATACTCACATTATTGTATCCTTTTCCAGCCTGCCTTTGGTGGCGGGGAGTTTCAACCAGTGCATGTCCAGCATCATCTGCTGGATGAAGGACAATTCCCTGAAGATTGATGCAGACAAGACTGAGGTGCTTGTATTTGGCTCTCAAACCTCCATTTGGTAAAAGACCTGGTGGTCAGATGCCCGCGGACCTCTCCCTACCCCTGTCAAGTCAGCTAAAAACCTCGGGTCATTTCTGATAATACTCTGAGTTTTGATGCACAGGTCAGTCGCATTATCAGCACTTGTTTTTACATCATTAGGACCCTAAAAAGATTTTTCCTTATATTCCACCCAAATTGCCCCAGACAGTCACTATCACCCTTGTCACCTCACATCTGGACTACTGTAATGCACTTTACCTTAACAACAATAATTCCTTCATGAATAAACTTCAGGTTGTACAGATTGTGGCAGCACTCCACATTCTGAACATTTCCAAGCGGCACTCATTTAAGGATGGGATTCGTTCCCTTCATTGGCTTCCTGTCAGGAGGCAAATTTCTTTCAAGGCCTTGTGCTTAGTTTTCAAGGCTCTTCATCAAAGGGTCCCCAGCCAAATGAATGCTCTTTTTTATTGGCACACTCCTGGCAGACCACCGAGACTCTCATGCCTTAAAAAGCATAGGATTCCCAGATTTTGGAAGACTAGATGAGGTGGGCGCTCCTTTTCTTCATTTATGAGTCGTATCTTTATGTCAGCCGTCGGGCCAGAATCTCTGGCTTGTGCCATACTCTATGCACTCGAGCCGTACTCTAAGGCACGGCTGTACTCTCCTGCTCGGGCCGGATGAAGTGTAATCAATGGGCTGGAATGCAATTTTTACAAAAAGGAACATTAGGAACATGTGATAAATGGTGGAGGAGGACATGAAAATCAGTTTGGGCAGGGAAAAGGGTGTGGCCGGACACTACATCATATCCCAGAAAAGTTGGCTCCTTTGCATCATGGTACATGCAGTCCACAATTTGTGCTCTCCGCAGTGTTGACTGTAGTGTTGACACAGTGTTGACTGTAGTGTTGCACTACAGTCAACACTGAGGGGAGCGCAAATTACCTCTCAGAAGTTTAACACTTTCACTACTGTTGCACAGACTGAAGTGTGAATATTTAATCTTGCCCATCCGAAGTCCAACGCTTTCCCTACTGTTGCACAGACTGGAGGTGGAGTAGTAAATCTTACCACTTCTAAGTCCAATACTTTCCCTACTGTTAAACTGTTTGTAGTGGGAATAGTAAATTTAACCCCTCTGAAAGCCTACGCTTTTCCTACTGTTGCAGCCTTCACACTTCTCCCACACGGCGGTCTTGGCGCTTAGGAGCTCTGTGAGGTAAGTATGTATTTATATATAGTATTAAATATTATTTACATTTATTTAATTTACAATATTCATGTTATATATTAAATTATTTAAGATTTACAATTTTAAACTATATATGCATATATTAAAACAATATTTTTGTATGTTTTTCAACAATATTAGTGTGAAACAATATTTTATTTTCAATATTTTTGCACTTACAATTATAAGTATAGGGAGACAATATTTTTGTAAAAGATATTTTTTACACAATATTTTTGTTAAACGTTATTATTGTTGTGTCAGTGATTCCACACTGGCCATACCTGTCATAACAATTGACTAAAAAACAATAAAGACACATGTGAAGTTACCTGCCAGCGTATAAATGTGATGGACTGTTGTACTCAAAAAGACGGTCGTTTGGTATACCAAAGCAATGTACGATGTGAATATTCAAATATATTGAGTAAAATAAAGGGTCAGTTTTAGGATTCATTACAAATATATAATTTGTGGAATTGAAACATAATATGTGAAAATGAGGGTAGAGTAGACAATAACTAGAAATAACACTAGAAACACCGTATTTCAATTTGAAAACATCGGATACCTACTGCATACTAGATTAGGATTCAGAGTGATGCTTTTAGCTTTTAAAATTCAAGGGCATTACTGTTCGTTAGCGCATATTTAGAATTTATATCATACAAGGCCAGTTTAGTTCACATTGCTAAATGCTAACCAAATACTCTGCACAAGGATATCAAATCCAGACGTGCTGTAAGTGTTCGGCAGTATTACAATGCTGGGGAAGTACTTGTGGGTGTACTTTATCTGATGTGAGATTCACATTTCACGAGATCACCTTGAACGAGCATCGGGGAACAATCATTTTGCTGGATGCAGATCAATTTGACCCTCATGGGCAGCAATAATAACCCAGAAAGAGCCAACCTTGGTGTTAGAAATAGTCACATTTCTTGTCATCAAATTAGTGACATGCATGAAGGGATGAATAGGCTTCCCAATTTCTCTCCGTGTTATCTAGTGACACCGCAGTCAAGGGAACGGGTTTGGCAGAATCAGCGGAGAAAGAAGTTTCTTGTGAAAATTGCCACAATTGTGAGGGGTGTTGTAAAATAGTGTTCTGGGCAAAGACTCCGGGCACTGGCCCGAGCAACCTCCCCTGCCCGGGAAAAATGTAATCTCCCAATCCCCCCAGGACTCAACTGCAAAGCTTGTCAACTTCAAAATCATGTTTTGGCTACAAGTGACGTTTCTTTCTCAAGGCAGATTAGGCCGACGAAAGCAGATTAGCCCAATGGACAAATATGGGCGTGTCGAGCCTGAGTCCCGCCCATGAACCATCTGATCCTTTTATACACCAAAGATCACAAGCCAAGCAGGCATAATTAATTTCAAACACCTCTCCTCCAAATGCTTTACAAAGTTGCTCGTGCCGCATGCCTACTGCCTTTTAGTAAACCTTCCTTTTCTTAAATTTGCTACAGAAAGGGTTGAGCGCTCCACATAAATCTAAACCACCAATGTGCTCCTGGGTACACAGAGAGGACTGCAACAGGTGCAATAATGCACTGAACAAAGGGCAAGATGTACAAAGCATTTTTGCCGTTGGAAACGTCCCAATTCTCAGAATCAGACCGTTTGCGACCATAAACATGCTTTTTATAATGTACAAACAACAAATTGCGATTCAGTAACTTGTTACCAAATCACAGCTTGGGTTTGCGCACAAAAACAGAATCACTATTTGAAAGGGGCGTATTCATGGTATCCCTTCCAAATAGGGAATCTAAATGGTATGTACTGATGTTTGCGACCTAAATGCGGTCCCAAAACATGTGTACTTTACCACTAATTAAATGTTGGTGGCAGCCCATTCGCAAATGGGATGGGGTCCCTATGGAAGGGAATGTTTGAAAAATAATATATTTAAGAACAAAAAATTAAAAAGTATAATGTTTCATTTTCCTTTTGAAACGGATCCCCAGATTGGTCTGCATTTGAAGAAGAAAAGATTCACTTATTTAAAAGCAATCCAAGACATGGTGGTCTGCTGAACCCTGCAGGCTACCCTCCCTGTGATGGCAGGGAATCCTAATGGGTCACAAACTGAGAGCTACCCTATTAATATTCATGAGTTAGGTCTACTTGCGACCCACTAGGAATCTCTAATTTAGAAATCAGGGCCAGATTTGACTTTAATTAGTGATAGCGATTACCAAATGCCGATTTGCAAAAAAACGCTCTTTGGTAACCGCTCTTACTAATGTTTGTATATCTAGCCCGAAATCACCAACAGCCATTCTGAAGAGTAAAGTGTACGCACCGGTCGATTGGCCATGTCATGAACAATGTGCACCTGCACCTAAATTGATTCATGTACATTTTTGAGCCTCCATTCACACCCATGCATTTTTTTTCTGGAATGTATGCATAATATTAACCTTTTGTACACACACCCTCTATTGTCATTAACACAAAAGCAAAACATTTTCATCTGTTTATGGCCATTGTTTGAAGTTGTTCCTTATCCACAATATGACAAATGTGTGCAGATGTGCAGATATTTTATATAGTGCAAATCACCAACCGGTCTCTAAGCGCTTGCTTAGGGAACCCGTCCTGGTATTCCCCTGTGAGATAACCCAGCAGGGCATCCACAAGGTGAAAGCCAGGCATCCCGCCGCGAGGGGCCATTGTGGAGATTAAGCAAGCTATTGCCCAGAGTCGCAGAGTGTGAACCCATGAATCAAGTATGCACTGGAGCGAGAATTATCGAGTCCATGGACAATTTATGGATTCAAGACCCAGCCGAGCCGGGAATTGAACCCTGGTCCCGGGCTGACCTCTGCTTCCAGGTCTGCCTACTCTAACCAGTGAGCCACACTTCTCCACAAGAAAATAAGATTTGCGCTCATTTAAAGAAGGGTGCTTACATTATTATATATATTTTACAATTTGAAATGATCCTGAATGGAAACATTCATAATTGTACCTCACTGAAAAACAGTGCTTTAAATGAGTGCAAAACATATTGTTTAATATTGTCACTTAAGAGCAACTTCATAGAGTGCCCCAGTATCTTATGATGTGTTCCTCTGCACTAAACACAAGAGGGCATGTGTGCAAGCTGCTGCGGAGGGGTAAAACTCACAGAGACTAGGCTGCACATGAGGTTACAGAGTGCAAACAATTTTTCCTCCGGGACGGTTTGTTCTCAGTTTGGTGTTAGTGCCCCACATGAAAAAGCTCAGGTTCTTCTTTTTTTTCATATCTTGGCAGTGGGCGAACATGTGACTAAATTAGATTGATATGGTTTCCAATGCAAATTCACTGATTTGCCATGTTGTGTTTAAAAGCGACATCTGTTACACATTAAGCTTGAATTTGTGCAGTTTTGCGCTGTAAGAAATTGGATTATTATTTGGGGTGGGTGACTATCCACCTCAAGGATCAATCACAACCCTTGTTAGGGTGAACACTCAAAGTCACTGAATTAACCTCAGCTCAACCCCCTGGTAGCTATGGTACAGAGCAGACAGGCTTAACCTAGGGCACTGTGTAAAGTATTTATGCAGTACCAAAAAAGTAGACCAGCGTGACTTAGGGCACTGTGTAAAGTATTTATGCAGTACCAAAAAAGTAGACCGGCGTAACCTAGGGCACTGTGTAAAGTATTTATGCAGTACCAAAAAAGTAGACCAGCGTAACCTAGTGCATTGTGTAAAGTATTTATGCAGTACCAAAAAAGTAGACCAGCTTAACCTAGGGCACTGTGTAAAGTATGAATGCAGTACCAAAAAAGTAGACCAGCTGAACCTAGGGCACAGTGTAAAGTATGAATGTAGTACCAAAAAAGTATACCAGCTTAACCTAGTGCATTGTGTAAAGTATTTATGCAGTACCAAAAAAGTAGACCAGCGTAACCTAGTGCATTGTGTAAAGTATTTATGCAGTACCAAAAAAGTAGACCAGCGTAACCTAGGGCACTGTGTAAAGTATGTATGCAGTACCAAAAAAGTAGACCAGCGTAACCTAGGGCACTGTGTAAAGTATTTATGCAGTACCAAAAAAGTAGACCAGCTTAACCTAGGGCACTGTGTAAAGTATGAATGCAGTACCAAAAAAGTAGACCAGCTGAACCTAGGGCACAGTGTAAAGTATGAATGCAGTACCAAAAAAGTATACCAGCTTAACCTAGTGCATTGTGTAAAGTATTTATGCAGTACCAAAAAAGTAGACCAGTGTAACCTAGTGCATTGTGTAAAGTATTTATGCAGTACCAAAAAAGTAGACCAGCTTAACCTAGGGCACTGTGTAAAGTATGTATGCAGTACCAAAAAAGTAGACCAGCGTAACCTAGGGCACTGTGTAAAGTATTTATGCAGTACCAAAAAAGAAGACCAGCTTAACCTAGGGCACTGTGTAAAGTATGTATGCAGTACTAAAAAGGTATACCAGCTTAACCTAGTGCATTGTGTAACGTATTTATGCAGTACCAAAAAAGTAGACCAGCGTAACCTAGTGCATTGTGCAAAGTATTTATGCAGTACCAAAAAAGTAGACCAGCTTAACCTAGGGCACTGTGTAAAGTATTTATGCAGTACCAAAAAAGTATACCAGCTTAACCTAGGGCACTGTGTAAAGTATTTATGCAGTACCAAAAAAGTAGAACTGCTTAACCTAGGGCACTGTGTAAAGTATTTATGTAGTACCAAAAAAGTAGACCAGCTTAACCTAGGGCACTGTGTAAAGTATTTATGCAGTATCAAAAAAGTAGACCAGCTTAACCTAGGGCACTGTGTAAAGTATGTATGCAGTACTAAAAAAGTAGACCAGCTTAACCTAGGGCACTGTGTAAAGTATTTATGCAGTACCAAAAAAGTAATAATGTCAAAATGCAAAACAATAAAAATCCCAAGCAGAGTTAGAAAATAGTGCAAATGTTAATAAACAAAATGACATGGGAACTGTAGATATGCTTTTTTAAAGTTTGAACTAGGATTTTTTCCAAAGAGCATAAAGTGCCAATGATAGTCGAAGGTCATAGTAGATCAGAATCTAGGTGCAATTTGATGCTAACCCTGATGGAGAATGGCTCAGATACACCAACCAGGTTCATCCTGGTCGAAGATTTTATCGCCTGACTTTATTTTCTTTACGTCCCAATCCACCACAGCAGTACACTTCTAATACCCCCTAGGACCATAGGGGAGGCTCTTAGAGGCCCAGAGGGTGTCCGGCGGGGGCCAGACAGCAGGGTCCTGTCTGTCCCAGTTGCAGATCAGCTGGGCAATTGTAGGAAAGGCCTCTTGTAACTTGTTGTATTTCTGTAGCTTGAACATGAGGTCAGCTAAATAACACATGAAGTCCAGTTCTTTGTCCTGTGTACAAGAGAGAGCAGGTCTAGTTCTCCAGGGCTCTTCTCAGGTCACAGACAGCAAGTTCATTCCCTTTCTGATCTTCCTCAGGTCCAGGAGTGTTCGGACGTAGGTGCCTAGAGATGCCACATTTATGCCCAGCATGAACTAGTGGGCAGGAATGACTCCTAGGCATGTCCTTACCAATGGGGGTTAAAGTTCTCAGAGCCATCCCTGTCCACTTTGGGCATTTTCAAGTTGGCGTAAGCCTTTTGCCACATGGCTCTGAGGGCTGGACATGTGTGTGGGGAGTGTACTATGATAATCTTAGTGTCCTCACACTTCTAACCCCAAAATCTAGTTTAGGGCAAAGCCTGTAACCCCAAAAAACCCAGACAGCAGTCTGGAAGTACAAAACAAGGTTTTCTATGAACCAGACAATGAATACACAAGAAAAGCTTTGGCTTTTTCATTTCTTTTCAAGTTTGCACCATGTCTATGTAAAACCCAGAGACATACGTCAGGTGGGACAAAGGAAATGGCCCTGCCCAGGTGTAAGCTAACATTTGCTTGTGACAGGGGAGGCCTCTTTGAAGTCAGTCCAGTTCCTGGACCTAACTCCACTGGTCATCCTGTCAAGGGAATAATAACACCTCCTCACACACAGGCCGTTGTTCTCTTTTCGGAGAGCAGTATTCACACCTCTTCAAATTCTAATTACTGTTTGGAAGAAGTGGGACAGCAAATGCAAATTTGGCCGCCAGGAAATTCAGACAGGAAAAAGGTAACTTTCTCAAAGTTACTTTTCCTCAATATTTATTAAAAACTCAGACTTAAACATTGAATTGAATTTTAATAAGTATTAAAAAATAGTTGTTTCATTATTTTTCTAGCTTGTCCCATTCACAAGATACTGTATTAGGATTTTTAATCGGTACTCTACATAGAACGCCTAAGCCTGCCACAGTGAAAAATAGCTTTTGAGTGCAAGGACATGCTAATATTAAATTACTACATGTCTTACTTTTAAACACTATGCACCCTGCCCTGTGGGCTACAAGGCCTACATAGAGGCAACATATTTAAAAAGAAGGCCTTGTCCTGTCAAAAGGGTTTATTTTGACAGGACAAATTGCAATTTTTGTTTTACACTTGCAACACTGGTACACTGGTAGGCCTGAACATGTTTGCACTACACTGTAGTGGAAGGCACAATATGCGCTGCAGCCACTGGTGGCATTTGACTTCTAGACCCTGAGTACACTTTGTACCATATACTAGAGACTGATAGGTAAGTTAAGTATGCCACTCAGGTGTATACCAATGCCATCATGTTAAAACTAAAGGCAGAGTACAGGCAATCTGCGCCAACCTCACCAGCATAACCACATTATGCAATCATCTCATGAGTCTAAACACATTAGACCCTAACCTCCTAAGCATAATTCACTTTAGGAAATAATCTCAGTGGAACATAATCTCACTAGTATAAACCATAATATGCAAACCAACCTCATAATCATAAAAAACACATTTAGAGGCAACAACCAGGGTGCGTAAATCATACTACATGAATCACATTTCCTAGCACCACATAAATCACATTTAGCACATTGTCTCCTAATAAAGACCATAGTAGAGGCATTAATCACATTAGGGACTGGTGCCCTATTAACCTCACAGTCCCCCTGGCCAACTGGCCTTCTCAAAAGGGGCTCAAATGCCCTGTGTCCAGAATGTCAGGGCACGTTGCCAATGCAGCAGAAGTCAGGGGTGCGCAATTGCGCAGACCTAAACGTTGCAGCTGCCCACTACTTTCTGGGCAGGTGGAAATATCAAATGAGGGCCTAAACGGAGCAGCTGGCACTAAGTGCTGCGCAGCTGTGGATCTCACTGTAGGCGTGGGTCCTCACCGGGACTCCTATCATAAAGAAAGACTGCCAACCGTTGCAGCTGCCTGCGCTGGTGCGGCGCAGCTGTGAGCAAAGCGAAGGGGGCTCTCTATAAATAAAATCACCCCCTCGGTGCAGCTGCCCTCTGCAAGTGGGGCAGCTTGGATACACAAACTGGAGTGGTCCTGGCACATCTGTGCCCTTGGGTTGCTACTGGGCTTGTAAATAAAATTGGCCCCCACGTTGGAGCACACGGGCTCTCCTAAACAAATATGCACCCAAAAGAACTTGCCCCCAAGCGTTGGAGTGGCACACTGCCAGACGGGGCCGCTCTGACTCTGTGCCTCTCCCAGGCATTACAAAACTCGAGCCCCACTCACCGGCTCACTGGCGCTGTTCGGTGTCTCCTCTCTGCGATGCGGGACCGGCAGCACTTGTCTCGTGGCGCGGGGCTTCCCTTCGCTCCTGAGAGCCCCGCGCTGCCATCGGCGGCCTCGCCCGCCCTCTTCTCTTCACCCGGGCCCCCTCCTGGGACCCGGGACTTCTCAATGGAGCACGTGGAGGCGGGGTAGGCTCCCGTCCTCTCCAGCATGTCCCGGCGCAGGGTAGGCTCCCGCCTGGGTTTTCCAATGCCACTCACGTTTCCGGCCTCTTCTGTTTCCGTCCGCAGGCCCCGCCCACAACCAGGCGGGCCGCGGAACGCGGCAGAGATCTTCTCCTTCTGGCGGCAATGAGGGGTAGGCTCCCTCTTGAAGCACAGACAATGGCGGGCATAAGGCGGGGTGGGCACCCGCCGTTTTCAATATGTAAAACGCGGGGTAGGCTCCGGCCCATCGGCGCAATGCGGGGTGGGCAACCGCTTATTCTCCCCTCCATCAGGGGGAATTCCCTTGGGGAAGGAATGCAGCTCAGCGCTGCGGAGCCCCCGTGCTCCTTCTCGGGGTCAAATTGAAAATATAGCGCTCCCAGGCACTAGAAGCAGGAAAGGGCCTCAAAAATATAGCGCTCCCAAGGCACTTAAGTCCTGCAAGAGTCTCAGGGGCATAGCTGGGCCCAGGGAGGCCAGCACACAGGGCCCTCTAGCAGGGAGGCAGCCCCCATGACGGTTCCTCCTTGGCCCCAGCAGTAGCAATCCCCCGCAGGTTTTGGATCAGGTAGAGAACATTTTCATGGGGTCACAGCCCCTATATTTATACTAACATTTCCTTTGTGTCACAGCACAGGGCTTGGGGATACCAGTCAGGACTGGTTTAGAGGGGCTTTGGAGCACTTTGTTTTGCCCAGCTCCTCTCCCCTTTGTTAGGTGGGGGCTCAGTGATCAGACACACCACAGGGGGCGGAGCCAGCATTCACTAGGGAAGCACCAGCCTATTCAGAGTCAGGAGATTACTCCTCCCACCTCCAGGTGTCCCATTAAGCTCAGCGCTGACTCATCCTCCCCCTTCTGGAGCCACCCACACCTCTCAGCTCCTGTCACTCACAAGCCAGACATGCAATGCACATCAGGCAGGCAGACACATAGCACACAGAAATGCCAACTTCTAAAAGTGGCACTTCTCCACCAGTCACCATAAATCTGCATACACCATTGTGCAGCATTTATCCTCACGAGTTCATACATACTAAACTCGACCCTGCACTCCTCTCATACCAGGAATTACCATGGACACACATATCCGCCCTGCATTCCTATGGGAGGGCAGGCCAATCTCACCACATGCACTCAGAGAGTGCACGCACTTTACACTGGGCCACAGTGCTAAAGTGCCCAGAGGCCTAAAACCACTACCACCATGTCAGAGCTTAAGGCAAAAAGTTCAGGGGTGAACCTGCCAAAAAGGGCCAAGTCCAACAGTGACTTTACTTAGTCACTTGTAGGGCATTCAGTAGCATAATCGCAAATATTGCCCATTTGCTTAGGGCCCTTTTAAAGAGCAGTGGCCTGACCTACAGGATGTTGTGTCTCTTCCAAAAAGACTCAGCTTCATCCTTACCTCTGTTTAATAGCTTGCCACCTCTCTAGAGGCGTTTTAAGTCATGGGCAGAGTGGGCACTGGCTTGGAGTCCCGGCCTTTCAGGGTGCCCCTGATAGAGCCAGCTCTGTTCTGCAGAGTCTTGCCCTGATTACCTTGAATAATTCTTAAACAGATTGTTTTAAATACTGTTAGTCCCTTAATTTATTTTTAATACGGGTGATGTGTGTGAGTCTATTCCAGACATTTTACAGAGAAATTTGTTTATGTTTCATGCAACTTCCATAAAAAAAAGTTTCTTTTAGATCAAAGCTGGACCTCGCATATGAGAAAAGGGAGGGTATAGCAGAGATTATATGCAGTTATATTATTGAGCTGATGTGATACAATATTGAAAAAACACACCACTATCCCTGAATATTCGATGTGAACACATTTAGAATTTGAACAACTGTGTACCTGGGCACTGTCAGTTATCTAGCCAAAAAGGGCATGAAAGAGCTGAAACTGGATCATAAATTCGAAACTGTTCTGAGCAGGGATCCCAAAACATGTTTGGCCTGGGGGCCCCAAAATCATTAGGATGTCCCTACACCTCTCAGACCTCCTTACCTGATTCCTAAACCACACAAACAGTACCCTTTCCCCTTGGGACGTCAAAGAAGATTGAACGGCTCTTGTGCCGTCTCTGCCTTGAAGACACTTGGGGCTAGATGTTCGAACATTCGTAATAGCGATTACGGAATAGAGATTTTTAGCAAATCAATATTTAGTAATCACTATTACTAATGTACTGAGGTGAAATCTGGCCCTGATTTCAAAATTGGCGATTCCAAGTGGGTTGCAAATAGGCCTACCTCATGAATATTAATGAGGTAGGTCGCAATTTGTGACCCGCTAGGATTTGCAGCCATCACAGGGATGGTGGCCTGCTGGGATCAGCAGGCCACATCTGTTATTGCTTTTAAATACAGCAATCTTTTTTTTTTTAAACGCATCCTGTTTTCCTTAAAGGAAAACTGGATGCCTTTCAAAAGAAAAATCAAACTTTTCATTTTTACACTTTCTGCTCTTAAAAAATATATTTTTCAAACATTCATAGAGGGCAAGGGATCCCAGGGGACCCCTTTCACATTTGCAAATGGGTTACCACCAAGTTTAATTGGTGGTAAAGTGTGAATGTTTTGTGACCACATTTCAGTCGTAAAACATTAGTACACACCATTCATATTCCCTATTTGGAAAAGACGCCCTGAACATGCGTCTTCCAAATACGGTTCAGTAACAAGTTACCAAATCGTAATTCAGTGTTTTTTACATCATATTAAGCATTTTTGTGGTCACAAATGGCGGGATTCTGCAAATCTGTCCATTTACAACAGCAAAAATGCTTTGCACATCTAGCCCATAGTCCTTCTAAGCTCTACATGTGTAGATACCTCTTTCCTTTACCACCTCTGTTTACCTCTTAGGATCTCATTATAAGTAGCCTCTTATTACTGAGGTCATCGGACCCAGAATTACCCATTTCCCCGTTGTTTCCTCATTTATAAAGGGACCCAGAGGGTTCCACTTTTAACCCCTGGTAACTCGTCCCCCTCTCCCTCCCCTCCTGAATTACTGGTTCCCCTGGTATTGATAGCTCTGGGGGGGCTTACGGAGATGGGGGCAGATGCAGAGTTACCAGGAGGATTACCAGGCCACCCGCGATGAGGGCCAAGTGGTTTTGCGACACTTCTTGCCATGGATACCACCATGTTCTTTGCAAGCACAGGTCACAGAAGCTGCAAAGCCCTCAATCTGGTGCTCTTTAGCACTCATTGAACTCACATGCTGTGTCAGCAAGCATCATTCATAGCAGTATTTGATGTAAAAAAGGCTTTTGTGCCCATCTCTGCAAATCCAGCTGAGCAAGGCACAGTGGCAGGAAGTGGGCTGCGACTAAGGCTTATCAGCTGGGGGGAACTTGATAGCACAATTCTAATCTGCAGGAAATGTGGGGGTTTCCTGCAGTACTGAATCTTGGATCTTACTGAGAGATCTACAATAAACCTCAGCTTTTTTTTTTTTTTGCCTCTCCTGCTATTTCTGTTGAAAAACTGTTAGTGTTTCCAATGGTGGCTACAGCCCTTTGTAAACAGGGCCGGACTGGCTGTAGCGGGCACCAGGTGTTTCCCCAGTGGGCCACCAGGGTGGGGGCCGGTTTTGTTACCGGGGGCTGGTTTTGCAGAGGCTGGTTTTACAGGGTGCATGACCTCTGACCACCTCTCAGCAATCCAGCTGAGTGGGTCTTACTGGAGGTGACAGGAGGGCTAGTTGGTCCCCAGGGACCCTCAAGAGGCAAAGGGACTTGATACCCCAAATAGTAGTGCGCCAGAGGCACGTTTGCAGATTGGTGGAGAAGAGGCATGGCCTGCGACCACCTCTCAGCAATCCCACTGTGTCGGGCTTACTGGAGATAACAGGTTGGCTAGTTGGCCCCTAAGGATCCTCAGGAGCGAAGGGGACTTCATCCTCCAACCAAGAGCGTGCCAGGAGGTGCATTTGCAGAGTAGTGGACAAAAAGGGAGAGGGCCTCTAGCGAGTTGCCGGCTTCCGATTTTTTATTTTAGGAAGGGCGGCCCCCCTCCCCAGGACAATTTCGGCCTCGAGATCCAATCCCCAGAGCCCGCCCATTTTTAAAAACATTTCAATTTCAAGGGAGGGGAGCCAAGGGGGCCCCCTCCCGGGCCATTTTCAGCCCCGGGGACCCAATCCCCCGGGGCCAGGCCATTTCTTTTTTTCTTTTAATTTTTTTTTTACGGAGGTGGGGATGTGCGTCCCCACTCCTGAGACAAATTTCGGCCTAGCTACGATGCAGCTCCCTGGGGGTAAAAAGCAAAGTGTGTTCGCTTTGAACAAGCGAGAGCAAAGGCTCTCGCTTGTTCTAAGTGAGCACAATGTTTGCAATGGGATGGCGGGAGCAGTGCTCCCGCCATCCAATTACAAACTGCAGTACCCTGGGGATGGGCACCCCCGGGACATTGCTGGAGCCGGCCCTGGGGTTTGATGGTTCCTAGGGCTATTTACGGTTCCAGAAGGGGGGCCGTGCGACCCCCCTCCCATTCGGAAAGTAGCCCCAGGAAGGTGGTGGTCCCCGGGGCTGTGTGGGGGGGGGGTTGGAAGTCCCCCCACACATTGTTTTAAACATATCCCGGGGAGTTGGCGGTCCCCAAGGCTGCTTGGGGGGCAGGAGCCCCCCATGGATTATTATCTACATAGCCCCATGGAGATGGTGGTTCCCAGGGCTGCGGGGCACCCCTGTGCCCCCCGCATTTCACATACATAGCCCCGGGGAGGTGGTGGTGCCTGGGGATGCAGTGGCCCGCACTATTTCTCATTGTCCCCGGGACCTGGCCCACCCGGGGGCCTAAAGGAAATGAAGCAGGGGAACCCGTGCTTTGTTTTTTTTCCCACAGGATTTGTGAATCCACTGCGGCTCACGCCGATTTGTTTTTTACATGTTTTTTTGGGCCATGATGTCCCTGTGGGTCCCCCTGAACAGGCGTAGGGGGTCAGGGTGTTTCTACCCTGCCCCCTTTCTTGTTTTTTTACGTTCTTTCTTGTGACTCGGTTCAACCGAGTCACAAGATGGCTGCCAACGCTTCCTGGTTTGAAGTGTTTGCAGCCAATCAGATCTCAGGCACGGGAGCGGGAGGGTTCCATGATCCTCCACTGCCACAGTTGTATATCTGAGAAATCTTTACATTTCTCAGGAACTACTGAATGGATTTACAGCATTTAACAAAAAGGGTGCTTTCTGAACCAAGAGCTACCTTTTTGCCAAATTTGGAGTAATTCCCTTCAGCAGTTTGGGGTGTAGCCGTGTCTAAAGTTTCCTATGGAAATTAACATGGAGAAAGCGTGTTTTGGGACCCCCCCTTTTTCTCAGCCCTTGCTTGACGGATCACCCTGACATTTTCAACACAGGATCTGACCTGACTGCCCCATTAGTTTTGAAAATTTTGCAAAGATTCATCACATGACGCGAAAGATATTTGCAAGATAAAAAACGCTTTTCCTATGGAAACTAGGTCCTGACTATAACTACCTACTGGCAACCGCCAGTCGGTAATAGATATATATCCTGTTTCTCCCCCAGCTATGCCTGTTTGCATGTAGGCGGGTGGGAGGAACAGGTCCTAAAGAAGAAACATCAAGAACTTTACAATCAACATGTACTGTATTGGTTACGTTATATTGATCTCTCTACTCTCAATCAAAACTCTATGAATTTACATTTACCTCCCAAATTAGTAACACCACAATAGAATTTTTAGATGTAAGAATTTTGGTATCAAACAGTAGACTAGAAACAACATTGTTCAGGAAGCCCACAGCAGGAAATAGTACTTTATATGCCAGCAGTAGCCATCCAAAGCATTTAATTGATAGTATTCCATTTGGCGAAATGCTGCGGATTAAGCATATTTGTAGCACAACTGAAGAATTGGATAAATGTACACATAATGCTATGCAGAGACTAAAGATAAGAGGACACAGTGACAAGGCTTTGTCACAGGCCCCTATTAAATCACAGGGCAGACCAAGAGACACATTGTTACAGAGCAATGCAAAGGTGGAAGGGACGGTAGAAACTGAAACTGGTCCCAGACTAATTACAACATACAGCAGACAAGAAAGAAAATTAAATCTATCATAAGAAAAAATTGGCCCATTGTATTAACAGATGGGGTACTGGGACCCCGCCTTCCCAGCTTTCCAACTATTACTTTCAGGAAGGCCAAGTCCATGCGGAGCCAGTTGGTTAAGAACAGTCCAGAGGTAGGAAGTACGGGTACATGGCTCAAACCAAGAAAAGTTTTTTTTAAATGTTCTTCATATCGGGCGTGTAAGTTTGGTATCAATACCACTCAATACACAACCCCATTTTCTGATAAGGACTATGACATTCAAGGCAACTACAACTGCCGCACTGAATATGCTGATTATGTTCTGGCGTGCACCTGCGGCTTGCATTATGTGGGTAGTACCAAGCTACAGGTGCACGTCAGGATATTGCAGCATATCAGGGCCATAGTCAATAATGATACATCCTACCCTGTGGCAAGACACTTCAAAAGTGTACATGATAATGATTTGAGTTGCCTTTCATATTTTGTGATCAATGCTATTCCACCCCTAAGAAGAGGGGGCAACAAGGAAAAAATGCTAAGGCAACTCGAATCCCGAACCATATTGGAGTTAGATAGCAAAGTCCCGCATGGACTGAATACAACTGAAGACAAGCACAATTTTTTATAGTGAAAAGTGGAATTGACTCCCTTGAACATTATATATCTATTTTCTATTTTCTGTGATTTTCCCAGTTATTCTTATACTGTTTACATATCTTTTTTCTTTTCTAGACAATGTGATACGTTGCATTGATCTTTGTCTTGACAATTGACATATAATAGAAGTTTAGCTGCTCTCAACACTCTTAATATGTAGTTTTATCACATTTTTCTAGGGGGTTATTTATACTAAAATACTTTTTTAATTGAAAGGATTTTTTAGGGGTAACAGCACTATAGATTGTTAGTGACACTTGCACTAGTCATATGCCACTTTCTGGTACACTTTCACATGATACAACAGACGTGGACGATAACGTGTTTTTATAATACAAACAGATTAATTCTTTTGAATTTTTGCTTAGCGAAGGCATCAACATATATGAGCTTGGCGCTTGTCTCATTTAATTATGTTTATTTGGGATTAAGGGGACTAATATTGCAATTTAACGGCATTCAGGCTGATATAATCAAGCTGCCCATTTTTTGAAAGACTCTTGAGGGACATTGTTGGATTTTTTATAATATTTATACTGTGTATTTTATTAGAGATATTTATTTATATTTATCCTATTTATTGACAGCTTATTGATGTTGTTTTTAAATCCAATTTTATGTGCTGATACATATTTATGTTTTATGTATTCACCAAGTTTCTTTTCTGTACTAGAGATACCGTTTATACTTGCACATGTATTTATACAGCAATATTTTGCACATTTGCCTGCTCTCGATCCATGTAAAATGTGGCCTTCACTCAGCACGTTCACAGAATCTTTCTTCCATGTCTATGACCATGTGACACAGGAAGTAATTCACCCAGCATATTTAAAATGTAATGGCGGAATGGTTCTCAGCGTGTGAACAAGGGCACGGCTGTGCTCGAAACGCATCACAGAGTAGAAGAATAAAATCTACCTGCCAATTATGTCTGTTTCCCTCTGTTCGCCGCTGCTGCTGCTTGTGCGCTACTGTGGAGGTTCAGGGAGTTCGGTTTTGCTGAATATATATATATATATATCTATTACCGACTGGCGGTTGCCAGTAGGTAGTTATAATCAGGACCTAGTTACCATACGAAAAGCGTATATATATATATATATATATATATATATATATATATATATATATATATATATATATATATATATATATATATATATATATTCGGTGATATTATTCAGATAAGGCACTAGGCTGCTATTCATAGCTATAAACTCGTTGCTTTCAGCATTTTAGGTAGTATTGCAACAAGAATGTTTTCCAAAGTGACGTTTTCTGTTTCACATGTATCAGTCAAGTAGCTGTAATCAGCATTTGGTTAATACAACATAGTCTGTTTTCTATGCCTATAAACTTTCAAATGGGGGGGAAGGGGTATTTAATTGGGATTTGTGATGTCGCCAATCAGATTGATAAAGGCTGCTGCGCAGCCGAAACACGTTTCTCATCCAATGCGAGGTCGAGGGAGACTTGTAATACAATAAATGAGCTCTATTCCTACCTACCTCGAGTAAGTGCCTCTTCTTCTTTGGAGTTGGATATTTCCTTTGATATATATATATATATATATATATATATATATATATATATATATATATATATATATATATATATATATATATATATATATATAATATATATATATATATATATATATATATATATATATATATATATATATTCTCAGAGTTGCCCGTTTGTTGAGCTGCACTCCAGGGCGGCTCCCAGCTGCAGACACAAGCGCTCCAAGCCTGAACATCAATCTCCTTCTGTAGTGCCTACGCGTTTCGGGCCAACGCCCTTCTTCATGGGCAATGAACACAGAGAAAGGGAAACCAATGGATGACCAGAACATCCCCTTTTATTGTTAATTAGCAGTATGGGCAACTCTTTGAATTTGTAATTTGTGGTCCGCCCAGGTCATGAGTCTTGCACCACCTGAGACTTGTGGGGTCTGCTGCGGCTTATTGGGGCAGCGTTGTGCGGAGCAGGTTGGTGCTGTGCTATGTACAAGGGCATTTCAAGCAAGACACTCGATTTCCCCAGGAGAAGTTTGTTTTTTTTAAATGCAGAGAAAGGTGGCGACCCACTATACAATTCGAACTTCTAGTCCCAGAAATCACAGCGTTTTACTCCCCTGTATGCTAATTAACTATAAAAGGGGATGTTCTGGTTGTCCATACGTTTGCTTTTCTCTGTGTTCGTTGCCCATGAAGAAGGGCGTTGGCCCGAAACGCGTAGGAACTCTGGAAGGAGACTGATGTTCAGGCTTGGAGCGCTTGTGTTTGCAGCTAGGAGCCGCCCTGGAGTGCAGCTCAATGAAAGCCCAACTCTTTGAATTTATATATATTATCTACTGGCGGTCGCCAGTAGATAGTTATAGTTAGGACGGTGTTTCCATAGGAAATCTGAAAATTCTATTTTGAATAACTTTGGCGCCGGTTGACGGATCTGAGGAAATATGAATTTTTATGATCAGTTATGTCCCCTATCTTAGACCTCAACGGCTCCATGTACATGCTACAAGTACATGTATGTTCCCTCCAGTTCCAGTTATGAAGACGCAAATACATGTGCGTCCACCATCAACATGTCCTCTTTCAGATCCGCCATGAATGAGTCGGATATTCCGTTCCTAAGTATGAAAGGCCATCGACTTTATGTGGTTCACTTTCCACATTTTACAGTTCAGGCGAGTGGGCCCTGAATTCTGCCATCAAGCCTTTTCCTGCCTTCTACCTCTGAAAGCTCCAGTCCGAGCCCGCATCTGTATCCATGAACTTTGTCCTACTCCCTGCGCGGCTAACGATGCCTGATCCGGCCCGTTGCCTGCCAAAAACTGTATTTCACCTTCAAGATTATCTGCTCCGCTCCTCATCCGATGCATTCCTGTCTAGTAGTTTAGGTAAACATTCTTCCAGCTACCGAGCAAAGGGCCAGGCCTCACTGTCCTCACGCAAGTAATTCATAGCCCCTGTTACTATGGAAGATTCCTGCCCCCTCGCATCTCATGTAGACACTTAGACGCTTGTACACGCACTAACAGTCAGTATAGAATAGATTCCGTCCGAGAGACCTTTTCCTTTGGATAATACAGTTCTTTAAACATAAGATATTAGATATGATTTGGGATTAGGTTGACATGACCCCTCAGACTTCTGTCTCCACATGTAGAGCTAAATGTCAAGTCCCCTTCACCCTCTAGTTGCACGTCAATCACACGTCATGCGGCTGCGCACGCATCTCTGCCAAGTATTTCTGCTGACATTGCCGGATTCTCTTATGGATCCACCCACTTGTGACATCATGTTTAAATGACGTTTCTAGTTACGCCTATGTTTACGCCTATTTTTCATTACGTATGTGTACTATTATCTGTATTATCAGCTGTTACGCCTCCTGCATCTGTCTTAATGTAATGCTTTTCATATAAATATCTTTACTTATCAATATTGTATTGCCTTCCTGAACCCTCGTGGTGATGGAATTTGATGCCTATGGTTCGAACCATATTTCCTTTGTAGAGGAATAAAGCCTTTCAGAACCTCTAATACCACGGATTCTGCCTCTTATTTATACTGAGTTATTCTTACTAGACTTTACCACATAAAAAAGAGTACCGGTAATAAAATATTTACCACATAAATTGGCGCCCGAATAGGGACACTTTCTCATCTCACGCGCCGGAGGTGCATTGCAGGCCCGGTCCCCTGCCACAGCTGAACGGACAAAAACGCGTACCCGCAGGATTTCCTGTATCTCCCTCCGGCCAAGCGGGGGTGACTGAGGCTGCGATCAACACCCAGACGAGGCGGTGAGAAGTGCGAAGTATCCCGACCAGAGCCTAGCTGAGAGAGCAAGATCCGAGGTATACAGAGGCCCACCAGGTTCCGAAGTTCCGAGCCCAGTCGAGTCCAGTCCGGTCCAGTTCAGTTCAGTTCTGAGGCCTTCCGTTCCGTGCTACCCGGTGAGTACCGTTGCCGGGGAGGCATTCAGACGTGCACATAGGTTGTGCCGGTCAAGACGGGTTTGGGTACACAAATCCGGTCTGCACTGTTTCAGCAGTGTATCTGTACTGTCTAGCAGTATATCTAGTATGTCTTGCATATAATTCAGTATTATCTAGTATTAGTATTATGTCAGTAACTAGTTTCCTATTAGTTATCATTGTTCGTTAACTGTTAAATGTTAAATGTTTCAATACGTTCTACATATTGTGGTGTGAATGATTGTTCATTATTGTGTTTATTGTATTAAGTGTGTTCAAGATTAAGTAATAAGGTCTAAAAATGCCGCTCTTCTCAAAATTAAGACAGATCAAAACCAGAAAAGGGGTACTCGAAGAAGCTGTTCCCATTCCACCTAGGGACACTCCAGGGTACTTTATGTATCATAAACATGGCCTAGAGGCCGTATTATTTCTTGATTTATGGGTGGACTACACCAAAGATTTACCAGAAAGTCAGAGATGGCCCGCAGCTGGGACCTGGGATGCAGATTGCATCATGAGAGTAGAAGAAGTATTATGGAAAAATAAAGCCAGACAGTCACAGAAAGATGCCATTGAATTATGGCGCAAAGAATCATATAGACGTACAGAAAAAGCGCTCAGACAGGAAGAGAAAAGTAGGGAGAATTCAAATAAAGCCCGAGAAAATATATTAATCAAGGAAGGTACCCGAGTAAAAGCAGAACAAGTAGATAGACAATGAAACACTCTTATGAATGGTATGTATCCTCTTCTGGCCGAAGGGTTACCCCAGGCCACCCCGGAAATACCGAAAGACTTGACGCCTCCATTACTCCCGATAAAAGCCCATCCCAAAACAGCAAAAGACGTTTTCCTTTCTTCCTACTTAGATGATGTAGCTCCTGAATATGCTAATGCTCCGCCACACACACCGCCCACCGATGGTGCTCAACGCCAAGATCATCCGTCTGTATCCCCGCAACGACAAACTCCTACGCACATTCCCGCAGGCCCATCTGTTTCTACCGCTTTTCCTACATCTACAGTTTCTATCTTACATCCAACAAATCCTTTCGTGCCTAGCACCTCAGACGGTGCGACAGGAGGTACGACAGAAATTTTTGCCACGCCACCCCGAGGAAATAAATTATCCCTTAGAGATTTAGCATACGAACGTACACCCCAACTAGCAACTTCCGACATGTTTAAAGAGCATCTAGTGGATTGTAGATATGATCCTGTGCCCGGTAGACGGGACGGTATGCTGCTATCATCACTACGTATACGACGAGCTTCAAGGTATTTAGCGACACTACCAGGAATGGTGGCACATTTAGATAATATATACCACTTTGTCCAATCAGGGCGGGCCCGGAAAGTATTGACGAAGCCATGGAATACCAGAAAGTGGATGTACAGAGACAACTGTTACGCTTCTTCATAAACTGTGTGATCAGAAACCAAGACAGGCCTGAGGTAGAGCAGAAGGAAATACAAGTACTTACCAAATGGGGTCAGAATATATCAGAAGGGAAACACGATAAACAGACATGTATAGTAGTTATGTGCCGAAAGATCCGCAAAGAAGTAGAACGAATACATAAAGAAAGATTAGAGACAGACCAACATGAATCAGAGGGAGAGGAGGCCGAAGAATCAGAAATGCCCACAGGACACTTAGAGACAATGGCTTATGTAGGTAAAGGAAGATCTTTTAATAATACCAGATGCTTTAATGATCCGATACGTCCGATACGTCCAGAATGTAACAGAAATTTTCAAGCCCCTATGTTAAATACAAGGTCTCCTGAACACCTATTCCAGGCTGCTGATAAACTACTCCGAGACCGAAGGGGGTACCATATGCTCGATTCTATGGATGAACAAGAATTAGCCAGGTCAGCAGTACAATGGGCTGACAGTCCCGACAAATACAGTGAAGATGCACTAGCACACACGTTTCTGAACCTTACCCCATACGAACAGCGTGTAGCTGGTATATACATGATTCAACACCTCCTCATATTATATAAAAGCCAACACTCCGATCCAGGACCCTTACCTGACATATTGACTGAATTACTCACGAATAAATGGAGAGGGTCAGGTACTGATTTAATTAAAGAAATTCTAGAATTTCGAAACCAGTATATAGTTTTCGTATGCCCAGAACATGTTACAGTTCCCACTATGGGAAGAAAAATGTATCACATAGATAGACAGAATCCCTTACGCGAAGTACACCCAATCAGAGGTGAAGATAATACCTTTAAACGCGTGTTTGTGTACACGCCTATAACTAAAATTGAATTATTAGAAATGAAGAAAGTAGTACCCAGCCATGACAAGGATCCAGCAGGTTTCCACCGTGAGATAAAGGACATGTTACTCATGGGAGAGTATACCTACCCCGACATTATGAAAATATTAAAAGTATTAATGCCTGCCGGTATTTACGAGAAACTCAAAGAAAAGGAATGGGAGGTAGGAGACCAAAAGATAGAGTGGACAGCATTAGAAACGAAGAAAAGGCCCGAGCTGCAGGATCAGGGCTTGGGGAAAAGACTACAGCACTACCAGGATTACTAGTGCAGGTACTGCCACGTTTATTAACTACGAAAAAGGAGGACTGGGGTGCAATCTCAGCCTGTAAACAAAAACAAGATGAAGACACTAGTGATTTCTATTCCCGATTTGAAAAATGTTTTGGTATAAATAGTGGCATAAAAGCAAGTAGCGAGTCATATCCACATCTGTTTGTGACAAAATTAGTTGAAAATTCCCTACCGCAAGTTAAGAATAGAGTATTGAAATTTGAGAGTACCTGGCAAGGTAACACCCCGTCACAGATGTTACAGATGTTACAATATCACCACAATAGAATTAGAGAAGAACAAGAACATGAACAAAGACGTATGAGAGACACGAAAATGAAAATGCTTGTGGCTCAGTCAGTTCCAGCTGATGGTCATAAAAAGGGTGATTCCGCAGGTCCGGCGAAAGGGACATGCAACTATTGTAAACAACAAGGTCATTATATACACGATTGTGCAGTTCTGAAACATAATATCGCCACGGGTAAAACTCAGGAAAGACCACGTCCACCTAGACAGGATCAGAACCAACAACAAATCCCTCAGCATGCACAATCTAGGCCAGTTCCGCAACAGGCAGCTCCACAACAGACCGTAGCCACACCACAGCAGCAGCCTATTGCTGCAACACAAGCAACAACACAACAGATGTACCAGTATGCACAAACTGATTATCCCGATTATCAACGATACACATGAAATAGCCTAGAGAGGAAAGTTGGCTTACCCCTTATCGAGGTTCCTGTAGATCAAGAGGGACCTTATGTACATAGTGAACTATTAGGGGAAGACAGAAAGTTTTTACTTGATACAGGGGCGAGCAGAACAACTATACGACGCAGTGAAGTTCCAGGGGCACCCCTCTCAGGCTCACAGAATATTTCCCTTGGATTCTCAGGAAAGCCTATCATTAATGAAGTATCGCAACCCCTACCACTTACGGTTGGTCCATTGACACGAACTACAGATTTGTTGCTTACTAAATCATGTCCAGAAAACTTGTTAGGTATAAAAACATTGAAAGCTCTAGGAGCTATAATATGTTGTTCTCCGGACGTAGTACGATTATTTTTACGTGACTTCAAAGGTCACTACGTGTCCAGAGACATGGATCACCGGCTGCAGAATTTACCTACACATTTATGGGCACAAGGCCCCACTGATGTTGGTTGCATGAACATTACACCATATCGAGTCACACTAAAAACAGGAGTGGTACTACCACGAATGCGACAATACAAGTTACCACCCGATGCTGTTGTGGCTTTACTGCAAATCATTGACGAGCTCATTGCACAAGGAGTGGTTGTGGAAACAGACTCCAATGTATGTAATTCACCGATAATTCCGATTCTTAAAAGAACGAATCCAAAAGCACCACCAGTATATCGATTAGTTATTGATCTGCGCGAATTAAATAAATGTATTGTACCACAATACCCTGTGGTCCCAGATATCTCTTCATTATTAACAGCTATTGATTCAGAAGCAACGTTCTTTACTGTAATTGATCTCAAAAACGCCTTCTTTAGCGTCCCAATAGATCCGGAAAGTCAATATTTGTTCGGATTCAGTTTAAATGGGCGAAGTTTTAAATTCACACGCGCACCTCAAGGATTCACAGAAAGCCCCAGCATCTATAGCCAAGCACTGAAACGAGAACTTGACAGTATCCACATGCCAGTTAATACTGCCCTGCTTCAATATGTCGATGATCTGCTGATCACCGCCCGAAGCGAACCTGAATGTGAACAAGCATCACTGATGGTTTTACAGTTTCTAGCCAAAAAGGGGCACAAGGTGTCCCCTTCTAAGCTGCAATTCTGTGTCCAGCAAGTTGTTTACCTTGGGCACTCGCTGTCCAAGGAGGGAAGACAGCTTACACCCGACCGCATCCAGTTAATTGCCAACATGCCACCCCCTAAGACACAAAAGGAGGTGCGGGCTTTTTTAGGTCTCACTTCATACTGTAGGCAGTGGATCCCTCAATATGCATTTCTAGCAAAACCACTCATTCAGCTGACAACACAGGAGGCAGCCACATCGACTGTCCTCCCTTGGACTCAAGAACATACGCAAACCTTTGAAAGCCTAAAGAAAGCTTTATGCCAAGCACCTGTTTTAGCAACACCATGTTACAGTAAGCCTTTTACACTCTTTGTTACAGAACGCGAAGGTACTGCCTTGTCAGTACTCACTCAGGAACAAGCAGGATCACACAAACCATGTGCTTATTTTTCTAGTACATTAGATCCCGTAGCTCAGGCTCTTCCTGCGTGCCTGAAATCAGTGGCAGCAACAGCTTTAGCAATCAGACAAAGCGATGCCATAGTGTTAGGACATCAATTAACAGTACAAGTACCACACGCAGTAGAGGTTCTTTTGAACCGCACACAAACACAACACTTGACTATAGCAAGACTCACCGGTTATGAATTAACATTGTTTCAGCCACACATAGAAATCAGACGTTGTAATACATTAAATCCTGCCACACTTTTGCCAGTAAATGGAACAGATCCATTAGCACATGATTGTATTGAAGTCATTACCATCACGACGAAACCCAGACAAGACTTGACAGACATCCCCTTATCAGATCCGGACCTAACATTGTATGTAGATGGTTCATGTATGAGAACAAGTACAGGAGAGTTAGTGGCCGCTTACGCAGTCACAACAGACACTGAAGTCATTGAAACCAATTGTATTAACACTCTGTCAGCTCAAGCAGCAGAGCTCATAGCTCTGACACAAGCCTGTATTCAAGCCAAAAATAAGAAAGTCAACATATACACAGATTCACGTTATGCATTCGGAGTCGTCCATGACTTCGGCGTACTGTGGCGAGAGAGAGGTTATTTAACTTCTCACGGTACCCACATCCAACACGGACCCCTCATCCAAGCTCTATTAGACGCAATTCATCTACCTACTGCAATATCGATTATGAAATGCAAAGCTCATACAAAGGTTACCGACATCATTTCTCAGGGTAACGACCTAGCTGACAGAACAGCTAAACAGACTGCTCAGAATCAGACTCATACAACTGACACGACAAAGACAATAGTCCCGACACCAACACATTGCATGACAGTTAAGGATCCCGCCCTTGATGTAATTGACATACAGACACATGCTACACCAGAAGAAATAAAGAAATGGACTGAATTAGGACGGATCCAAACGGATCAAGGATGGATGACGAAGGGAAAATCTATATGGTTTCTTCCCGATTCCATGGTTCAAGTCATCATTAACACAATACATAGTCCAGCGCACCCAGGAGAAAAAGCTATGCTAGACAGCATTCAACACATTTGGTTCAACAAACACTTGAGAGCAGCAGCCAAACAGAAAGTACGTACCTGTATGATATGTTGTCAGTTTAATCCAGGTAAAAGCATTCCCGTAGAGCAGGGTGGATTTCAACCTCCTGATCACCCTTTTGAAGTCCTCCAGATGGATTATATCCAGATGGAACGATGTCGAGGATTCAAATATGTTCTCGTAGTTGTCTGTGCTCTTTCCCGTTGGACAGAAGCCTACCCGGTTTCAGATTACACTGCCCCGACTACTGCCAAACAGTTAGTTCGAGAATTCTTCCCACGGTACGGTTTACCACGTGTTGTATACTCAGATAACGGCCAGCCATTCTCATCCGAACTGATGAAACACGTTTCACTTCTGTTAGGTTACCAATGGAAATTCCACTGTGTCCGACATCCCGAGGCAGCAGGTCTCGTGGAACGTCATAATCAAACTCTAAAAATTAGATTGTCCAAAATATGTAGAGAAAAAGGTGTCGATTGGATAGTAGCCTTACCAGTTGCACTCTTTTATATGAGAATGGTAGCACATTCTCGAACAGGGCTATCCCCGTATGAGGTGATCTTCGGTAGACCACCAAATATGTGGGGGACGCCTATACCTCGTAAAATCACTGATGTTGACTGTAATATGCTGACAGATTACCTGGCTTCCTTGATGTCTGCACTACAATCTTGTCGTTCACAGGTAGCTGCAGCTTTTCCCGATAACACTGAGGTGAAGCCCCATGACGTGGTTCCAGGTGACCTGGTTCTTGTGAGGAATTTTGACCGGAAGACCCAGCTGGAGCCCAGGTGGAAGTCGCCCAAACTCGTATTGCTGACTACAAGGACAGCCGTGAAGATTGAGGGACGTAAAGGGTGGTTGCACTCGAGCCATATCAAGAAATTTTATGGACTACCGTCCGATGTGAACACTCAGCCCTGTATTCCCTCACAGACAGACTCAAAGCTCCCCTTGGTTGAACAAACGAAAAACGAACTCTATAAACTGAAACTAAGGTCTAGCAAGTCAGACAATTTGATTGTTTAAGTCCTCTCCAAGGTGAATCGGTTGAATTTGTCTCTGACATGTATCCTCTGGACCGAAATAGAGAGAAAAATAGACAGATACAGCTTAAAAAACATGCGTACTGTAAATCGCTTCGTAGTCACTGCATATTGACATTATTAATTTTGTTTTTTCTAAGTCTTCTGATCATCATTTCTAGTGTATTGCTACATATGTATTACCCTATTTCTAAGCGTGCTTACAATGCTACTGCTGAACATTCTTTTAGCGAATTACCTCCGCATGAGTTGTCTTATAGATTTGCGCTGCGCAACAACACTTTTATTAGTATGTTACATCATTCCCATCAGACCAGCAATGCTACCAATTGTTGGATATGTGGCCGACTCCCTCTCTATCAGAACTATAAGGGAGTTTTGCCTCTCTTTCCGTATCCGTTCACACACAATGGCTCCTGTGGAGCATGGTTTAGTTTGATTAATTCCTTAGATTCAAATTCCGTAGTTTATCAAGACAACTGGGTATGGGGAAACCTGAACCTAGTTTTGCTTAAAGTCTGCTACCCTAACAAGGAGGGACTTCCCAAAGAAACAGGAACTGATCTAGAAAATGAAGTATATGGATTAGGTAACTTTACGCTTAACCTCATGATTCTGAATGTTGAATCCGAAGCTACACCAATCTTGCCCGCTATGTCAGTATTTCCAGTTAAAGGTGAATTATGTGTAAGAAAGAATGGTTCCATACACCTGGGCCATAGTAAATGTACCACTGTGATAAAATTCAGTGATCAAGGCAAGTCTACATTCAGAGCATCTCGTCATTCCTACTTCATATGTGGCCAGACTGCATATATACGTTTACCTCTAGATTGGGATGGTACCTGTTACATAGCATTCCTTCTGCCACCTGTTTTCCTAGCCCCTCCTGACTATCACAGAAATACCCATTTAGTACACAATAGACAGCAGAGAGATCTCCCGATTGTCGATTACACTGAAACGGCATGGGAGCAATACACAGATTTCAATAAAGGTTTCTTTCCCTATATAGGTACAGTCACTAATAGTAAACTGATACGTAGATTAACTAGAACCCTTGAAGCAGTAGTGAATGAGACTACTTCCGCCCTAGGCAATTTAACAGAGGAGCAGTCTGCGATGCGGATTGTTGTGCTTCAAAATCGTCTTGTCCTTGACGTCATCCTGGCCGATAGGGGCGGAGCTTGTAGGGTCATCGGATCAAGTTGCTGTGTTTTCATACCAGAAAACTCGCCGTCAGTATATAAAGCCATAACTCGCCTTCATAAGATTATAAGCCAGATACACCAGAGTCCAGGCACCTGGACTTGGTCCGGTTGGTTCTGGAGCGTGTTGTCAGCCTGGGGATGGAGGATTCTATCCTTCCTAGGTATTGGCTTTCTCCTATTATTCAGTTGCTGCTTATGTCTACAATGTGGGCCAGCGATTTGTGGTCTGTGTGCCACATCGTGTATCCCGCCTTCAAGTTTTCGTTCAAGATCCCGGAAGAAGAAAGAAGAACAAATGATGCTATATGAACAGATTGATGGATTGATGAAGATCGATATCTCCTGAGGGTCCGTAGGGGACAAGGAGGGAATGAGGAAATATGAATTTTTATGATCAGTTATGTCCCCTATCTTAGACCTCAACGGCTCCATGTACATGCTACAAGTACATGTATGTTCCCTCCAGTTCCAGTTATGAAGACGCAAATACATGTGCGTCCACCATCAACATGTCCTCTTTCAGATCCGCCATGAATGAGTCGGATATTCCGTTCCTAAGTATGAAAGGCCATCGACTTTATGTGGTTCACTTTCCACATTTTACAGTTCAGGCGAGTGGGCCCTGAATTCTGCCATCAAGCCTTTTCCTGCCTTCTACCTCTGAAAGCTCCAGTCCGAGCCCGCATCTGTATCCATGAACTTTGTCCTACTCCCTGCGCGGCTAACGATGCCTGATCCGGCCCGTTGCCTGCCAAAAACTGTATTTCACCTTCAAGATTATCTGCTCCGCTCCTCATCCGATGCATTCCTGTCTAGTAGTTTAGGTAAACATTCTTCCAGCTACCGAGCAAAGGGCCAGGCCTCACTGTCCTCACGCAAGTAATTCATAGCCCCTGTTACTATGGAAGATTCCTGCCCCCTCGCATCTCATGTAGACACTTAGACGCTTGTACACGCACTAACAGTCAGTATAGAATAGATTCCGTCCGAGAGACCTTTTCCTTTGGATAATACAGTTCTTTAAACATAAGATATTAGATATGATTTGGGATTAGGTTGACATGACCCCTCAGACTTCTGTCTCCACATGTAGAGCTAAATGTCAAGTCCCCTTCACCCTCTAGTTGCACGTCAATCACACGTCATGCGGCTGCGCACGCATCTCTGCCAAGTATTTCTGCTGACATTGCAGGATTCTCTTATGGATTCACCCACTTGTGACATCATGTTTAAATGACGTTTCTAGTTACGCCTATGTTTACGCCTATTTTTCATTACGTATGTGTACTATTATCTGTATTATCAGCTGTTACGCCTCCTGCATCTGTCTTAATGTAATGCTTTTCATATAAATATCTTTACTTATCAATAATGTATTGCCTTCCCTTCCTGAACCCTCGTGGTGATGGAATTTGATGCCTATGGTTCGAACCATATTTCCTTTGTAGAGGAATAAAGCCTTTCAGAACCTCTAATACCACGGATTCTGCCTCTTATTTATACTGAGTTATTCTTACTAGACTTTACCGCATAAAAAAGAGTACCGGTAATAAAATATTTACCACAGATCCTCGCGAAATTTTCAAAACTAATGGGGCGCTCGGCTCAGCTCCTACCTTGGAAGTCTCGGGGTGATTCATCAAGCGGGAGCTGAGAAAAAAGGGGGGTCCCAAAATGCGTTTTCCCCATGCATTTTCCCATAGGACCTTTAGTCGAAGGTACAGCCCGAACGGCTGAACAGAATTAATTGAAATTTGGCAAAGAGGTAGTCCTCAGGCCAGGGATGTGCCTTTTGCATATATGGTGTCAATCTATTCAGTAGTTCCTGAGAAAATTGCAGTTAAAAGTACATAAATATCTATAGGCGCGCACCGTGCGCGCACGGTGCCGTGCACGAGCGTAATTCTGATTGGTGGTTACATGTCAGTCAACATTCGAATCGGTTGAAATCAGGAAGTGTTGTCCGCCATTTTGTGTGTGGCAGTGAAAAAGAAAGGTGGAGAACGTGAAAAGGGGGCAAGGTACAGAGTTCCTGACCCCCTAGCTTTTGTCAGGGGGTCCCTGAAGGACCATGAAGGGTGAAAAAAATATTTTTTTTAAATCGCGGGGTGCGCGCACCGTGCGCGCACGGCGGGAAAAAAATCATTAAAAATCAAATTTAAGTGTTTAGATGTTAGGTGGCTCTAAAAAGAACAGTTGTGTTAATTGAGGAACAGAGGAACAAAAAAATGGCAAAAATTATAGGGTGCCGCACGTGTGCTGCTGTATCTTGCTCTCTATTAGGGGAATGCTGGTGTCCCCATAAGAGAGAAGAGCATTACACGCATTGCGCCGTATATGCACCCTCTTAAACAGAGGGTGTATATCCAGAGGAACAGAAGCAGGTGAAGCTGCCGCCACAGATGAAGTGCTCGGCTGAGCTGCTGGAGGGTTTTCTCTAGCAGCTCGAGCATAAGCCACAGGATGCACATCTCTAACGTGCCTGATCATAGTGAAGATACTTAAAGAGTATTTCTTTTTAGGATCTCCTCTTGATAAGGCACCATTACAAATAGTGCAGGTGACTTTTGGAGCATTCACCTTCTTCTGCCCCTCTGGAAAAGTGAAAAATTGCCATATGAAAGAGTTTTTCTGTTTCCTCTGTCTCTGTGATGCAAGGGTCTCCTGCTCACTCCCAGAAGATGACTGCTACTCTGCCATTCTCAAGTACTGGAGTACTGGAAAAGCTGCTCAGCTCCTTCTCCCAGGGAATCAGAAGTAATAATGAGGGGAGTGGGTGTGGTGTTGGAAGTTTCTGGAACTGAAACTACTATAAACCAATGAAACGTGTTGTTTCTTAATCACATGACCTGAAACTACTATAAACCAATGAAAAGTGTTGTTTCTAAATCACATGACTTGCCGTGCGCATGCGCGCACGGTGCGCGCACGGAGCACGCACGCATGCGCGTACGGAGCACGCGCGCATGCGGGTACGCGCACGGAGCACACGTGCACGCATGCGCGTACGGAGCACGCACGCATGCGCGTACGCGCACGGAGCACGCGCGCATGCGCGTACGGAGCACCCGCGACGTACGCATGCGCGCGTGGAGCACATACGCATGCGCACACGGAGCACGTACGCATGCATGCACCGTGCGCGCGCGGTCAAAAACACTTTAAAAAAAAACAACAAAAAAATTATACGTTTATAGAAGATATTAACTATGCTGTTAAACTCTATCCAAATAAAAAAAAAAAAAACTGAGCCATTCCATATTACAGGATAAAGTTAATCTATAACTATATATATAGGTAGCTTATTGTAAAATAAATATTTAAAAAATATAATAATACATTCATAAATTAGCATTTAAAAAACCTTGCAAATTCACTTAAAAAACCATAGGTTTCACACACGTTATAGTTAGGAATTAGCATTTAAAAAACCTTGCAAATTCTCTAAAAAACCATAGGTTTCACACACGTTATAGTTAGGAATTAGCATTTAAAAAACCTGGCAAATTCACTGAAAAAAACATAGGTTTCACACACGTTATAGTTAGTAATTAGCATTTAAAAAACCTTGCAAATTCACTGAAAAAACCATAGGTTTCACACATGTTATAGTTAGCTGGACATTTCACTCATAAAAAACCAATGAAATTCCCCCGTTATAGTTAGTTCAGCTAACTATAACTCGCGCGCCCGCAATCCACTTCTGATGACGTCACATATTACATCACTCATAACATGATCAGTGACATCACTCATGACATCACTGACGACATCTCAAATGACATCACTGATGACATCACTGATGACGTCATCCGTGTGATAAATTACCACATCTTCTCACACCCTAATATAACCTTTGATACACCGACTCAAAATTTAAGAGTTCCATTCTCAAAACCATACATACTGCAATACCAATAACTACATACCCACTTATTAACTCTTAGGTCTACATACACCTCCACTCATTCACCTGTACAGTCACTCATACTTACAGTCACTCCATACAAAACTATCATATGCATTTATACACCTATATAGCCACTCACACACTACCAATCATCCATAGAGGTACTCTCACACCTACTCAGTCATGCAAATAATCACACTCCCATTTACTCGCCTATGCGGTTATACACACTCAAGTTCACTTACTCATAAAAATAGTATCACATTCTTACGCTCTTATAGAATCATTGATACAAGCACACACTCATCCATACAGTCACTCTCACAATCACACACTCTCACATCTAGCCACTTATATACTCTTACACGCATATATACTGCCTTTCACATATGTAGTTAGTCACAAATGTACCACTGAGATATACATTCAATCCCTAACACACCCATACATACACTCACTCAACCATACAGTCCATCACAGATGCACTCTTAAAACCATGCACCCATAGAATCACCCACTCACACATCTATGCATAGAGTCACGCACACCCTACCCACACAAACACTCAGGAACCCATACAGATACTGGGACAAGCAATCAATAACTCATATAGACACTCATATAGGTATTCACAAAACCATGCAGCCACTTATACACCAACATACAGAAACATACAGACATTTACACAGTTTAGTCACTAGTCTGCAGTAAGATACATTTATTGACTCACTTATAGAGTTAGTTACGCACCACAGAAAATCATCCATTTACACACTTGTACACCCACTCATTCTTTAACAGGCCTTTCCCTACATATATTAAACATATTAAAATTGTTAAGAAACACATACCCAATGGATGATGTCATCAGTGATGTCATTTGAGATATCATCAGTGATGTCATGAGTGATGTCACTGACCATGTCATGAGTGATGTAATATGTGACATCATCAGCAGTGGATTGCGGGCGCGTGAGTTATAGTTAGCAGAACTAATTATAACGGGGGAATTTCATTGGTTTTTTACGAGTGAAATATCCAGCTAACTATAACATGTGTGAAACCTATGGTTTTTTCAGTGAATATATATATATATATATATATTCACTGAAAAAACCATACGTTTCACACATGTTATAGTTACGAATTAGCATTTAAAAAACCTTGCAAATTCACTTAAAAAACCATAGGTTTCACACATGTTATAGTTAGCTGGACATTTCACTCGTAAAAAACCAATGAAATTCCCCCGTTATAGTTAGTGCAGGCAACTATAACTCACACGACCGCAATCCTCTGCTGATGACGTCAGATATTACATCACTGTATTTAGACACTTATTTCCCCATGTCTTTTTCCATTAATCTTTAGCTATACATATATTATAAATATTTATTTTTCAGAAAGACACATATGTCATCAGTGATGTAATATCTGACGTCATCAGCAGAGGATTGAGCGTCGTGTGAGTTATAGTTGCCTGCACTAACTATAACGGGGGAATTTCATTGGTTTTTTACGAGTGAAATGTCCAGCTAACTATAACATGTGTGAAACCTATGGTTTTTTAAGTGAATTTGCAAGGTTTTTTAAATGCTAATTCGTAACTATAACGTGTGTGAAACCTATGGTTTTTTCAGTGAATTTGTACGGTTTTTTAAATGCTAAGTTATGTATTTTTTTTTCAGGTTTTACACCGTGCGCGCACCGTGCGCGCACCGTGCGCGCACCGTGCGCGCTCTGTGGGCACTCGGTGCGCTTCGCGCATCGAGCACCCACGGTTCGCAGTGCGCGCAGGGTGCGCGCACCTCGCAATTTAAAAAAAATAAATAATTGTTTTTTTCTCCCTTGGGGGTCCTTCTGTGACCCCCTGACCAAGGCTAGGGGGTCAGGACCTGTCCACTCTGCCCCCTTTTCACGTTCTCCTCCTTTGTTTTTCACCCCCTCAGACTGCGAGAGACAAAATGGCGGCCGACACTTCCTGGTTTCGACCGATTCGAATGTTTACCGACATCTAACAACCAATCAAAATTGCGCTCGCGCACGGCAGGGTGCGCGCACAGTGCGTGCACGGTGCGCGCGTATAGATATTGATATGCTTTTAAATGCTATTTTCTCAGGAAATACTGAACAGATTTACACCAGACCTGCAAAAGGCACTTCCTTGACCTTATGGCTACCTCTCTGCCAAATTTCAAGTAATTCTGTTCAGCCGTTCGGGCTGTAGCTGTGTCTAAAGGTCCTATGGAAAAATGCATGGGAAAAACGCGTTTTGGGACCCCCCTTTTTTCTCGGCCCCCACTTGGCGAATCACCCCGAGACTTTCAGGGTAGGAGCTGAGCGCAGCGCCCCATTCGTTTTGAAAATTTCGCGAGGATTCATCAACCGGCGCCAAAGTTATTCAAAATAGAATTTTGAGATTTCCTATGGAAACTAGGTTGTAACTATAACTATCTACTGGCGACCGCCAGTAGATATATATATATATATATATATATATATATATATATATATTATCTACTGGCGGTCGCCAGTAGATAGTTATAGTTAGGACCCTGTTTCCATAGGAAATCCGCAACATTCTATTTGGAATAACTTTGGCGCCGGTCGACGAATCCTCGCGAAATTTTCAAAACTAATGGGGCGCTACGCTCCGCTCCTACCCTAACAATAAATAGATAACTTAGCATTTAAAAAAACGTACAAATTCACTGAAAAAACCATAGGTTTCACACATGTTATAGTTAGGAATTAGCATTTAAAAAACCTTGCAAATTCACTTAAAAAACCATAGGTTTCACACAAGTTATAGTTAGCTGTACATTTCACTCGTAAAAAACCAATGAAATTCCACGTTATAGTTAGATCAGGTAACTATAACTTGCGCGACCGCAATCCACAATGTGTCATTTGAGATGTCATCATTGATGTGATGAGTGATGAGTGATGTCACTGACCATGTCATGAGTGATGTAATATGTGACGTCATCAGCAGTTTATTGTGGGCGCGCAAGTTATAGTTACCTGATCTAACTATAACGTGGAATTTCATTGTTTTTTTACGAGTGAAATGTACAGCTAACTATAACTTGTGTGAAACCTATGGTTTTTTAAGTGAATATATATATATATGTAGAAAGCAGGTTCCCCAAAGGTCCAGCAGGTAGTGGAGACGGGTACAGACCACAGCACGCAGTAGGTATGTAGTAGTGCAAATTTATTCCAAGTCAATCGGCATGACGCGTTTCGCCCGCGTCACCACGGCCTTGATCACATATATATATATATATATATATACACACACACACACACACACACACACACACACACACACACACACACACACACACACACACACCACACACACTCTCTCTCTCTCTCTTACATGGCTACATACCCATAGCAACACGCATTTACATGGCTACATACCCGTAGCAATGCCAGGAGCAGACAGCAGCCTCCTCCTGTGCTGCCTGGCAGAAAACTATAAATTATTTTAGACTTCAGAGGCGTCTGTGAAAGGGGACTTACCTTTCAATTCTGCTTGGGACATGTATCTAAAATTAACAAAAGGGTTGGGACACCGGGACAGTCTCCTGAAAACGGGTACGGTCCAGGGAAATCTGCGATGTCTTGTCACTCTAGTCATAATAACAGCCCGAAGACAGCACAGCCAAAGTCAGGTCAGTGGTGGTTAGCATCTCTTAGCTTCAAGGTGGCTGATGGTTCTCGCAGCTGCTGGTGGTAGTCAGCGGACGTCTAGGAAGTGGCATGAAGCATTCTTTTTTTTTTTTTTTTTTTTTTTTTTGTGAAAAACCTTTATTGATGTTTCAGTCATTGACATGTATGGGCCTACAACCCCCCGGGGCCGGCCGCTAAACAATCAGGATAATAAAAGCAAATGTCAATACAGGCGGCACCTCGGCGAGCGAAGTCTGCAGTCCAATATAGTCCGGCCAAAAAGCCGCGTGGGTAGTACACCTGGAGAGAAAGGGTTTTTCATTTTATGATGAAACAAAAGGGTAGGATCAGGTGCCAGACAATTTGCCAACAGCGAGAAGGGCCAGGATAAGAGACAAACAATAAGCAGCAATACAGTGAGGCGATGGCGCAGGCGCGAGAAAATACGGATGGGGAGAAACATCAAAAATAGTCGCGCCTACTGGTCCCCATACCTAAAACCCAGCGAACCCCCCAAAAACTGTGGCACACATGCAAAACAAACGATTCACAACCAGGGTGGTGTAGCGCACTGATCCCAGAAAAGAAAGCAAGAGAAAACAATGAGGAAAGAAGAGGCCATGGAAAAAAGGATAAAGACGAAAGAGTCCCCTCCCCCAGCCCACCACCCTGCACCTCTGCGAATGAGTATGGCCCCACCCCCCAGCAGTGTGCCTGTCGCCCTGGAACTAGACCCGAAATATAGAAGAGACAGGGAAAAAGAGAGTAAGAAAGGCCCCCCCAGATGGGTGAGCGGAGAAAAGGTAATAAATTGGAGGAGGGCCATCTAAACATAACCCCGGCTTCTCCCCCCCGCACGGTGAAGTCTCCCCCCAACAAACAATTAGCGGTACCAAGCCGATCATAACAACAAACATAAGGGAGGGGGGGGGGAATGAGGAAGCATTACACACCAACTGTTCGAATGACCCCAGAAGCGCACAACCATGAGTCCACTTATCCATGAAGTGACCACCCTCAAAGGATCAGTTTCAGCCTTGACCGCTTTTTGCGAATCTACCCATACCTGCCCCTTGACCCAGCACCATGTCCAATGTCCCAAGGTACAGGAGTGTCCAGAAACAGTCGGGAAACGGCGCACACAGGTGGGGTGGGAGTCTCTGAGCATCCGAACGGACCGCTACATGGAGGGGCATCTTTTCAAGTGCTGCCCCATGATATGCACTGCCCACAAGGGCCAGATAGGCTGGAGCAGCCAAAGGGGAGACACGTCGTTGGAAGTGTCCCTGGGCCGCCGGAGACCTCGCACGGGCCAAGGCCACCATCTCCCGCACAGGTCCAATACCTCCGGAACAGATGAAGTTCACAGTTAGCCGACCACACGGTAGCATATTGTCCGAAGTGTCCGGCTGTACACTAATCGCGGGGGGGGCCGCAGCATCTTCCTCTCGAGTGCAGTGTGGAGAGCCGCTGCGTACCCGTGTACCAGCTTGCCGCCACTGTCCCAACGCTGTTACCACACCATCCAGCTTCCCCCCCAGGACCCCGGCGCCATGGACAAAGGAGTAATGAAGGGCCCCCAGGGCCTCCAGGAGGTCTCCATACTCCAGAGCGGCTCTCTCCGACCGCTCCGCGACACTCTCGAAAGTCACACACCCCCAGTCCCGCTGCGTCCCGGCGGACAGGATGGCCGGCTGCATGATGACAAAATGGCCGCTGGGAAGGCCCGACTCGCATAGGGGCCAGGACCCAGGGAACAACGCCTCAGGGGCCACGTCGCTGAAAAAGGGGGTCCCGGGACAGACACAGAGCCAGCCGTTGCGCGGTCACAGGCAACAGTCGTCTCCGCCACGGACCATCTCCCGCGAAAAGCCGGGAGCAGCCCGCACGTATCAAGGCGGGCCAGGGACGGTGCTCAGGCAGCTCACCTTCCAAGGCAGGGGCAAACGCCACAGAATCCGGAAATCGCCCTCGATCCGCAGTGCGCAGTAGGGGGAGCGGCCACGGTAAAACGCAGGCCGAGGGGAGCTCCACTCCGATGGACCGGCCCCACCCAGTCACCACAGGCCGTTGTTGTTCCACTGCCACCCGGCCAAGGTGCCCACTCGAGGTCCCGGCTTCGGGACCGCACGGGCCGCAAAGTTCGATCGCTGATTTCTCCGGTTGTGTGGCAGTCAGAAGCCTCAGAGTCACTCGATCGGTTGCCACTTTCGCTTACGAACACATTCTCGTGGTGTAGAATAAGGATCTCTTGCAGGATATCCGTGCGGGGTGCGGAGGCTCACGGAGCCGGGAATCTACGCAGCCGTCTCGGTCGCCATCTTGGCTCCTCCTCCGGCATGAAGCATTCTTAAGGTGTTAAGGGGCATTAGGGAACTTACTCCACACTGTTCGGAGCCCTCAGACAAGACTTCATTAGTGTTGTTAGCCTTTGGCACTTGCAACACTGCCCGACCCGCTAGAGGCGAGAGTCAATGCTTGGAGTTATGTATGGTGCTGCAGTAGCTTGCAAGCTGCCAGGAATCGCCATGCTGATGCTGCAAAGGCCAGAGTGTCAGACTTAGGACAGGAGGCACAGAAGCCCTCCATTAACAGTCTTTAAACTGTGTGCGTGATGTTAGCTCTCTGCGGCATGCATGACTCGATGCCCAGTATTGCAATTGTTCACATAGGTTTTATATGGCAAGATAATGGGTTACGTAACGTTACGGGTGATCCAAGGGTAACCAGTGATATTAAGACCTAAGCTGTCTGCCCGCCAGACTAGCCAAAAAGTACCAACGATTCACAACGTCTGGTGGTCAACCGTTTGAGGTTCATCCAACCACACCTGGACGCCATTGCTCAGTAAAATGAACTCGCACATAGGGCAGAGCGATACCAGGCAAGCCCTTAGTTGCTCAGACCTACAGCTCCCTAGCTGGGCAGCACCTGCAGCATGCTCTGAATTTGTGCAGGGCACTTCACGATAGTGTTAAAGCGTGTCTCCTAAATCGCCCTAGTTTCTAGGCTTAGAACGTACTTGGAAAAGGGGCGTGCAGTACATTATTTTTACTTTCTCTGTGTCTTTGGACACACCTAACTGCTGCTTCTCGCATTGTTCTAGTAAGTAATGTCTTTTTTTGCAGGCAGTATTAACGTTAACCTATTAGCAGTGAGATGATGGCATTTGCATCTGAATGGCAACATCTGCCTTCTCACCCACTAGGCTGCTAAACCATGATAACCTACGAGAAACAAGCATTTGCAATGCAACAGGTCTCGCATTTGTCGAGTTTGAGCTAATGGCATTGTAAATGATAATGCCTTTTATTTACATTTTAAAAACCAAAACATAAATAAAAGTCATTGTCATTTACAATGCCAATAGCTAAACCTCACGTAATCGCGAGACCTATTGCATTGCAAATGCTTGTTTTTGTTAGGCACGGGGAGAGTAAGTGATGTTAAGCCGACGCCGAGACTCGAAGCTGGTTCCCCAACTCCAAAGTCGGCAGCTCTGGCCGTTACACCATAGAGTGCCACCCCATGACGCTTCATGAGAAGCATGAAGCGACATAAATGGAATTGCAATATGGAGCAATACTCTATCAATGGCACGAATTTAGAAAACAAAATGAAGGTGGTGTAGATTAGTCACCAAACAGCGCCCCCTCCAGGATTCTACAAAAAGCACTCCAGAGATGTGATTTCCTCTAAAGAAATAAATAGAATGTCCGGCTTTTCAGTACCTCTGAAACCATTCTATGCAAACATACAGCAGAGAAAACAAGATGGACAAAAACAAGAAAAATAAATAAGTAACTTCCCAAAAAAAAGAAATTAACATGCATTTCTGTAAAAATGGTACAAAGATAAAATAGTGTTAGTTCAGTTAAAAGTTCTCCAGTGAAGACAGCACTTCTCAAGGTGCTATGCACCTGCAGTCAGTGGCTGTCACAAATCTTCAACCAATCACAATCTGGCTTCTAAGTGAGATGGAGTCTGGAAGGTAACCCAGGTGGTAAACGTGTTATTTATCTTCTCCCTCAGTTTCCTTTCATCTCCTCGAGAGATGCAACTGATTGGCTGAGCTGGGAAGGGGATGTCTGGGGGAGAGGAGGAAAGCTGTGATCTGGGATACTGTGGTGTAAATGGTGCCTGCAGCCTGGGTACAGGGCTGCATTTGCAACAACACTCAGGCTGTTTGCTTCTCTAGCTCACTGAAGCCTTACTTGCTCTTAGCACTAATCTATGGCTCTGATTTCTTACAGGTTCCAGCGGCACGTCCACACTTATAGGATTCTCCCGGATGAGGACGGCCTTCTTGCGGTACAGGTGGGTGCTGGCCACGTGTCCCTCACAGCCTGTACTAACTTCCTGTAACACGTGTGGAGGGCCAACCACAATCTAGGCCCCCCCACATAGGCTGAGAGATGGCCCTAGAGTCCTGTCACTGGGGAAACATTGTAACTGTCTATCAGGATAACACAGGCTCTCCAGATTGTTTGTAATCATTTTATTTTTAGCCAATAAACACGTAAGGCCAGATATTATAAATGTGTGCGCAGGTGCGATGCAAAGCAGAGCCAACAGCAGCTATAGCCAATTAAAAGCTATCTTGTGATGAAGGTTGTCCCTTTAAGTGCAACAGTGCCTGGGATGACAGTAGCAGCAGTAGATTTGTAGGGTTTTGATGTAGCGCACACTCAACCTGAAGGTTTTTGAAGCGCTTTACATGAGCACCAGTTACATTACACAAGGACACAATGAGGCACGAGGAGATTAAGTGACCTGCGCAGAGTCACAGGACGTTGAGCAGATGCCAAGACTCAAACCTGGTCCCCCAAATCCACAGTCGGCAGCTCTGGCCGTTACGCCACATCCTCTCCCTGATCACTCTGCACTGTTTTTCCCCTTGCAGAACGCAGAGCGTCAAATTTGATTGCTGCGCTACGTTGCGTGAAAATATAATACATCTGGCCCTGTGCGGTTCCCCTCGGCTTGTAGGGAACCCTAATCATGGAGCGAGGAGTGGGGACTTACAGAACAGATACATGGGTGACTGTGCGGATATAGCCTTATGTTACACCTGACCTATAGAACTACCCTTGTTCAGCGCTTCCTTTGTGTTGTATGAGTGCTCCCTACTGCTTTTGCCTGTGTATAATGCAGACACACGGTTCAAGCTAGCTGCAAAGAAGTGTGAGCTAAAAGCGCCATCTAGAGGCGTTCGGAGCCAAACAATGGTCACAATTTGCAACCAGTAATTTTGAGACTGAAAGCTTTTTTCGTGACCCAGCCGATGTATGAATTGGTTGATTTCCTAAAAAAGGATTCGGACTGTGTAACAATCGGACATACCTCATTAATATTCAGGAGTTAGGTCACAAGTCTTGACTCACTACCATGGACGTCATTTAGCGGTCGCCAGAGGTCACACCTGCGACCCCTGGCTTGCTCCTTGGGGCCCCGGGCACTGCCTTTGTTACCCGGGCCTCAGAGGTGGCAAATCAGTGCCAGGAACTGGTGAGAGAGTGCTCATGTAAGAGAGAGTGTGTGTATGAATGAGTGTATGCGAATGTGTAAGCATGTCTGTGTAAGTGATAGTAAAGGTCAAATGACATGTGATGTATGTGAGGAAATGGGGTGTATTGTATCGTGTGGCAGTGTAACCTCACTGTGTAATACGCTTACCCACCCCTTTAGGACCCTTGGGTTTTGTCTTTCGAACCCTCGCCTCAGTCTTGCGTAGCTGTGGCATTGTGCAGAAACCTTACAAAGAGTCAGAAGTGTAAAGCATTGAAACAGCGGTAAAATAATTGAAGGAGAAATTGACACAACACTCAAGAAATCCGACACCAATTTATAAAAATAGACTGTATTTTTGTAAGAAACTAGAACGAAAACGATCCACCAGAGGGTTCCAGATAGATAGATTTTTGCAAGCAGCAATAAATCAATGCAATTTCACTTGACCGCTAGCAAGCCTGGTCAGAGTCAACAAAAAAGACACTTAGGGGGCGATTCCGATGTCAGATGAACCGGAGTCCGTCCGACATCGATTCGGTTGTGGGACCGACCGACCTCCTGTCAGAGGTCCCCACCCAGGAATTAGGATGCACCGAACACTGTTCGGTCTCATTCCTATTCTTTACACTAGGAGCATGCATTCCGACCTGACTGCATGCTCTCAGTGTAAAGTGAAGAGGTGCAGTTCATCCCTGCACCCCGTGGCAGGCATCACACGGTGCCTGTCACGGGGTGCAGGGATCAACCGGGGGGGGGCACGCCTCCATTCAGAGGCCTTGCACCCATGGGGGCCTTGCTGGGGGCCTCCAAAGTCTGATTCCCACAGCCTTTCTGAATCAGAAAGGCTGTTGGAATCTTCCATCGTAATCCCTCGACTGGAAAAAGCCGCCCATGGAATTGATGGAGGATTTCCGAATGGCAGCCCGGCTCTCCGAGCCTTTCGCAAGCCATTCGGAAATCCGGTTCGTATTCCTTTCTGACCGACCCCATCAAAATGGGTCGGTTGGAAGGAATCCGAACAGCCAATTCTGATGCGGTCGGAACGGCTCCGACCAACGGTCGGAGCTGTTTCCAACTGCATCGGAATCGGCCCCTTAGAATATTTTTTAAGGGAAACTTAGGTCCGTGTCAATGTGGTCAGCCAGTAGTTCTTGAGGCGACCAACTCCGACAGGGATCCAGTCAGGGGGACCAGCCAGGTCCTCAAGAACAGTTACCTTCACAGGTGAAATGGTCCTTCAGCAGCTCCAGGCACTTTATCCATGTTGCAATGGATTTCTATAGAGTGGTCCTGATGCAAGGGATGAAGGATACTTCAGATGCTCTAAGGATGCTGTGGATATGATACAGTTGATAGAGGGATTCCTCAGTCCACAAAGATGGCAAGTGGGTCCTGTTTGCAGGATTGACATCCCACGAACTCCTTTCTGGTCTGGCCGAAGTCCAGCCGCCACTGGTCTATCAGTCACCCATTGTCACGATCACAGGCCAATCCTTCCTGAGTTGATAACTCGACTTCTGAGTTTCCCAACAACTCACCAACATCACTCCCGGGTTCAGCTGTCTCGGGTGCAACTCTGTGCTGCAGCTCTTGGTCCCTGGTGCTCCATGACGGCGGTTGTAGCGGCTTGAAGACTTTGAGCATCCAACTTTCCCCAGCAGACCTCTTCAGCTGTTGTGTCCCTGTGCTGTGAACTGGTGACCAGTAGACTGGCCCTTGGAGTCTCTTGGTTTGACTGGGCTCTGGAGACACCTCCTTCTTTGAGCAGAGCTCGGCAGGCACAGTTGATTTCTTCGCTAACCAACTGGTGCAGTCTTCAGATGTGCAGTCTCTCTTTAGCAATCCCTTGGTGCAGCAGGGCAGTCCTCCTTCGGTCCTTTTTCCAAGTCGGTCGAGATCTGAGTGCCAGGGGTGCCCCTCTTATGCTCGGTAATTGCCCTCAGGGCAGGGTGCAGTTGGTAGTCAATGGGCAACAAGGTTCCCTCCCACCTGGTGACCACTTCGTAGTAAGTGTTGCATCTGGCTTTCCCAGGATGCACCATTCTGCCCACTCCCAAGATATTTAGACCCCTCTCTCTGTGTCCAGACCTCACTAGCCCACCCCCGGGATTCTAGCTACTTCGGGGCTATACACCCTTGGAGAAACTTGTTTGGCAAATGTTTTTCCCTTCCTGCTCCCAGTACCAGTCTGTCTATCACAGCAACGGGGCAGCCCTCCCTCTGGTGTTATAAATCTGCACTTCAAAGGCGGCTTCACCTTTGAAGCCTGCCTTTTGGGGCTAACACCCAAATGGCTTCCTGTAGGGGGGAGGGGACACCTCCCTGGCCTGCAATCCCTCTTTTTCTCCTCCCTGAGAGTCTTTGGCATGTCCCTCCAGGAGGGCAGAATGCTGTTTCGTGGGACAGGCTCCATGTGTGCCTGGGAAGGCACAGGAGTTTTAAAGTCAACAAAGAGGCAGCTTTGCTAAAGATGCACACTGCAACATGTTACATTAATTTCGTCTTGAGATACAAGTCAGGCTTAATGTCACGAGTTTTTTGATACCTTGGAGTCCCCACTTTGGTCGCACCGTTCAGGAGTTAGCACAGCTGAGTCTGCAGTAGTGGAGTGGGAGACTCGTTTACCTTGGGAAACCTTCAGGGTGGACAATAAGTGCTGCAAGCCCTGGGGTACCCCTCAAACTTACATGTCCTGTTTACCAGGGTACCATTGACTAAGGACTTACCGGTAAGTTAGCCATTTCCAATTGGGCACCGCCATACACCTTAGGGTCAGCGCACTGGCACTGAGCTCTGGTTAGCAGGCCTCACTGCACTCTCAGAGTCGAAAAGCCAGCAGCATCGGTCGAAAAACTTGAGGGTGACCAAACAAAAAGTGTCATTTCCTTCAAATGTCACTACCACTACCCCTGGCATTTTGGTGAATTGATGTCCGTGCTCACTAGGATTGGAGGTCTTATCGGGAATAGAGCCCTACTAGGGTCCGCAGACCACCATGTCTGTGATTGCCTTTCAATAAAGCACACTTTTTAAAAAAATGGAGGCCATTTTCCTCAAAGGACCTCTGTCTACTCGCAAACAAAATTTTTTTAAGATTCACAAAGTGGAAGAGGTACTGTTTTGTTTTTGCGACTGCATTGCAACCCTAACTCACGAGTCGGTTATTTTTCAATGTTTAGCCACTGGGTTACTGTCACAAAACTTTGCTGCATCACATACTGATTCACAGTTTGGAAGGGTCCCCTAGAACTCACCTTACTAAATTGTGAATCAGTATCCTTTGGTCAAGCCATTTTAGGAGTTGTAAAAAGCTTACAGATTCCTAAAATCGCTTTAATTCATTCAAAAAGAATTTTAAGAGTCGGATACACTGTTAAGATGATAAGTAATATTCATGCCCAGTGTTTGTTCTCAGGGAGCTTTAGTCTCTTCAAAGACATTTTCCAGAAAATCAGTCGCAAGCGCAGAAGCTGACAGCCCTGTAGAGTGAGGCAAAGTTCGAAAAGTTTCTTTTGAAGTTTTATTTACCATCACCAATTCGGTGATGTCCATTTGCGCCTTCCAGTACTTACAATGTCATCATTCTCCAGCCAGTAAATACCAGTGTCAAGTAAATCTAGCGCTGAAGTATATGATCCGAAGGTCCTCTAAGCACGCTGCTCCATGGTTTCTGGTGGGTATTTTTACTGCATTGTACCACATACCCTGCCTATATTTACATTGCACACACAGTTTGAAACAGAGACGACAAAAAATGGAGTTTATACTGCTTTATACTTGATTTTAAATAAACACCTTCGCGTTAAGGATCCTAAATTCTTAAAAGATATATTTTTTTTCAATATAGCAGAAAATAAATGAACATAATGTAGGTATTTAATGCCAGCATTGTATGAACACAAAAGTAGCATTGTTCACGTTTAAAACCTACTGATTAGCATACATGTGACATTATTGTGTATGACGTCAATATACCTTTGGCCCAATGATAACATCATAGGACATCCCATTACTGGCTTTTGGAGCCAAACTGGAGAATAGGACCATGAGGAGCCTGGCCCAGATGACGTCATGAGACACCAAGGTCACAACATAAATGGCTTTGTGCTTTGTGATCATCAGCACACTGATGTCTCTGGTGCCATGAGATGTCAGCCACTACAGTGGTAGCGGCAATTACTCGGCATATGTGTCAGAACAGTACATGGTTTCAGAGGTTTGTAGGTAATCCACTCCGCCTCAGAGGTGCAGTTTCACCCCTTAACAGCATCAGCTCAGGGCTCCCCCACAAGTGGGTCTGATGCAAAAGTAGGACTCTCTCTCCTAGACGAGTAGAGTTGGCAAATAAGTAGGCGCGTGCAGTGTTATTTTCTTGTAACTTTGGTCAAATTCTCTGTAAATTCCCGAACTTCCCAAAGTGGTGAAGTTTTGCCCTTCCCCCCACATTGGCTTGATTATCATGAGCCTTTGCGACTACATCTGTCTCAAAAAGTAAACATACACTTGTTGCTTTGCAAAAACAACTCTGCAAAGGGTAAAGCTGCAGAAAAACGTAATACATCTTCATACTTGGCTGAGCTTCATGACAGTGAAACTATCTGTATTATCAAACAAGGGGGACAGGTGGGCTTTTTAAGAGAGGTCCAGCATACAGGCCCAATTAATCCGTGAGAAAAATAGAGTATGCAGTTCCTCAGAAACAAAGGGAGAGAGAGAGTGTCAGGAAGAGACTGTGTAAGGAGGAAGGGGAATTCCTCTAGTCGGAACTAGGGTCCTCACACACCCAGCAAGCTAGGTGTCATGCTTCATCATATGGACCTGCTCCTCGTCGGGACGGCGCTGCAATCCCCGACGGGCACCCTTAAAGGGGCTCTTTGACGGAGATCTTTAGTTCCTGGCCGTATGATGTGGTGTGTGTGAGGGGCCTAGTGGTGTAGGTGTGGATGTGTGTGAGTGATTAAAACAAGTTGGATAGTCCACAAACAGGACTTTATTTAGGAAAGGCTATCCACTTGATTAAAAACAGGAAACAGAGTGGCAGCTGACTGACGTTAGGGTTCAGCTAAGCTATGCTCTTCTGTGATGGTCAACATGTTTCATGCCTGGTGGTCTAGTGATCCATGGCAATTCTTCAGGACCTAGTTATCAATTAACTATCCACACACTGTGGGGAGTACAATAGTTACCTGCCACGTGTATTATGGGACAATGGTCTCACCATATGCAAGGGGGGAACCTAAGGAAAGAAAAGTTTTAAATAAGATCACCCCAGCATCGGTCAGTGTTTATATTTAACTGTGATTCAAATAGTAACACAAGGTCTCTCTCCCTAGACAACGTGACACAGAACTGTGACAAATATGACTTAGTGTAGAGTAACACAATATACAGTTCTAAATATTCATCGTGAAAGTGGGGTTAAAAACAAGCACCAATTAAAAAATCAGAAGACCGGAGAAAAACGTTGCTCTACAGTATAAAATAGAGGACAGGTGTTCACATGTTGAATTTACAGTGAACTCACCTATGTCGGTGTATATCCCTGCTTCTGTCCGTATTCGTTGCGCCCCCCGTAACACCAGACTTCTGGTGTACTGATAAAAAATGAGAGGTAAAGGGAAAAACGAACAATAAGTAATAATAATAGACAGGGCAGCACACCCAGCCTACAGTGTCATCATAGGTGAGGTACTAATGCCCGTGGTATGGCCCCATTATGCGGGGCGGAGTATTACAGGCCATGGCAACGGCCGGGGGTTGATTCAGTGTCAAGAGAAACCCCACCAAGAACTTAGAGTCAAAATAAGGCGTAGGTTATTGTTATCAACCGCCAACCGGTATTGAGTATGTCATACTGGACATCATCGGAAGCCCCACCACGCAATAGCCAGAGCCCCCACGAGGGATAAGGGGTAAATCCAGCCCACATCGAATGTGTATCCATAAGGGGCGGAAAACACAAGCGTGCTGAGCCGGGTGCATCCTTGTTAATCCTCAGGTGGCGGCCGAGCAATGCGCGCTCATGTAGTCCAATGTAATCGCACCTCTGAGAGTTGTGGCTGAGACCACCAAGTTACACCATATGCCCCCGAGTCCAGTGAGGGACTCACTCTACTGAATACCACCGTACCCGATAGACACGGGTGTAGACTCATGCCGCTTACAGGGTCCCATCGTAACCCGCCGGGAGTACCAAAAAAATAGAAAAGAAGATGTCAGACTTACGTCAATGTTGTTACCGGGACAGGCCGTTTAACCTACCCTTGCGCCACACGAACCGGGAAGGATGACTCTACTCCGGTTTCTCCGTAGATGAGGTGGTGTAAAGGGGGCGGGTCGACTAACCGGAAGTTGACTCAACGTCAATGCGTGATAGGAATGGGTGATTCTATGTAATGGGGATGTCGTTTACGGCGGCCATCTTGGCAGAGGTTATTTTACTATAAAGAAATGGACCAAACAAAAAGTAAAGGCCAAGTGAGAGTAAACGAGGGGGAGATCACAAGGACGGGGTATCAATTATGATCAATTGGGCCACCATAATATATGGTCTACGATACAAACATGGGGTCATGAGATTTAAAATGTGTGCTTAAAGTTTCTGAGGAACTGCATACTCTAATTTTCTCAGTGAAACTATCTGCACAATCCACAGGAAACTTTGCATGGATGAGGGGAAAGCCTGCACACCTGGCAAAATGCACTGATCGCGATATTTACAAAGCTTTTCATGCGTAAACACTTCCTGTGCACTCCCAGAAACAAATAGTTCCATGATCTCCTTCCCTGCTCGATTGTCCTATCTCTTTATGGGCAGAGACTCCACAGTCGTAAAGATACTACTCGTAAAATACCTTTGTGAATAGCAACAAGTGTAAATTTACCTTTGTAAATTGTGCCCTCTGTAACAGGCTATGGTATCGCAGGCGTGTGCTGCTGTCTCTGGGGACCTTGGGATTGACAAAAGCCAAAAGGTCTGCCTTTAAAGTGCAAGTACATACTACCAGCACTTAGGCTTGGCTGTGTTTCCATGTGTTAGCACTTTAAAACCAGTACAGACAGTTGTTTAGCTCTTCTGTGCCATTTGACAAGGGGTCAACTGAATGCGAGTCGACCTTGATCCTGCACTCGCAGAAATTGTCCAGTCCACACTGCTAGGCCATGTACCCTTTGGTTGGTGCTTGTTCTTAGTGTAAAAGTGCGCAAATAAACATGGACTAGAACTCAGGCCAGAGTGGCTGAGATTGACTCAAACATTCCATCCATCATCTTTTTATTCTTCCCAGGATAATCAGAAAGCCCAGACCTGGGCCCTGTAGCCCCCTGTGACACATGACTCAAGCTGCCCCTTGCTGATTAGCAGTGGCGGCTGGTGACATTTGAAAGTGGTAAGGCGTAAACGTTGGGCATGACTTTTCTATAGCGAGGTATGTCAACAAGGTCAATGGACAAACATAGGGTCCAGGGTGAGTCCCTTTCCTGAGAAAGAAATGGAAAAAAGATTGGCAAATGGTGCATTTTAAAGCAAATGAATGTAGCGATAAAGCAAGGTTTATAAAGCAGTGGGAACGTATAGTCTTGAAATATTAAACACGTTAAAAAATGCCTCATATCTTCCTGCTTTAATATGTTCATCAGTTACTGTAATGTGTAAATTGTTCTGCATGACAACTTTAGCCCTTTAAAATGTATGCTTGCTCAGTGTCTTGCACTGCATGCAGAATTAACTTTGGAATAATTTGCTCTAACTAGACTTCGAGAAGCACTCACAGATGCTAGCTGTAACCAGTCATATAGAAATATGTGCAGACATGTCTTTAAGTGGGATGAAAAAAGTGGGTGCTCTCTTTGAAGGAACATGTCAAATTTCTGATATTCCCATAGTGCCACCTGACCGGTATTTTGGTTTCTCTCTGAGATGTAATTGTATCCAGCTAAATGACACTACAACTGACATACGCCTAAAGCCTGTCAGAATGATCGACGTTGTCAATGGGAGTTAGTTGTTTAAGATAAACGAGTAACAACAATGATTTATTCTAAATAATTAACATTGGAAATGTTTCAATTCTGAAATAGTGAGTCTGTGAATTAAATAGCATGGAGGCCTGTGGAAGGGGTTTGGACTTCAGTTATGTTAGATATGTATCCTCTTTTTCTCTGCATATCTTTTCCAACTGCACATCTTCAACAACCTCTCTTTGCTTTTCAGCATCCTCTTTTCACTCTTCCCTGAATGTACTTCTTCGCATTTCTGTCACTTCACCGCCCCCACTTCATGTTTTGCAATAAAACCATGTTTTTGGCATCAGTGTTAAGTTAGGGGCAAGAAAACAGGGCCAGTTGTGATGTCATACATGAGATAACTGTACACTGTAAGCACATGTTCCACAGTATGCACATATCTCTCGCTTTGTGCTAGACTTGGATATTTGGATCAACTTTGCAAGAGAACAAGAACCCTGCTCGTTATTTGGATCCATTTAGCGGTAGAACGAACACAACAGCTCTACTTCTAAAGGAGCGAGCGATCTGCAGCGAGGGAATGGGATGTCACAGTGGGGGAGGTTACCGTGATGAAGGGGTCTCAGCACAATATGCATAACACAACATTAGCATGCAAAAACTTACCAATACCGAGAACAATGCACCAGATCATATGTGCTTGCATCCACTCTCTTGTACGACGAAAGGGTGAGATCTATGTCGTTGAATGACGGACGTCTGAAATAACGCAGCGATAAAGTCCCCGACACCCGAAACCGTGACGCTGATTGTGTCACCGGCCTACAGAGTGCATGCAACCATATACCACAATGGCAATGAAGGGCTTTAAAACAGAAAGCCCTGCGTCCTGCATTACAGTTCAGAAAGTTGATTTACTGCCTGGCTTCCGTCTCCTGCTTCAGAGCGAGGCGGGGCAGGCAGCCCGAAACAGACAGCCCAGACTTAAATACATCAATTTATTTAGAGATAGGAATATGATCGTATCTCTAAATAAATAAATCTATTTAATATGTTTTTATGTAAATGTGTAGGAATTTCAGAGGGGCACAGCCACTGAACCCTAATGGAGCAACCGCCTCTGCTGATTAGACCTGAGCCAGTCTGAGGTTGTTTTTCTTCCCTTTCATGGGGGCGTGGCCTGGAAGGTCAGGCTGACCTGTCTTCTGGGGGCCATGGCTGATGTGCTTGTGTCTGGTCCCTGTCTGTCATGGCACAGGGAACAAACAACGGACTGGGATAGGGCAGCCCAGTAATTACCAGTGGCTGAGATGAATTCAAGCATTCCAGCCATCATTTCATTAGTTCTGTGTAAGTAACATGCCAATTTGTTTTGGGTCAGTGTTTGATCTAGTTCTGAATTCAGCCTATTCTGAGTTCATGCTGCGCTCTGTTTCAGATCTTCTCTTGTCTTCATGCCATGAAGGGGGGACACATGCAGTCTGTGTTAGGCACTGTGTGTGAGGTCACTGTCTGATGCCGTCTCCTGTGTTTCTCCTCAGACCATCCAGGGGATTCCAGTGAAGTTCTTTCGCACACTAAGTGATCTGGTTGCTGTTTACCAGCAGCCCAACAAGGGGCTTGTGATACCTCTGCTGTACCCTGTGGGAAGAGTCGCAGAACCAGCCGAGGAGGACTCAGGTGAGCATGGAACCCACTGGTCCATGCACTTGTGGCAATGGAACCATTTTTGACAGGTCGAGTGGCCTAGTAGACTAATGTGTCCACTGTTTGGGCCTGTGTTTGACCTCATGGTCACTGGTTCAAAGCCCAGTGGGTCCACTTAGCCTTTCATCCTTCTGAGGTTGATACAACTAGTACCATTGAGTTGGGTAACAGTAAACATCTGTTATTCAGTGCCAAGATAACCTTCTGTGTGAACGTGCGCTCTACAAATACACATATTGTTATGTGTGACTAAATTATAGGGTGCAAGCACACTGGGAAACGTGGATCTTCAAACTAATACTCAATGCTTACAACACATTACTGATATGTTAAAAGTACATGTTTATTTGTAAAAACATTACTGGCATGTTAAGGGTACATGTTTTGTGTTTCGATTTAGATGTCCGTGCATAGGTTTTCCTAAATCATGTCCTTATATAAGCACAATTCGAATTGCCCTTATTTAGGCATAGAATCCCAGTCCTTATTTAGGCATTAGCCATGCTATCCAAATACAGGCATGGTCACCTACATCCGTCCATCCCCACGTCACAACGAGTTCTTAGAAACCAGACCCTTAAGCCATTGGGACTTTCTCTAGCTAGGATTATTGATTTCTCCAAGAACTCATCTATTATGCATGAACTACTATTCCTTAGGGGTTCATTCATGACGTCTTCCTCTGCCCGACTTTACGTCAATGATAACATTTCTAAGTACCTTCGAGGTATAAATATACCTTCCCTTACCATGGCAAACCACGGCTCGGCTGCACAGCTCGATACGGCTCGCCACAGCAAGTTCGGAAGAATTCGAGTCCCCGCCTGATGCACTGACCAGACGCTGTCATCCCTGCTCGCAGAGAATCCAGCTTCCAGTGTTCTGACTCCCTTCGCGGTGTGTTAGAGTTTGAGACCCAGAAAAAGATTCCCACCTCTCTCATTCTAAGGTATGGAGCTGACTAGAACCTAGAGGGACTCTTGGCATATGCAAAACTATAGCTTACCATGCTACAGAATACGGCACCTACTTCTTACCTTGTACTACACTTAGGTTAGGTACACTGGGGTAGAACTATTTAGAAGCATCAAACGAGTATCCACTCTTTAGCCTTTTTTATTTATGTATGTGTATTTGAATATATGTCATAGCTAGAAGACAATGCTGTTGCAGTATTATTTCTTCTTACTGCTTATGCTGTACGTTTTATATCTCGCATACTGTCTTGCGATTGTAACAGCTCATATCTCTTACACAAGACTGTTCAATAAATCCTTTTATTGAAACGCCCATCTATCTATTTCTGTGTAACTCTGAAGAAACTAAGCATGCACGATTGACTGAGTGAAACTGTTATCTGTTGTTTCCACGATTCTGAGACATGTTCCGATTCTAAGGGAAACAAAGTTGTCATGTTTATGTGGTTGCCAGAAACTACTACCTTCTTGTTTATTCTAAGGCTGGGCGTCGTGCTCCGCTTCGCCCACGGAGTGCACGTAGCGCTGCCTGCTTCGCCGTTTTTGAGGTAGGCGTAGCAGGCAGCGCTACGTACACGCCACTGCGAAAGCAGAGCTACCCGCCACCCGCCGCCCGCCCTCATTTTAAAATAATTTAAAGAATGTAAAAAGTAAATAAATTACCTTACCTGCAATGCGGCGTCCCGGGACTCCCTCTTCCTTCTTGCCGGCAACTTCTTCACACAAATGCGCATGCGCGGGTACCCGCGCATTTCTTGCGAGAAATGCGAATGCGCGGGCGTCCGTGCATGCGCATTTGTGTGAAGAAGTAGCCGGCAAGCAGGAAGTGGGAGCCCCGGGACGCCACACTGCAGGTAAGGTAATTTATTTACTTTTTACATTCTTTAAATTATTTTAAAATGAGGGCGGGCGGGAGGCAGGCGGCGCATAGTGGGGCTACGCGGAGCGCGCGAGTGTGCGTAGTTTTTTCCACACTATGCGCTGCTCCAGGTAGCCCCATTACGCCCACTACGCCCAGGGTTAGTGTAGTATCTTCATGTAAGATAAATACTGCTCTCCAGTATCTTGTAAATAGCTGCTCAGCCAGTGTGAGAGTTCCATGTGGAATGTTGATGTGACTGGAATGTTGGAGGTTGGTGTGGTGTGAGACAGTTGAGAGGATGGGCTGAGCAGCTAGCAGGCTGCTCCTGGTGGGGCTATACTACGGACTTTACATCTTAATAAATAACCTAAAGATATATACTGGCTACGTCTGCTGTGTCACATCATTCTATGGAACCAGGTCACTTCAATTGGCGACGAGTTGGACTAAAGAAACCGTGCGTGTAACCTAAAAAGACTGGTGTGTAACTAAACCGGTGTGACTTGAAGAAATTTGACTTAAAGAAAAGTAACTCTTCATTTGGCGGAACTACCTGGCAACGTGAGCCCAACCAGTGACCACAACACCGGTCGCCCAAACCTCTGTGTGCCAGGTGGAGTGAGGAGTGGAGCTGCAAGTTGCTCCCTAGTGCAGCACAGAAATTTGCCTCAGTCCAGTGTCTTCTTCGAGGTGTTGTGTCACTGAGCTGTTTGCTGGATGTCTTCGCTACCAAGATCGGTGTCTTTGGAAGGATGCTGGCCCCTGTGACAGTCGCGTAAGAGAAGTGCTAGCTGTCTTTTTGTGTTGGACTGTGGAGGGCCACTTGATGTTTGTGAAGTGAGTTTTTATTTGGGAGCTGTCACCGGAAGAAGTGTGAAGAAGATTTGTCTTTACCAGCGCCTATGTGCCACTACATATATCGACAGGGCAACCAGAACCAAGGTATCCAGTGACTGACATTGTTTTTGCCTTAGTGCAAAGTGCAGTGTTTTTAGTGACAGTAAGGCTCACTCGTGACTGTTTTAATCTACATTATGCCACATCTAATGTCAAGGCTGCCACTACCAATGTATACTGCGCCTATGGAACCAAGGTATTGAGTGACTGACTGTGTTTATGCTTCAGTGCGGAGTTCATTGACTTTACTTACACAGGATGTTGTATTGCTGACTCTGTCTTCGTGTTCTCTCTCTTGTGCTAGCACTGCACCTGTGTGAGTTTTACAAGTGCCACTGCATGAAGTATTTGTCTATTGCCACTTTGACAGTTTTACAGATGAACTTAATTTGGATCCCAGAGTCTCAGCCAGATTTTGAGGAGACTGTCACTGTGATCACAGTGTAATTCTGAATTAATGAGTATTAATCTTTTCAAATATGTTGCAAGGCCCGTTAATGATCACAGTTGCGTTTCATTTTTAAATTCAGTATTGGCTCGCGCAACTCACCTCATTCACCGTGTCGCGCGGACATTGACGTATTGAGTATTTCTGTCTTCGTTGCTGCCCATGAACGTTGTGTAGCAGGGGCGTGCCGAGAGCCACTCGGCATGCGTCGCATGTCCGTCCCGCCATCTTGACGTTGGCAGATCCTGGTTGTAACGGGGCTTGAGCGCAGTTTAGACGCAAACAAAAACATTATGTGGAGTTCTAACAACAAACTACATTGATGAACAGGCCTCAAAGCGACAACAGGATTTCGATGTCTTTTTACGGCAGTTTCGCTGGTTCAGGTATTGCAGTGCTTCCCCATTGTTTAATCATCCTCTTCAGCAGCGTAGCGAAGATCATCACTCTCAAGATGGTTTTCTCAAGTGTCCGTCTTTCATTTCATCGCTTGTGCAGTGTGGCATTATGGTTACTGCAATCTACTGTGACCTGCTGCAAAGTACTTTGTTTCTGGCAAGCCAAGGTATCCTCCAGTTTGAAGTGGGCGCTGCATTCTCTGCAAAGAAATTGAATGTGGCAAGTTTCCTGTAGTTGTTCAACGCCTGTCCCATACTATTGCGGTGACAGGCACACCTGTGACATTTTTGTTATGATAAGCTCAGAGTGCGCATTTAATTGCTTTAAGTGCATATTGGTTGTGCGTTTTTTTTGTTGTCATGAGTCGACAGCACTTGTGGCCCAGTGTTAAAGAGCCATTTCTTGATCTTTATGTGATCGGACTGATCATCTGTTATGGACACCGGTTGTGTATCTTGATAATATGTTATGCATTTGTCTTTCTTAAAGTCACCTTTCTGTTATTTTAGGCGTGACTTTGGAGTTTGCATGTTAGCTACATTCTTACTCAGTGTATAGGGGGCACTAGTCCCACCTATGTAAGTAGTATTGGCTTCCAGTCCTATATACTCAGTTTTTAGGGGGTGTTAGTCCCACCTGCGTAATTGTTTATGGGTTTTAGTCCCATATATTTAGTGTTTAGGGGGTGTTAGTCCCACCTACGTTATTGGTAATCGGTGTTTGTCCCATTTTTTCTGTGTGTTAGTCATGCTGTGACTCACTTGTCAGGGTATAGGGGGTGTTAGTCCCACCTATTAAATTGGTTATGGGTGCTAGTCCCATGTACTTAGTGTTTAGGGGGTGATAGTCCCACCTAGTGTTTAGGGGGTGTTAGTCCCACCTAGCTTATGGTTAATGGGTGTTAATCCCATATACTTCGTGTTTTGGGGGTGTTAGTCCCACCTAGGTTATTGGTAATGGGTGTTAGTCCCATATACTCAGAGTTTAGGGAGTCTTAGTCCCTCCGACGTTGTAGTGATGGGTGAGATCCACCCATTGTATATTTGTTCTGGGAGTGTTTTTTTTGGTATGTTTCTTCAATTTCTAGAGTATTTGTAGTCGTTCTCTATTGTGATTCTCTGTGTTTTCTTTCATATGTATCTTATGTCTTTTCAATCTCCATTTGGTAGTTTGACGCTATTTTCGTGTTTATTAAAAGAGGAGGTTGGTGTTAGTGAGTGAGTTTAATGTCTTTTCTATCTTATTATAAGAGGAGGTTGGTGATAGTTCATTCTTATCTTTTCATCCTTTTTCTTATCTTTGTCTGCCGTTTATAGTCTGGGTCCCTTTCGTGGTATAGTTTATTTATATTACCCTTGGGCTTTAGACTATTTATCTTTTGTTTATATTTTGTGTATAGTTGCTATTAATTTTTAGTATTGTTTGTTGTATTTTCAATTGTAAAGAAGGGAGATATTGTAGTATCTTCATGTAAGATAAATACTGCTCTCCAGTATCTTGTAATTAGCTGCTCAGCCAGTGTGAGAGTTCCATGTGGAATGTTGATGTGACTGGAATGTTGGTGTGGTGTGAGACAGTTGAGAGGATGGGCTGAGCAGCTAGCAGGCTGCTCCTGGTGGGGCTATACTACGGACTTTACATCTTAATAAATAACCTAAAGATATATACTGGCTACGTCTGCTGTGTCACATCATTCTATGGAACCAGGTCACTTCAGTTAGTTTATTCAAGGAGCTTCTAGTGGCCTCTGAGTAGCTGGCACACAAAGTAATTAAGTGTAATGTACTCGATAGAGGCATACTGACCTCAGTCCTGTGCCACAACTATTGTGTATATTATTCCAATGCGCAGAGCTTATAAGGTCAATAGGAACTACACTACACATGTTTATTTGTAAACACATTACTGCCATGTTAAGTGTACATGTTTATGTGCAAATATGAACTATGGACATTGATTCACCGAAGTATCAGCAGTAGTGGAAGAGACTTCACACGTCCGTTAACCCCCCAAAGACACCTTTTGCACCCTAAGCCTTGCAAGAGCCTCCCATTTGCTGCTGGTGGTCTAGAACAGGAGCCAGGAGTTAAAGCTCTGGAGCACAAGCACAGCACCCAGAACCCTGGTACCTTTGTGTGGTGACTGCTGCCTTCAGGAGGTCACAGGGGTGGTAAGGCCAGTGCCAGTGGAACCAGTAGACTGCTGCCAGTGGTTGACATCCATGACACCTAAGAACATAGAACATAGAGCACCGGCATGTCCTTATATGAATGCAGCTATGGTCAGAAGACAGAATGTGCTAAAGAGGGATGTAATCTGCTCCCTGTACAAGGCTATGTTACGAGTACAATATCATGGACGTCTTTCATTTTAATCTATTTATAAAGCAAAAAACGCAATAATACAGTACAAAGTATAGCTATAAAATGCAAGGATCCAGCATAAAAAAGCTGAAGAACTTGCTGTGGAAGACAGAAGATATTTTGGAGAAGGTAAAGAACAAATACAAAGTAGGGACACACCAGGAAGAAAGGGGTAGGACACTGCAGTGTTTTGGCCCATGCAGAGAGAAAGAATGAGATTGTGAAAGTGCGCGAGGAGGACGAGGACTGGCCAGCTGTGCTTGAGTAGAGAGCAAAGGTAGGAGAAGGTTGGAAGCAGCAACCAAAGATGAAAGATGAACAGGATCAAACCATGCCTACACTCGAAGACAATACAACACAAATGAAAAAGAAGGCAAAACTTCAAGAGCAGCACTCCAGAGATCTGGACCTTGATGGGGATGGCTTGGTCTGCTTGTGAAGAAACTTCCCTCTGCACGCCTTTTCTGTGTCAAGCCTTCTCTGCAAGCAAAGCATGCCCTCTGGACCGGAAGCTGTTTTATGATCCTTCTTCTTGTGTGCAGGGCGTACCTGGTAGACCCTTCAAAGCATGCCCTCTGGACCGGAAGCTGTTTTATGATCCTTCTTCTTGTGTGCAGGGCGTACCTGGTAGACCCTTCAAAGCATGCCCTCTGGACCGGAAGCTGTTTTATGATCCTTCTTCTTGTGTGCAGGGCGTACCTGGTAGACCCTTCAAAGCATGCCCTCCGGACCGGAAGCTGTTTTATGTTCCTTCTTCTTGTGTGCAGGGAGTACCTGGTAGACCCTTCAAAGCTTGCCCTCTGGACCGGAAGCTGTTTTATGTTCCTTCTTCTTGTGTGCAGGGCGTACCTGGTAGACCCTTCAAAGCATGCCCACTGGACCGGAAGCTGTTTTATGTTCCTTCTTCTTGTGTGCAGGGTGTACCTGGTAGACCCTTCAAAGCTTGCCCTCTGGACCGGAAGCTGTTTTATGTTCCTTCTTCTTGTGTGCAGGGTGTACCTGGTAGACCCTTCAAAGCATGCCCTCTGGACCGGAAGCTGTTTTATGATCCTTCTTCTTGTGTGCAGGGCGTACCTGGTAGACCCTTCAAAGCGTGCCCTCTGGACCAAAAGCTGTTTTATGATCCTTCTTCTTGTGTGCACCCCATCCCTCCAAAAGCCAATAATTAAACACCTCCTCCCTAAAGTCTAAAATAAAACATCCCCTCCCTCCAAAAGCCTATAATAATGCAACACCTCTCTCCACCCAAAAAAACACTAACATTTTAAATAAATAAAAGTTTTAAAAACCGGTACTTACCTGCTGCCACACGTTGTCCGGTCCTACTCAGTGACACTGCAGTCTGCTGTGGAGCTCCCCTAACCAATTTAGTGCTGCTTTCATGCTGTTAACCAGCATGAGAGAAGTGCCACGATTGGCTGGAGCAGGTAGGTCGGACTCTCCTTTAGGCCCTGGAGGCCTATGCTTGCTCTCCACCCAGCTGTCTAAGACAGATAAGTGTTAAACTGCGAATTGTGCAAGTCGAACTGGCCGTCGCAAGACCACCAGCCAAACTGACCTGCGCACTTTGGAGTGTCTGGCCAGCACTCCAATACTCTATCCTGCCAATCAGAAGCTAAGGACTCGCCCTTTCTTGGCTCGGTGCACTATGTGTAGCGTGTATATTGGAAAAATAAAATGGCAATGAAAATCATTTATTCCATTGCCATTTTTTTTTCAACAGGCAGCTCGCAGCAGGCGTGGAGGGTGGGGGGGGCAACGCTCCCCCACACTCATGGAAAAACCGCCACTGGTCAAAGTGCTAAAAAATGCGTGCTGGTGAAGCCGCCTGCAAGCAACGGCTCGGGTTAAGCATTGGGATGTTGGGAGGTGACTAGGAAGACAGACCCACCCAGGTGACCGGAGAGACTGGTTGTAATACATGGTCCTTGATATGTGCCTGTCAAGGTGGAATCCACACAAAAGAATCTATTACGACTGGTCAGGACTGGAAGAACATCTGAGGGGTGTGCTGACATCACTTCCTTCTCTAAGATTTCCCTCTGTGTTATTCTAGATGGTGAGGATGGGAGGGCTGGCACGCAGTCCCTGAGTCCGACAACTCTCATGGCCGCGGGTACCCAGGCCAGCACGTGGAGCTCCCCGGTACATCTGAAGGTGGCTCACATCATCCAGAGGATGCAACTGCAGCTGGAAGATCACATCCACAGCAGGTAACTCAGCACTGACCCCAACAGGTGGCATTGGGCATCAGTGCCTCTGCCCTAAGGATGACCCAGGGTCATGGCGTACATGTTCTTGTAACCCCTTTTCCTTCTCCAGTTCTAGATTGCTCTGGCCTCACTTCCTCTCAGACTCACATATGTTCCCCCTTTCTTCTCGTTTGTTACAGCCCTGGCAATGAATTTCTGGAACTGATGGTCGACTATGTAAAGAACTGCTTGCAGCAGGACCTGGCCGCCCTGTGCAGCGGTCACTCAAACTTACGACACCTGGGCAGGGCTCTGGGGGCCGCCTGTCGTGGGCTGCACAGGTGTGTATAGGGTAGGGGCGGTGCTGCAGCCTTTCAGAGTGCCATACTTTCAGGGCAGTAGAATCTGACTTGTGAAACAAAGTAGTTGGGAATATCTTCATTTCGAAGCACGCCCGCCTGTCTGCCTGGGTGTCATGGGCCCGGTTGTGTTGCTTCTCAGGTGTGTTCCAGTCCTCATCAGTGAGCGGGGATGAGCCGAGTACTCGTTACATGGATCAAAATGTATGTAGATTTGTTTTTCATCTCTTCCTGTTTCTTTCTTTGTGAAGCATCTGAAACATAAGTGATGTGAAGAGATGACAACAAACTGCACATAGAAGCTAGGGAGACACCATGATCTATATGGTTTTTATTTGTGGGCAGAGTTGCAGACACATCTGTGCACTTTAGAGAATTTAGTGGTGAAATGTAGGCTAGATGCCAAAATCCTATCTGGAAGCAAGAGTGTCTACAACATTTGTGCCAGTGATCCTTACAGAACTTACAGAACGTATTTGAAATGGAATAGCATGTGTGGCCCTTTCCAAGCCTTTGTCGCGATCCATACGACCACCCTTGCAGTTCTGAAGTTGTGGGCTCAGCTCCTATACCACCCCTGCTATGGCATTCTACCCATGGACTCCACATTTGTGTTCTGGTCCTTAACCCCACACTAGGATACCTATCTGACTCTGCTCCATCCATGTTTCTTTCAGTGAGATTGACTGCACATTGTCCAGCCTGGAGACCCTGGGCAAGGTGTTCGACCACCCTACCTCCCCACCGAGCTCCGCTACAAAGCAGGTGAGCATGTGTTCAATCGACCTTCTTTTAGGTGTGCGTTTCCATTGCTTCTCTGCTCATTTTCCACATTTCTTTCTGCATTGAGGCGGGTGAGTTGTCTCTGTGAAATACTAGTGTAGCTTTTTAAATCTGAATTTAAAAAAACTGAGATGAACAAAATTGGTGTGGACTAGGGATTGCCAGCTTCTAACACCACCGACAGTGAGCCCTGCTACTGGTTTAAGCATATGACTCTCAATCAATCAATTCAGATTTGTAGAGCGCGGCTAATCAACCGCAAGGGTATCCAGGCGCTGGGTTCTTGCTTGGATCAGTTGAAAAGCCAGGTCTTGAGTCCCTTTCTGAATTTGGGAGCAAGGAAGATGTTCAAAGATGAAGGGGAAGGCCGTTCCAGGACTTGGCAGATAGGTCGGAGAAGGAGTGTCCTCCAGTTTGGCTTCGGTGGATGTGTGGAGTGTGTGCGAGGGCGTGGAGGGAGGAGCGCTGGGGTCTGGAGGGTTGGTGGTTGGTGTATGCTGGTCCTTGGTCATGGAGGGCCTTGTTGGCGTGTATCAGCATCTTGAATCGGCATCTTTTCTGGATGGGCAGCCAGCGGAGATTCCTGAAAGGTACCAGTGATAGAGAACTGTATTTAAAGCTAAGTATGTGCTTTTTGTAGTGTTCACTTTAAGGGCTGGGTTGAAATTGGATCAAGGATCCTTTGAAGAATTGATCACCGGGATTATAAACAGATTATTACCAACTGGATAGTCTTAGAGTCATTTTTAACCATAATATCATATAATATGATGGTGTTAGATCATATAATATCATATAATATGATGGTGTTAGATCATATAATATCATGTTATTGCAGAATCCAGTTCCCTCTAGAGATGAATCGCAGGCATGAGTCTTTTAATAGTGCTCTGGCGTCCACCGGGGGACACATGGGCAACTGTCAGGAACCAGGAAAAGAGCCCTCATCCAACGACATCACCAAATAGACAATACCAGAGCTCAATCAGCTACGACCGGCCAGGAACCGTGAAGGGAGAGTATCGCAGGAGATCACAATTTGAAAAAACAGTTTTAGAAAAGCAAAACTGTGATGTCCCCAGAAAGATAAACTGTCAAGATCATAGACATCAGAATTGCAATAAATTCATGAAAAGCAGAACTGCAGTTCCCTAGGAACTAGAATTGCGATAATTTAATAGAAAATAGAATTAAACTAAATTTATGGAAATCATGTTTGTGATTGTCTGATGGAGATCCCATGTGCGATACTGGTCCTGATGCAAGCGGCTGTGTAAATACCACCTCATTTCATTGCTTTCTTTTGTGGCAGGGTATCCGAGTAGTGCATCTTAGAACAAGGGTCTTAGACGCAAAGCGTGCACGTTCCGGCACCCTTCGTGTCTCTGGCATCACTAGTCTGTGTCTGGCTTTGGACTGTGTTCCAACTCTGCTTCAATTGCTTTTGTAGATGACCTTATATTTTCATCCTGTTGGCTGTCTGATGGACATTCTTTGAAATGACCATCACAATTTCCTCACACTGAGTCTGGTAGAAATGTCTGGCTAATGATACAGTATTCACTGCAGGTCCTGTACTGTCTAATGTTGAATACTCTACGGTTCACTGGATATCCAGGCCTAGCAATGTCCAAGCACAAGAAAAGATTCTGAGATGGGCAATCCACTACTTCTGTCTACTTATCAGATCATGATCCCCCCGCAGGTTGGGTTTAGAGCAGTGGTGAGTTTTTATCATTCAGCATGGATTCCACACGTGCAGTGACTACTTGTTGGAGTGCGACGCAGCCCCCCGCTCGGTAGAGTACACAGGATGGTGGTGATCACATGCAGCGATGCAGCCCCCCTGCTCGGTAGAGTACACAGGATGAGCAGTGATCACACACAGCTACACAGCCTTGGCTCGGTAGAGTACACAGGATAGCGGTGTTCACACGCAGTGATGCAGCCCCCCCGCTCGGTAGAGTACACAGATGAGCAGTGATCACACACGGCTACGCAGCCTTGGCTCAGAAGAGTACACAGGATGGTGGTGATCACATGCAGCGGTGCGCCCCCCGCTCGGTAGAGTACACAGATGAGCAGTGATCACACGCAGCGACGCAGCCCCCGGCTCGGTAGAGTACACAGGATGAGCAGTGATCACACACAGCTACGCAGTCTTAGCTTGGTAGAGTACACAGATGAGCAGTGATCACACACAGCTATGCAGCCTTGGTCCGGTAGAGTACACAGGATGGCAGTGATTGCACGCAGCGACGCAGCCCCTGGCTCGGTAGAGTACCCAGGATGGTGGTGATCACACACAGCTACGCAGCCTTGGCTCGGTAGAGTACACAGGATGGCAGTGATCACACACAGCTACGCAGCCCCTGGCTCGGTAGAGTACACAGGATGGTGGTGATCACACACAGCTACCCAGCCCCTGGCTCGGTAGAGTACACAGGATGAGCAGTGATCACACACAGCTACGCAGCCTTGGCTCGGTAGAGTACACAGGATGAGCAGTGATCACACACAGCTACGCAGCCTTGGCTCGGTAGAGTACACAGGATGGCGGTGATCACACGCAGCGATGCAGCCCCCAGCTTGGTAGAGTACACAGGATGGTGGTGATCACATGCAGCGATGCAGCCCCCCTGATCGGTAGAGTACACAGGATGAGCAGTGATCACACACAGCTACGCAGCCTTGGCTCGGTAGAGTACACAGGATGAGCAGTGATCACACACAGCTACGCAGCCTTGGCTCGGTAGAGTACACAGGATGGTGGTGATCACACGCAGCGATGCAGCCCCCAGCTTGGTAGAGTACACAGGATGGTGGTGATCACATGCAGCGATGCAGCCCCCCTGCTCGGTAGAGTACACAGGATGAGCAGTGATCACACAGGGCTACGCAGCCTTGGCTCTGTAGAGTACACAGGATGGCGGTGATCACACACAGCTACGCAGCCTTGGCTTGGTAGAGTACACAGGATATCGGTGATCACACGCAGCGACGCAGCCCCCAGCATGGTAGAGTACACAGGATGGTGGTGATCACATGCAGCGATGCAGCTCCCCCGCTCGGTAGAGTACACAGGATGAGCAGTGATCACACACAGCTGCGCAGCCTTGGCTCGGTAGAGTACACAGGATGAGCAGTGATCACACACAGCTACGCAGCCTTGGCTTGGTAGAGTACACAGGATATCGGTGTTCACACGCAGCGACGCAGCCCCCGGCTCAGTAGAGTACACAGGATGGTGGTGATCACACGCAGCGATGCAGCCCCCCGCTCGGTAGAGTACACAGGATGAGCAGTGATCACACAGGGGTATGCAGCCTTGGCTCGGTAGAGTACACAGGATGAGCAGTGATCACACACAGCTACGCAGCCTTGGCTTGGTAGAGTACACAGGATATCGGTGATCACACGCAGCGACGCAGCCCCCCGTCTCGGTAGAGTACACAGGATGGTGGTGATCACATGCAGCGATGCAGCTCCCCCGCTCGGTAGAGTACACAGGATGAGCAGTGATCACACACAGCTGCGCAGCCTTGGCTCGGTAGAGTACACAGGATGGCGGTGTTCACATGCAGTGATGCAGCCCCCCCGCTCGGTAGAGTACACAGGATGAGCAGTGATCACACACGGCTACGCAGCCTTGGCTCAGAAGAGTACACAGGATGAGCAGTGATCACACACAGCTGCGCAGCCTTGGCTCGGTAGAGTACACAGGATGGCTGTGATCACACGCAGTGACGCAGCCCCCAGCTTGGTAGAGTACACAGGATGGTGGTGATCACATGCAGCGATGCAGCTCCCCCGCTCGGTAGAGTACACAGGATGAGCAGTGATCACACACAGCTACACAGCCTTGGCTCAGTAAAGTACACAGTATGAGCAGTGACCACACACAGCTACGCAGCCCTGGCTCGGTAGAGTACACAGGATGGTGGTGATCACACGCAGCGATGCAGCCCCCGGCTCGGTAGAGTACACAGGATGGTGGTGATCACATGCAGCGATGCAGCCCCCCCACTCGGTAGAGTACACAGGATGAGCAGTGATCACACAGGGCTACGCAGCCTTGGCTCAGTAGATTACACAGGATAGCGGTGTTCACACGCAGCGACGCAGCCCCCGGCTCAGTAGAGTACACAGGATGGTGGTGATCACACGCAGCGATGCAGCCCCCCGCTCGGTAGAGTACACTGGATGAGCAGTGATCACACAGGGGTATGCAGCCTTGGCTCGGTAGAGTACACAGGATGAGCAGTGATCACACACAGCTGCGCAGCCTTGGCTCGGTAGAGTACACAGGATAGCTGTGATCACACGCAGTGACGCAGCCCCCAGCTTGGTAGAGTACACAGGATGGTGGTGATCACATGCAGCGATGCAGCTCCCCCGCTCGGTAGAGTACACAGGATGAGCAGTGATCACACAGGGGTACGCAGCCTTGGCTCTGTAGAGTACACAGGATGAGCAGTGATCACACACAGCTGCGCAGCATTGGCTCGGTAGAGTACACAGGATGGCGGTGATCACACGCAGCGACGCAGCCCCTGGCTCGGTAGAGTATCATTACATGATTTCTCATAAACATCACCTTCTGGATTCCATTTTTGCTAATTGACACCTACAACTCACACCTGACCACAGTTAGCGCTACTTTGGTCGGATCTGCTGGGGGCGCTGTTTGCCATCACCATGCCGAGAATCAAAAACAGCAAGTCAAAGAAAGTTACAGTCATGGCTAGAAACTGGAGCTCTTTCTCCACACAAGAGGCAAGGGAACTGTGGTTCCAATGTCCATATCCAATGCCGAAGACTGTAACTCTATGTCCATTGATGTCAACCACACATTAACCACCTTTAACCAAAGTGTAATCTCGCTTTTAGATTAAAATCTACTCCTAAATCCTCGTAAATGCACTGCAAATTGAACCCATGAGAACAACCCCTGGTTGATCATGGAGTTACATATTTGGAAACTTAAGAGCAGAAAGAAAATAGAGATGGATTTAAAGTGAGGAAGCCAAGCATCAGTAAAAGAAGCAATCACCGCATGAAAAAAGAAAATCATGCTGGCAAAACAGAAGCACAGCATTAAACTTGACCAAAGAACTTTTTGGAACAATGGTAAATTGACAACACTTATATCTGAGGACTACAATCTAGAGAATACTGCAGCCCCATCCGATACTCTTTCTCAATTTTCCACAGCCAAGACAGGTGAGGTGAGATTTGAATTCAGGCTTGAAGCTCGGCTCTTCTACCCTCCACCACCCCAAGAGCAAATCAAAACAAATTAACCCATTTTAGGGAGATCTCCACGATCAACGTACTAGAGTTGATTACCAACAGCAGACCATTAGACCACCCTGCTGATGTCTCCTCAGACCCTATAATGCAACAACGAGGACCTCTTGGGTGTAGCCCATCTGTTCAGTCGGTCCCTTGATCAAAAATAATTCCGACTGATTGGAAGACCACAATGACTCGATCACTCCTAAAACAGATCCCCCTCTTCACAGACAATCACAACAATTTTAGCCCAATATCGCCAACACCTTTTTAGGGCTACTGTTGGAAATAATGGGTATATATCAATCCCTGAAATGGTTTCAGTCTTTCCTCTCAGCCCAATCACAGGCCGTCTTCCTTCCACCTTGGTGTCCTGCAGGGACCTGTACTTTCTTCATTACTCTTCAACATATATAGGGTCGCACTGGGTGCCATTTTGGTGAGTACAGTTCCACATGCTCGCTGATGGCACACAGCTGTAGCTCGACAGTTGAATCAACCTCCTGCAAATCTCCTACACAAAGATCTATTTCAAACCCAGTGTAAGAGCACGGATGGCTCATACATTTCTCAAACTGAACCCTTCAAAGACAGAACTACTAATCAATAAAGTTGCCTGGATAAGTGGCGCCCGGCCTGTTGCTGGCGTTGGGCACTCCACGCACGCTGGTAAAGGCAGTTCACAATCCTGGCATTATTACAGACTCTGACGTCCCTGGAAACACAGATTGCTAAAGTAACAAGTTTGTGCTTTTGGAAAATAAAGATTATAAAAATGTCTTCCCCGATATCCCACCTGAACTGAATGGGCCAGCAGGAATAACGTAAATAGAGCAAGACTGCACCATGGAAGTGATGTCTACCTGAGATGACCAGAGATCTCCCTCAGGAAGCTGCTCCCGGTGCAGAATGCCGCGTCTTGACAGGGTCCAGGTGTGGAGACCTCATCATCCCCACTCTCAGATCCCCTACCGGCTTCCAACATAGAAAGGAGGACACTACCAAGCACTGATCACCATGCCTAAGACCATTCATAGCTCCTCCCCTCCTTTTCTGGTTTCTGGGAGCAAACAAACCCCCTCAGATTTCCGTGCAATGCCCGCTCTCCTTGTGGGTAGAAGAAGCTGCAGACCAGTCTTTTTAACCAATAAATTAGAGTCCTATCTGCTCCATTTTATATTCCCCCAGGTTGTGTTGGTATGTAAAGCTATGCCGATTTGTATAGCGCACTAATCACCCGTGAAGGTATCCAGGCGCTTGAGTGGGCGTGTAGGCGTGTGGTCCCCGTAGAGTTATTCAGAGAGACAGTTGTTCAGCTACTTGTGGAACTACAGAAGTGAGTGCAGCAAGAAGCTGCAGACCTGGCTCTTCGAACAACTCCATCTTCAGTAGTGTCAAGAAGCCCTTGGGCAGTCTACCGCTACAAATACTGGTAGCATCACATAACATAGACTTTGAGTTTAGAAACGTAAGCATTCTGGGACTTGTAATTCTCATTCACAATAAAAACAATTGAACAAAAGCCTTGGATTCCAATGGGTAGTAAAAGGAAAGTCCAGAAGTTGAAATGGACCGAGAGCCATATCATCTCTCTCCTTCTGGGCTCTTACACACAGGCACCGTCATCCAATCCCAGTCGCCACCTTCCATTCATCTTTCCTACCTTTCTCCTTCTTTCTTCACCCCCTGGTAGTACTCATCTCTTTTTTATCTTCCATCATTGCATTTCCTTTCTCTGTGATGCTATTTGCCATTCTTGCTCTGTCATTTTTCTCTGTTTTCATCATTTTTCTATCATCTTTGTGGCCCTTAGTTCATCTGGCAGCGCTTAGCTCAAATCCCCTACTCTATTACAGTGTTATTCGTCAGCTGCACACATGGGAGGACTATAAAGAAGTAACTGGTGTCCTAGTCTCCTAGTGGCACCCCTGCTCTAGCTGCTAAAGTGAGGGCTCATGATGACAAAGTAAGCCAATAGAGGGCGCTCTTAGACCATATCAAAATACCCTGGGCCTCATTTATTAGAAGTGACGCATTGCTGTGTGGTACCAGTGATGCATCACTTCTCAGTGCGCCCTCCTTGCGACATGGTGGATGCGTCATATTTACTGTATGACACATCATGACGCAAGGAGTTACAGATACATCAGTATTTCTGACGTATCTGTAGGCGCGACAGTGACGCATTGCTGGAGTGGGTCACAAAAGTGACGCAATTCCAGCAATGTGTCCTTTCACATGGGGCAAGCCCCATGTGAAAGGGCCTGCGTCAGTCTTACGCCTGCTGAGAGGCAGGTGTAAGATATTGATTCAATGGCGTCCTAGAAGTGGCGCAGTGAAATCTCATATATTTCAATGCACCACTTCTACAAGGTTTTTTGCGGGGGAACGCCCACCCTGCATACATTCAGGGCTGGCTCTAGGGCGTGCGATCGGTGCCACTGCACCGGGCGCTGACGTTGGGTGGGGGTGTCATTTTTGCAGGTATATTCACAATTTAAAAGCACCTGCTGCTGTGTTCATGGCCTCCAGCAATTTTCAGGCATCAATTAAAACGTCAAGATAGCGTGTTCCTGGAAAGAGACCGGAGGTTTGTGGCAGATTTTGACTCATGGAAAGGCAGTGCAGAGGGTTAAAATGTCTGCTGCTAAGAACGTGGACCATGCTGATAACCAAATGCGTATAATGTAAATAGGTCAGTAGGTTACTGCTTCCGAAAAAGAGCTCTTTTTGTTATTTGTAGTTTGTAAGTCAAAATCCTCATATAGAACATTAAGCTATTAATTGTCATCAAAGAGCTGCATACAAACTGCAAGGTATATGTTAGAGCTATATGTTTTTTGCCCAGTCTTTCATTATCCTAATCTTCCCAAAGGGTTTATTTGGGTAGAAAACAATTCTTATCATTTAAGAGAACCCCTAACAATGGTGTTACGTTTTTAAATGCTGAATGTGTGCTTTTCCAGAATAAGGACTCTTAAACTATATTGCCTACCAGTATCGATGACATGTCACTCCCACACTACACCTTGTAGTCCTGTCTGGTGTACATTTTCTGTGCACTGATTTACACACATATGATTGTCTTTGTGCAATGTGTGTGTGATAAATGCCTTGACACCTTACATTGGTATTCAGAGTGGCGCTATAAAACTAAATTAATCTGAGAGACAGTGGTTACGGAGACTTGAGGGGCACTGTTAAAGGGTGCTAGTGAGGAAATTCATGGCAGAGGTGGCCATTGGTGTGCGCCAACAAACATTGTCGCACCGGGCGCCACCAGTGTTAAAGCTGGCCCTGCATACATTATACCTAACGCAAGTATGATGTGGCGCAGGGGTTTACAAAGTGAGACATCTGCCTAAATGCATCATTTTGTAAATATGGTGCAACACGGTGCATTTTTTACGCCGCAGGTGGGTCACAAAAAGTGATGCACCGGCAGTGTAAAACTGACGCAAGGCCTCATAAATAAGGCCCCTTCCTGCAAGCATCTGGGTCTGGGTGCTCTTTTCATGTCAAATAGTCTGTTAATTCTATTAGGGGTCAAATATGCTATGTGTAGATGGTTGAAGTGAGTACATTTAAGTCCAGTGTTTCTAGAAACCTTCTGAGTATGTTGTATAGATTTCCTCCATTCTGCACCTTCCATTCATAACTTACTCTCGTGCTTGGCCTAGGCTTCCTGTGATCTGGACCCAGACCTGGAGCAGCTCATCTGTAAAATCTCCACCCTGAGCAGCCTGCTGTCCTCGCTCGAGAAGAAGGTAGGCCCCTGCGTGCATTACCACCTCTCTGAAGGGGCAGAACTCACATCTGCATCCTTAGATGCACAGATCTTCAGTTCATGCCCAGCCAGTTGGGCACAACCAGCATGCCCATTTCCATACCTGAGAAAGTACCGCAGACCCATCTTTCCCTCAACTCCAGATACAACTGAGTCCACCATTTAAAAAAGTGCAGTACAAGCAGGAATGTTCTTAAATACATAGAACCTTGACGAATGATGCCTGAATAGTCGTGTATTCTACTCACTTCTTTTTCACATATTTTGTAGATATTGTGTAGAGTCTGCAAAGGTTTATCAACTAATTATGCTGCATGTGTTTGGAGGAATGCGGTCCAGTATCAGGGAAATAGAAAAGAGGGGAGATTCAATATTTATTGATCAATATTAGGCCCTTAAGCTGCTGTAATTGTTCCTGAGTCAAAAGGGATGCTTGTTACAAAACAAACATACACAAACGGGATCACTAGGTACCAAATAATTATTAATCATGCAATAAATACGTTTTGTGTTTCCCTGCAGACGCCACCCTCAGAGTCCTTGACAGGGGCCCGGAAGACCCCACAGGGTGGGTGCCCTTAACACAGACTGTTTTTTAAGCAGGCCCCTTTGTTCTACCCCTGGCTAAATTGTTGACCTTGGAGCCCATACACCTGCCCCAGGTTACAGAACTTGACGACTAATCTACCTACATCTTAGAAGTAGACTGTTCACGACTCCAGAATAAGCATTTCACACTATCTCACAGGACTTGACAACTAATCTACCTGCATCTTAGAACTAGACTGTTTACGACTCTATAACATAGGACTTGACGACTAATCTACCTACATTTTAGAAGTAGACTGTTCACGACTCCAGAATATGCACGGCACACTATCTCTCAGGACTTGTAGACTAATCTACCTGCATCCTAAAGGTAGACTGTTTATGACTCCAGAATAAGCACGGCACACTATCTCTCAGGACTTTTAGACTAATCTACCTGCCTCCTAGAAGTAGACTGTTTTTACTACTCCAAAATATGCACGGGACACTATCTCACAGGACTTTTAGACTAATCTAACTGCATCTAAAAAGTAGAATGTTTACGAGTTTATAACAGAGGACTTTACAACTAATCTACCTGCATCTTAGAAGAAGACTGTTTACGACTCCAAAATATGCACAGCACACTATCTCACAGGACTTTTAGACTAATCTAACTGTATCTAAAAAGTTGAATGTTTACGAGTTTATAACATAGGACTTGACAACTAATTTACCTGCATCTTAGAAGTAGACTGTTTTCGACTCCAAAATATGCACGGCACACTATCTCACAGGACTTGCAGACTAATCTAGCTGCATCCTAGAAGTAGACTGTTTACGACTCCAAAATATGCACGGCACACTATCTCACAGGACTTGTAGACTAATCTACCTGCCTCCTAGAAGTAGACTGTCTTTACTACTCCAAAATATGCACGGCACACTATCTCACAGGACTTATAGACTAATCTACCTGCATCCTAGAAGTAGACTGTTTACGACTATATATATGACGGGACTTGGCTACTACTCAATACGCATCATAGAAGCAGGCTGTTTATGACTCCAGAATAAGCACAGCACACTATCTCACAGGATTTGAAGACTAATCTACCTGCATCTTAGAAGCAGAATGTTTACGACTCTATATCGTAGGAAGTGACTACCAATCTACCTGTATCGTAGAACTGGTCTGTTTACGACTCTTTAACATAGGAGTTGACAACTAACCTACCTGCATCCTTAGGTTTCAAAAGATAAGTTTATTAAAAGTATGTCACAATGGATAAAACGAAAATATCACATGTCAAAGTATCATAGATAAACAGTATAAAGCATTTTGCAAATGTCAGGTAAACAAAACATCATGAAAGAGTGGAGGGTACAAAACAAGGGCAAAATGTGTAAGGAAAATTAAGAACAGGTATGAATCATAACAAATTGCATATTGAAGATAAAGGTACAATATATGAAATATAAATAACAAAATGACAAAAACTAAGAAATCAAGGAGGTTGAGCAACTTCTTTAATATGTGGTATTGGAGCAAAGGATCTCTTAGCACTTTGTCTAAAAACTCTGTAACAGGAGACCATAAAAGCAACCTCTTATGCTTCAGAGAGATGGGACATACAAAAGTTGTCTGAAGTCTGTGATTATGGCACACGGAATACCACCAAGCTAAATATGAGAGTATAGAGGCATCTTTCCAGTTTTTTGTGATCTGCTGAAAGGCGGTGGCTAATAATAGGTAAATAATTTGAATCTGAACTTTTGGTTTGTTCCAACACGTAGAGAGACTGGCTAGGAAAATATTGACAAAAGTAAGAGGGGTGGAAGTCCTAAAAACAGTGTTAATTTGGGACCAGACTGATTCCCTAAATTGTAAAACGTGAGGGCATGAAAAAAGTAAATGCCGAATATCAGCCCGTGAAGATAAAGAAGACCAACAGGTGTCAGGAGCATCAGAGTGCATTTTATGGAAGGTGACTGGTGTCAGAAGTAGTCTGTTATAAATAAAGAAGAGAGTTTGTGTGGTGCTAGCAGCCCTGGAAGATTTCCTAATTCTTTACCAGATTTTATCCTAAATATGTATAGGCCAATGTATATCTAGATCTGTCTCCCAGGCAATCTCAATCTTTGTTTTATCTCTTGATAAAAGTGGAGATAATAAACACGTGTAAAGGGTAGAGGCCCTAGGTGATATGCATAGAATAGTTGGCCAGGAGTGATCAAATAATGGAGGCGAGGTAGGTAAGGATTGAAAATAAGAGTAAGAGTCCAGAATAACAGAACATAAAATTGAAACTTCATTAGAAAATGATGAAGGTAAATGAAAAAGCGCACTAGCTTTGGAAAAGGTAAAAAAAGAGTAATCTTCAAATAATTGATGTACCCATAAAATGCCTTTGTCCCTCCAAGTTTTCCAGTAAATCGGTTTACATTTAACACGGATAAAATTATTGTGCCAAATGGTTGAACTATAAGGAATGTACTAAAATCATGTGGTTCAATAAGGAAGAATTTTATTTAAGCTAATGCACGAGTATTTGATAATTGAGGTGTGTAAACTATGCGGTTTTCTCGTAAAAGATAAATATTCTTGGAAAGAGAAAGGTGAAAGGAAGGAATTTTCCAGATCAATCCATAAGTGAAGCTCTGGAGAAGGAATCGATAACCATTTGCAGAAGTGTGTTAATAAAAAAGCCTTGTGATATTTAGGGAAATCAGGGAAACGAACACCCCCTTTGGATTTCGGACGCGACAACTTCCATAATGACATTCTAGGTTTTTTGTTTAACCAAAGAAAAGAAGTAAGGATGGAATTAATTTTGTGAAACCATTTCATGGGAATGGAAATTGGAATGTTAGATAAAAGATAAAGGACGATAGGTGTTCGCATCATTTTAATAGTATCGAGCCGTCCCCACCAAAACAGATATCAAGGGTGCCATTTGGTCGTGAGGGAGCTAAGTTTCTCAATACATTTATTAAAGTTTAGGTCGATTGATGATTTAATGGAGGTGACAAACCATATACCTAGATATTTAATGTGAGCCGGATTCCAAGTGAAGTTGGAAAGGGAAAAATCAGCCTTGAAAATGTATTTTGACAAAGGCAAAATTTCGCATTTATCAATATTTAACTTGTAACCCGAGACTAGAGAATATGAATCAACTTCCTTTAAGAAAGCCGGTAAGGAATGTGAGACCCTGCATCGAGTTGAGTTGCTCTGCGTCGGTTCCAATGAAGCCGGCAGTAATGTGGCGCGGCTTTGCAGGGTTTTGCATCACTCGGCGTCAGTTCTGTTGAAGCTTGCAGCTGTGTGGCGACGCTCAGTCCAGTGCATTGTGGGCCTCAGGAAGACATGGCCACAAGTCAACTGAGGCATGCCTGAAGCCAAAAGAGAAACTTTTTAAAACATTGTAATATTCAGGTCCCAATTTAGAGAGCAAGAGAGAGCAGAGGATTACAGGTGAGTAACGTTGTTATGCCCAGGGTCACCTGTAGAGCACCAACTACCTGTTACACACTGATATCTTTTGCTTTATGTGTATAATCATCACAGCTGTACTACCCTAGGGAACAGCTGATGGTAACTACATTAACAAACAGGTGAGGTCACATTTTTAATTTATAATATGACATTATTGTTGAAGTTCTATGGTATCTGGAGACTTTGTAAATCTCTCTGGTTCTCTTTCTTCAGGTTCTGACAGCATTACAAGAATCTGTCCTCATTGTGGCAACGACAAATATCTCTGGTACGAGCTCCCCGGTGCACTCCCCGAACACCCCCAGCTGTGATGGCCACAAGTTTGAGGTGAGCAAATCCTAGATGCAGACACAGGAATTTATATGCATCTGTTTAATATCTTCAACTAGTGGTTGGGGTCCTGTATGAATAATAACTACATGCATCACACTAATATAATAACACAAGTAACTAGTAGCCAACTAACTAGTGAGCGTTATACTGACTACCTGAGGATGGGTTGGCCCTGCTGGAGCTGTAACCTTCAGCCTCCTAATTACATATATTACCTTCTCTTTAGTGGGTGCATTAACCCCCTTGTTATCTCATTGACTTAGCATCTCCAAGAATTATTATGTTTGTTTTCTCCAGAAATTAGTCTGTTTTTCCGAGTTAGGTATGATAGGATAGTTGTTTAGTGCTAAAACTGTCCTCTTGTGGCCCCTTCTACATACTAATAGGAGATCCCATCCTGGCCAGCAGATCTAGGTCAGGCAACCATCCAACAGATTCTGTAAAACACCCAGGAATTCTGTAATATGTGGACCTAACTTTGAAACCTCAGATAGACTTTTTAGTAAAACTTTCTACAAACACACTAATATTCCCAAGACAGATTTTTCCATACCTAGGTTTTTTCCAAAGAGTTGAAGCTACACATGCGCTTGTGCACGCTCACCTAGATATATAACTATCGACACCCACGTTCCCCTGAAACAAATCACAACAGGTCCGAAACTAAAGGCCAGACTTCATCACCTGAAACCCTCGGACCACCTTGTTCAGCTATGTTGTCTCTGCATTGGCTTCCAGTTTCACGCTGGATCAATATTAACGCACTGTAGGGAACTCACTGAGCGCGCTAAGGAATCGGAACAAGTCTCTTCTAGCATAAGTTCGACTCACCGTGCTGGATTCAGCCATCGATCAAGCACGCGCTTGCAGTTTACAGTGCTTCACTCCACTCAACCGGACTTGGAAGCCATTCCTTCTATGTCCTGCTCTTTAAACTTTGGAACTCCAGACTATTCCACCAAATGTATATATTTAGGCATTTTGTCAGGAGCACTGAGCATGCTCTAGAATAAACATCTACAAAAGGCAATGAGAGGACAGTGAAGCCTAGCCGGTGGGCTAGTCACCGAGTCCAATGTCCTTCATTCGTGGCCTCTGATCTGATCGAAGTCTCTTGCTGCGGGGTTCCCTGGTTCCTGTAGGCTGGCAGTGAGATTCTTGGGGAGACCAGTGTGAGTGGGGCTACAGTAATCCAGGCATGTCATGATCAGAGATCTAGAGAGCCACACTCTGTGACCAGTGTCAGATAGAGGCACAATTGTTTGGAGCAAGTGAAAGTTCAGAGTTAAGGAGTATACACAGGTTCCTTTATTTCCGAGCTGCTGGAGGAGGGGTTCCTAAGTCCATGCGCCAGTCGAAGCATAGATAGTCAGACTTGTTCCCATGACTAGAACCTAACTTATGGCTAGGTCTATGTAGAGAACACTCATCCTGAAGAGCACATGGTACGAGCAAGCTCGGACGTTGGTTGAGTTGTCTGATATGTTGTCTAGCTGGACGTGGATCTGTCATCTGGGCATATTTGGAAGGTATTTAGGGGCATATCACCAAGGAACGGCAATGAATAACGCAAAGTGCGCTTAGCGCTTTGTTATTCATCGCCGTCTATCTCTGTAATTTATTGCCCTGGTAGCGCGTTATCAACAACGCGTTGCTACAGGGTGATACAAATTCCAGAGATAGCATGGGAAATCGCCGTTTTGCAGGGAACATCGCTGGTTTTCCAGCGATGTTCCCTGCAAAAGGGCGATAACCTTGCTGATACGACCCTGTGGTCGTAGCAGCATAATCCACCCCCTATGTTAGGGATGGGTAAGTCAGGACTTTAGCAGACGTTAGTTTTTGGAGAAAAACTAACGTCTGCTAAAATGGTAGGGCAGTCTTGTAAATATCGCGATGTGCACTACAGCGATATATATGCAAGGCTGTACTGCCCAGTGACGCCCACTTTCCATCTCATTAGAGATGCAAAGGGAGTCATCGGGAAAAAGGGTGCTAACATGCGATTATGCATGTTAGCACCCTCTTGTAAATAGGGCGATAGTTTTATCTCTGCTTTTTTGGAGATAAACCCCTTGTAAATATGCCCCTTAGTAGTTGTGCTCAAGTGGTGTAAGTAGATGTGGAGTAGGAGACACCAGAGAGATATTCCTTGGGTTAGGTGCAGGACGTGACTTGTGTAGGCGATACGGCCAAGCCGCTGAATCTCCGGTTGCAGATCTAGAACTGTGAATGTGCACCACGCTGAGACGGGCTCGTCGTTTCTTGGGCTTCTTCCAAAGTTCTCTGTGGAAACCCCAGGGTTGACCTTGTTCTTCTTTCACTGCAGGTCAGACTGGGTAAGACACAGAAGGCCACAGTGATGGTGGAGCTGGAAAAGGGGCTGGTGACCATCTTCAAGAAAGGAATGGGATCCCCCGAGGAGACCATCACTCATGAACAAAGTAAGAGAACAGGAGCTTGTTTACGCCACTGCAAACTGTCCTCGTGCAGTAAAAACACCCCGATGTTTGCTTATGGAGGATTTTCTTCCCACTTTCCTGTATCTCACTTTCCTGTATCTCACTTTCCTGTATCCCACTTTCCTTTATCCCACTTTCCTTTATCCCACTTTCCCTTATCCCACTTTCCTGTATCCCACTTAACTGTATCCCACTTTCCTTTATCTCACTTTCCTGTATCCCACTTAACTGTATCCCACTTTCCTGTATCCGACTTTCTTGTATCCCGCTTTCCTATGTCCCACTTTCCTTTATCCCACTTTCCTTTATTCCACTTTCCTGTCTCCCACTTTCCTTTATCCAACTTTCCTGTATCCCACTTTCCTGTATCCCACTTTCCTGTATCCCACTTTCCTTTATCCCACTTTCCTGTATCCCACTTTCCTGTATCCCACTTTCCTGTATCCCACTTTCCTCTATCCCACTTTCCTCTATCCCACTTTCCTTTATCCCACTTTCCTTTATCCCACTTTCCTGTATCCCACTTTCCTTTATCCCACTTTCCTGTATCCAACTTTCTTGTATCCCGCTTTCCTATGTCCCACTTTCCTTTATCCCACTTTCCTGTATCCCACTTTCCTGTATCCCACTTTCCTTTATCCCACTTTCCTTTATCCCACTTTCCTGTATCACACTTTCCTGTATCCCACTATCCTTTATCCCACTTTCCTTTATCCCACTTTCCTTTATCCAACTTTCCTGTATCCAACTTTCCTGTATCCCACTTTCCTGTATCCCATTTTCCTTTATCCAACTTTCCTTTATCCCACTTTCCTCTAGCCCACTTTCCTGTATCCCACTTTCCTGTATCCCACTTTCCTTTATCCCACTTTCCTTTATCCCACTTTCCTGTATCCCACTTTCCTGTATCCAACTTTCCTTTATCCCACTTTCCTTTATCCCACTTTCCTGTATCCCACTTTCCTTTATCCCACTTTCCTTTATCCCACTTTCCTGTATCCCACTTTCCTGCATCCCACTTTCCTGTCTTTCCGCTTCTCCTTGTGTGACATTGAAGATACACAAGCACGAAACTTGGTGAACTCATGATACCTCCCATGCATCCTTTTCATGCAGTCTTTGAGCAGAGGACTCTCTCTAATATACCTTTGTTTTTATCTTACCCCTTTATATCTCTTTTTTCTGTACAGAAAATCCCTCAACATGATCATACTGTAAAGGGTTCTTGTGTGCTTTACTTACCAAATAAAAATGGGTGTGTGTTCGAAATTAAGTACCACTCCACTAACACATACAGGGAAATATGACCCCTCAATAGAATCAAATAAGTTGATCTATTTCAGTTCTCATGACCTTTGCGGCTGCCTAGGTTTGTAACGTACCTATTTATATGTACCTGAGAAGTTTGCAGAGACTCTGTGTTGTGCGAAGGGCTAACCAGTGATGTTTCTTTGTCAAGGTGTTATGTAGTATGTTTGTGTAAGTTCACACAGGTGCTCAATGCCTCTACCGCCTCCCATGTGGTTTGTTTTGTTCTTCTACAATGTAAAGAGAAACCCATTAAACATATTCACCCATTAAAGACAGTAAAGATAGCTGCCCTAGTGGCAATCTTGCATACCAGGAGTAAGTCTGGAGTACTCGTGCCATAGTCCTGGAGCCAAATTATATATCAGGCACACTGTTCATGATTGGCTATGGTGCACCTTTAGACAAGTACGCCGGGCACAAACATGAACAAAAGGATTCCCTCATTTGCCACAGGCCGCACCCCCATGCTAGTGTGGGAACTCCCTCTCCAGGTAGTGCTGGTGTTACATGTGCATCAGTGCTATCAGTGTTACAGAAGGGGGCGCACAAGCGTCTGTGGCCCGTTCTGTATTATCAAAGTGACCTGGAGGCTCACAAAGTGGGCACACACGCCTGTTGCTGCTCTAGGGCCCTTTCTGTAATACAGCTTTTTAAAGACAAAAAAAGGCAGTAAGGCTGGGCAACAGTCACACTGGTATTTATCTATATTGTTTGTAACAGGATCTTAGACGCTCAACTGTTTGTGATCACCACATAGACACACTTGTTAGCACAGACTAAAGCAGGAGCGTCTTTTATCTAGAAATATATTATCCTCAATAGTAATAATATCATAATAATCTCATCTGTTTCTTACATCATATTTCCATCATCAACAATATCAAAACGTCATAATCTTGACGCGTTTCTTCTTTGCAGACTTGTATCAGCAATGTACATAATCAGTCCAACCCCAATCAATGGGAGTAAACACTAGTGATACACAGGATTCAAATGGCCTTGATGAAAAATTCTTGATTTATTTCTATTATTTTGTGGATACAGACAGACAATCAGCCCAGCCAACATGTTTCGTCCTTGCAGACGTCATCAGGGTTTTAAATTATCACCAAACTCCTGGTATATCTTCTCTAGAAGTACCCTGTGTTGTATATCCAAAAATCTCATCATATAATGTGTGTTCCACTTCAATATATATGTTCTAGCCTTCCTTCATCCAAAAAGGGATAAGATTTCCTTACAGGGATTTGTATTCCCATAACGTACATCGAGCGACAACCACCTTCTTCAGGAGTCAGGATGTCTTGGAACGCTGAGTACCACAAGGGTAAATCACACCAACTCTCAGCAAAATCTTTGAGAATCAGGCCCGCAGTGTAGAGGCCACTGAATCAGTGGGCGAATAGAGCCTTCCCTAGATTTAAAAAGAGAGATGATGGCTACTAACCAGCCGTGGACTTCACTAGCCTTCATTCTTTGGATTAACTCCCCAAAGTGCCTAGAAGGTACAGTAGACAATACACACAAGAGAAAGCCTCACTCATTTTTAGTCATCTCGCTTGGTGTCTGGCTGTCGTCTACAGAATTGTGCTTGCACATTGTTTCTTCCATGAAGTTACAACTAGTCATGTGTTGATTTCCCACTTGTAGTTCTGCAGTTGATTAAGTTCCAGAGTGAGCAGAGCAGGGTGAAGCTTATGTATGGCCGCGATCAGCAGAAGAGTTTGACCCGAGACTTCTTCTTCCAGAACGCCAAGGTAAGTGAGTCGTTTTATGGGTATGCTGGGTCCAGCCCTGATTTCTGGGGCTGCGGGCGGTGGCCCATCCTCTGAGCCGTAAGTGAGAGGGTAAGGAGGGAGGGTAAGCGAGAGGGTAAGGAGAGAGGGAAAGGAGGGTAAAGAGGGAGGGTAAGCAAGAGGGTAAGGAGGGTAAAGAGGGAGGGTAAGCGAGAGGGTAAGGAGGGAGGGAGAGGAGTGTAAAGGCGGAGGGTAAGCAAAAGAGTATGGAGCGTAAGGAGGGAGGGAAAGGAGGGATCACAGCTCAAGCCTTAGAAAGGTGTATGGATGGCAGTGGCAAAGTCCATTCCCAGTGAGGGATGTCTATCCAGACACATTGGCCTTGTGGGTGCAGACTCCACCTTGTGGATGCAGACCAAGCTGCCATCAGGTGTATCTGTAGGGTGGGAATGGACAACAAGGCCCCCATGATCAAGTGGCCAAACCGTGTGGGATATCCAACCTCCTACAAGGAAGTAGGAAGTCATTCCACAGCCTCTCCCTCAGGTTTGTCAAGAACCCATCCCAGTCTTGACAGTCTGATATTTACGGAGACATTTTAGCACTTCCCTGTGTGGGACTTTACTTCCCAGTTGGGCCCAGCACAATCCCACGGTATGCCAGGCCATGGGCGAGGAAGCGTGGCCGTGTACACCTGACTATGGGCAAGGGAGGCATGGCAGTGGTGCCAGGCCATGAGCAAGGGAGGTGTGGCTACGGTGCTAGGCCATGGGCGAGGTAGGCATGGCTGTGGTGACTGGCCATGGGTGAGGGAGGCAGGGCTGCGGTGCCTGGCCATGGGTGAGGGAGGCGTGGCTGCGGTGCCAGGTCATGGGCAAGGTAGGAGTGGCCGTGGTGCCAGGTCATGGGCGAGGGATGGATGGCCGCTTTCCATCGTATATTGATAGCCCTTTTAAGTTAGGAGGAGACACAAATGGAGGATTCAGGTGGCCGCTCTGCTGCTTTCGACTCGTTTAAATAAGCCTAGGATGGACGCCTCCCCAGATGGCAGTCAAGGCAGGACCGTACAAGTTGCAGGCGCCCAAAGCTAGGTAGTAGTGGCAGCTCCAGAGCATATGACATCAATCTGCGGCAGTAAATGAACAGTGTCAACAGAGGGCCAAAACACCCGGGAAAATGCTATTTATCGTATCAGGGGAGAGGTAGGATTTATGAAATATAAAACATTGAATCAGCTTGAGCGTGCATTCCTAGACCCAGAATGAGGATGCTCAAGTACTCTACTCCACTCAGTATCAGAAATGCTCTCCTGGATTCAGTCTCCCAAGTGTCTCTCAAACACTTGGGAGGGGGAGGGGTAGCAAATCATGTGCCTTATATAGCCAACTCTACCCATTGTGTATCCTGTGTGTAGGGATATGAGGATCGGGTCATCAGCCCCCCATTGGAGGAAATGTCTTCCTAACCTAGGAGTGGTCATTGTCAAGCATGTTACTATACAGTAAGCTTCCGTAGTGTACATCCTGTGCAAGAAAGCAGGTTGTGCCATATTTGCTCTTATGGAAGCATGGCTTTAGTGATTTCTGTGTACTGAAATGACCGCTTGTATGTTGAGGGCACAGTATTACTCTATGTTTTGAGGATGCAGGCCCTACTGGCTTCCTTCCATCCACATGGGCCATCGCTGTGCTTCCCTCTCCATCTTCTCTTTGACTCTCTTTCTTCTCCCTCTGTCTCCCTTTCTCTCTCTCCCACTCTCATTCTTTCACTTCCCTCTCTCCCTTTTAGGTCGAACCTGGGCAGCGCATGCGTTGCTCTGCAAGGTATGCTGTACTTTGGTATGGATTTGAAGCTCCGCCTACTCTCCGCCCATCTTTTCAATTGACTCCTGTTGCTGTCCTTTCTAAATGGTTGCTTTTGGTTCGTTAATAGGCTTAATAGTCCCTCCTTATTAACGCCTTGTCTGCATTTGTAACCTTCCATGAGGATGGGCTTTTTACTTGTGTGGTTACACGGTATGTTTATTTAGTGTCCGTGAGCACTATTTTTTGTAATTATTTTGTCCTACTGCAGACTCGACTTTCCTGCAAGGCTTTTAAGATGTGCGTGAGGCACCTTCAGGTTCAAGAACGGCAGCCGCTTAATTCTTTTGTTATGCGAAATTAACAAAAACTCACTCCCCTTGTTGTGTTGTAAAATCATGCCCAAACGCCCGCCCTCCCCCACACTGTCAGATTCCCTCTCAGCGCCATTGCAGCATGTAGGAGAGAGAGGGTGTTAAGCGCCCAGAACCTTGGAGAGGGCCCTCGAGCATACTCTCGCTGCGTGCAGCAATAAACACATGGACACCCAGTATGTTGGTCGGGTCTGGACTGGCCTTGTGCGGCCACGCCCCCCTTTTATTTTCTGTGCTGCGCCGCTCTCAGTGCAATGCGTGGGTGCAACATTTTTGGCACATGCCGGGCTAAACACTGCACCGCTAACTTATTACATCCCATCTCGACTCAGTCTCTTCTCCTTTCTTCGCAGGAGGGAGTCGCGGTGGCCACTCAGCATCCAAAGTTCTTCATTCTCTTCCTTGCTGCGTGAGGGTGTAAGGGAGGTGCTCGACATCTGACGCACCATTCTTTGCATCGATCTGCTCTCTTTGCTATCCTTGCCTTGGTTTTTCTTTTGGCATACAGACGCAAAATGGTTCGGGATTCCGCAGTGGGAGCATGTCCGTACTTGGGCGGGGCATGCTTCGGCAGGGTGTTCTTCGCATCCACAGTACCCACATTGACCTTTCAGGGCTTGGGATGGACGGCTTCGCTGCCCGCTCCCTCTGTCACGTGTCCTTACGGCGTCCGCACTCTCTGCTTTGATGGTCACACTCTTCTCTGTCATCCGTGTCAGGGCTAAGTCCATCTCATCCACCCTGGCTGCTGAGAGGTCATGTGTCCTGGCCAGGACAAGTACAAGTAGGTCATTGAGGGGTATGTTCAATTGTCTTAAAATCAGTCCGCGTAGGATCTTGCTGCTTACCCCTTGGATTAGCTGGGCGCGGATCTCATCCATAGTGCAGTCATCAGTGGCGTAGATACTTGCCAACTCCCTCAGCCTCGCGTAAAATGCATTGATCAATTCCCCTTTTCTTTGTCGGGCTTGGCGCAGTTTGAACCTCTCAAAATTCGGGTTCAATTGCGGGTCGAAGTGCGTGTTAAGTGCCATTACCGCAGCTGCATAGTCGGTTGGTGCCCCTGTATTTGGAAGGTGCTTGAATACGGCTGTGAAGTAATGGGGCCGTTAGGTAAAGGATGACGCAGAGCCTTTATTATGTGCTTACTGCTCCCGCGTTCGCGTGCCAACTGATGTCACGTCCGCGGAAGCCTCTTTATTGGCTAAGGGTCACTCGACCCAGGATCGTACCATGGTGCATAGAACCCGTGGGGGATGCTGCACAAACACCCCTCTCAATTAGTCCTCTTCCAAGGACCCTAATGGTCGCACCCATTACTTCATGGCTGTGACATTACATTCCTCCCAAAAATAAATAAACACACAATGGTCACTGCATTAGTACTAAGCGGAGCAAAACACATTGAGATAAACCGGAACAGTCTTACGTGAAATAGTCCTTCAGTTTGCGAGTCGGCTCAGGATTCTGTGTGAGGCGATATTGGGAGCTTCCGCACCCACTCAGTTCTCCTTCAGCGTCATTGGTCTGAGAAGCTCCCATGAGCTCTGGTGGATCAAGGCCCCGCTCGGCATTGGAGGCACCATGCAGTACAAGTCCATCACCGGGGGCAGGACTTTGGATGTTGTCTGATGCGGTTTCCTCTTCAGTTTCAGACTGCAGTCTTTCCTCAGTTCCAGACCGAGGCAGGCTCAGACCCATCGGAGAATCAGGTGATGGATGAAAAATCTAGAAGTAGGAAATCTTCTGGGTCACCGTTTCACCACCCCTCCTGGCCGTGACTCGAGTGCCCTTCAGATGGACAATCACCCATGGATTCTTCTCATACGGTAGCTGGAACTTGCTTTTTGTCAGACTATTCCTTAGCAGGACCATGTCCCCTACTTTCAGTTGTGCTGGCTTAGCCCTCTGACATCGGCTGACTTGGGCACGTGCACTCTGTCTGTGAGCATCAACCTGCTCATCGTTCGGACCTTCCGGGCGCCACCTTGGGTGATGTGGAATGGAATCGGTAACTACCCAGCCCATGGAAAGATGCCCCAGGGCAACCCCAGTGGTGGAGTGAGGTATTTGTTGGTAGCTTCTTAGAAATGTAAAAATGGCAAGTTCCACAGTCTGATGGCATTCATGGGCTATGAGTATCACCTTGTTCAAAGTCCGCATAAACCTTTCCACTTCCCTGTTGACTTGCGGTCAACGAGGGGTGACTCTCCGGTGCTTGATGCCTAAGGACGTCAGATAGGTAGCCATCTCCTGACCCTGGAATGGCGGCCCATTATTTGTTTTCAATTCTTGAAAAATTCCATGTATAGCCATCTCTTTTTCTATCTTCATGATAACTTCATTCGCAGTCAGCGACGTGATTATCACCACCTCTGGATATTTCGAATGATCATCGATGGCCATGAAGGTGTGTCTTTTGTCTGGGAGACTTCCAAAATCAAGACTTACACACTTCCAGGGGCGCCTGGGCCGGGGCTCAGTTATTATCGGAGTTGGGTGAGGGGTTTCTCCTGTTGCCTGACACCACTGACATGATCGGACCACGGCTTCGTCCAACAAAGGAAAACCACACCTTGGTCCGCAGACGTGACTTAGTTTTGACCATTCCTTGGTGGCCAATATGGGCGAGTTGGACTACTTGTGCTGTCAGGGAAGACGGGATAACCAAACGGTAACCTCGAAGCAGGCAGTTCCTCCCTGACATGATACAGGCTCTCCATGATGCATCGTGCTTCGGGAGTAAGTATCTTCCACTCGTCTCTCGCACGGTGCCAATTCCCATGATTCAAGACTTGCTTGACTCTCTGCAAGCACTCATCTTTGTTTGTTTTGTCTCTCAAAATTTCTATGGAGAGAGGAAGAGGACATGATCTAGCGGTGATGCAGCAGACGTATTCTTCGGTGTCTGCCGCGTCTTCTTCTACCTGGGCCGTAGCCGCCCTCGGATGGCGAGATAAGTAGTCCGCTGGGTTCCGAGATCCTGGTTGATATTCCACCCGACAATTGTAATCTTGCAATTGCAACATCCATTTTTCGATTCTGGGGGGCGGTTTAGACGAAGTTCCTGAGAACAGGGACAAAAGGGGCTTGTGATCCGTCATCACAACGAAGGGGTTCCCATATACATAGAGATGAAAGTGGCGGCACCCCCAATGGATCGTGATAGCCTCCTTTTCTATCTGAGAGTACCGCTGCTCCGTGTCAGTCAGAGAGCGGCTGGCGAAGGCCACCCAGAGCCTAGTCCTCCTCAGTGTGATTTGGTTGCAACAACACAGCCCCTAATCCTTTTGGGCCAGCGTCCAGCGCAACCATAGTCAGTTTCCAGGGATCAAAGAAGGCTAACGTGGGGGTAGCCGATCAAGCCGCCTTGATGTCTTGGAACGCCTTGACATGTTCCGCGTTCCATGCGCGTGGGATGGAGTCCTTTGTAAGCTCCCGAATTGGTTGAGTAAGGGTCGTAAGATCTCGAATAAACTGGCCACAATAATTGACCATTCCGACAAAGCTTTGGACTTCAGTTACATTGGTGGTGCATTCTTGATAACTCTGACCTTGTCCGGGTCCGGATTCACCCCTGCTGCAGAAAACACATAGCCGAAGAATTGGAGCTGCGTCTTGAGAAACACGCATTTCTCCCGGAGTAGTGTGAGTCCAGATTCTCGGATTCTCGGATTCTCTGTAGTACTTGGGTCAACCTGGTGTTATGCTCAGCAATGGTTTTGGCGTGGATCATGATGTCATCGCTGACATTTATTACCCCGGGATGTCCATTATCACTTCATGAATGACATTTTGAAAAACCTCTGCGGCACTGGATATTCCAAAACTCAACCGAGTGTACCTTCTGAAGCCGACAAGAGTGGAGAACGTCGTTATGTATCTAGATGTTTGATCTAGCACTAGCTGATGGTACCCGGACCGGAGGTCGAACTTCGAAAACCAGCACGCTCCGGCCATTTCTCCAATCAAGTCATTAATTGTGGGGGTGATATGTCGTTCCCGTTTGATAGTGGCATTGGGTAGCCTCATGTCCACACATATACTGACAGCACCAGGTTGTTTAGGCTTCCGGGTGACGACAATTGGGGATACCCACGGAGTGGGTCCGGTCACTTTCTCAATCATGCCGTCTTCTTCTAGCTTGTTCAGCTCTTTCTCGAAAAGTGGGCGCAGGTGGAGAGCCCCCCTCCGATGGAGTAGGGCTACTAGTTTTACCATAGGATCTATGTAGAGGTGGATTTCTTTGCCCTTGAATTTTTCAATCCCTTTGAACACCTCTGCGAACTCTGCTAAGATGTGCTGGACTGATTCCTGATGTATCCCAAAGGCGAAGGTTACTACTCCTAGATCCTCGGCTGCTCTGCGCCCCAGTAGCATGCCCTGTCCGTCCTCCGTTACGTATACCAGGGTCGTAATGGGGCGTGTCCCATGGGTGACCATTGTCTTGAATTTGCCTCTCATCTTCAATGGCCTGTCCTGTCCATATGCGAAGACAGTGATCATCGTGGGGCCTAATGGGGGATCTGGCTACATGGTGCTGTAAACTGCTGCCGACATGATGTTTATGGTGGCCCCCGTGTCCACAACTGCAGTGATGCCTTGCTGGCCCACTTTGATATTGCACAGGGGAAGCCGGCGTGATCTTCGATTCGCCGTTCCGATCATGTGTACCGTGTGTACCATCTGTTCCTCTCCCTCGTCATCATCCATGTCAATTGTCTCTCGACCCCATTCCGGAATGAGGTTGACCGCTGGCCTTGGCTTCCTGTACCTCTTCGAGTGGCAGACCTTCTTAAAATGATTGAATTTCCCACAGCCTGCACATCTTTTACCTTTCGCTGGACAGTCCGACCGCACCATGGGGCCCTCCGCCGCAATAATCACAATTGCGAGTGTTCCTGGGTGGAGTGTTCATTGGTTCTTTCTTGCTGTATCTGCCCGTTAGCCGAGTTGCCACCGCATTAACCGGTTCCACTTTGACGGGCGTCTGCAACGCCACCTCCATACGGACCGCTCTGGCTTTGGACAACTCCTTGGTGCGCCCCATTGTCAGTATGTTTGTCAGCGATTTCCCTGACTCCTCAAGGATACATTCTATGAGCTTTGCCGACACACAGCCCTGATTTATTTGCCCTCTGATCTCCTCCGTTTCGTCGCGGAAACCACACGTGCTTGCAAAGTTCTTAAGTCGGGCATGGAAGGTGTCGAGGGGCTCATCAGGTAGCTGGCGCGCCTGGCGAAAGATGAAGCGCTCATAGTCTTGGTTCGCCAGTGGCTCAAAATACCCTGTGAGGGCATTGATGAGGGTGTGGTGTGTTTTGGGCGTTGCCTTTGTAAGAGACATGGTAATTCAATGAATGTCCTTCCCTTCCAAATGGAGAAGCAAGGCTCTCTTTTGGTCCTTGTGAACTTTTGTGGCCTCAAAAAATATTAGCAGGCGTTCAACCCACTCTTTCCACTTGGGTGCCTGTGCCGAAGGAGGCCCCTCCACTACGAATGGCTGAATTGGTGGAATGGATGACATGATGTGCGCTGGACCTACTGTGCGCAGGACCGAGATCCAGTCGCTTCAACAAGCACTACTGGCAGGTTGTTCCGCTGCAATGGCCTGGCGGGATAATTTGTATGCCGCCTCCGGTCTCAGGAGGGAGGTGTGGACCTGGCCGTGCAGGCCTCTGTGAGGCTGGGGCTGTGAAGGGAACGGTGGAGGCCTGATGTGTATGCGCGTTGCTGCGGGCCCTGTGGTGAGCTGCAGGTGCCGTGACGGAGGCAGGACAGCTCTCACCTTGGATGCGGGATGTGAAGTCCTTGACCCGACCGCTGAAACTCCCGGTCCGCGGCACCCCGGGGCAGGCCCGCACCTCTGACGGGACGTGGCATGTCGCGTGCGTCTGTGGCACGAGCACCGTGTGGCACAGAGCCCACAATCGCGGCCGTCACAGAGCTGGGGAGCGGGGCACAACCACCCTCGTCGCCAGTTGTTGTGTCGCAAGGCCCGGTAAATTAGCCCGCCACTTACGGCTGTGAAGTATTGGGGGCCATTATGTAAAGGACGACACCAAGCCTTTATTATGTGCTTACTGCTCCCGCGTTTGCGCGCCAACTGACGTCACGTCTGTGGAAGCCTTTTTATTGGCTAAGGGTCACATGACCCGGGATCGTACTATGGGGCATGTAGGAGAGTAGGATCTGCACTTATGTTACCCCCACTTTTTTTCCAATGTGTACACTGGTTTCTGGCTATAGTCTGGCTGGGTCCCAGTCTCTCTGTTCTCTCTAAACGACTTGGTGTGCATATTAGATGCACTAGTGATTGGATACTGTGGTATCTTATGAGCCTCTAGTATATGGTACCTTCGGTACCTAGGGCATAGGCACTTCACAGGCCTACCAGGGGCTGCAGCATCTATTATGCCACCCCTGGGAAGCAGACTCAATCTGACACCACAGGCCTGCTACTGCAGCCTGTGTGAGGTAGTGTTAGCACTCCTCACTGAGGTATAGGTTTCTATATCTCACCATACACACACATATAAACCTCTCAGCCACCCCTATGGCAGGCCCTATCAATCCTGAGGGCAGGGTGCTTGGTTTACAATGTGAGGGGGTGCCTCTGCATGAGCAGGGCCCCTCTGCAGCTACCACAGTCTATTCTCTATGGCTGTTTGTGTATGCGGTTAAACCATATACTCTTAAGTGCATTAAAATGCTAACTTTGGAATGACTGCATCAAAATATGTCGCGTTTGGTGTCAAACAACTTGGAATCATAGCCCCACATCAGTCCATGATGTGGGAGTATGATCCCACCTTTCTAGAGGGGACGACATGTAAAACGACAGAAATCTGAAAGAGCCCTGGCATCACAAAATGGATGCCACCAGCACAGACACCGGGTTGCCCTCCTGCTGCTGAATGAAACTCGCAGTGGAGGACGCCCAACAAAAGGCATCCTGTCACAGGAAGGTGTCACCACCTTCCAGACAGGATTTAGTGTATTGGGGCTGGGTGGGTGCACTCCTAGAGTGCATTGAAGTCCTGCACTGGGGAGCAGTAGGCTCCTCTGTGCATATGCCAGCTCAAACTGATTCAGGGGCTACCTGCCCCTGCTCTGGCGTGAAACTGGACAAAGGGAAGTGGGTGTAACCACCCCCTCCCCTGACACTCCTAGAGGAGTGGTCATAGAGCTAGTCCCTCACCTATCTTCAGTATAAGATAGCAAACTTTGCCATTGCAAAACAGATAACCCTGGAAGACCCTCTACAAAGAAGAATCCTGGCCCTTCGACGTTCCACTACCTTTGGAAGACAGAAGAATCTCCCTTGGAGTCAAGGAGTGACTCCCCTGCTTGGCAGGCACCAAAAACCTTAATCAACGGTCGCAATCCCGCCGGAGTTCGAAGTCCCTGCAGCCCCAGAAGTGGATCTCCTGACTTCTTGACGGCCATTGTGAGTCCCCAGCAGAGCTGTGTGCGAGTGGACCCCACGAGTGACGAGGAACAGCAATACCCGGGAACCGTGCACTATTGTCAAGTGCAACCCCTTCACTACGTTCCACAAACTTGTGCATTGGACCATTTGTGGCCCAAGTCTCCAGCAGGGTTTGCAGCGAAAATCAGAAGCCTACCTCATCCCGAGTGACCGTGGGCTCCTGTGAAGCATTTCCTGAAGAGGCACCTTTGCAATCCCTTGCCCGTTAGCTTGTGGGTCCGCCAAAGACTTTCTTATTGACTCAAAGGGCTCCCCTAATTGCTCCAGGCCTGCCCTCACTTACCCTCACTGGGTGAGTTCCTCAGACCTTGCTGGTCTGCACCATTGACTTTCTTCACTCTACACAAGACTTACAGTTGCCAAGGCTTGTTGGCTCCAATCCGGTTGCCGACACCGCAGTCAGCTGCAGACGTCATGAAACACTCCGAATCCAGCTGCTGGTTATCGTCAAACTCTCCTGTACCTCGTGAGCGAAGAGTCAAAACACCATCGACGACCTGAAATCACCCGACATCTGTGGTCATCCATCTTCCTGGCCACCGGTCACTGGCAAGTGACTTTGAACACTGTCCCTTCAATTTTCAGGTCATCTGCAACTCAAATCTATCCTTGGATTCCACCGGACACTTCTTCAGTCGACGCAAGCAGCAAGTCTTCTTTGGTCTCCATAGAAAACAGCGACGCGACCCGACACCAAAAGACACCTATGCACCCGGTTTCCCTGGGTGAGGTAACTCGTGCACTCCGGTGCCCTAGTGTGTGTTGGCCCTCGAGTTACTTACCTTGTAAGTGGCTTGCTTGTAGACTTCCTCGAAGTACCCTAAAACTTTAAAAATCAACCCGCGACTTGCTCCATTGTAATCAATAGGGAACCCGCGGCTGTGTTCACACACTGCATGTGTCTCTCGTGGGTCTGTTACTTACCTGCTTTCACTGCAGTAGTGAAGCCCCAGCGATTCTACAGGCCCTAGGCCTTGTCATTTTGCAAGTCGACTTTCCTAACCCATTTTTTTAGTATATGGTCTGGTACGCCCTTAGGGCCCCAGCCATAATTGTGCTTAACTTATTGTGAAACGTTGATATTTGAATGTGTTCCTGGCTTCTAATCTCATAAAGAGATTAGTAGAGAGTGTCTAGAAATAAATACATATATATTTGATATATATACCTGTGTGGTGTCCTTTCATTTGGTAATTCAAGAGACTATAAGGTAAAAAAAGCTGCTTTACATTCCTCTGAGACTTAGCCTGAAGGCTACTCTCCACAGCTACCACTAGGATAGCTTTCTTTAAAAGGTTGTCTTAAACCTATCTACCATAAGAGTCGAATTTGACTGGTGCAAGGTGGCCACTATAACTAGTGACCAGCATATGCCAGGCCAACTTCTCACATTGGTGGGCAGCGTGTGGGATTCCAGCTTGCCATTGTTTTACCAGAAAATCTCTATTTGAATTACTAACTGAAAACCACTAAAGGTCATATAAAGTCAAGCTTAGTATCAATAAGTTCTACTGAACTTAGAGCTGTTAGTGAAGGGATAGCACACCCTTGCTACAGCTCAAGGTAGGTTCAGCAGGCCACAAAAGGACAGTGGGTCCACCCAGCCTCAGTACAAGGACATGACCTACTTTGACTTGAAGGCCATGTGTGTTGCAAGTAACCTGAAGCTAGGATGGAGTCCCTCAGCCCTACACCTGATAGATCTATTAATAGCAGATGACCTTAGGTCGGCTCTAGGAGCTGACAGGTCTGAAGCAGGGGATGGGTCAATTACAGTGTCTGGGTCTGATGATGAAAATCAGGATGACCAGGACTCTGTGGTTGAAGGGCCAGATTCACAAGGATCTGCACAGGACAGAGGAATTCTCCCTAGGAGAGTTGGCAGAGTGGAAGAGAGGCCTAGGTCCCTATCAAGGGAATTTAACCACTCATATCATTCTGACAAGGATTCTGTCCATCAGAGGAACTCATACTTACATAGAGAAACCTCCTCTGAAAGAAGGTACAAGATGCTCCAGTATGAGGAAGCTAGGCTTGCCCTCAGAACCAAGCAATTTGCCTTAGATAGAGAAGCCTTTGAGCTCCAGAGAGCTGCTAGAATAGAGGGGTTAGAACCCCCTGTTGGCAGCAACAGTGTTCCTAGAGGTAGAGAATATACTCCAGACCATAGGAACCTGTCCAAGGTTGTTCCTCCCTACCAGAGTGGGGATGATATCCACAAATGGATAACTGCTATGGAGAGGGCCTGTAAAGTTCAACAGGTCCCCCAGAAACAGTGGCCAGCAATCTTGTGACTCTCCTTTTCTGATAAAGGTAGAGATAAGCTCCTCACTGTTAGAGAAGAGGATGCTAATGATTATGAAGCCCTGAAGAGTACTTTAATAGATGGGTTTGGCTTAACCACTGAACAGTACAGGTTGAAGTTCAGAGATACCCAGAAAGCACAGACTCAGGATTGGACTGACTTTGTTGATTGATCAACCAAGGTTCTAGAAGGTTGGCTGGTTGGTAGTAGAGTTACTGATTTTAAGGGATTGTATAATCTTATTATGAGAGAACAGATCCTTAATAATTGCCAAAACCAGTTGTTGCATCAATACCTGGTGGACTCTGATCTGACCTCTCCCCAAGGATTGGGAAAGAAGGCAGACAAATGGGTCAGAACCAGGGTGAGGCAGAAAACCCAGAACCAAGGGGGTGACACCAAGAAGCAAGATCCTAAAGGCTCAGATAAAGGTGGGGATAAGTCAAAAGGCCAGAAGTCTTCACAAGGGCCCCGAAAATCTGCAACTGGTGGGGATTCACAGTCTACACGGGGAAAATGCTAAAAGAAGCCCTGGTGCAAATTCTGTAAACAGAAAGGGCACTGGACTTCTGATTGTACCAAGTCCAAAGACCAAGCCACCACCACTCCAGCCGCTAAGGCACCTGTTCTCCCTAGTGCAGTCATTGGTGGAGGTGGTAACCAGAATAAGGGTGTAGTAGGGTTGACCCTGGGTGCTGATGTGGACTCTGGCCTAGTCAGAGTACCAACACAGGCATTGCTAGTTTGTGAGGGAGACCTTGATACGTCCTTCCTAGTGAGCCCCAGTAATCTGGGCAAGTACAAACAGCAGCCTATAATAAATGGCAAACAGGCTTTGGCATTCAGGGACACAGGTGCTAGTGTCACCATGGTGGCAGAGGATCTAGTGGACCCTGCACAGATCATCCTGGCTGAAATGTACCAGGTTACCAATGCAAGCAATGTCAGGACCAACCATAGTCTGGCAGTTGTGAATTTATCCTGGGGAGGAGTAACTGGCCTCAAAAAGGTAGCAGTCAGTGCAGACCTCCCTGTCGAATGTTTGTTGGGCAATGATCTGGAGACTTCAGCCTGGTCTGAAGTGGAATTATGGACTCATGCTGAGATGTTGGGCATACCTGCAGAGGTATTTACTGTGACCAGGTCACAGGCCAAAATGCATAAAGCTGAACCAGCTCTGGATCCTGAAACTATGGACCAGATGCTACCCAAGAGGAGGAGCCGTAGGGTTGAGGCTGTGCCTTCCCCTCTGTCTCAGATCTCAGATTCCCTTCCTGAAGGAGGAGAAGCAGAACCTGAAGAAGAAACTGCCCCAGAGGAACTTGAGCCTGGCCAGGTTGAGTTCTTGGGGGCAGGGGTCCTTCCAGGGAAGATCTGAGCAAAGAGCAGCAGTGCTGCCCCTCTCTTGAACTCCTCAGACAGCAAGCTGCTGCTGAGGCTGCTGGGAGTGCTAGTGGGTCCCATAAAGTTTATTGGGATGAGGGACTCCTATATTCTGAGGCTAGAGATCCTACCCCTGGAGCCACCAGGAGATTGGTAATACCTCAGAAGTTCAGGGGGTTCCTCTTGACCCTAGCACATGACATCCCATTGGCAGGACACTTGGGCCAAAACAAGACCTGGGACAGGTTTGTCCCTCATTTTCATTGGCCACACGTCTGAGGACACCAAGGAGTTTTGTCGCTCCTGTGTAATTTGCCAAGCCAGTGGCAAGTCAGGTGGCACAACAAAGGCCCCCCTGATGCCACTACCTGTGGTGGGGGTTCCCTTTGAAAGGGTATGGATTGACATTGTTGGTCCCCTTGACCCTCCAACTGCATCTGGGCACAGATTTATACTGGTGGTAGTGGATCATGCCACCAGGTATCCAGAAGTTATACCCCTCAGGACGACCACAGCCCCTGTGGTAGCAAGAGCCCTCATTGGGGTTTTCTCCAGAGTGGGTTTCCCTAAGGAGGTCATATCTGACAGAGATACAAACTTTATGTCAGGATATTTAAAAGCAATGTGGACGGAGTGTGGTGTCAATTATAAATTCACTACTCTCTATCACCCACAATGCAATGGGTTAGTTGAGAGATTCAACAAAACCCTAAAGGGAATGATTAAAGGCCTCCCAGAAAAGCGTAGGCGAAAATGGGACCTTTTACTTCCCTGCCTTCTGTTTGCATACAGGGAGGTTCCACAGAAGGGGGTTGGCTACAGCCCTTTTGAACTTCTGTTTGGGCACCCTGTCAGAGGACCCTTATGTCTGGTGAAGGAGGGATGGGAGTTACCTCTCCCAAACAGGATGTGATGGACTGTACTTGGTCTCCGCTCCCGGATGGCAGAGTACATGAAGAAGGCAACTAAAAACCTTGGGGCAAGCCAAGAATTACAAAAAGCTTGGCATGACCAAAAGGCTGTCCTAACTGTTTATCAGCCAGGACAGAAAGTGTGGGTGTTGAAGGCTGGCTGTGGCCCCAGCAGCTCTCCAGGACAAATGGAGTGGCCCCCATACAATTGTTGAGAAAAAGGGAGAGGTCACCTACTTGGTGGATCTTGGAACTCCCAGGAGCCCCCTTAGGGTGCTTCATGTCAACAGACTTAAGCCATATGTGAACAGGGCTGACATGGGCTTGCTCATGGCAACTGATGAGGACCAGGAGGAGGAGGGTGACCCTCTCCCTGACCTGCTCTCACAGAACCCTGATGATGGGTCAGTTGATGGTGTTGCTTTGGCAAGCAGCCTCACTGAACATCAGCAAACTGAATGCAGACAAGTTCTGCACCAGTTTAGACATATGTTTAGCCTGACCCCAAGTCAGACTTCCTGGTGCACCCATGAGGTGGACACTGGAGACAGACTGCCTGTAAAGAGTAAAATCTACAGGCAACCTGACCATGTCAGGGGTTGTATCAGGACTGAAGTCCAGAAAATGTTGGAACTAGGTGTTAATGAGCCTTCAGATAGCCCTTGGGCTAGCCCAGTAGTCCTTGTACCTAAACCTCATACCCAGGGTGGTAAGAAAGAAATGAGGTTTTGTGTTGACTACAGAGGCCTCAATGCAGTCACCAGGACTGATGCCTACCCAAATCAAAGGGCAGATGAACTTATAGACACTTTGGCCTCAGCCAAGTATCTTAGTACATTTGACCTAACAGCTGGCTACTGGCAAATCAAGTTAGCTGATGATGCCAAGGCCAAAACAGCATTTTCAACCCCTGGTGGGCACTATCACTTTGTGGTAATGCCCTTTGGTTTGAAGAATGCACCTGCCACTTTTCAGAGGTTGGTGAATAAAGTTCTGACTGTTATGGAAACCTATTGCTCAGCTTATCTTGATGATATTGCTGTCTTTAGTTCCACCTGGCAGGATCACCTGGTCCACCTTAGAAATGTTTTAGAGGCCCTGCAAAAAGCAGGCCTCACTATCAAGGCCACCAAGTGCCAGATAGGGCAGAGTCAGGTTGTGTACCTGGGCCAACTTGTAGGTGGAGGTCAGGGTCAGCCATTGCAGAGCAAAATCCAAACCATAATGGAATGGGTAGCTCCAACAACCCAGGCACAGGTTAGAGCCTTTTTAGGCCTGACTGGGTACTACAGGAGGTTTGTTAAGGGATATGGATCTTTAGTGACCCCCTTCAATGATCTGACCTCTAAGAAAATGCCAAAAAAGGTTCAGTGGACAGCTAGCTGTCAAAAGGCATTTGATGACCTCAAGTAGGCAATGTGCACTGCTCCCATCTTGCAGAGTCCAGATTACAAAAAGAAGTTAATTGTTCAAACAGATGTTTCAGAGCTGGGTGTGGGAGCTGTACTGTCTCAACTTAATGATGAAGGTCAAGACCAGCCAGTAGCTTTCATAAGCAGAAGGCTGACCCCTAGAGAGAAACATTGGTCAGCTATAGAGAGGGAGGCCTTTGCTGTGGTGTGGGCCCTGAAGAAGCTGAGACCATACTTGCTTGGCACTCACTTCATAGTTCAGACTGACCACAAGCCCCTCCTATGGCTCAAACAGATGAAAGGTGAAAATCCTAAACTGCTCAGGTGGTCCATTTCCCTACAGGGGATGGACTATACAGTGGAACATAGACCTGGGACCCAACATGCCAATGCAGATGGACTCTCAAGGTATTTCCAGTTACAACATGAAGACTCAACTGGTCAAGGTTAGTTTAATGTCCCTGCCTTTGGGGGGGGGGGTTGTGTAGGAGTGTAGGATCTGCACTTATGTTGCCCCCACTTTTTTGCTGATGTATACACTGGTTTCTGACTATAGTCTGGCTGGGTCCCTGCTAATCAGGGCCCCAGTCTCTCTGTTCTCTCTAAACGACTTGGTGTATATTAGATGCACTAGTGATTGGATACTGTGGTACCTTATGAGCCCCTAGTATATGGTACCTTAGGTACCTAGGGAATAGGCACTTCACAGGCCTACCAGGGGCTGCAGCATGTATTATGCCACCCCTGGGAAGCAGACTCAATCTGACACCACAGGCCTGCTACTGCAGCCTGTGTGAGGTAGTGTTTGCACTCTTCACTGAGGTATAGGTTTCTATATCTCACCATACACACACACATATAAACCTATCAGCCATCCCTATGGCAGGCCCTATCAATCCTGAGGGCAGGGTGCTTGGTTTACAATGTGAGGGGGTGCCTCTGCATGAGCAGGGCCCCTCTGCAGCTAACAGAGTCTATTCTTTATGGCTGTTTGTGGATGCGGTTAAACCATATACTCTTAAGTGCATTAAAATGCTAACTTTGGAATGACTGCATCGAAACATGTTGTGTTTGGTGTCAAACAACTTGGAATCATACCCCCACATCAGTCCATGATGTGGGAGCATGATCCCACCCTTCTAGAAGGGACGACATGTAAAATGACAGAAATCTGAAAGAACCCTGGCATCACAAAATGGATGCCACCAGCACAGACACTGTGCTGCCCTCCTGCTGCTGACTGAAACTCGCAGTGGAGGAAGCCCAACAAAAGGCATCCTGTCACAGGGAGGTGTCACCACCTCCCAGACAGGATTTAGTGTATTGGGGCTGGGTGGGTGCACTCCTAGAATGCTTTGAAGTCCTGCACTGGGGGAGCAATAGGCTCCTCTGTGCATATGCCAGCTCAAACCGGTTCAGGGGCTACCTGCCCCTGCTCTGGCGCGAAACTGGACAAAGGGAAGTGGATGTAACCACCCCCTCCCCTGACCCTCCTAGAGGAGTGGTCATAGAGCTAGTCCCTCCCCTATCTTCAGTATAAGATAGCAAACTTTGCCATTGCAAAACAGATAACCCTGGACAACGCTCTACAAAGAAGAATCCTGGCCCTTCGACGTTCCACTACCTTTGGAAGACAGAAGAATCTCCCTTGGAGTCAAGGAGTGAATCCCCTGCTTGGCAGGCACCAAAAACCTTAATCAACGGTTGCAATCTTTCCCGCTCCCGCCGGAGTTCGAAGTCCCTGCAGCCCCGGAAGTGGATCTCCTGACTTTTTGACGACCATTGTGAGTCCCCAGCAGAGCTGTGTGCAAGTGGACCCCACGAGTGACGAGGAACAGCAATACCCGGGGAGCGTGCACTATTGTCAAGTGCAACCCCTTCACGACGTTCCACAAACTTGTGCCTTAGACCATTTGTGGCCCAAGTCTCCAGTAAGTTTTGCAGCGAAAATCTGAGGCCTACCCTGTTCCAAGTGACCGTGGGCTCCTGTGAAGCATTTCCTGAAGAGGCGCCTTTGCGATCTCTTGTCCATTGGCTTGTGGGTCCCCTGAAGACTTTCTTATCGACTCAAAGGGTTTCCCTGGTTGCTCCAAGCCTGCCCTCACGTACCCTTGCTGGGTGAGTCCCTCAGACCTTGCTGGTCTGCACCATCGACTTTCTTCACTCTACACAAAACTTGCAGTTGCCAAGGCTTGTTGGCTCCAATCCGGTTGCTGACACCGCAGTCAGCTGTAGACGTCGTGGTTCACTCCAAATCCAGCTGCTGGTCATCGTTGTTCTCTCCTGGACCTCGTGAGTGAAGAGTCAAAACACCATCATTGACCTGAAATCACCCGACATCTGTGGTCATCCATCTTCCTGGCCACCGGTCACTGGCAAGTGACTTTGAACACTGTCCCTTCAATTTTCAGGTCATCTGCAACTCGAATCCATCCTTGGATTCCACCGGACACTTCTTCAGTCGACGCAAGCAGCAAGTCTTCTTTGGTCTCCATAGAAAACAGCGACGCGACCCGACACCAAAAGACACCTATGCACCCGGCTTCCCTGGGTGAGGTAACACGAGTACTCTGGTGCCCTAGTGTGTGTTGGCCCTCGAGTTACTTACCTTGTAAGTGGCTTGCTTGTAGACTTCCTCGAAGTACTGTGGAAATATGGATTTTCCTGGTCAGTTATGTCCCCTATCTTGGACCCCAACGGTTCCATGTGTATATCACAAGTACATATATGTTCCCCCAGTTCCAGTTATGAAGACGCAAATACATGTGCGTCCACCGTCAACATGTCCTTTGACAGATCCGCCATGAATAGGCCGGATATCCCATTCCTAAGTATGAAAAGCCATCGGCTTAATATGGTTCACTTATGCCATTTTACAGTCCAGGCAAGTAGGCCCTGATTCTGTCATCAAACTCTTCTTGCCTTCTGCCTCTAAAAGCTCCAGCCCGAGCCTGCATCTGTGACCATGAACTTTGTCTCATTCTCTGCGCGGCTCACGAAGCCTGACATCAGCTTACTCTCTGCCAAAGAACTGTATTTCACCTTCGAATTATCTGCTTCCCCCTCAGCCGACACATTCCTGCCTAGTAGTTTAAGTAAACATTCTTCCAGTTACCAAGCAAAAAGGCCCATCTTCTCTGTCCTCATGCAAGTAATTCATAGCCCTGTTACCATGGAATATTCCTACCCCCTCGCATTTAGTGTAGACACTTAGACGCTTGTACATGCACGCACAGTCAGTATAGAATAGATTCTGTCCGAGAGTCCTTCTTTTATGGATAACATAGTTCTTTAAACATAGGATGTTAGATATGATTTGGGATTAGGTTGACTTGACCCCCCAGACTTCTTGTCTCCACATATAGAGCTAAATGTCAAGTCCCCGTCACCCCCTAGTTACACGTCAATTACACGTCATACTGCTGCGCGCGCATCTATGCCAAGTATTATCTTATAGATCCACCTATGTATTACATCATAACCAATCATGTTCTTTTTTACTCATTATTACACCCATTTTCGGTTACGCAAACCAAACGTCAATGTCCTTATCAATTGTTACGCCTACTGTATTCACTTCATTATAATGTATGTACTATAAAAGTTACTTCTTGTCAATAAAGTATGTACTTCACTTCCTGAACCCCCGTGGTGATGGAACTTGAAGCATCCGATTATAATCGACCACCGGAATAAAGCCCATTCCGAAACTCTAATATCACGGATTCTGCCTCTCATTTTACTGAGCTATTTTATAATGTTTCTGTATCAAATTCAGTCCCGGTAAAGGAGAAATATTTACCACATGATGGCGCCCGAACAGGGACACTTTCTCATCTCACGCGCCGGCGGTGCGTTGCAGGCCCGGTCTCCTGCCACAGCTGGACGGACAATAACGCGTACCAGCAGGATTTCCTGTATCTCCCTCCGGTCAAGCGGGGGCGACTGAGACTGCGATCAACACCCAGACGAGGCGGTGAGAAGTGCGAAGTATCCCGACCAGAGCCTAGCTGAGAGAGCAAGATCCGAGGTATACAGAGACCCACCAGTCCGAAGTCAAGCCCAGTGTCCGACGAGTCGAGTCGAGTCGAGTCCAGTCCGGTTCAAGTTCAAGTTACTGAGGCCTTCCGTTTCCGAAGCTACCCGGTGAGTACCATTGCTGGGGAGGCATTTCTGACGTGCACATAGGTTGTGCCGGTCAAGACGGGTTTGGGTACACAAATCCGGTCTGCACTGTTTTAGCAGTGTATCTGTACTGTTTAGCAGTATATCAAGTATTCCGAAGTATTCCGAAGTGTCTAGTTATTGTCTAGTTATTGTCGAGAATTAAGCTTGGTGATTAGTTATGCAGACGATCATCATTGTTGTTTCAGTTAAAGGTTTAATGTTTAATGTTTAAAGTGTTTAAGTATATCGTGGTATGAATGACTGTTCATTATCGTGTTTATTGTATTATGTCTGTTCAAATTCAAGTATCAGGTCAAAATCAAGTATAAGGTCAGTTCTCAATATGCCGCTCTTTTCGAAATTAAGACAGATCACTACCAGAAAAGGGGTTCTCGAAGAAGCCGTCCCTATTCCTCCTAGGGACACTCCAGGGCACTTTATGTATCACAAACATGGCTTAGACGCTATATTATTTCTTGATTTATGGGTAGACTATACCAAGGGATTACCAGAAAGTCAGAGGTGGCCCACAGCGGGGACCTGGGATGCAGAGTGCATCATGAAAGTCGAGGAAGAGTTATGGAAAAGGAAAGTCAGACAGTCACAGAAAGACGCCGTTGAATTATGGCGTAAAGAATCACATAGACGAACAGAAAAAGCACGTAGACAGGAAGAGAAGAGTAAAGAGAATTCCAATAAAGTTCGAGAGAATCTATTAATTGAGGAAGGTATCCGAGTGAAATCAGAGCAAGTAGACAGACAAAGAAATGCCCTTATGAATGGTATGTATCCCCTTCTGGCCGAAGGATTACCTAAGGCTACTCCAGAGACACCAAAAGACTTGCCAACCCCATTGTTCCCAATAAAGGTACATCCTAAGGGGCATCCTAGAACCGCAGAAGATGTTTTTCTTTCCTCATATTTAGATGACGCAGCTCCCGAGTATGCTAATTCCGCCCCACATAGATCGCATACCAGGGAGGTTCAACGCCAAGATCCAGTGCCCGTATCCCTACAGCAGCAAATCGAGTCACAAGTTCCGGCAAACACATCTGTTTCTGCATCTGTTTCTACAGGTGCTTCCATGGCTGTGTCCACACCTGCAGTTGCTGTGTCACGTTCGACGAATCCTTTTACACCCGACGGGTGACCAGATGGGGCCGCGGGAGGAGCTACCAATGTCTTTTCTACGCCACCCAGAATAAATAAACTTACTTTTCAAGAGTCAGCGCATTCACGTACACCCAAACTCCTTAGTGCCCGTGCGCTTAAGGAACTTCTTATAGATTGTAGATATGACCCGGTGCCTGGAAAGGAGGACGAAATGACCCTAGCATCATTGCGTATCAGACGAGCCGCAGTGTATTTAGCGAAGTTACCAGGAATGACTGCGCATCTAGATAATATATATCATTTTGTCCAAACAGGGCGAGATCCAGAATGTATTTACAGAGCTATGGAATACCAGAAAGTAGAGATACAGGGGGAACTGTTACGTTTCCTCATAAACTGTGTGATCAGAAATCAAGACCGACCGGGGGTAGACCCGGAAGCCATGAAAATTCTTACAAGATGGAGCCAGAATATATCAGAAGGGAGACATGATAAACAAAATTGTATAATAGCCATGTGCCGAAAGATCCGTAAAGAAATAGAACGCCTACACGAAGAGCGATTAGAGGTAGACGAGTTCGAACAAAACGAGGAAGAAGGGTCAGGACTGCCCACAGGGCAGTCGGACACCATAGCCTATGTAGGTAGAGGAAGATCTTGTAATAGGAGTAAGACTAGATATCACACTGACTCAATACATCCGATATGTCCAGATAATAACAGGAATTTTCAAATACCTATAATTAACATAAGGTCTAACGAGCATTCGTTCCAAACCGCCGACAAACTACTCCGAGAACGAAGGGGTTATCATTTTCTCGATTCTATGGATGAACAAGATTTAGCAAGGGCAGCTGTTCATTGGGTGGACAGTCCCGGAAAATATAGTGATGATACAGTAGTACGCACATTTTTGAATCTTACCCCAGATGAACAAAGGTTAGCTGGGATTCAACAACTCATTATACTATATCGGAGTCAGCATTCGGACCCTGGTCCCCTACCTGACATATTGACTGAATTGCTTATGAATAAATGGAGAGGTCCAGGTACTGAATTAATTAAAGAAATCCTAGAATCAAGAAAGCAGTATATTCTTTTTATATGTTCAGAACATGTTCCATTGTCCGTCAAGGAAAGAACTACGTATCACATAGATAGACAGAATCCCTTACGAGAAGTGCACCCAATAAAGGGTGAGGACAATGAGTTTAAACGCGTATTTGTATATACGCCTATATCGAAAATAGAATTGTTACAAATGAAGAAAGTGGTACCCAGTCATGACAAAGACCCAGCGGGTTTTCACCGAGAAATCAAAGACATGTTACTCATGGGAGAGTATACCTACCCCGACATTATGACAATATTAAAGGTGTTGATGCCTGCTGGCATTTATGAGAAACTCAAGGAAAAAGAGTGGGAGGTAGGTGATCAAAAGATAGAATGGTCAGCATTAGAAGCAGAAGAAAGGGCCCGAGGTCCAGGTGCAGGGCTTGGGGACAAAACTAAGGCATTACCAGGACTACTAGTACAGGTACTGCCGCGTTTATTAACTACGAAAAAGGAAGATTGGGGTACAATCTCAGCCTGTAAGCAGAAGCAAGATGAAGACACTAGCGATTACTATGCCCGATTCGAGAAATGTTTTGGTATAAATAGTGGCATAAAAGCAAGTAGCGAATCATACCCGCATCTGTTTGTAACAAAATTAGTAGAAAATGCTCTGCCCCCAGTAAAGAATAGAGTATTAAAATTCGAGAGTACCTGGCAAGGTAACACTCCATCACAAATGTTACAAATGTTACAGTACCATCACAATAGAATTAGAGAGGAACAAGAACATGAACACAGACGCATGAAAGACACGAAGATGAAAATGCTAGTTTCCCAGACAGTTCCAGCTGAAGGACATAAAAAGGGTATGACACATTCCGATTCAGCAGGACCTGTAAAGGGGACATGTAATTATTGTAAAAAGCCAGGCCATTACGTACACGATTGTCCAGTTTTAAAACATAATATCGCCATAGGTAAAACACAAGAAAGATCACGGCCACTAAGACAAGATCAGAATGAACAAGGAGCTATGCAGCATGCCCAGGCCATGCCAGCCGCACAACAGCCAATACAGTTTGTGCCAGCTGCACCCCCATTGCCTGTTGCTGCCACACAAACAACAACACGACAAATGTATCAGACCGCACAGTATGAATATCCCGAGTATCAGCGTTACGCATGAACGAGCCTAGAGAGGGAAGTTGACTTACCCCTTATCGAGATTCCTGTAGATCAAGAAGGACCTTATGTACATAGTAAATTATTAGGTCAAGATAGAAAATTTTTACTCGATACAGGGGCAAGTCGAACAACTATAAAACGTAGTGAAGTTCCAGGGGCACCCCTCTCAGGCTCACAGAATATTTCCCTTGGTTTTTCAGGAAAACCTATTGTTAATGAAGTGTCACAACCTCTGCCACTTACGATAGGACCTTTGACCCGAACTACAGATTTATTGCTTACTAAATCATGTCCAGAAAATCTATTAGGAATAAAAACGTTAAAAGCTCTAGGAGCTATAATATGTTGTTCTCCGGAAGGAGTAAGATTGTTTTTACGTGATTTTAAAGGTCACTATGTATCTAGAGACATGGATCCCCGACTGCAGACTTTACCTACACGTCTATGGGCACAAGGCCCTACTGATGTCGGTTGCATGAATATTACACCATATCGAGTCACACTAAAGGCAGGAGTGGTGCTACCACGAATGCGACAATACAAGTTACCACCAGATGCTGTAGTGGCTTTACTACAAATCATTGACGAACTCATTGCCCAAGGAGTAGTTGTGGAAACAGACTCCAATATATGTAATTCACCGATAATACCGATTCTTAAACGAACAGATCCTACAGCGCCGCCATTATATCGATTGGTTATTGATCTGCGCGAGTTAAACAAATGCATTGTGCCACAATTTCCTGTGGTTCCAGATATCTCGTCATCATTGACAGCTATTGATTCCGAAGCAACATTCTTTACTGTAATTGATCTCAAAAATGCCTTTTTCAGCGTCCCAATAGATCCGGAAAGCCAATATTTGTTCGGATTTAGTTTAAATGGACGTAGCTTTAAATTCACACGCGCACCTCAAGGATTTACAGAAAGCCCCAGCATCTATAGCCAAGCACTGAAACGAGAACTCGACAGTATCCACATGCCAGTTAACACTGCCTTGCTTCAATATGTCGATGATCTGCTGAGGTGGCCCACAGCGGGGACCTGGGATGCAGAGTGCATCATGAAAGTCGAGGAAGAGTTATGGAAAAGGAAAGTCAGACAGTCACAGAAAGACGCCGTTGAATTATGGCGTAAAGAATCACATAGACGAACAGAAAAAGCACGTAGACAGGAAGAGAAGAGTAAAGAGAATTCCAATAAAGTTCGAGAGAATCTATTAATTGAGGAAGGTATCCGAGTGAAATCAGAGCAAGTAGACAGACAAAGAAATGCCCTTATGAATGGTATGTATCCCCTTCTGGCCGAAGGATTACCTAAGGCTACTCCAGAGACACCAAAAGACTTGCCAACCCCATTGTTCCCAATAAAGGTACATCCTAAGGGGCATCCTAGAACCGCAGAAGATGTTTTTCTTTCCTCATATTTAGATGACGCAGCTCCCGAGTATGCTAATTCCGCCCCACATAGATCGCATACCAAGAAGCGAACCTGAATGTGAGAAAGCATCACTGACAGTTTTACAATTTCTAGCCGAAAAAGGGCACAAGGTGTCCCCTTCTAAGCTGCAATTCTGTGTCCAGCAAGTTGTTTATCTTGGACACTCGCTGGACAAGGAGGGAAGGCAGCTTACACCCGACCGCATTCAGTTGATAGCTAACATGCCAATACCCAAGACACAAAAGGAGGTGCGGGCTTTCATAGGCCTCACTTCATACTGTAGACAGTGGATCCCGCAATATGCATTTCTAGCAAAACCACTCATTCAGTTGACAACACAGGAGGCAGCCACATCGACTGTTCTCCCTTGGACTCAGGAACACACACAAGCTTTTGAAAACTTAAAGAAAGCTTTATGTCAAGCACCTGTTTTAGCAACGCCATGTTACAGAAAACAGTTTACACTTTTTGTTACAGAGCGCGAAGGTACTGCCTTGTCAGTACTCACACAGGAACAAGCAGGAGCACACAAACCATGTGCGTATTTTTCTAGTACATTAGATCCCGTAACTCAGGCTTTGCCTGCATGCCTAAAATCAGTAGCAGCAACAGCTTTAGCAATCAGACAAAGCGATGCCATAGTGTTAGGACATCCATTGACAGTTCAAGTACCCCACGCAGTAGAGGTTCTTGTAAATAGAACACAAACACAACACTTGACCGTAGCACGACTTACAGGGTATGAACTTACATTGTTTCAGCCACATATAGAAATAAGACGCTGTAACACATTGAATCCTGCCACACTTTTGCCAGTAACCGGAACAGACCCACTAGCCCATGACTGTATTGAAGTTATTACTGTAACGACAAAACCCAGACAAGACTTGACCGATGTTCCATTGTCAGATCCAGACTTGACATTTTATGTCGATGGTTCATGCATGAGAACAAGTACAGGAGAGTTAGTAGCCGCTTATGCAGTCACAACAGATACTGAAGTCATTGAAACTAATCGTATAAATACTTTGTCAGCTCAAGCCGCAGAGCTCATCGCTCTGACACAAGCCTGTATTCAAGCCACGAATAAAAAAGTCAACATATACACTGATTCACGTTATGCATTCGGAGTTGTACATGACTTCGGCGTGCTGTGGCGAGAGAGAGGTTATTTAACTTCCCACGGTGCCCACATTCAGCACGGACCCCTCATTCACGCATTATTAGATGCAATACATCTACCCACTGAAATATCAATTATGAAATGTAAGGCCCATACGAAGGTTACTGATATCATTTCCCAAGGCAATGATCTAGCCGACAGAACAGCTAAACTGACTGCTCAAACTCAGACCCCCGACATGACAAAGACAATAGTCCCGACACCGACACATTGTATGACCGTTAAAGATCCTACTCTTGACGTAATTGACATACAGACACATGCTACACCAGACGAAATAAAGAAATGGACCGAGTTAGGAGGGATCCAAACGGACCAAGGATGGATGATGAAGGAAAGGTCTGTATGGTTCCTTCCTGATTCAATGGTCCAAGTCGTAATTAACACTATACATAGTCCGGCACATCTAGGAGAAAAAGCTATGCTAGACAGCATTCAACACATTTGGTTCAATAAACATTTACGAGCAGCAGCAAAACAAAAGGTCCGTACCTGTATGATCTGTTGCCAGTTCAACCCAGGAAAAAGTGTTCCCGTAGAACAGGGTGGATTTCCTCCTGATCACCCTTTTGAAGTCCTACAGATGGATTATATCCAGATGGAACGATGTCGAGGATTCAAATATGTTCTCGTAGTTGTCTGCGCTCTGTCCCGTTGGACAGAGGCGTACCCGGTTTCAGATTACACTGCCCCGACTACTGCCAAACAGTTGGTTCGAGAATTCTTCCCACGATACGGTTTACCACGTGTTGTCTACTCAGATAACGGCCAGCCGTTCTCATCCGAATTAATGAAACACGTTTCACTTCTGCTAGGATATCAGTGGAAATTCCACTGTGTCCGACACCCCGAGGCAGCAGGTCTCGTAGAAAGACATAATCAGACACTGAAAATCAGACTGTCCAAAATATGCAGAGAGAAAGGGGTCGACTGGATAGTAGCATTACCAGTTGCACTTTTTTACATGAGAATGGTAGCACACTCTAGAACAGGGCTATCCCCGTATGAGGTGATCTTCGGTAGACCACCGAATATGTGGGGGACGCCTATACCACGCAAAATAACTGATATTGACTGTAATATGCTGACAGATTACTTGGCTTCCTTGATGTCTGCACTACAATCTTCTCGTTCACAGGTAGCTGCAGCCTTTCCCGACAACACTGAGGTGAAACCCCATGACGTTGTTCCGGGTAATCTTGTCTTTGTGAGGAATTTCGACCGAAAGACTCAGCTGGAGCCCAGGTGGAAAGCACCCAAGTTGGTCCTGTTGACCACAAGAACAGCCGTGAAGATCGAGGGCCGCAAGGGCTGGATTCATTCAAGCCACATCAAGAAATTTCATGGACTATCTTCGGATATAGACACTGTGCCCTGTACTCCCTCACAGACTGATACAAAACTCCCTTTTGTTGAACAGAACAAATCTGAAAATTACAAACTAAAGCTTAGGCCCACCAAGTCGAGCAATTTGATTGTTTAAGTCCTCTCCAAGGTGAAGCGGTTGAATTGTCTCTGACATGTATCCCTTGGACCTGAGTAGAAAAAATACCCGAAAAATGTTGAAACGACAGGCGTATTGTAAATCACTGCGTAGCCACTGCATAGTGACATTATTAATTTTGTTTTTATTGAGTCTTTTAATAATTATTACAAGTATGTTGTTGCACATATATTACCCTATTTCTAGACATGTTTATAATGTTGCTGCTGAACATTCTTTTAGTGACTTACCTCCGCATGAATTGTCTTATAGACTTGCGCTGCGCAATAACACTTTCATTAGTATGTTACATCATTCCCATCAGACTAGTAATGCCACCAATTGTTGGGTGTGTGGCCGACTCCCTCCCTATCAGAATTATGAAGGAGTCCTGCCTTTCTTTCCACATCCATTTACACATAATGGCTCCTGTGGAGCATGGTTTAGTTTAATTAATTCCATAGACTCAGACACAGCAGTTTACCAAGACCATTGGATATGGGGAAACCTGAACCTAGTTTTATTCAAAGTCTGCTACCCTGACAAGGAGGGTCGCCCCAAAAGAACAGGAATTGATCTAGAAAATGAAGTATATGGATTAGGTAATTTTACACCTAATCTCATGATTCTAAATGTCGTATCCGAAGTTGAGCTAGTCTTACCCACCATGTCAGTATTCCCAGCAAAAGGTGAATTATGTGTAAGAAAGGTTGGTTCCATACATATGGGCCACAGTCAATGCACTACTACAGTAGAATTCAGTGACCAAGGCAAATCTTCATTCAGAGCATATCACCACTCCTACTTTATATGTGGTCAGACTGCATATATGCGTCTACCCCTAGATTGGGATGGTACCTGCTACATTGCATTCCTTTTGCCACCTGTTTTCCTAGCTCCTCCTGATTATTACAGAAATATTCATTTAGTACACAACAGAGAACGGAGAGATCTCCCCATTGTCGATTACACTGAAACGGCATGGGACAAGTATGTAGATTTTAATAAAGGCATCTTTCCCTATATAGGTACTGTTACTAACAGTAAGCTGATACGTAGATTAACTAGAACCCTTGAAGCAGTAGTGAATGAGACTATTTCCGCCTTAGGCAATTTAACGGAAGAGCAGTCTGCTATGCGGATTGTTGTGCTTCAAAATCGTCTTGTCCTTGACGTCATCCTGGCTGATAGGGGCGGAGCTTGTAGGGTCATCGGATCAAGCTGCTGCGTATTCATACCAGAAAATTCGCCATCTGTATATAAAGCCATCACTCGCCTTCATAAGATTGTAAGCCAGATACACCAGAACCCAGGCACTTGGACTTGGTCCAGTTGGTTTTGGAATGCGGTATCAGCCTGGGGATGGAGAGTTTTATCCTTCCTAGGTATTGGCCTTCTCATACTATTCAGTTGCTGTCTATGTCTACAATGTGGACCAGCGATTTGTGGTCTGTGTGCCACATCGTGTATCCCACATCACGATTTTCATTCAAGATCCCGGAAGAAGAAAGAAGAACAAATGATGCTATATGAACAGATCAATGGATTGATGAAGATTGATATCTCTTGAAGGGCAAGTAGGGGACAAGGAGGGAATGTGGAAATATGGATTTTCCTGGTCAGTTATGTCCCCTATCTTGGACCCCAACGGTTCCATGTGTATATCACAAGTACATATATGTTCCCCCAGTTCCAGTTATGAAGACGCAAATACATGTGCGTCCACCGTCAACATGTCCTTTGACAGATCCGCCATGAATAGGCCGGATATCCCATTCCTAAGTATGAAAAGCCATCGGCTTAATATGGTTCACTTATGCCATTTTACAGTCCAGGCAAGTAGGCCCTGATTCTGTCATCAAACTCTTCTTGCCTTCTGCCTCTAAAAGCTCCAGCCCGAGCCTGCATCTGTGACCATGAACTTTGTCTCATTCTCTGCGCGGCTCACGAAGCCTGACATCAGCTTACTCTCTGCCAAAGAACTGTATTTCACCTTCGAATTATCTGCTTCCCCCTCAGCCGACACATTCCTGCCTAGTAGTTTAAGTAAACATTCTTCCAGTTACCAAGCAAAAAGGCCCATCTTCTCTGTCCTCATGCAAGTAATTCATAGCCCTGTTACCATGGAATATTCCTACCCCCTCGCATTTAGTGTAGACACTTAGACGCTTGTACATGCACGCACAGTCAGTATAGAATAGATTCTGTCCGAGAGTCCTTCTTTTATGGATAACATAGTTCTTTAAACATAGGATGTTAGATATGATTTGGGATTAGGTTGACTTGACCCCCCAGACTTCTTGTCTCCACATATAGAGCTAAATGTCAAGTCCCCGTCACCCCCTAGTTACACGTCAATTACACGTCATACTGCTGCGCGCGCATCTATGCCAAGTATTATCTTATAGATCCACCTATGTATTACATCATAACCAATCATGTTCTTTTTTACTCATTATTACACCCATTTTCGGTTACGCAAACCAAACGTCAATGTCCTTATCAATTGTTACGCCTACTGTATTCACTTCATTATAATGTATGTACTATAAAAGTTACTTCTTGTCAATAAAGTATGTACTTCACTTCCTGAACCCCCGTGGTGATGGAACTTGAAGCATCCGATTATAATCGACCACCGGAATAAAGCCCATTCCGAAACTCTAATATCACGGATTCTGCCTCTCATTTTACTGAGCTATTTTATAATGTTTCTGTATCAAATTCAGTCCCGGTAAAGGAGAAATATTTACCACAGTACCCTAAAACTTTAAAAATCAAACCGCGACTTGCTCCATTGTAATCAATAGGGAACACGCAGCTGTGTTCACACACTGCATGCTTCTCCCGTGGGTCTGTTACTTACCTGCTTTCACTACAGTAGTGAAGCCCCAGCGATTCTACAGGCCCTAGGCCTTGTCATTTTGCAAGTCGACTTTCCTAACCCATTTTTTTAGTATTTGGTCTGGTACGCCCCTAGGGCTCCAGCCATATTTGTGCTTAACTTATTGTGAAACGTTGATATTTGAATGTGTTCCTGGCTTCTAATCTCATAAAGAGATTAGTAGAGTGTGTCTAGAAATAAATTCATATATATTTGATATATATACCTGTGTGGTGTCCTTTCATTTGGTAATTCAAGAGATTATAAGGTAAAACAAGCTGCTTTACATTCCTCAGAGACTTAGCCTGAAGGCTGCTCTCCACAGCTACCACTAGGATAGCTTTCTTTAAAAGGTTGTCTTAAACCTATCTACCATAAGAGTCGAATTGTACTGGTGCAAGGTGGCCACTAGAACTAGTGACCAGCATATGCCAGGCCAACTTCTCACAGTGCATAGAGCCTCTGAATTAGTCCTCTTTCAAGGAACCTGTTGGTCGCACCCTTTACTTCATGGCTGCGGCATTACACCTACCAGGTCTGATTGTAAACTTTGCTCTCTGGTACTTGTATTCCAGTTTTACTATTTGTCAATGAACGACTCTGCATACCAGTGCGGCAGCTGCCACACCCTCCCTCACACTGCCGCCCCCCACCCTCCCCTCCCCCCTCCCCCCCCCGCTTGGTATTTGAGGGCTGCGTGCATTGTGAACGTTGTGAGAAAAGTAGACTATATTTAGGCACTGCTATAAGTAAGACGTTCACTACTATCTTAATTGTAGCCGTGCATAACTATAGTTTTCTTTTCTCCTAACTTTCACGGCTTCCATGGACGTGACAACATCGCCGCCTGCGGGCTGCACGGGGCGCAGATGCAGTTACACCTTGCTTAATGGGGCTCGCATTTGCGTGAGTTTAAGCTATTGGCATTGTAAATAACAATGCCTTTAATTTATCTGTTTTTAAAAACCAACACAAATAAAAGGCATTGTCGTTTACAATGCCAATAGCTGAAACCCTCACAAACGCGAGACCTATTGCATTGCAAACGCTCATTCTATATATCTTTCTTTCTCTCTCGCTTCCTTCTTCTCTTCCCTGTCTCCCCCCTCCCTCGTATTCTTTATCTCCTTTGTCTTTGTCTCTCCTGTCTCGCTCTCACCCTCCCTCTCACAGTCACTCTCTCCTCAACTAGCTTTATCTTCCCTTCCTCGTTCCCTCTGTCGCATTGTCTCGCTCTCTCACACTCCCTCGCTCCTCTGTCATCCCCCCCCCCTCACCCCGCCCTCACATTTTTCTTGATTTCCTCTGCAGAAGCGCGAGGCCTTCTGCCAGCTGCTGCAGCTGATGAAGATCAAACACTCCGCTCTGGACGAGCCGGACCTCGTCTCTGTGTACATCGGGACGTGGAACATGGGTAAAGTACCAGGGTCCCCTCCCTCACCCCCAACACCTCCCCAATAATACACCTGTCCTGGCAAAATGCACCATCTCATCAAGGGGCACGCCATGCTGCTGTACACTAGGCGCTACCTTACTCCACCCACTGCTGCTCTACAACGCACTGCGCTGCACATCCTCACATCATGCACTGTTCACAGTCCCATATCACTGCACTGCATCATACCGCACTGCAAAGCCTCACACGCTGCAACGTGCTCTCCACGGTTCTACATCACAGTGCACTGCACAATCTCATACACTGCACCAGCACCACCTCTACTGCACTACATCACTCACCGTGCATATCACACTACACCATGCTCTCCACTGTTCTACATCACAGAGCCCTGTACAATCACACACTCCACCAGCACTACCCCAACTGCACTACATCACTCAGTGCATATCACACTACACCGTGCTCTCTCTCTCCGGTTCTACATCACAGTGCACTACACAATCTCATACACTGTACCAGCACCACCCCTACTGCACTACATCACACACAGTGCATATCACACTACACCGTGCTCTCCACTGTTCTACATCACAGTGCACTGCACAATCTCATACACTGCACCAGCACCACCCCAACTGCACTTTATCACTCACAGTGCATATCACACTATACCGTGCTCTCCACTGTTCTACATCACAGTGCACTGCACAGTATCATACACTGCACCAGCAGCACCCCAACTGCACTTCATCACTCACAGTGCATATCACACTACACCGTGCTCTCTCTCCACGGTTCTACATCACAGTGCACTACACAATCTCATACACTGCACCAGCACCACCCCAACTGCACTTTAACCCTCACAGTGCATTTCACACTACACCGTGCTCTCGCTCCATGGTTCTACATCACAGTGCACTGCACAATCTCATACACTGCACCAGCACCACCCCAACTGCACTACATCCCACACAGTGCATTTCACACTACACCGTGCTCTCTCTCCACTGTTTTACATCACAGTGCACTGCACAATCTCATACACTGCACCAGCACCACCCCTACTGCACTTCATCACTCAGTGCATATCACACTACACCGTGCTCTCCACGGTTCTACATCACAGAGCACTGTACAATCACACACTGCACCAGTACTACCCCTGCTGCACTACATCACTCAGTGCATATCACACTACACCGTGCTCTCCACGGTTCTACATCACAGTGCACTGCACAATCTCATACACTGCACCAGCACCACCCCAACTGCACTTCATCACTCACAGTGCATATCACACTACACCGTGATCTCTCTCCACTGTTCTACATCACAGTGCACTGCACAATCTAATACACTGCACCAGCACCACCCCTACTGTACTACATCACATACAGTGCATATCACACTACACGTGCTCTCTCTCCACTGTTCTACATCACAGTGCACTACACAATCTCATACACAGCACCAGCACCACACCTACTGCACTGCATCACACACAGTGCATATCACACTACACCGTGCTCTCTCTCCACTGTTCTACATCACAGTGCACTGCACAATATCATACACTGCACCAGCAGCACCCTAACTGCACTTCATCACTCACAGTGCATATCACACTACACCGTGCTCTCCACGGTTCTACATCAAAGTGCACTGCACAATCACACACTGCACCAGCACCACCCCTACTGCACTACATCACTCACAGTGCATATCACACTACACCGTGCTCTCCACGGTTCTACATCACAGTGCACTACACAATCGTTCAGAGTTCGGGGAGCCGCGACAGCGTCAGCAGGGCTCAGATGGTTCAGAGTTCGGGGAGCCGCGACAGCGTCAGCAGGGCTCAGGTGGTTCAGAGTTCGGGTAGCGTTCTTCGGTTCAGGGATCGATCGAGCCGCGACCAGGTCAGCAGGGCTCTCGTAGGTCCAGGTCTTCTCTGCCTCCCGTCCCTTCAGCACCCCTTGTTATACTTCCCCTCCTCTTTGAAGTCCGGAGTCCTCGCAGAGAGGGGTCTTGGTGCCTGGGGGCGGTGTGTCGGGATTTCCTGTCGCTCGGCCCTTTGATCTGTTCAGGTGGGTCTGGGAGGGACTCCAGACGCCCAGCAGGCGAGGCGCCCGCTCACCGGGGGCCTGGTGGCCGATTGAAACCCTCCTTGGGGAGGAGACCAGAGGTGTGACAGGGCCTCCCCGCCCTTGCTCGGCCTAACTCTGGGAGAGGTGGGTCAACGGGTGGTCAGGAACGTATTCCGAAACCCCCCGGAGAACGCCTTTCCAACATTTGGTGGCAGACGACGGGATACGAGCCGACACCTAGAGATCGTGCAGTAAACGGCTGACGCACTACCGAAAAGAGATGGAAGGAGAAACCTCCCTAGGTGCCGCAGGTACCAACACAAGCCCGACATTTCGAGAGGACCAGTTGGAATATTATACACATCGAGAATTAAAACAATTCTGCAAAGACCTTGGAATCGCTACCACCGGATTAAGCACGAAAGAGAATTTCCAGGGAGCATTGAAGACCTGGGTCGAGGCAGGAGCTTCCCTGGCCCAAACAGAAGGAGAGTCGCCAAACGAACCACGAAGCATCCCAGGGAGGAGCAGCGCCCCAGAGAGGGGCCTATCCCCGGAGGAGCTAGCGGACCGAGAAAGGGGCCGCAACCACGAACTAGAACTAGCAAAACTGAAAATCGAGGGAGAGCTAAAACTGGCCGAGAAAAAGTTGGCGGTAGAACAATTACGCCTACAAGGAGAACTCGAGGAAAAGAAACGCCAGAGAGAACACGAAGAAAGAAAACTCCAACTAGAACACGAACGCAGCCTGAAAGAGATCGAGCTCAAGGCTAAAAGTGAGGAGTCCAGACCCTCGGGAAATCAACCACCCTCCTCCACCGTGGAACCAAAGGTCCACATCCCCAAGGATGTGGTGAAGGAATATTACAAGAACGACGACATCCAGCAATGGTTCAAGGCCTACGAGGTTGCCATGACCTCCCACCGAGTTCCGCAGAAAGACTGGGGGGCTGGTTTGTGGGGCTGGTTCCTGAGCGAGGGGAGAGATACCCTGCTGGACCTGCCCTCCACGGTGCTGAACTCCTACAGTCACATGAAAGATGCCCTAGTAGCCAGATATGGGCTCACCCCCGAAATGTACCGGCAACGGTTTCGAGACTGCAAGAAGATACCCGGTACCACATGGGTAGAGTACGTGAACTTTTACAGCCGGGCATTGGACGGGTGGATCAAGGGCAGCAAGGTCTCCACCTTTGAGGAGCTGTTCGACCTAATCGCGTGGGAACACTTGTCCGCCAATTGCTTTGTGGAGTTACGCCAGCACCTCCTGGACAGCAAGCTCACTGACCCTCGAAAACTGTCCGTCGAAGCTGACCGATGGGTGAACACCCGGGCCTCCCGGGGTCCCGTGGGAGACTACGGTCGCCACAGTCAGGGACCCCCCCGCCAGAGGGGCGGAGGGAACCAAGGCCGACCGAGGGAATTCCCGGGGGGCTCCCAGCACAGTCCCCCCAGAGGCCAACCTCCGCACTTTCCTGCCCCACCTCCAGCCAGCACATGGCCACCGGGGAGGTCGGGACCCCGAGTCAAGATCACCTGTTTCCGCTGCCAACAGACCGGACACTATGCCAGTGACCCCCAGTGTCCCATGTACCAACGACCCGCAACGACAACCCCTCCGGCTCGACAAATGGCCTCCGTAGCCCTAGGAGAAGAGATGGAAGACTCCGAAGAGTGGGAACCAGCCGCCATGGCCCTGGTCTCCCTAGGGGACCGAGAGATGGTCCCCGGAACACCCCTACCCGCCAACACGAAGAAGTACCGACAGCAGGTGACGGTCAACGGTCACCGCGTCGAGGGCCTCCGCGACACCGGGGCGAGTCTCACAGCGGTCCACTGCCACCTGGTCTCCGAAGACCAGATCCTGCCCGACGCCTTCTGTCCAGTCATATCTTCGGACAATTCCGAGAGCCTATGCCGGATGGCCCTGGTACCCTTCGAATGGGGGGGAGTCACCGGTAAATTGAGGGTGGCAGTCCGAACCTCCCAACCCATAGACTGCCTCCTGGGCAACGACCTCGAGAGTTCCCCGTGGGGACAAGTGGAACGAAGAGCCCATCTAGAGATGATGGGCCTGCCCGAATGGGTATGCGCCACCACGCGCTCTATGACTACCCGATTGCCTTCCTCCGAGGGAGTTGAGGCCATACCGCTGAACACAGTCGCCGTCCCCGAGGTCCGGGACGCGCTACCCAAGCCCGACGACCCTCTTCCGGAAGCAGAAACCGTTCCCGATGACGGGTCATTGCATCCAGATCCCGAGCCACTGACCGAGCTCGGGGACCTGCCCGAGATGGCCCAGTGGCACTGCTTGGGAGGTCCCTCCCGAGAAGAATTCTGCCAGGAACAAGCCACCTGCCCTTCCCTCATTGGACCCCGACAGCAGGCCGTAGCCCAGGCAGCAGGCGACCAGTCCGGAACCCACTGGATATATTGGGAAAACGGCCTCCTGTACAGCGAACAGAAGTCGGCCGAGCTGGGATCGGCCCGAGTACTGGTGGTACCCCTGCGCTTCCGAAGTCTCCTCCTGGGCCTAGCCCATGATGTACCCCTGGCAGGACACTTAGGCCAAGACAAGACCTACCAGCGACTAGTTACCCACTTCTATTGGCCCAAGATGCGAGCAAATGTGGAGGCCCACTGCAAGTCATGCCTCACGTGCCAGGCCAGCGGAAAGAGTGGGGGGAAGCGCAAGGCTCCGCTACAACCATTCCCCGTTGTTAGTACCCCTTTTGAGCGGGTGGGAATCGACATCGTGGGACCCCTGGACCCCAAGACCGCCCAGGGCCACCGATTCATCCTCGTCCTGGTGGACCATGCCACCCGCTACCCCGAGGCCATTCCCTCCGCACCGTGACGGCCCCCGTGGTAGGCCGGGCCTTGATGGGGATCTTCTCCCGCGTGGGGTTCCCTCGCGAAGTCGTGAGTGATCGTGGCACGAACTTTATCTCCAAATACATGAGGTCCCTATGGCAGCAGTGCGGGGTATCATACAAGTTCACCACCCCATACCACCCCCAAGGGAATGGCCTGGTCGAGCGATTTAACAGGACCCTGAAAGGGATGATCATGGGCCTCTAAGAACCCCTACGCCGGAGATGGGACGTCCTCCTCCCTTGCCTCCTGTTCGCCTACCGAGAGGTTCCCCAAAAATCTCTGGGGTTCAGCCCGTTCGAATTACTGTACGGACACCCCATCCGGGGACCCCTGAGCCTGGTCAAGGAGGGCTGGGAAACGACTCCCCGGGGGACCCCTCCTGATGTGTTCCGCTATATCCTGGCGCTCTGCAACCAGACCCAGAAATTCCGAGAACTCGCCGTGGCAAACCTCGAGGCTAGCCAGGAAGAGATGAAGCGCTGGTATGACCAGAATGCCACGCTGGTCGAGTTTCAGCCGGGCCAACAGGTCTGGGTCATGGCCCCGGTGAAACCCTGAGCCCTCCAAGACAAATGGACTGGCCCCTTCAAGGTGGTCGAGCGGAAGAGTCAAGTCACATATCTAGTTGATGTGCAGTCCCCGCGGAACCCCCTCCGGGTCCTCCACGTGAACCGCCTCAAACCCCACTTTGTGAGGACGGAGATGAGTTTGCTCCTGGCCACCGACGATGGGACTGAAGAAGACACAGAGCCCCTTCCAGACCCCCTGTGTGCTAAAGAGACAGATGGCTCCGTGGAGGGGGTGAGACTGTCAACCACCCTCACCCCCCAACAGTCCGACGACTGTCGCCGGCTACTAAGACAATTCACAGTCCTCCTCTCCCTAACCCCTAGGGTCACCGACTGGTGTGTCCACGACGTAGACACCGGCGACAGCCCGCCAGTGAGACACCGAGCCTACCGGGTCCCTGATCGGGTCCGAACCTGCCTCCAGACCGAAGTAACCAAGATGTTGGCCCTCGGGGTGATTGAACCCTGCGACAGCCCCTGGGCCAGCCCGGTAGTCCTGGTCCCGAAAGCGGCTGCCCCTGGTGTCGCCCCCGAGCTGAGATTCTGTGTGGACTACCGGGGACTCAATGCGGTCACCCGAGTGGACGCTCACCCTCTCCCCCGCGCAGACGAGCTCATCGACCGCCTCGGGGCCGCTCGCTACCTCAGCACCTTCGACCTAACCTGCGGATACTGGCAGATTGCGCTCACTGAGGGAGCCAAGGAGCGCTCCGCCTTCTCCACCCCGGATGGGCACTACCGCTTTAGGGTGATGCCGTTTGGAATGAAAAATGCCCCGGCCACCTTCCAGCGACTGGTGAACAGGGTCCTGTCCGGACTAGAGGGGTTCAGCGCAGCGTACCTAGACGATATAGCAGTATTCAGCTCCCAATGGACAGAGCACCTCCAGCACCTCCGGCAAGTACTGCTGGCCCTGCGCCAGGCCGGCCTAACCATCAAAGCCAGCAAATGTCAAATTGGACAAGGCTCAGTGATCTATCTGGGGCACCAGGTGGGAAGCGGGCAGGTCGCCCCCCTCCAGCCGAAGATTGACGCCATCTTGTCCTGGGAACCCCCAACGACCCAAACGGAAGTCCGGGCCTTCCTGGGCCTCACCGGTTACTACCGGAGGTTTATTAAGAACTATGGCAGCATCGCAGGCCCCCTCACAGAGTTAACCTCCAAAAAGCACCCGAAGAAAATACAATGGACTCCCCCATGCCAAAAAGCGTTCGACGCCTTGAAAGCCGCTATATGTACTGCTCCGGTACTCAAAGCCGCCAACTACTCTCAGGAGTTTGTGGTCCAGACGGACGCCTCGGAACACGGCATCGGGGCAGTCCTCTCACAGTTCAACGACAAGGGCATAGATCAGCCCATAGCCTTCATCAGCCGAAGGTTGCTACCTTGAGAACAGCGGTGGAGCACTATTGAAAGAGAGACCTTCGCAGTAGTCTGGGCCCTCAAAAAGCTACGGCCCTACGTGTTCAGAACCCACTTCCGAGTTCAAACGGATCATCGACCCTTGCGGTGGTTGATGCAAATGAGTGGAGAAAACCCCAAGCTGCTACGATGGTCAATCTCCCTCCAGGGGATGGACTTCACTGTGGAGCATCGCCCCGGGACTGACCACACCAACGCGGACGGCCTGTCCCGATTCTTCCGCTTCAGCGAGGAGAACCCCCAAGTGGATGGGTAGTTCTCCCCGCCTTTCAGCTGGGGGGGGGCACGTGTGAGACCGGCCTCGTGGCGTGGACCATCCCGACCAGCAAGCCACCCTGCAACCGCTCCTGATCCCCGATGTCACAGACTTCCGGCCACCATGGCCCAACAACCCGATGGCCAGCCGGGGCCCCAGTAACACCCAACCACGCATGCCCGGCCGAGAGAGAGAGAAGCTCCAGAGCCAGACCAGGAGACGCCGTCCCTGTCACACCTCTGGTCTCCTCCCCAAGGAGGGTTTCGATCGGCCACCAGGCCCCCGGTGAGCGGGCGCCTCGCCTGCTGGGCGTCTGGAGTCCCTCCCAGACCCACCTGAACAGATCAAAGGGCCGAGCGACAGGAAATTCCGACACACTGCCCCCAGGCACCAAGACCCCTCTCTGCGAGGACTCCGGACTTCAAAGAGGAGGGGAAGTATAACAAGGGGTGCTGAAGGGACGGGAGGCAGAGAAGACCTGGACCTACGAGAGCCCTGCTGACCTGGTAGCGGCTCGATCGATCCCTGAACCGAAGAACGCTACCCGAACTCTGAACCACCTGAGCCCTGCTGATGCTGTCGCGGCTCCCCGAACTCTGAACCATCTGAGCCCTGCTGACGCTGTCGCGGCTCCCCGAACTCTGAACCATCTGAGCCCTGCTGACGCTGTCGCGACTCCCCGAACTCTGAACCATCTGAGCCCTGCTGACGCTGTTGCGGCTCCCCGACTCCGAAACCACCTGTGCCTGCTGAGTGACTCGCGGCACTCCCCTCCAGGAGAATCGGCAGAGATTGCAGAGAGAAACGACATCCCCCAGCTCGAGGATTGAGAGCTGTGCGAAGGATACTCCGTAGAGACACTGAACTCAAAGACTGTCCCGCTACCCCCATACCCCCATCACGAGATCACCGCCGCTTGTGGCACTGATTCAATACCTGCATTTCGGATCATAAAGATCCCTTGAAACTATCGATAAAGTATACTGTCTTACAAAGAACTACCGTGTGGTGTCCCTCTGTCAGATAGTGCAAGCTCAGCGTGTGCGAACCTAGGTACGAGACCCTTCCAGGAAGGGCCTCCCCGCCCTTGCTCGGCCTAACTCTGGGAGAGGTGGGTCAACGGGTGGTCAGGAACGTATTCCGAAACCCCCCGGAGAACGCCTTTCCAACACACTGCACCAGCACCACCCCTACTGCACTTCATCACTCACAGTGCATATCACACTACACCATGCTCTCCACTGTTCTACATCACAGAGCACTGTACAATCACACACTTCACCAGCACCACCCCAACTGCACTTCATCACTCACAGTGCATATCACACTACACTGTGATCTCTCTCCACTGTTCTACATCACAGTGCACTGCACAATCTAATACACTGCACCAGCACCACCCCATCTGTACTACATCACACACAGTGCATATCACACTACACCGTGCTCTCTCTCCACTGTTCTACATCACAGTGCACTGCACAATCTCATACACTGCACCAGCAACACCCCAACTGCACTTCATCACTCACAGTGCATATCACACTACACCGTGCTCTCTCTCCACTGTTCTACATCACAGAACACTGTACAATCACACACTGCTCCAGCACTACCTCTACTGCACTATATCACTCACAGTGCATATCACACTACACCGTGCTCTCTCTCCACTGTTCTACATCACAGTGCACTGCACAATCTCATACACTGCACCAGCACCACCCCAACTGCACTTCATCACTCACAGTGCATATCACACTACACTGTGCTCTCTCTCCACTGTTTTACATCACAGTGCACCGCACAATTTCATACACTGAACCAGCACCACCCCTACTGCACTTCATCACTCACCGTGCATATCACACTACACCATGCTCTCCACTGTTCTACATCACAGAGCACTGTACAATCACACACTGCACCAGCACTACCCTTACTGCACTACATCACTCAGTGCATATCACACTACACCGTGCTCTCCACGGTTCTACATCACAGTGCACTGCACAATCTCATACACTGCACCAGCACCACCCCAACTGCACTTCGTCACTCACAGTGCATATCACACTACACCGTGCTCTCTCTCCACTGTTCTACATCACAGTGCACTGCACAATCTCATACACTACACCAGCACCACCCCAACTGCACTTCATCACTCACAGAGCGCATCACACTACACCATGCTCTCCACTGTTCTACATCACAGAGCACTGTACAATCACACACTGCACCAGCACTACCCCTACTGCACTTCATCACTCACAGTGCATATCACACTACACCGTGCTCTCCACGGTTCACATCACAGTGCACTGCACAATCTCATACACTGCACCAGCACCACCCCAACTGCACTTCATCCCTCACAGTGCATATCACACTACACCGTGCTCTCTCTCCACTGTTCTACATCACAGTGCACTGCACAATCTCATACACTGCACCAGCACCACCCCTACTGCACTACATCACACACAGTGCATTTCACACGACACCGTGCTCTGTCTCCACTGTTCTACATCACAGTGCACTGCACAATCTCATACACGGCACCAGCACCACCCCAACTGCACTTCATCACTCACAGTGCATATCACACTACACCGTGCTCTCTCTCCACTGTTCTACATCACAGTGCACTGCACATTCTCATACACTGCACCAGCACCACCCCAACTGCACTTCATCACTCACAGTGCATATCACACTACACCGTGCTCTCCACTGTTCTACATCACAGTGCACTGCACAATCTCATACACTGCACCAGCATCACCCCAACTGCACTTCATCACTCACAGTGCATATCACACTACACCGTGCTCTCCACGGTTCTACATCACAGTGCACTGCACAATCACACACTTTACCAGCACCGCCCTTACTGCACTACATCACACACAGTGTACAACCTCACACGATGCACCATGCACTGTCCCACTACACTACGTCATAGTTCTGGAAGTTACTCCACATTTGAATCATATATGAGCATTATCACTAGGTTCCACATTTGAATTCATATATATCTATTACTATGAAGCGAATGCACTAGAACAAAAGTGTTATGATGGGTTTTAATGTCTTCTGACTTCGACTAAACTAGGCCTCACTTGGGCCGCGCCTCCATTTTGTAAAATGGCTGCCGTGTCATGATGTTCATTGCACGTTTGTATTGACACCACACGCAGCAAGCTGTGCGCTGTTTTTTTGTATGACATATTGTTTTAAAAGATCTCACTTGAGGAAGCCTTTTGTTACTTTCCGAGGTTCTTGGTGCAGTCACACTATGTTTCACTCTTTCATGATTGTTTTCTGTTGTTTATCTTACTACTTTGTTCTAACACCTCCATAGGACATTAGTTCATAAGGGAAGAATCATTATTCATGTGATGGGTTAGGGCTACTGCACTACTTCACACTCTGCACTGTGTAGTCTACTCCACTACCCCTGCTGTACTAAAACACCCTGCAATGCACTACCTCTCACACTGCACAATGCACTCCGCTCCACACCTGTACAACTTCACACTCTGCACTGTGTACTCCTCTCCTCTCTACTACCTCTACTGTACTAAATCACCCTGCAGTGTACTACCTCACACACTGCACCATGGGCTCCACTCCACTACTGTACGGCTTCACATTGTACTGCACAGTAGACTCCACCACCTCTACTGTACTAAATCACACTGCAGTGCGCAGCTTCACACACTGCACTATGCACTCCACCACTGTACTACTTCATATTGCACTGCACAACTTCACACTCTGCACTGTGTACTCCACTACCTCTACTGTACTAAATCACACTGCTGTGTACTACCTCACACACTGCACCATGCACTCCACTCCACTACTGTACGGCTTCACATTGCACAACTTCACACTCTACACTGTGTACTCCTCTCTACTACCTCTACTGTACTAAATCACACTGCAGTGTACTACCTCACACACTGCACCAGGGGCTCCACTCCCCTACTGTACTACTTCACATTGCATTTCACAATTCACACTGTGCACTGTGTCCTCCTCTCTACTACCCCTACTGTACTAAATCACACTGCAGTGTACTATCTCGCACACTGCACCATGAGCCCCACTCCACTACTGTACAACTTGACATTGCACTGCACAATTCACACACTGCACTGTGTAGTCCATTCTACCTGTACTGTACTAAAACACACTGCTATGTGCAGCTTCACACACTGCACTCCACTCCACTACTGTACTACTTCACATATCACTGCACAGTAGACTCCACTATCTCTACTGTAATAAATCACCCAGCAGTGCGCAGCTTCACACACTGCACTATGCACTCCACTACTGTACAACTTCACATTGCATTGCACAACTTCACACTCTGCACTGTGTACTCCACTACCTCTACTGTACTAAATCACACTGCAGTGTACTACCTCACACACTGCACCATGCACTCCACTCCACTACTGTACGGCTTCACATTGTACTGCACAGTAGACTCCACCACCTCTACTGTACTAAATCACAATGCAGTGCGCAGCTTCACACACTGCACCATGCACTCCACTACTGTACTACTTCACATTGCACTGCACAACTTCCCACTCTGCACTTTGTAATCCACTACCTCTACTGTACTAAATCACACTGCAGTGTACTACCTCACACACCGCACCATGGGCTCCACTCCACTACTGTACTACTTCACATTGCGCAACTTCACACTCTGCACTGTGTACTCCTCTCCTCTCTACTACCTCTACTGTACTAAATCACCCTGCAGCGCACAACCTCACACTACATAGTTTCATAGCAACCATTGCCATACACCACAGAACCCCCTACCTCACTACTTCATGCTGCACAGCCTTACACTATGCAACATACACTGCTCTGATCGGATTATCTCCCACTTCTCTTTCACCTCACTCTATACAGCATGTGATACCATACACTACCCATAATGCATTACTACACAATGCACTGCATAATCTACTACTCGGTCCCACACTTCACTGGCTTATCCTGCACTGTGCACTGTAAATACCTCAGTGCAGTACACTGCATGGTACCACACTACGTTCTAACTCACTATACTGCCTTTTGCACTACCCTACACCGCATTACACTATGGCACACCATGTACTGTGCAGTGCACTAGTGTTGCACTGCTTTATGCTGCATTATCTGCCATTATGCATCCTACACTAGCTGGCTCTACACTTCGGCCCTGGGTGGATCCTCTTTTATAAGACACTTCTCTCCTGGTACCACATCACTAGATGCCGTCTGACCCGTCGCCCTTCTCTCTCCCCAGGAGGCTCCCCTCCTCCTCGGTCAGTGGCTACATGGCTGACCTCAAGAGGGCTTGGGTGGGGCAAGGACGAGAGCACCGCATCTCTCCCGCATGACGTGTACGTGATCGGAACCCAAGAAAACTCACTGGGGGACCGCGAGTGGGTGGACTTCCTCCGGTCCGCCCTGAAAACCGTGATGGGGATCGACTACAAGGCGGTAAGTGTAAACTAAGGGCCTGATTGCGAGTTTGGCGGATGGGATACTCTGTTACAAACGTGATGGGAATTGACTACTAGGTGGTATGTGTAGACTAAGGGCCTGGCTGCGAGGTTGGCGGATGGGATACTGCGTCCAAAACATGATGGATATTCCGTCTGCTGTATTCAGGGCACAAGTCCTAAAAAAAGAAGTGGGGGGACGCTCCAAGTTAGGTGGTGTCACCGGAAGTGACCTCACAGCCGGAAGTGACGTCACGAGATGGAGTCCCCACTAATTAACAAAGGTTAGAAGGCGATGGGGGCAGGTTCAAAGGGAAAAGGAGAATGTTTACGTTGGAATTAGTCACCGTATTGACACTCAAAGGAGCGGGGAAATTAAAGATGCGCTTGTTCGGTGCGTATTTATTGCCCACAGTAAATTTGCCGGTCTCCGTCTGAAATGCATAAACACATACTGACCTTTTCTAATATACGGCCACGAGCGCCCGTCTGTCATACTGAACGGCTCCATCAACGTGAAACAACTTAAAGAGCTCTGTTCGCCCTCTCTCGACAATAGAAGGTTAGGTTTGGTGAGTGCTGAGCGCGCGCGCAGGCTCGGGTACCGGCTCCATCTTTTGGGCAGGGTGGACGGCGTCCACCCGGTAAAAACCCTGTAAAATAAGTGGGGGGACGCCGTCCACCCGCGTGGTACCCCGACTCGAGCCCTGGCTGTATTACAAGTTCCATAGGATATAATGGAATTGTAATTTGGCGGACGGGATATCCGTCACGTTTGTGACGGAGTAACCCTGTCCACCAAACTCGTAATCAGGCCCGAAGTCTTACCGTCATTCATATTTGTTGCCATTCCGTGACTAAACAGTGGTAGGATTTTAAGGTTTCAAAACTGACAACTAACATGATCACGACATCACAGGAAAACATGTTGGGCGACACCAGTGATGTCAAAAGGTCTTGCGCAGCCCTGGTCACCATATTAAAACGGGCCCCTTCATAGGAGGAGAACCGGTTTCAAAGTTTACAAATATGTCTTTTATAGAAAAAGAAAACATGGCAGACCAGCATCTGGCGCCATCTAGTGGAATTACTCTTGTTAGCTGCTCATCATGCCTAAATACGCCCGTTTCTTAAAATGTATGTGTGTTGCAGCAGGAGTGCAGGACCCTTCAAATAGCAAGTGACAAGCATGAGACCTGTGGATGACTGAGACCTTTGCCCCCTATTCTGACGGGACCAGATCAGAGGCAGTGACTGTTGCTTTTGAGCCCGATGTCACTAATTGGAATAAGGGATCAGTTAGAGTTTGGGGGGCAGAGTGCTCTGCCACAAACCTGGTGGCATACCCTGGCCAGTCTAGAGGTCGACAGCCATGTTTCTGTCGGTGGTGCCCGCACTGGCTCCGCCAGCAGAACCTTTACACCGATGGCACCAAGGGAGCTGGGGACATAGGAATAAGTTCCTCAGACCGTCCACCTTATTTAGGGCAGATACTCTGATGTACTTATTTTTCTATTTCTTCTCTGCCAGTCCAAGGATTCCTGTGGTCCTGAACAGAAACAAAAGAAAAGGAACCGCACACAGTGGGAGAAAACTTCCAGGGTGTCAAAGTTGTTAGTATTTTGTTTTTCATAAAACAAACTCCTGCTTTTGGGATGTTTTTGAAAAAAAACTGTTTGCTGAGCAGCTGCCTAAAATATGTAAAATGCCTTCAGAGGTGCAGCCAGGGTGGTGGAGGTTATGACCTCTGTCCCCTGGTGGATGGCAGGCCACCAGTGGTGGTGGCATCTATAGGGAGTGGTGGGGCAGGCAAATGGGTAGTGGGTAAAAATTAAAAAAACACGTGCTTGCGGCATGTTCGACTCTGACCTCTACCTCGCTGCACACCGTTCTCCTGCAGCGCAAGCCCTTGAGAAGTGCCTTAACCAATCCCGGTGCTGCTCTAATGCAGTGAGACCAGCACCCTGATTGGCGGGAGCGGCCTCACTCGCTACTCCCAAGGGCACGGGAGCCCTGTTCTTAGTCAGCTGTCATAAGACGTCTGGGTTAGAAGTTTCAAAGTGCGCATGTCTGCCTGGCCGTAGCAAGAAAGCTGGCCAAAAAGACATGCGCACTTTGAAAAGTGCTGAGGCAGCCCACCCTTCACCCTACTGCTGCCACTCAGCAGCAGCCCCGCCCCCATCCTGACGCACGCGTCATGGTTTATATTGAAAAATAAAATGGTAATAAACCAACTTTATCAGCATTTTATTTTTCAGTTCTGGGGCCTGGAGGGGCATTTTAACCAGTGGGGCGATGCTCTTCCGCTCAAACGGAGGAGCTGCCCCTGCAGGTCACCTGCCATGTCTGTAAATAAGCCCCTAAGAGACCTTACAAATAAGTCACTTTTAGCATTGAAGTCAGGTTGAATCTCACAAAAACCTACGTGCACAAGTCACCATATCAATGATATGCAGTGTAAGATGTCAGTAACTCTAGCAGCTGCTGTGAGGCAGGAGTAGGTTGTTGCCAGGCACCCCTTCACACAGACGTAGGGCTCCACAGTCGCTTAGCACAGTGCCGGGTGTCCCAGGGTGGGAGGGTGGCGAAGGGTCTGCCTCACCTCTAGGAGCTGCAAGGGCTGCAGAAACCAATGCTGAGCACACAAATCTCTAAGATTGAATTTGAAAATTACCATCAAGGGGCACTAAGATCAAAATCATAGAGTAGACTGATGGCTTAAAAAGGAGCATTGGGGTTTCAAAGCATTAAATGCACAGATGGTGCATAGCAGCAAGGACTGCCAGCTGGTGACCCCAGGATCTGTGTGAGATCCCTCTTATCACCAGCTGTGCTCCCAGGGTTTGCTGCTGTTGTGGTGGCCAGTCACTCTATCAGAAACGTCCAGCAGGAGTGCAAACACATCTATTTGTATGATGTGTTTATCCCTTTTTTTTCCTAATTTGGTTCTTTTTGACCCAAAATAAAGTGTTGCTTTCAAAAGGATCGTTTAATACCCTCAAATCTATAAAACGCCCTGCCCTCTCCAAATCATGATAAGTATACAAAACTGTGTTGGGTGAAATGGTTAAACTAATCTCAGCCACGGGTAATGACTCGGACCGCATTCTTATCCATCTGAGGAGCAGGGTCAAAACCAAATTGCATACGGCTCTGCCCAAAGTGAGGTGGCGTGGTGGGCTAAAAACAATGGAGTGGGACGCGGCCTGAGCCATTGCCATTGGCTGAGATTAAATCAAGCATTCCATCCTTCACCTTGTTATTTTTCCATTCGCCACCCTAAGTGCACCACGTATACCCAGACGTGGATCCCAGATCACTGTGCCACTTGAACCAAGCTATACCTGGATGAAGAGACCTAACTTGGGTGAAACTGGCTGTAGCTTGCAAGTGTTCCAGTTCAGGGAGGACCTGACCTGGCAGTTCGGGCTGGACTATTCTCATGAGGAGCAGGGTCAAGACTGATTTGCATATGGCTGGATCCAAACTGAGATGGCGTGATTGGCACATGGCAGTGGCTGAGATTAATTCAAGCATTCCATCCATCCCTTAGTTGGTTTTGCACTCTCCAAATCATGGTCAGATCAGGTATGGTGGGAAAGGTGGGTCGTGTGAGATGTGCCCGTTGAGAGAGAGCCGCAGAGACTGAGCGGTCTGTGGACAGAGATCAGTACAGACTGGCATGTGCCCTGGCATAAAACATACTCTAGTCACACACTATGGCACAGCACTAAACCATAGCCCCTAAATAGCAAGTGCTGGCAGCCTTCTGCAGTGAATTATTCAATGGAAATGGCAGCCTATCCTCATCGCTGACAGCATGCAGTGACAGCCTGTCCTCATCCCTGACACCATGCAGTGGCAGCCTGTTCTTGTCACTGACAGCATGCAGTGACAGCCTCTCATTGTCGCTGACAGCATGCAGTGACAGCCTGTTCTCGTCACTGACAGCATGCAGTGACAGCATTCAGTTGCAGCCTGTCCTCATCATTGACAGCATGCAGTGACAGCCTGTCCTCATCACTGACAGCATGCAGTGACAGCCTGTCCTCGACGCTGACAGCATGCAGTGACAGCCTGTCCTCATCACTGACAGCATTCCGTTGCAGCCTGTCCTCATCACTGACAGCATGCAGTGACAGCCTGTCCTCATCACTGACAGCTTGCATTGACAGCCTGTCCTAATTGACTATTTCTAGGAACGAGCAAGCTGTCCTCATTAGGAATATCAAAGCATGGCAGCCTACTTCTTTCACAAAATACCATTCAACATTAACCTTTCCAAATAACTGAACACCAAGGGATATGTGTCTTCCTCATCACTAATACAATGGTACGGATGTAGGAGAGTAGGATCTGCTTCTTATAGTTACCCCCACTTTTTGCCGATGTATCTGACTGGGATCCTGCTATCCAGGACCCCAGTCTAGCTGCTTTATCCTCTAAATTGATTGCATGTACTTTAGGTATACTACAGATTGGATACTGGGGTACCCTTATCAGTCCCTAGTATATGGTACACCATGTACCCAGGGCACAGGTACCCCAGAGGCCTCCCAGGAGCTGCAGCATGTATTATGCCACCCCTGAGAGACCATTCAAACTGACACCACAGGTCTGCTACTGCAGCCTGTGTAAGGTGGTGCATGCACCCCTTACTTAGATATAGGTTCACTATATCTATTGTAAATAACTGCACATATAAACCTATCAGTCACCCCTATGGCAGGCCTTATCAATCCTGAAGGCAGGGTGCTGGGTTTTATGTGAGCGGGTGCCCCTACATGAGCAGAGCCCCTCTGCAGCCTTCGGAACCTATTTTGCGGGGTTGTTTGTGATGCAGCCAACCATATATTTAAGTGCATTATAACCTCGCGGTAAATGCTAACTTTAAAACGGCTGCTTAGAAACATGTGGTGTTTGGTGTCAAACACCTTAAATTGATACCTCCCTGCCATTAACTGGTGGGGGAGGTATGATTCCACCCTCCTAGAGGGACTTATGTGAACCACCAATACACCCGGTACCAGCTTTCTCGACCTGGGCATCACAAAATGGATGCTGCCAGCGACAGACACGAGTCTGCCCTCCTGCTGCTGAGCTGAGCTTCAGCAGGGGAGGGCTTGACAATAGGTTTCCTGTCACAGGGAGGTGTGGCCACCTCCCAGACAGGATTTAGTGTATTGGGGCTGGGTGGGTACACTCTGAGAGTGTTTGAAGTCTGCACGGGGGCACATTTGGTGTCCCTGTGCATAGTCCAGCTCAAACCGGTTGCAGGAGCCATTTGCTCCTGTTCTGGTGCGAAACTGGACAAAGGACATGGGTGTAGCCACCCCTCTGTCCCGACCCTCCCATAGGTGGGTCCCCAGAGTTTGTCCAACCCCTTCCTTGGGTATAAACTAGGAAACCTGACTACAGGACTTTAGATTTCACCTGGACTAAACTCTGCAAGCAGAAACCGAGTAAGGGTTGTTTGGACTGGTGCAAGGTGCCCACTTTAATTAGTGGACAGCATATACCAGGCCAACTTCTCACATTGGTGTGCAGCGGATGGGATTCAAGCTTGCTATTGTTTTACCAGATAAATCTCATTGAGTGATTAACTGAAAACCACTAATTGTATTAGGTACATATAAATCAAGACTAGAATAAGTAAGTTCTACTGAACGTGGAGTTGGGTAGTCAAGGGTGTAGCACACCCTTTCTCCAACTCAAGAGAGATTCGTTCCCACTAGGTTAGGTAGGTACCTACACCACATAACACTAGTATGTCTTCTAGGCCAGAAGCCAGTGGGCCTCTGTCAACTAGATATGATAGTCTCTCATTCCAAGAATTGAGAAATATGTGCATATCTAGGAAACTGAAGACAGGGAGAAGTGCTAGCACTCAACGCCTCATAGAGGTATTACTTCTAGATGACCTCAGAAAGACACTAGGGTCTGATGAAGCAGGCAAGTTGGGTGGGACAGGAGATGAGGACAGAGCAGGAAGTGAACACTTCTTTGATCTGGACTCAAACACTGGCCAGGAGGATCAAGATGATTCTAACCTGGAAAATCCAACTCTTCCTTCAGGTGGGGGAGAAGGCCCCAGTGGCTCTCTCTTTACTCCACCAGGGAAAGTACACAGTTTACCTAGAAGATCAAGTTCTCCTTCTCAGGAACCTAACCATTCAGGTACTTCTGTAGGGACCTCTGCTTCTCATAAAAGGGACTCCTCTGATGAGAAGAAGTGTCAGTTACTTGAGTATGAGAGGACCAGACTCAGAATCAAGAGGGAACAATTGGCCTTAGACAGGGAATCCCTAGAGCTCCAGCGAGCTGCCAGAAGGTTGGGGCTAGAGATCCATGGTGGCAGCAACAGTGTCCCTAGAGGTAGAAAATATACTCATGACCATAGGAACCTGAACAAGATTGTCCCTCCCTATCAGAGTGGGGATGACATCCACAAATGGATAACTGCACCTGAGAGGGCCTGTAAAGTATAGAGGGTCCCTCAAGAGCAGTGGGCAACTTTCTTGTGGCTCTCCTTTGCTGGTAAAGGCAGAGACAAGCTCCTACCTGTAAGAGAAGAGGATGCTGATAATTACACAGTTTTGAAGAGTGCACTAATTGATATGGTTGGCTTAACCACTAAACCATACAGGATTAAGTTCAGAGACACCCAGAAGGCACAGACTCAGGACTGGGTTGACTTTGTAGATTGTGCTACTAAGGCTCTGGAAGGCTGGTTACTTGGCAGTAAAGTGTGTGATTTTAAAGGATTGTACAATTTAATTATGAGGGAGCAGATCCTTAATAATTGTCAAAATCAGTTGTTGCATCAGTACCTGGTGAACTCTGATCTGACCTCTCGCCAAGAATTGGGACTGAAGGCAGACAAATGGGTCAGAACCAGGGTGAGGCAGAAAGCCCACAACCAAGGTAGTGACTCTAAGAAGCAAGATTGTAAAGCCTCAGATAAGGTTGGGGAGAATGGTAAAGACCAGAAGTCTTCTCAAGGGCCCCAAAAGTCTTCATCTGGTGGGGAGTCACAATCAAACAAGAATAAAGGCAAAAATAAGCCTTGGTGCCATATCTGTAAACAGAAGACCCACTGGACAAATGATTGTTCAAAATCCAAGGAATCCAAAATCCAAGGAATCTACTCCAGCCACCACTGCCCATAAGTCCCCAGACAGACTGTGCTCTTGAGGCGGAAAGCCGAGAGCAATTTTAGTCATTTTAAAATCTTTGTTGTAACATTGTCACTCATCTTGTGTGTGCACTTACCCCTCCTGGGACCTCGCTAATCCTGCGCAGCTGAGTTAGAGCAACCGCAGCCCTTTCCACTCTACAAACTTTCCCGCCGCCATCTCGGCGAGAACGGAGGCCACGCCCCTTTGGGAGGCCACGCCCACAGACGCCACCCTTTAAAAGCGCTGATTACTAGCGCTATCAGCCCAGACAGACTGTGCTCTTGAGGCGGAAAGCCGAGAGCGATTTTAGTCATTTTAAAATCTTTGTTATAACATTGTCACTCATCCTGTGTGTGCACTTACCCCTCCTGGGACCTCGCTAATCCTGCGCAGCTGAGCTAGAGCTACCGCAGCCCTTTCCACTCTACAAACTTTCCCGCCGCCATCTCGGCGAGAACGGAGGCCACGCCTTCAAGACCCAAGCCAAAAAAATCGCTGGGACTTGCTTCGGGCTCCTTAAATCCATCAGAAAAATTCTGCCTCTGCTTCCTTTCGTCTCCCAGAAATTGCTCATCCATGGCCTTATTCTGTCGAGGCTGGACTATAGCAACGCCATCTATCTGGGTGCCCCCGAAGCAACCTTCAACAAACTACAAAGGATACAGAACGCCGCAGCCCGGCTTCTTACTAACACTCCGGCTAGATCCTCGGCCAAACTAGCTCTGAAGCACCTTCACTGGCTCCCAGTGAGAGAGCGAGTCAAATTTAAGGCTCTCTGTCTGTCCCATAAACTCCTGCAGGAAAAAGGCCCCCCCATTCTCAAAAAATTCACCAGGCCCTACAAAGCTACAAGACCCCTCCGCTCTAACCATTAACATCTTATCGCGATTCTCAGAGTAAAGAAGGCACGCACTGGCGGACGGCGTTTTTCTGTGAACGCAGCCCGATTATGGAACGCTCTCCCCCGTAATCTTAGGTTGGAACCAGACTATCTCTAGAAAACTTCTGAAAACACACCTATTCCCCTGATCCCCGTTCCTTTCTTCTGCTCTTTTCCTCAGACTTCCCCCCCTCTCGACTGTCTTGGTCTTAGCGCTGGGATACTTACGGGTTACTATGCGCTCTACAAAACCCTATTAATAATAATAATATTAATAATAATGACTATCCCCCCTAGTTCAGCTCAAAGTTGTGGTACACAGAATGAGGGTGTAGTAGGGTTAACCCTGGGATCTGAGATGGACTCTGGCCTAGTCAGAGTTTCAACTCAGGCTGTGTTGGTCTGTGATGGAGGCATTGATATTGCCTCCTTATCTGTCAGTCCCAGTAATCTGTGAAAATACAGACAACAGCCTTTGATCAATGACAAGGAGGTCTTGGCATTCAGGGACACAGGTGCAAGTGTCACAATGGTGACAAAAGATCTTATGGCCCCTGAACAAATCATCCTTGGTGAGATGTACCAAGTGACCAATGCAAGCAATGTCAGGACAGACCATTCCTTGGCAGTTGTGAATTTCACCTGGGGAGGGGTAACTGGCCCTAAGAAGGTTGTGGTAAGTGCAGACCTCCCTGTTGAATGCTTTTTGGGCAATGATTTGGAAACTTCAGCTTGGGCTGAAGTGGAACTCAGGACACATGCAGAAGTGTTGGGTATCCCTGCAGATGTGTTTGCCATGACTAGGTCACAGGCAAAAATGTATTTCACTGAACAGGCCCTGGATCCTGGAATAATGGACCATGTGCCTTCAAGAGAAAGCAAAAGACACACATTTGATGGACGGTATGCAGAACAAACCAAAACATTCACCCCCCAGTCAAGAGATCTGGGTTAAATCCATCATTCTTTTGCTCACCATGCCACCCCAGTTTAGACATGGCCATATGCAAATCAGTCTTGACCCTGTGCCTCATGGGAACAATCCAGCCCGAATTGCCAAGCCAGGTCCTCCCTGGACCGGAAACAAACATCCTATGACCGGTTTCAGGGTTTCACCCCTCTTCAGCCAGGATAGCTTGATTCCAGTGGCACAGTGAGCCCAGGACCCACATCTGGGCATACCTGGCACACTTAGGGCGAGAAAGCAAAAGACACACATTTGATGGACGGAATGCAGAACAAATCAAAACATTCACCCCTAGTCAAGAGATCTGGGTTAAATCCATCATTCTTTTGCTCACCATGCCACCCCAGTTTAGACCTGGCCATATGCAAATCAGTCTTGACCCTGTGCCTCATGGGAACAGTCCAGCCTGAAATGCCGAGCCTGGCCCTCCCTGGACCAGAAACAAACATCCTAGGACCAGTTTCGGGGTTTCACGCCTCTTCTGCCAGGATAGCTTGATTCCAGTGGCACAGTTAGCCCAGGGCCCTCAGTACTGGGGTGAATGTATGACATTGTTCTGCATTCTGTCCATCAACTGTTGTTTTTGCATTTTCCAAGTGAAGGAGAAGTAGGGGTAAGGCAGTGTCTTCCCCCCTGCCTCAGAGCACAGATCAGTCTCTTGAGGAAGATGATTTTAGTCCTGAAGAAGGAACTGTCTCAGAGGAACTTGAACCTGATCAGGTTGAGTTCTTGGGGACAGGGGGTCCTTCTAGGGCAGATCTGAGCCAGGAGCAGCTGAGCTGCCCCTCTCTTGAACCCCCAGACAGCAGGCCGCTGCTGAGGCTGCTGGGAGTGCCAGTGGGTCCCACATGATTTACTGGGATGATGGACTCTTATACTCAGAGGGTAGAGACCCCAAACCTGGTGCCACCAGGAGGTTGGTTATACCTCTGAAGTTTAGGGGCTTCCTATTGACACTGGCACATGATATCCCATTAGCAGGACACTTGGGCCAAAACAAGACCTGGGACAGACTTGTTCCTCACTTTCATTGGCCACATATGTCAGAGGACAGAAATGAGTTTTGTTGCTCCTGTATCACTTGTCAAGCCAGTGGTATGGCAGGTGGCACTACAAAGACCCCCCTGATACCACTACCTGTGTTGGGGGTTCCCTTTGAGAGGGTTGGGATTGACATTGTTGGTCCCATGGATCCTCAAACTGCATCTGGGCACAGATTCATACTAGTGGTTGTGGACCATGCCACTAGGTATCCAGAGGCAATTCCTCTTAGGACTACCACAGCTCCTGTTGTGGCTAGAGCCCTTCTGGAAATATTTTCCAGAGTGGGTTTGCCTAAGGAGGTAGTATCTGACAGAGATACAAACTTTATGTCTAGTTACTTGGTTGCTATGTGGAAGGAGTGTGGAGTAAATTACAAATGTACCACCCCTTATCACCCACAATGCAATGGGTTAGTTGAAAGGTTCAACAAAACCCTCAAGGGCATGATTAAAGGTCTCCCTGAAAAGCTCAGGCGTAGATGGGACATACTTTTGCCCTGTCTTCTCTTTGCCTACAGAGAGGTTGCTCAGAAGGGGATTTGTTACAGCCCTTTTGAACTTCTGTTTGGACATCCAGTTAGGGGTCCTTTATGTCTAGTTCTGTAGGGATGGGAGTTCCCTCTCAAACCCCCTAAACAGGATATTGTGGACTATGTACTTGGTCTCAGCTCCCGGATGGCTGAGTACATGAAGAAGGCATCCAAAAACCTTGAGGCTAGCCAGGAATTACAAAAGGACTGGCATGACCAAAAGGCTGTGTTGACTGTTTATCAGCCAGGACAGAAAGTATGGGTGTTGGAGCCTGTGGCCCCAGCAGCCCTCCAGGACAAGTGGAGTGGCCCACATACAATCATTGAGCAAAAGGGAGAGGTTACCTACCTGGTGGACCTTGGAACTCCCAGGAGCCCCCGCAGGGTGCTCCATGTGAACAGGCTCAAGTCATATGTGGACAGGGCAGACATGGGCTTGCTCATGGCTACTGATGAGGGAAAGGAGGAAGAGAGTGATCCACTCCCTGACCTGCTCTCACAGAACCCTGATGATGGATCAGTTGATGGTGTAGCCTTGGCAGGCAGCCTCACTGACCAGCAGCAAACTGATTGCAGGAGAGTCCTGAATCAGTTCAGACATATATTCTCACTGACTCCAAGTCAGACTACCTGGTGCACTCATGAAGTGGACACAGGTTCCAGTCTGCCTGTTAAAATAAGATTTACAGGCAACCTGACCATGTCAGGGACTGTATCAGGACTGAAGTCCAGAAAATGTTGGACCTAGGAGTAATTGAGCCCTCAGATAGCCCTTGGGCTAGTACAGTAGTCTTGGTACCAAAACCTCTCACCCAGAATGGTAAGAGAGAGAGGAGGTTCTGTGTTGACTACAGGGGTCTCAATGCAGTTACTAGGACTGATGCCCATCCAATACCCACGGCAGATGCACTTATAGATACTTTGGCCTTAGCCAAGTTTCTGAGTACATTTGACCTGACAGCTGGCTACTGGCAAATCAGATTAGCTGAGGATGCAAAGCAAAAAACAGTATTCTCAACCCCTAGAGGGCACTACCAATTTGTGGTGATGCCCTTTGGCTTGAAGAATGCACCTGCCACTTTTCAAAGGTTGGTGAACAAAGTCCTTACAGGCCTGAAAGCCTATAGTGCAGCTTATCTAGATGATATTGCTGTCTTTAGCTCCACCTGGGAGGAACACCTAGTCCAATTGAGAAATGTTTTGGAGGCCCTGCAGAAAGCAGGCCTCACTATCAAGGCCACTAAGTGCCAGATAGGGCAGAGGCAGGTTGTATACCTAGGCCACCTCGTGGGTGGAGGTCAGGTTCAACCATTGCAGAGCAAAATTCAGACCATCATGGACTGGGTTGCTCCAACTACCCAGACTCAGGTCAAAGCTTTCTTGGGCCTGACTGGGTACTATAGGAGATTTGTCAAAGGATATGGATCCATAGTGACCCCTTTGAATGACTTAACTTTCAAGAAAATGCCTAAGAAAGTTCAGTGGACAGTTAGCTGTCAAAAGGTATTTGATGACCTGAAGCAGGCCATGTGCACTGCTCCCATTCTGCAAAGTCCTGACTATTCCAAACAATTCATTGTTCAAACTGATGCATCTAAGTTGGGGGTAGAGGCTGTGTTATCACAACTGAATGATGAGGGTCAGGATCAGCCAGTAGCTTTTATTAGCAGAAGGCTGACCCACAGAGAGAAACGTTGGTCAGCTATTGAGAGGGAAACCTTTGCTGTGGTTTGGGCCTTGAAGAAGCTGAGGCCATACTTGTTTGGGACTCACTTCATTGTTCAGACAGACCATAATCCCCTCTTATGGCTTTAACAGATGAAGGGTGAAAACCCCAAACTTTTGAGGTGGTCCATTTCCCTACAGGGGATGGACTATACATTGGAACATAGACCTGTGAGTAACCATGCCAATGCAGATGGACTCTCCAGATATTTCCAACATGAACATGAAGACTCAACTGGTCAACATTAGTTTAATGGCCTGATGTTTGGGGGGTTGTGTAGGAGAGTAGGATCTGCTTCTTATAGTTACCCCCACTTTTTGCTGATGTATCACTGTTTTCGACTTAGACTGTCTCGAGTCTTGCTATCCAGGACCCCAGTCTAGCTGCTTTCTCTTCTAAATTGGTTGCATGTACTTTAGGTACACTCCATATTGGATACTGGGGTGCCCTTATCAGTCCCTAGTATATGGTACACCATGTACCCAGGGCATAGGTACCACAGAGGCCTCCCAGGGCCTGCAGCATGTATTATGCCACCCCCGAGAGACCATTCAAACTGACACCACAGGTCTGCTACTGCAGCCTGTGTAAGGTAGTGCATGCACCCCTTACTTAGATATAGGTTCACTATATCTATTGTAAATCACTGCACATATAAACCCATAAGTCACCCCCTATGGCAGGCCTTATCAATCCTGAAGGCAGGGTGCTGGGTTTTATGTGAGAGGGTGCCCCTGCATGAGTAGAGCCCCTCTGCAGCATTCAGAACCTATTTTGCGGGGTTGTTTGTGATGCAGCCAACCATATATATTTAAGTGCATTATAACCTTGTGGTAAATGCTAAATTTAAAACAGCTGCTTAGAAAGATGTCGTGTTTGGTGTCAAACACCTTGGAATCATACCTCCCCACCTGTAACTGTTGCGGCAGGTATGATTCCACCCTTCTGGAGGGACTTATGTGAACCACCGTTACAACCGGTACCAGCTTTCTCGACCTGGGCATCACAAAATGGATGCTGCCTGCCGCAGACACGAGTCTGCCCTCCTGCTGCTGAGCTCGAGCAGGGGAAGGCTTGACAATAGGTTTCCTGTCACAGGGAGGTGTGACCACCTCCCAATCAATCAATCAATCACAGAATTTGTAGAGCGCACTACTTACCCGCGAGGGTCTCAAGGCACTGGGGGAAAAAGGGGGGGGGGTGCCACTACTGGTCGAACAGCCAGGTCTTGAGTAGCCTCCTGAAGGTCAGCAGGTCTTGGGTCTGTCGTAGGCTGAGTGGAAGGGTGTTCCAGGTCTTGGCGGCGAGGTGGGAGAAGGTTCTTCCGCCGGTGGTTGTTCTTCGGATGCGCCGGATGATGGCGAGGGAGAGGTCGGAGGAGCGGAGCTGGCAGTTAGCGACGTAGAAGAAGAGTTGTTTGTTGAGGTAGGCTGGGAGTGCCTTGTGTGCGTGGATGAGGAGTTTGAAGGAGATTCTCCTGTCGACGGGGAGCCAGTGCAGGTTTCTCAGGTTGGGGGTGATGTGGCTGGGGCGTGGCACGTCGAGGATGAGGCGTGCAGAGGCATTTTGAATGCGTTGCAGTCGTTTGATGAGCTTGGCCGGGGCTCCCGTGTAAAGGGCGTTTCCATAGTCGAGTCTGCTGCTGACGAGGGCCTGGGTGATGTAGTGTATTGGGGTTGGGTGGGTACACTCTGAGAGTGTTTGAAGTCTGCAATGGGGGCACATTTGGTGTCCCTGTGCATAGTCCAGCTCAAACCAGTTGCAGGAGCCATTTGCTGGTGCTCTGGCGCAAAACTGGACAAAGGACATGGGTGTAGCCACCCACCTGTCCTGACCCTCCCATAAGTGGGTCCCCAGAGTTTGTACAACCCCTTCCTTGGGTATAAAGTAGGAACCCTGACTACAGGACTTTAGATTTTACCTGGACTAAACTCTGTAAGCAGAAACCAAGTACTTCGATGATCTACACTTCGCTGGACGACTGAAGAATCTCCCTTGGAGTAAAGTAGTTACTCCCCTGCAGCAGCAGGCACCATAACGTATCTGACCGGTTTGCATCTCCCGAGCTCCTGAGGACTCCGAAGGTTTCTGCAGCACAGGACGTGGGTTGCCAAGCATCCCTGAGGTTGAACTGACCTCTCATCAATTCTGAGACCAGTATCCCTCGTGGGGACCGTGCAACCCGAACTCCTGTGCACCGTGTACATTTGCAGCAGCATATGCTTTTTGGCGATCCCTAAGGCTGTACTTTGGGCTACATGTAGTCCTGACCACGAGCAGTATTCCCACCGAAGATTTCCGGCCTACACTCCATGAGTGTTCCGTGGGCTGGTATTTCGTGATTCAGCTCAAGGTCCCTTCATGAACCCTGGTCCGTTAGCCTGTGGGTCCCTGTGAAGGTAACTTTGACTTTCCTTGGGCTTTCCCGGTTGCTCCAGATGTGCCCTGACTCTCCATTGCTTGGAGAGTCCCCAGGACCTTGCTGGTCCTCACTGTAGCTTATTTCTTCTGCCCGCGTGGGTTGCAGTTGCCACGGATTGTTGGTGTTCGATCCAGACAGTGACCCCCCAGCACTCGGCGTCCTTCGTGGGACAGCTCACCTCCGGACGTGGTCGTCGTCGAGGTCTCCTGGTTCCCGTGGCTGCAGAGTCAATCATCCTATCTTCTCACCTGAAGCACCCGACATCGGTGGGCATTCGTCTACTGAGCCCCTGGTCACCCTTAAGTGACCCAGACTCTGTCCCCTCTGCTTTCAGGTTCTTCTCACCTCGGATCCAGGCTTGGATTCCACCAGCTACTTTTCATCTTCCCGGCAGCAGCACTTCTTTGCATAATGCCATTAAAAATGACAAAGGTTTCCGACACCGCTTGACCCCTATGCACCCGGTTCCCCTGGGATAGATAACACGGGTACCTCGGTACTCACAAGGGTGCTGACCTTTAAACCTTCTATGTTCAAAAGGGTTTGCTTGAAGTCCTCTCCGAAGTGTCCTTAAACTGTAATTTTCCAACCGTGACTTTCCCATAGAGTTGTACGCCGCTCGCGTCTGTGTTCTCACACTGCATCCGTCCTCCGTGGGTCCCCTGTGTCACTACTTTGGGTGGTTCCTTGGGGTCTCAGTGATTCTACGTGCTCTAGGCACTGTGTCTAGTGAAGTTGTGGTTGTTATACCACTTTCGTAGTATATGGTTCGGTCTCCCCCTGGAGTCCGCTGTGTATTGTGCTATTTACTATTGTTCTATTGATTTAATATTGTGTGCTTATGCTCTAATCGTTAGTAGAGAGTGTTTAGTAATAAATACATATATTTTATATATCTCTTGTGTGGTTCTCCTTTCATTTGGTCATGCAGGAGGTTCTGATCTGGTAAAACAAGCTGCTTTACATTCCTTCGAGACTTAGCCTGAAGGCTGCTCTCCACAGCTACCACTAGGATAGCTTTCTATAAAGGTTGTCTTTAACCTAATCATCAATAAGGGTTGTTTGGACTGGTGCAAGGTGCCCACTTTAATTAGTGGACAGCATATACCAGGCCAACTTCTCACAACGGAGACCTGTTATAATCACACCTTGAAATAAGAGCCTGTCCGACTTGCTGAATACCATGGAGTCATACAAGTATTTACAATATGATTCAAAAAAGAAGAATTGTATCTTCTAAACCAGGTCGGGGAAGGAGCCTATGGTCCAGGCCTGCTGGGAATGGGCGTCGACATTTTGACTCGACTATGTGGCAAAGAGCTACCTTCCTGCCAAGTTTGGTGTCATTCTGTCCAGCGGTTTGGGCTGTAGTCATGTCTAAAATCTCTATGGGAATTAACATTGGAAATGCACTTTTTTTTAACCCCTCCCCTTTTTCTCTGTCCCCACTTGACAGATCACCCTGAAGCTTTCCATGCACAAGACTTAACTTGACATTTTTTTGGGAAAATTTAGTGGATTTATCAAACGGCGCCAAAGATTTAGACAAGTCAAAAAGCACTTTTTTAATGGAAACTAAGAGCCACATGTATGAAAGTAGGATTTTGCAATTACCAAATAGCGATTTTTACTGAATCGCTGTTTGGTAATCACAGAATGCAGTGTATTAAGGAATCTGTAACATTTTTGCGATTCCTTAATATTACATAATAGCGATTCAGTAAATAGTGAATTGCTAATAGGTAATATGACTCCATTCCAACCCACACAATTATCTCCACGGGGGGTCCGCCAAAGATGTATTTTAGCCCAGTTCCTGTTTTTAAACTATGCAAATGGGCTGGAGGCTTTTTTATTAAAAAGGAAGATTGATTTCCCTAAAATTGGTAATAAACCCGTACCCCTGCTTTCATACGCAGACGATACAGTATTAATGGCAAGGACAGCTTTGAGTTTGCAGAAGTCTCTTGATGCTTTTACTGATTTTATGACATCCCTTGATCTAAAAGTTAATTTTAACAAATCGTACAAAATGGTGTATGGCCCAATGACCACAAAAGCCAAAACTTTTTTGTCCAGGGAAAGAAGATAGAAAAAGTCAATAATTTCGCATATCTGGGTAATTTATTAAATAATCAGATGAAGTGGGAAGCACTCTTAGCTACCAGAGCACAGCTGACAAGGGCTGCGGATGGATTGTTTCGGTATGCCTGTAAAAGGCACAAACCGGTGAAAGAATAGCTAACTCTTTACAGAGCTAAATGCTTCTCTATTGCCACATATAGGGACAGGGTCTGGGGGTACAATAGAAGCCAACAGCTCCAACTAGTAGAGAATACATTTTGTTAAAAACTACTGATGGTACCAAAAAGTGTCCCCACTTTATTTTGCCATACTTAACGGGGTCAAGATTTCAGAGAAGATCGTATTCACTGTGCCCCTTTGTATTTACGGGCCAAGATTTGGCTCTCAGGAGGCCCTAGAGTTTTTAAGTGATGTTATTAGGGAATCCCTTAATACGCATAAAACTCTAAAGATGCCCTGGCTCCGCTTTGTGAGGGAAAAGTTTCAAGAGTTAGGTCTAGGACACTTCTTTGAAATCCCTGAAAGAATCCCTCCAAATGCTAAGGCCATTATTAGAGAGTCGTTTTTACTCGGGCAATGCGTGAAGATATTAACTGCAAGATGGGAGCGTTTTATTTGCCTTCTTCCCCCTCACAATTTTATCTATATTTTTCTACTAATTCCCAGATTAGATTTTACTTAACTAGGTTTCCACTATGCACTGTGCACTTTTTGTTGGCCTTTCTTTGTCAAGGAGGATGGGCGGGCAAGCTTATGCCTTGCCTGTGTGATAATTCCTCTAGGTAAAGCATGTTGCACTTTTTATTATTTTGCACATTATATAAGTCGGTGAGAACCAGATTTCAGCTTCCATTATTAAGGAACATTCGTCCTTGTTTATATAATGGTGGTTTCAACTACTTGCATACATTGATATCTACATTGCTGTTCTAAATTTTATAAGGTGTTCTATTGTGATTAGAAATTGTTATTAATGAAATTAGTATAGGATTGCTAAGGCTTGACTTTGTTATTTTAATTATCTGCTGAAATATTAAGAATTGTTCTTTTAAATAATTCTCTGTTGATGTTTTTTATGAATTGTAAATATTTTTATTGTGAGACTGTTATGGTTCTCTGAACTGAAATAAAGTTATTCCTGACCGGTCTTGACTCCATTCGTTCCTATGTGCCGAAAGGCTCAGAGGTGCGAATAGTTTTGCATTAGCTAATTGGTCATCGCAAATTATCAAATGCTCCCCTGTAGCACCCCCAAAATGTAAGTTGTGCACATGTAAAGAACTCACATACTATATGGCATTTTGAAAAATGCATTTTTGTGCATTTTGAAAAATTTGCACATGGTTACTATCAACTTGATGGCAATAGCATTTTCTAAATGCACAGTTTGCATTTAGGAAAGGCTTCTTACATGTGCATTAGGGAATTGCGATTCTCTATTTGCATTCGCTACTTAGGTAATCACTACAAATTGTGACTACCTAAATTGCAAATCCTGAAGCCTTTCATACATGAGGAAAGGCCATCATCTTGCATCCACAAACGGCCGAATTCTGCGATTCGCTACTTTCATACATCTGGCCCTAGGTGTTAACTATAATTACCTACTGCCGACCACGAGTAAGTAGTGTGTGTGTGTGTGTGTGTGTGTGTGTGTGTATATATATATATATATATATATATATATATATATATATAATGTCACAACGAAGACCACTCAGTAAAAGTAATCAGAAGACACTGTGGGGAATTACACGGAATCCCTTTAATTGATCACTCTCGGCATATTCCCCGTGCAGTCACGGGCTGCTCCTGGCAGTGGCCGCTTGCTTAGCCCAAACTCAAGGCGGTCCGTGGCTGTTCCAATACCTTGGAGAAAGAAAGAAAACCACAGTTTTAGCCAGCAATGCCACGGACACGTGAAGGACAGGTCCTCTTAACGCGCTCCTGGCATGCGCGTGAAAATATCACAACGAAGACCACTCAGTAAAAGTAATCAGAGGACACAGCGGGGAATTACACGTAATCCCTTAATTGATCACTCTCGGCCTAATGCATTTTAGCGTAACAAGCCTTCCTCAGATGCCATTAACACCGGGGTTACGCCCCCGCCGTGCTATGTAAGTCCTGTGGCACTCCCATTGGTGGGAGTTCAGCTGTCTCCACCTTGTTGTTTAAAGCCACAACCATAGTCCAAGTCCATCGACTACAGCTCCCAGCATACAGTTTGGTAAGTGCTTGTGGCGTTGCCCAATATTCCCTAACTGGGCGCTGTTTGTTCCGGGCAAAGCAGGGCTTCGTGGCGATGGTAAAGCCCGGATGAAGGAGTGACCCGGAATTCCTTGGGTCCCCATCGTCCTGCCCCAAATATGAAAGTCAGCCGGGCCATGAAACTCCGATGCAATGATCTCGTTTCCCCTGTGCAGTCACGGGCTGCTCCTGGCAGTGGCCGCTTGCTTGGCCCAAACTCAAGACGGTCCGTGGCTGTTTCAATACCTTGGAGAAAGAAAGAAAACCACAGTTTTAGCCAGCAATGCCACGGACACTTGAAGGACAGGTCCTCTTAACATGCTCCTGGCATTCGCGTGAAATATCACAACGAAGACTACTCAGTAAAAGTAATCAGAGGACACAGCGGGGAATTACATAGATTCCCTTTAATTGATCACTCTTGGCATAATGCATTTCAGCGTAACAAGCCTTTCTCAGATGCCATTAACACCGGGGTTACGCCCCCGCCCTGCTATTTGCATTTGCTACTTAGGTAATCACTACAAATTGTGATTACCTAAATTGCAAATTCTGAAGCCTTTCATACATGAGGAAAGGCCATTTTGCATCCGCAAACAGCAGAATTCTGCGATTCGCTACTTTCATACATCTGGCCCTAGGTGTTAACTATAATTACCTACTGCCGACCACTAGTAGGTAGTGTATATATATATATATGTATATACATATACATTTTTTATTTTTTTTATTTTCACCATTGGACTAGTTGGACTCACTCAGTGCATTCTCTATTTAAGTAGCACTTGGATTTTTCACAGCCCTCATGAGTTTAATAAGCTAATGTTGGGCAGCACCCCTAACTCTAACAAGCATTGGCATAGCCAATAGGTCTCGCCTTTGGGACCTTATAAGTGTTTAGCCATGCAACAGTTGCATAACTAAATACTTATAAGGTCCCAAAAGCGAGACCTATTGACTATGCAAAGCGGCCGTGTGGCCGCGAAAGTGATCGCGATCAAACATCAAAGCGGCCGCGAAAGTGAAACTAATCGCGGTAAAAGCGCCGCGCGCGCCCGCGCACATGTACTGTAGCTTTAGCCTGGCCTGGTAGCACTTTTTGGAGCCCTCTCAATAAGTCTCGACAGACAGCGCATGCACTGGGTCAGGCGAGACCTAAAAAACTTTTCCTGCACCAGTACCTACCATCCTTCCACTTCACCAAGCCCCTGGTGTCCAGAGAATGCAGCTAATGACCCAGTCTGCAGCACCCACATTCTGTAGCCATCTTGGGGCCCATCATGTCTCACGCCCAATATTGGGTTCGCCATTGCCTCGGAAAAGGGGCCGGGGTGGGGTATTGTTTCTAATCTTGCCACAAAAATGAGTTTCTGCAAAGTCTTGCTGAAAAGAACCACTTTTTCATTATTTAAATCGTTAAGGTTTTTCGACATCTTTTTGAATTACCGTACTAGAAATCTTGTTATTATTATAGTACTACTAACATGAATATTCATAGACCTTTATCACTCATTTTAATAAAAGAATACATTTTAATAACCTCTTTATTCCACACTTCCTCTATTTCTAATAATTGAAAATGACGGGTGTTACTATCACTCACTTTAATGGTCCTTAATGTATTGACCTCAGACAGATGGATTAGAGGCCTCCCAGGACCCATACCTTTGACCTGCTGACCTCCAGGACACACCAGATGTCAGCAGTGAGCATTTAATTCTATGTCAGGACAGGAGGCTCCGATTATGCTTTCTCATTTCTTTATTAGAAATGCCCAGCAGCCAATTAGAAGAACCGTTGTAAAACGAAAAACTACAGTACCCATGAGCACCAGGGTACCACGTGACCAACCATAGAGTCTCACATATAAAAGATAATGCAGGTGAAAGTACGTCCTCTTTCTTTGCTGCTCCGCAGCCAGTTAAGTGTTTCTTATTTATCTCTATTGCTAATGTGTTGCATTGATACTTTGTTGCTGTATTGCTGTGTACCGCTTCATACGCATGCTTCTGTGCTTCATTCGTAACTTTTATTGCTACTTTGTTGCACTTGCCGCTGTCTAGTGCATTTCGTTCTCATTCGCGCGGTGTCTGTAAACACGCGCGGTGCTGTGCTGGGAGCGTGTTCTCACCTCCCGAGGTCCGGACGCTCGTCGGAGCGTCCGTGCTCGTTTTCAGGTGGAGTGGGAGTCCTGGGGCAGTGAGACTCGCGCTTTAACGCGCGGGCTCATTTTTCATTTCTCTCTCGAGGCGGCCGTTACCGCGCATGCGCGGCGGCCATTTTAACTGTTTACATTCGTGTTTTCCACACGGAGCTTCCCAGAATCGGTTGTTTTACACTCCGCTGCCCACAGCCTCGAAAGTTATTCAGCCCCATCGACGCCCATTGCTTTTTCAAGGCTTTGGGCTGTATAATAGCGCATAGGCACTGCCTAGAGTGATTGTGCAGCAAGCCCTCCCTCCACAATTTATTTATTTATATATTTTGGGTCAGGTTTCTCTACCTTTCCTTCTGGCTTGCTGTGGGGTTATTCACTCCCCCTGATTTGTGCCTTTGGCATATATATAAAAAAATCGGAGTATCATTTTGTGGGCTTTATTATCACATTACTGTGACAGAAAATGGAGGAATATTTGATGACGATGATTACTCCTTTGAAGATGATGACTCTAGTTTTCTAGAGCAGGATCTAGTGGAAGCTCTGGACCAAGGGGTTACCCACTCCGTTAATAAGGCCCTGGTCCACGCCATTAATCCCCTGAAACGTCATTTGACGAACTACGCCAAGCAACAGGGTTGGTTGCCTCCTTCCAGTTCCTCAAAATCTCCGGCTAATCCGCATAGGTCGGATTTTAAAAGACTGGCTAAATCTTTAGCCTCCGAAAAAGCTTCCTCCTTGCCTTCGGTGGGCGCCTCTGCCTCTTCTGGACTTCTGACTGACTCCAATGGTCCTCCTTCCTCTCCTTCGGACCAGGATGTTCCGCCTCCACGCAAGAAGTCTCGTAAGGAGCATTATGTCGATGCTCCCACTCATCCTCAGGTCCTTACATTTGAACCTTCTGAACTTTATCATCCGCATTCATCTTCCTGGCTCCCTTCCCCTGCAGTAGCGGCCTATGTTCAGGCGCACATTCGGCAGCCCTTCGAAAAGGATGTTAGGGCTCGCCTTCGGTCTGAGTGCCCTCGCCCGGATCTCGCAGATCACCTGGCAGACACTCCAGAGATTGATCCCACTATGCTGTCTTATCTTAAGAAATTTGCAAAGGATCCGAAGAAGGGTCTTGACAGGTCCTGGCGTTCCTGTCAGGATAAAATGCTGGATTTACTGGGACCACTCACCAAAATTCTGGATCTTGGATTTCACGCCAAGGAATCTTCTTCCCTTGTGGATCCTGACGACCTGATCGAATGGGCTCAGAGGGCTATTTGCCAGTTAGGCAACGCTAATTGTGCAATTTCGAGCGAGCGTCGTCGCTCTATTTTGCTAAAAATCGACCCAAAATTAGCGGAACTGTCTACTTCCAAATCTGGTCCGGTGGCTCAGGGTCTTCTTTTCGGCCAACCTTTTCTAAAGGAATTGACAAAGTTTGTTGCGACCTTCAGCGGTCTGGATAAAGCTCAGGCTTCCATCAAACGAGCTCTTCATCCGGTTTTTGCCAGGGCCGGACGACATAGGGGACGCTCGTTCGGCCGTGGCTCTCACCATCCCTCCCAGAGGGGTTTTCAGTCCCAGAAAGGCAGAGGTCAAGACTCTGGATACAACTCCCGCTCCAATTTCTATCCTTCCCGCAAAGGGAGAGGTCAATTTCGAAAGGGCCGTGCAGGTGGAAACCAGGGGGCCTACCACGACTCTAACACCTCAGGTGAGTCTGATTCCTTTTTCCGACGTGATTCTGGGGGGCAGAATACGATTTTTTTCTCCACAACTGGCGTCTAATCTCCGACGATGCTTGGGTTCTGCAAACTGTTCAGGGTTTCAAAATAGAGTTTTATCAGTCCCAGCATCAATACCTTCCTCCACATCCCCTAACTTTTTCTCTTCAGGACCAAGGTTTTATCTCGGCGGAGATCGAATCCCTCCTCAAAAAAGGGGCAATCATTCCGTCCATCCCCCACCCTCAAGGGTTCCTCAGCACTATTTTCCTGGTTCAGAAAAAAGGGGGCGGCAATCGTCTGGTCCTCAATTTGAAGGAGGTCAACGGAAATGTCGTTTACAGACACTTCAAAATGGAGGGGATTCATCTATTGCGCGATCTTCTTCGCGAGGGGGATTGGATGGTTGGGCTCGACCTCGAGGATGCGTATCTTTCGATTCCTATTTTCAAACCTCATCGCCGATTTCTTCAATTCAGTTGGCAGGGGACACGGTACGAATACACGGTTCTTCCATTCGGCCTCTCGTCAGCACCTTGGTGCTTCACGAAGCTTCTGAGGCCCGTCGCGGAATGTCTGCGTGCTCGGGGTGTCCGCTTAATAATTTATCTCGACGACATTCTTATCATGGCGGACAGTCCCCTCACAGTCTTATCGCACCTGGAGTGGTCTATCGACCTTTTACAATCTCTGGGGTTTCCTGTCAATCCTCAGAAATCAATCTTGAACCCTACTCAGGTGATAGAGTTTCTGGGTTTCCAGGTGAATTCCCTTTCCTGTCAACTTCTACTGCCAAATCAAAAGATTTGTTACATCAAGAGGGAATTGAGGTCGGTTCTTTCCAAACAGACTGTGTCGTTGAGATCGTTAGCACGTGTAGTAGGTCTTTTAGCATCTTCCATTCAGGCGATCTTTCCGGGCCCTCTTCACTATCGGGCACTTCAAAGGTTGAAGATTCGTCATCTCCAAAAAGGTCTTCGATATTCCGATCTGATTCCCCTTTCACAGGATGCGAGGGACGAGATGCAGTGGTGGCTAGACCACATGGAGGCCTGGAATGGGCGAGCCCTGTTCGGCTCCTCTCCGGATCTGGTGATAGAATCCGATGCCAGTCTATGGGGTTGGGGAGCCCGCTGCGGTCCCGTCTCGACAGGGGGTCGGTGGTCCTCCCAGGAACTGTCTCTTCACATAAATTGCCTGGAACTCCTGGCGGGTTCCTTTGCGATCCGGTGTTTTTCTCCTCCCCAGTCCAATTGTTGCATTCTGCTCCGCATGGACAATGTTTCGGCGGTTCGGTATGTCAACAAGTTAGGAGGAACGAGATCCAAGATTTTGGCGGAGATCGCCAAGGATTTTTGGCACTTCTGTCTTCAACAAAAGATCACAGTTATTGCCGAATATCTTCCCGGCTGTTACAATCAGATTGCGGACTGGAAATCTTCGCGACTTCAGCGATTGGCGCCTTCATCCGCGCATTTTTCGCAATCTCCTTCGGACTTGGGGTCAATGTCACCTAGATCTGTTCGCTTCTCGCCTAAACACTCAGCTCCCTCTGTTTTTCAGCTGGAGACCGGATCCGAAAGCCCTAGCCACGGATGCGTTCCTGCAGACTTGGCCGTTGACTCTCTGTTATGCCTTTCCCCCGTTCATGATGATTCCCAGGGTTCTGGCTTACTCGAAACGCTTTCAAACAGAGTTAATCCTAATTGCTCCGCTGTGGCGAGCTCAAGCGTGGTTCCCGGTTCTTTTGGAAATGTTCTGTGCGGTCCCGTTCCTTCTTCCCCAGAAGTGGAATCTGTTGTTGGATCCCCTCGGCAATCCGCATCCCCTTGTTCTGTCAGGCACTCTCCTTCTGTTGGCGTGGCGAATTTCGGGGATCGCTGGTCGCTCCCAGGCCTTTCATGCGACGCTTCCAAATTCATCGGTGACGCCTGGTCTCCCAGTACTCACAAACGATATATTGCCTCATGGAAACGATGGTGTGATTGGTGTGTTCAGCGGGAAGCTGATCCCGCTTCAGCGGATGTGGCTATGATTATTAATTTTCTAGCCTCTCTCGCTTCCTCTGGTTTGGCTTATCGCACGGTCAACAACTTCCGTTCCGCCATTTCAGCGGCTCATGTTCCTATCGATGGTAAGCCTGCAGGTGAGCATCCCTTGATTTACAAATTGCTTAAGGGCATTCGTTTATCGAATCCTCCGTGCCCTAAATATGTCTCGTTGTGGGATGTCTCCATTGTTTTGAGATTTTTGGAGGCTTGGCCTTCTAATTCCTTGCTTTCCCGCAAGCAACTCTCTGCCAAACTGACTATGCTGTTATGTCTTGTTTCTTGCAAACGAGTCTCTGATGTGCGTGCGTTAGACTTGGCAGGTTGTAGTTTTACACCAGAGGGTGTCACTTTTCTTATTTCTAAACGCACCAAAACGGCTACTTCTTTTGTTACCTATCCTTCATTTCCTCACCATCCCAACCTTTGCGTTGTTCAGTGTGTCAAGGATTATGAGGTATGTACTGCCCCTTTACGTTCAGATCCACAGGGTCAATTACTTATTGCTTTGCAAAAACCTTTTCGTCCGGTTACGCCTGCTACTTTAGCGCGCTGGGTTAGATGGCTCTTGTCTGAGGCTGGAATTGATGTTTCCATTTTTGGTGCTCATTCGGCTCGTGGGGCTATGGCCTCTAAAGCGTTCTCGATGGGTGTTTCATTATTGGACATCATGAAAACCGCAGATTGGTCTTCTGACTCTGTGTTCAAAACTTTTTATTACAAACCTATTGAACATATTGCTTCTGTAGTGGTGGATCAGCTTTGAACAAGCATAATCGGAGCCTCCTGTCCTGACATAGAATTAAAAATTTGCAAACATTCGTGACAAGAATTTTCAATTCTATTAAGGACAAGGAGGCGAGGATTATCCCACCCAAGGTCATGACTTATTCTCATGTTTTCAATGTCATATTTGCATTTCATTTATGTTTAATGCATTGGTTTTTTCTCTCTTTTACCCCCCCCCCCCCCCTTCTGTTGTTAACTTCACTCTCTTTATGGGATGAATATTACGGCTATGCATTTCTTTTCAGGTTCTGACCCCAAATAGCGGTCCTTCTGTTCCACCTGCCTCTTTGCTTGGATGGTCTGCTGCCTCCTGTATTTGGCGTTTGCTGTGTTTACTATCGTCAGGGTGATTCCCGGCTGTTGCTGATGGACTCTGTTATCTGGCATTCATCGTTTTTCATTGGACTTCCTGTTTCCTGTGAACTGTTCCTCACCAAAGAAAGAGGACGTACTTTCACCTGCATTATCTTTTATATGTGAGACTCTATGGTTGGTCACGTGGTACCCTGGTGCTCATGGGTACTGTAGTTTTTCGTTTTACAACGGTTCTTCTAATTGGCTGCTGGGCATTTCTAATAAAGAAATGAGAAAGCATAATCCTCGCCTCCTTGTCCTTAATAGAATTGAAAATTCTTGTCACGAATGTTTGCAAATTTTTAATTCACAGCGCCATCATTCTAGCAGATGCGCTTGACAATGACTTCCTCTTAAGTGCGAGTTTGTTTTAGAAAAGCAATTGAATACATTAGGAAATACATGGTGTTAATTGTGAAGGGGCGTGTCCTTGTCTCAAGGGTCTTTCACAGTGTCATTGCATTGAAGGTCCCGCCTTGTCCTCATTTTCTCTAGTGTTTTCTTCTTGAAGGTGGCGGTGCAGTCACTCTGGAGCATAAAGATGGCGGTGCTGGTGAGGCCTGAACACGAGCGACGCATCAGCCACGTCACCACGTCAAGCGTGAAAACTGGGATCGCAAACACGCTGGGTACGCCATCATTTCACACAGCCTTCACACCACTGGGCATTAGAGGGGGACAGACTTGGGGTGGAGTCAAAGGGGTATTGAAGAAGATGGGAGTTTGAAGTTGAATCAATGGTATGTTCTGGTGATGGAGTGGACGCAGGCAGTCAGTTTCATATTTCATGCATGTGACTTCGGCCAGTCCCACCAGGAGGAGACATGACTCATGGGTTTGTGGCTTCCAGGGCTTTAAGTGGGCCGGGTCTCTCTGGTGCTGAGCACCGGCAGTTTTCTTAAAGGGGGCCTCGAAACGGGTCTCTATTGGGCTCTGTTTTGTGCCCTGGCACAGGCGGTCCGCTTTTTTCCGGACTGCAGTGACAGCAGGCACATCGATGTGCGTGTGCTGACACTGCTCACTGCTTACTAGTGGAGAAGTTACGGCATGACGTCATGCCAGGTGAGTGTTGTAGGGGAAGGGAAATCCTCTAAAGAGAGTCATTTTCTCTCTGGATTTCCCTTTTCTTTTCGAAACTCAGGGATCAGCAACATTGTCCTGGGGTCACCAGGGCTTTAAGTGTAAGCTTTTTCAAAATTATATACAACAAGCCATAGTTGCTGCAAATTTATCTTATGCAACTAACAGCCATTGACAAAGCCAATAGTCCTGACTTGTTGTAGGTATGATGTTATGTAGAAAGGGTTCTTCAATTAAGAGATGACACTAGAAAGTAGTGAACTGAAGTCTTCTTTCTTCAGTTACACGAACAGCACATACCCGACACATCAGTCTGCTTCAACGGTCTCACCACAACTGCCAGATACCCGAACCCTCAGCTGACACTCCCCGTACATTCCACTACTACATTCCAGCCAGCATTCCAGTTGTCATACAACTGACAACATAACATGTTACTTGTTGTATTATATACCTAGATGTAATGGCAGAAACAGCAAACACTATGCTAAGCACATATTTTTTAGCTTAAGTGTTAAAGCATCGTCCTTAATTACTTTGGCCACGCCCCTTTCAGAGACCCTCCAGTTTTTTCATCCCACTTAAAGCCCTGGCGGCTTCTGTGTGGTTGAAACACTTGTAGCACGTAAGACGCCCTGGGAACCCTTCGGCTATTCACGTTGTTTGTTCCCTGGGCAGTATTACCTCAAAGTCCAGTGCTGCCAATGACATTACAAAACAAGCATTTACAATGCATAAGGTCTCGCACTTGCGAGATTTTGGGCTATTTCCATTGTAAATGGCAATGCTTTTTGTAATCTTAAAAGGCATTATCATTTACAATACCAATAGGTCAAACGTTTGCAACAAAAAGACCTACTGTATTGCAGAGCATAGTGTCTGTGAAGCGGGGGCCGCTTTCAACGATAAAGAATAAAAAAAACAAAAAGAAGCTGAGCGTGGTGTCCCTAAAGCAGGCGCCACACTCAGCATGCAAGTTTATTAAAAAAAAAAAAAAGCTGAAAGAACGCACAGTGTCCTTGAAGCGGATGCCGTGTTCTTCTAAAAAGTAAAAAAAAAACAAAAAAAACGTTGCCATTGTGCCGTGAGTGTTGTGGGAGTAGGGGCCAGCCACTTTTAAAGTTAGAGCAGCATAGCGCTCCATAGGAAAAGCAGCCGCCATTGTCCTGTGTGGGTGTGCCGCAAATACAAAAAGCGGCCGCCATTGTCCCCATTAGTCAATAAACAAAACAGTGCTCACCCACTTATAACGCAAACCCTGTAACAAGCCAAGTAAAAGGTCCAGTCCTCATGGGAGGTTACAAATGCAGATAAGGCGGTACCAAGGAGGGACTAACAAGACTATTTACTAATCAGAAGCCATCATTTACGAAGGACAATGACAAGCCCATGACAAATATGGGCGGAAAGTAGGCGAGGCTTCCAGTGCATACTACAATGCGGCATGACTCGCAGAGCGAGCAGTGCATGCGCACTGCCTGTAGGCTCGACCTAAAAACTACTAACCATCACACTTCTACAAGTTTGACACTGCAGACTTATCTAGGTCCCCAAAGCTATCCAAATGGCTTTGGTGGCAGGTATTCGTTTTTATCAATGTATATAGAATTATTAAACAACTGTTATTGTGCTCATCTCAAAATTAGATGGAAACTGCCACAATGTGGCGGACTGTATTAAGTGCCAGTGTTGACAATTAAGTGCCAGTGCCGGGCACCAGAAACCACCGGCTCAAATTAAGCACTGTCATGGTGGCATGGTCACCATAAAATGTACAAATACTGTTTTCTGGTGATTACCAAAAAAGTGGGAAAGGCACAAAAGAATACTTCTGGTCCTTATTAAGGGTTGTTTTACAACAAAAACTGCTAGATGATCTGTTTATATAACTATCTTCTTATTTTATTGGCAAACAAATCAGTTTGATGAGAAATGCTATACAAAAGGACAATAGTAGTGCATAGTACAGTAGGCGATAGGGGTGGCTAACAAAAACCAAAAAGATATCCATAGCAAAGAGATCCTACGTACCTTCATGTGAATGTCCACAGCAGCGACAGATGTTTGACGAACATAATGTGATACAACGGCAGTAACATATGTCAATATGTTTGATGGATGTGTTGCGCTTTCATGCCTCTGCACCTTCATGTACCCAGAAATACCTCTTCAGAGCTCTTCTACAGTCCTTAAGTGGGGCGCATGATCGGATGGCTGATTAAATTAAATTCTACCAACGCTTCCCAATTGAACAATATGAAACTGAAAAGATTCAGCATTGTAAATACCAGAATGTTTTGGGAAGTTAGCAGCTCTGCCAAATTCAGGGCACGCTTGAAGATGTTGTTGAATGCTCTGCCACATTCTGCAATCCTTAAACACTCTGAAAGTCTGTTAACCTGTTGTCTTGACAGGAGCTGTAAAGTTCAGAGTCACCCATAGGGATAAAATTGCAGTATCGGTATAATGAGTGGACCTTACAAGTTACTATGTAAATACTTTTCAAATATAAGATTCCCATATAGTGCCCAACATCAAGAACTTGATGCTTCTTTGTTTCTGAATATGACATTCATCCTTTCCAGGAGTCAATTCTTCCAGGAAATACCATTTAAATAGCATATGGATCATGACTTGCATTTATTCTTAAACAAGAAAGTTTTTATTTTGAAGACCAACATAAATGGGTGGTAAAGAATCAATGTATGCTTTCTGTTGGACATTGGTAGTACTTTTAAGAGTTTAAGTGCTCAGCTCCGCCACCGACACCTGGGATGATCTTGAGCACCTCTTTCATTGAGATAAGTCCTCATCAGCGCCACCCACACCTGGGATGATCGTGAGCACATCATTCAATGAGAAGTCCTCAGCTCTGCCATCGACACCTGGGATGATCTTGAGCACCTCCTTCAATGAGATAATTCCTCAGCTCTGCCACCGACACCTGGGATGATCTTGAGCACCTCTTTCATTGAGATAAGTCCTCATCAGCGCCACCCACACCTGGGATGCTCGTGAGCACATCATTCAATGAGAAGTCCTCAGCTCTGCCATCGACACCTGGGATGATCTTGAGCACCTCCTTCAATGAGATAAGTCCTCAGCTCTGCCACCGACACCTGGGAGGATCTTGAGCACCTCCTTCAATGAGATAAGTCCACCCTTCATTGAGATAAGTCCTCAGCTCCGCTACCGACATCTGGGATGATCTTGAGCACCTCCTTTAATGAGAGAGGTCCACAACTCGGGCACTGACACCTGGGATTATTGTGAGCACCTCCTTCATTGAAATAAGTCCTCATCAGCGCCACTGACACCTGGGATGATCTTGAGCACCTCCTTCATTGAGATAAGTCCTCAGCTCCGCTACCGACATCTGGGATTATTGTGAGCTCCTCCTTTATTGAGATAAGTCCTCAGCTCCGCCATCGACACCTGGGATGATCTTGAGCACCTTCATCATTGAGATCCTGTGGCATCTTGATCATTGTTCCTACTTCTTCATTTATCTATTTATCTGTATTGCAGTCAATGCTTACAGGGTCTACGCTCGACACCTAACAGGGTCTTTGTTCGGCAACCAGAGCACAGCGGAGAAGAGCCAACATTTAATCTTCAACAAAGGAACTTTTCACCCCATGTTTGAATGAGAGCAGGGACTGGGTAGAATATATAACTTTTCTTCGCATGCGTTTACTTCGCATGCCGTTACTACGCGGTCGTTAGTACGACCGCGTTGTTACTTAGCATACCTTTACTTCGCAATTCGGAACTACGAATTGCAGTAAGGGGGTGCTGCATGTTGGAATAGTATAATTTACTATTCCAACTCCAGTCTATGCGGACACTAGGGAAGGTGTTGGATTTTAAATCCAACACCTTCCCCCCTTACTGCAATTCGTAGTTCCGAATTGCGAAGTAAAGGTATGCTAACTAACAACGTGGTCGTACTAACGACCGCGTAGTAACGGCATGCGAAGTAACGCATGCTAAGTAAACGCCGCTTCCCACTGGGTAAGATGAATATAAGCAGGCGGGGACTTCAAGACTTTTGGGTGGAGAACTGCAAACCTTCTATCCCCAGGAGATTTACCTGATTGGAGAAACAACCAGTAAATACTAGTCCACTGTTAGACTTGGCATCTTTTGGCATGTTTCTCCTGAGTATTTGCTTTCTGACCTCCCGGTTGTGACTCTGTTTTTGATGGCTTAGTGTCTCTGCGCACTTTTCTCACTGCTGACCAGTGGTAAAGTGCAAGTGCTCCTGGTGTAAATTGTTTTATGGATTGGTGTTTCCATGATTGGCATATTTGATTTACTTGGCAAGTGTACCCAGTTGCCAGACCCTAATCTTCCCTTTCTTACATGTCAGTCACCCCTAAGGAAGGCCCAAGGTACCCCCGTGGGCAGGGTGCAGCGTATGTGAAAGGTAGGACATGCCTTGGTATGTATGGCATGTCCTGATAGTGAATTACTGCCAATTTCGTTTTTAACTATTGCAAGGCTACTTGTTCCCATAGGACAGAATGGGGAGTTTGTTTATAACATCTTATCACCATTACTGGCCCCGGGAAGTAGGTAGAGAAATAAAGTTTAGTATGCCTGAACTCAGAATCCAAAGAATCATCTTTTAATGAATGTGATTTTTATATTCTAAGTTTGAAAATACCACTTTTAGAAAGTAGGTATTTTCTTGCTCAGCCATCCAGTAGACCTCTGCTGGGTTTGTGGATTGTAGACCTGGGCGGTAAATTCCATTCTGACCATGGAATTTGGGTAATTTGGGTAATTTCACGTTCCACGGAGAACGCGGAATTGCCAAAAATTCCGCAATCCGCAGCTTCGTGGAATTTTTTGCTTGTTCGTGCTTTTAAAATGCGTGTTCGCGAGATATTTCTCCCCGAGCATGCAAACAGCGTTCGCAAACAGGAAAAAAGCATCGTGAACGGACGGAAAAAGCAATTCCGCGTGTTCGTGGAATTTTTGCGTGCTCGCGTAGATTTTTTACCGTCTCACGGAGCTTTGCGTAGCGCGACTACGCAAATTCTGCCCACCCCTAGTGGATTGACTGTTTGCGTTTTGGATGACAGGGGCTGGGGAGGAGCAGTGGCTCCAGATAGTCTGGGTGGGTCAGGAAAGGGCTGAATAGACCTGGGCTGCATTTAGAGTAGGGGGAGGAGATTTCCTTTCACCTCAATTGGCCTGATCTACATCTGACAGTGCCGTCTCCACCTCCTGCCAGGAAGCCACACCAAAGAGGGCAGAACTGGTTCTGGCTGGGCACAGACACTCTCAGCAGAGATGACAAAGGATTTTTGGCTTTAAAAAGTGGAGCCAAAACCCCTAAAGTTTAGAGCTCTTTTGGATCAAGAAGACTGCCAAGAAGAAGAGCTGGAGAAGCTGTGAGAAGGAACTACCGCTTTGCTGAGTGGTTTGCTGTGTTGGCCTGCAGTGGCTGCTTCTGTCTTGGGCAGTGAAAGGACTGGACTTTCTGCAATCTATTCTTGTGAGTTTCTCCAAGGGCTTGAGGTAGAGCTTGCCCCCTGTTCAGGAAGTCTCATGAACAGCAAAGACTTCAAGTTCTTCTGCCCTCAACACTGGGAACTGTATGTTTTGTACAGAAGAAAAAGCAACCCAACGCCGTCTACTACACTGCTGCTGACACTGTGTCATGAAGGCACCCCAGAGGGCACCTCCGCACTGCCGCACTGCGACCCTGGTCTCACCGACGACGCCTGCTGACGCCGCCACCAAGCCACTGCTCGCACCAAGACCTGTGGGCACCGCACTCTTCATCGCCTCACTTCACGACGCTGCTTTGTTATCCCCGACGACCACGCTCCATGCCAAAATCGATACCGCTGCTTGCACCGTGGTTCGAGGGCACCGCTCGTAAAGTTACACGACAAACCGCCCTCATCCCTACCAACGCCGGTGCCATCGGCTCCAGTTCGTCAGCTCCAGGCAGCTGGTAATCAGTCTAGATCACATTGGATCTACTGGGAGAATGATCTCCTGTATAGTGAGCCTAAGGTCGCTGAGCGTGGGTCAGCCCGTGTTCTGGTGGTACCCCAGCGCTTCGGACCTTCCTACTGGGTCTGGCTCATGACGTGCCTTTGGCAGAACATTTGGGGTGGGACAAGACCTTTGACAGGCTTGACACCCACTTCTTCTGGCCCCAAATGCAAAGGCAGTGGGATGGACATTGTAGGTCTTGCCAACTTGCCAGGCAAGTGGTAAGAGTGTGAGGAAGGTCAAAGCTCCTCTCCATCCTTTTCCAGTTGTTGAGACACTCTTTGAAAGGGTAGGGATGGACATTGTGGGGCCACAGGATCCCAAGACAGCCATGGGCAACAGGTACATCCTGGTCTTGGTGGACCATGCCACCCGGTACCCGGAAGTTATCCCTATCAGAACAACGATGGTGCCAGTAGTGGGGCGTACGTAAATGGGGATCTTTTCCCGTGTGGGGTTCCCCCAGAGAGGTTGTTTCTGACAGGGAGACCAATTTCATATCCAAGTATATGACATCCCTGTGGAAGGAATGTGGTGTAAGCTACAAGTTCACCACTCCTTGCCACCCACAAGGGAGGAAGTAGAGAGATTCAACCAGACCTTTAAGGGCATGATTAAGGGTCTAACAGAACCCATGAGGCGTAAGTGGGACGTCCTCTTGCCATGCCTTCTCTTTGCATATTGGGAGGTGCCACAGAAGTCTCTTGGGTTCTGTCCCTTTGAGCTTCTGTATGGTCTCCCTGTGACAGGACCTCTGAGTTTGGTGAAGGAAGGATGGGAGGCAGCTCTCAGGAAAACTCCCCAGGATGTATTTAGTTACATGCTGGCCTTATGAAACCAAACTGCCTGCTTCAGGAAACTCGCTCAGGCGAACCTAGAAGCAAGACAGGAAGAAATGAAGAAGTGGTTTGACCAGAATGCCACTCTGGTCGAATTTCAACCTGGGCAAAAAGTGTGGGTTATGGCCCCAGTGGAACCTTGTCCTTGCAGGATAAGTGGACTGGGCCGTTTGAGGTGGTGAAGCGCAAAAGTGATGTCACCTACCTGGTGGATTTGCAGACTGCACGGAACCCTTTGAGGGTCCTGCACGTGAACCGCCTCAAGCCCCACTTCAAAAGGTCCGAAGTGAGCATGCTCTTGGTGACAGATGATGGGGTGGAAGAGGAGAGTAAACCTCTCCCTGGCCTACTGTCCACCAAGGAGCACAATGAGTCAGTGGAAGGGGTGATCCTTTCCCTACACTGACCCTAGAACCGCAGAGCGACTGTCACCAGTTGGGACAGTTTGCCCCCTGTTCTCTTTGACCCAAGGTGTCACTCACTGGTGTACCCATGACATGAACACTGGTGACAGCCCTCCTGTAAAACACAAGATTTACAGGTTGACTGACCAGGTCAAGGCTAGCATCAAAGAGGAGGTCTCGAAGCTGATGGTGTTTGGGGTGATCGAGCCCTCCAACAGTCCTTGGGCCAGCCAAGTGGTCTTGGTCCCAAAGGCTGCTGCACCCGCTGCCACTCCAGAACTACGGTTTTGTGTGGACTACCGTGGGCTTAATGCCGTCACCAGGACTGATACGCACCCCATCCCCAGGGCTGATGCTTAATAGACCTGGGCTGCATTTAGAGTAGGGGGAATAGATTTCCATTCACCTGAATGGGCATTGGTTGCCTCTGACAATGCCGTCTCCACCTCCTGCCAGGAAGCCAGGGGCGTAACAATGGTCCCCGTAGCCCCCACGGTGCGAGGGGGCCCCGCGCTCCAGGGGCCCCTTCACTCAGCAGAGCCAGCAAGCAAGCCTCTCAAGTCTTCATGAATAAAATGGTGAGCAGGGCCTCCCCTCCCCATAAATTAAATGGTGCGCGCACGGCACGCCACGGCCTGTTCATTAAGTAAATAGTGCCGCGTGCCATGCGCAAGCCCTGCTGGCCTCTTAATTAATTAAATGGTTGGTGCACAGTGCGCACGCGCCGGGCCCCGGCCGGGCCTCTGCGGCTGTTTGTAATTAAATGGTGCGCGGCGGCACGCTGTTGTCTCCACGTCTGCGTGGTCTTCAGGGTGGGGCATAGGGTGGGGCTTGTGACCAATGCCATTGTCATGTGCATTGCGCAGCGCAAATTAAAAGTACACGGCGCCGTGCCTTGTGAGGCATCCCAGGACTAGAAGGACCTGCATCACCGTGTGGCCGCTGGGCAAAATTGAAATTAATACTAGCTGCCGCAGCGGACTGTTAGGGTCACACGGTGCCCCTCACTCTGTCCTCTGGGCAGCTCAGGATCCCCTTAGGCCATTCCAGTACACTTCCGGGGACCCAGCACTCCTTGTCATTGACTCAGCAGCCCGCTGAGATCCCAGTCGCTGGCTCTGGCGTGCTGCTGTGGCCCCTTTCACTCACGCAGCACTCTGTGCTGACACCAGGACGCCCCCTCATTCATTGCAGCGTGCTGCTTGGGCCACGGGATCCCAATACAGACCCTGTAGGGGTTCACCACCCACCTTCAGTATCTCACAACGGGATTCTCGGTCGGGAACTCGTGGATACCCCATCTGGCACCCTGTAGGATACCCTGTTATCGCCTCTAGCCTATGACCCCTGCACGGACTTTGAAGAAACTTCATTCTTCAGTCAGGCGTTCTGCGGTGGAGTCCAGGACACACAGGTAGGTGCCCTTCCCGTCTTCTGCCGTCAGTACCAGTGAGCACTGGTATGGGCACCTGGGCACTCTGGGGCAGCCCTGGACCCGCACAATGGTTTGGCCAATGGCTTTGAGGGCGTGTGCCTGAGAGAATAGAGACCTGCACGTGCATTGCCCGGCACACACAGGGTGATGCTCACGCACCCCCTAAACTCCCCCAGTATCCCTAGCGACCAGACCACCTGGTGACCTGGGGCTAAGCAGGGTCGGACTGGCCTTTAACGCAGTGCCAGGAGGAGGGTGGTCCGGCAGGTCTGTGTGTGGGCCTGTTTTAAAGTCTGGAGGGCCGGGTATCCTATTGATTACTCAGATATATCCACAAACAGTGCCTGCAGCAAGTACAAATCCATGCAGTCTCACATACATTACAACACACTTATACCTCGTTTCAGAACTGCACTGATCTGCATGTGTGGGCCACTTCTTTAGCTATCTGATTCACCAATGGGGGCACTTTATTTAGGAACTGGGCTTATTTTCTGACCCATCCCAATCCTGGGACTAAGGGGCCCTTCGAAAGAGTTGGGTGGGGCGGGTGAGTGTGCGTGTGGAAGGGATAGGTGGCCAAAGAATCTAAGGATACCCTCAGTTACTGAAGAGGTATTTGAAATCAAATAGAGTCACAGATCACCCTGGACTTTTCACCAAACTTGCCTTTGCGAAGGCTTGTTTTTCTTGATTGAGTGGAGAGGGGCTCCCACAGCAGGATCCTGCCTTAGAGAGCACAGTGGCGGGCAGAGGAGGAGGGGTGGCTGGGAGCACTGAACATGCCTCAAAAATCAACCAAAGGCCATCCCACATATTTTCTCACCATAGCAATGAAAAGGATGGGTCTGAAGGCTGTTATTTGGCTCCCGGATGCCAGAACAATGACAGCTAAAAGGTGGAATTCTACCTTGTTAGCCTCCTGCTATTATCGAGGGGAACGCTGCTTAGCGACTTCGCACTATACCTTAATTTAAGAGGGGTCTCAGGGGATTGAAGCGTCCCCTGCAGGCTACAGTGTGTAACCATTTGTTCACAGGTTTGAATCTTGGTGGATCCGTTCAGACTTTCATCCTTGCGAGATAGATAAATCATCAGCGTTGGACTGTGAAACAGAAAGCATCCACTGAATGGTATGCTCTATTATCCATGGGCCTGGCCTGGGGGAGACACGCGGGTGTGACAACAACATACACCAAGGCACCAGTCAGGCCACTTTCGACACATGCAGCAGCACGTTACAGGCACTCTTCACAGCAGCGACACGCGAGCTACAGCACAGGTCTGCGAGGGGCCCACCCTCCAAGTCACAAGCATCAGAGCTATGCTCTCACACGAGACACACACTCTCGGGAGGGCCACAGCCTCACTGCAAGGTTCTACAAGGAGGGGCGGACAACCCCCTCTCTTCTGGTGGTATAATCCCAGCTGACATTCTCCACGTAGAGGGGAGGGGGAGGGCGCGGGCGCATGTGAGCAGAGAGCGCAGGAGCCTGGTGCCCACGTTTAGCACATCTGGGAGTACACCATGCTGAGCAGAATGTGAGGAGTTGGGGACATGGACAAAGCCTGAGGTGGAGGCCGGTGCAAAGAGGAGCCTGGAGCCACATGGAAAACGGCACGTGGGGTCTGGAGTACGAGGAGATTGTGTGCGGGGCATGGATAGCTAGGCTACTGTGCCGGGTCACATAGACAGACAGTGTGGGGAACACTTGAGCTGGAGACACCTGGGCAGAAACCGCGAGGACCCACGGGTGCATGGAAATACTTTATGAATAGCGTGGGAATCTTAGACAGCATAAGGAGCTTGGGGTGCACAATATGAGGGCCCCGGGGGCAAATAGAGAGTGGGGGGAGCTTGGGGTACATTGACAGTGCATGGGCTTGGTGGGGCACATGAACAGTGAGGAGTATGGAGCACGTGGGCAGAGTGAGGGGCACGGGCACAGCACAGCTTGGGGAACACGGACACACAGTGCGGGGGCCTGGGCCACATCGACAGACAGAGAGAGGAGCTTGGGGTACATTGACAGTGCAAGCGGCCTAGGGCATGTGGACAGATAGTGTGAGATGCGTGGTGTACATGGACAGGCAGATTAGGGAAAATGGGGTAATTAGACACTTAAGGAACCTGGGGCAAATGAACAGATAGTGTGAGAAGTTTGGAGTACACACACTGTATGCAGAGCTTGGGGTTCAAAACGACCCCCACAAGAACAATGAGCACCCGAAGGACTCACACTGGTAGAATTAGCGGCAATGGGGTGTATACCTAAATTGGGCACCTTTGACTGTATTTTCTCTTTGTTGCCCCGCTTTAACAAATTTCACTCTTCCCAATGCCTTCCAAGCATAGTTATAACCATCTACCCTGCCCAACCCAAAATGGAGCGAAACTTTGCTTATCTGCAGTCGAGTGAGGGTGTAGAAGTCAAGGGGGAGGGAGTGGAAGGGTAGGAGCAGGAGAGGAGTGTAGGGTCACTTGCGCCCTATTGATCGGTCCCAGGGCCACTGCATAGCGGCAGGGGCTTAGACGACCGAGTACCTTCGTCTGACGCCCACTGCATCCCTACAGGCGGCCTCGAACAGCTTGACAATTCATGATACAGTGTTAATGTGGTAGATGCAACACACGACGGTGCACTATTCATTCCAAATGCTGTGTTGCGTCACTTTTCAATCCTGTATTCATAAACTAATGTTTTGTGTTTGGCACACTATACACAGCTGTTAATCCCTTTCCTACACCTACACTATAAAAGAGCTGTCAGTCCCTATCCTAAAACTGAATTATAACACTATCAACCCCTATCCTACACCAGCACCATAACACAGCTGTCAATCACGACCATACACCTGCACTGTAGTACAGCAGTCAATCACTATCCTACACCTGCACTAAAAGACAGTAGTTAATCCCTATCCTACTCCCGCACTATGGTACAGTAATCAATCCCTATCCTACACCTGCCCTGCAGTACAGCAGTCAATCACTATCCTACACCTACACTATATTACAACAATTGATCACCATCCTACACATGCGCTATTGTACAACAGTCAATTCATATCCTACACCCACACTATAATACAGCAATCAATCACTATCATACACCTGCAATATAGTACAGCAGTCAATCCCTATCCTACACCTGCACTGTAGTACAGCAATCAATCACTATCATACGCCTGCAATATAGTACAGCAATCAATCACTATCATACGCCTGCAATATAGTACAGCAATCAATCACTATCATACGCCTGCACTATAGTACAGCAGTCAATCCCTATCCTACACCTGCCCTGCAGTACAGCAGTCAATCCCTATCCTACACCTGCCCTGCAGTACAGCAGTCAATCCCTATCCTACACCTGCATTGTAAGACAGTACTTAATCCCCAAACTGTCAGGCTGTTTCTTCATGTCCTGTTGGTAGTAGGGAGCACCTTGCAGTCTGAGGGGTGATAAGGCATTGCTCCCCTACTCATCCAGGACTCCTGGAACACAGTTATATCCACGTATATGTACGTCACCACTGTTGCTGAGCAGTCGAGGCCTAACTCATGTGAGGTGCTGTGAAGGACAATGTCCTCTCAGATTTAATACTTTGCACGGTGACGCATATGCGAAGTTGTCACACATTAATAAAACAGTTAAACATGAAGGATACTTAAAACTTGTAGCCCCAGATTTACTATAGTTTTGCATGGTGCTCGCATGACGAAAGCAGTAGCATTTATCAACTTCCACGAAGAAAAAACAAACCTAACTATGACAATGCATCACAGCTTAATATGATGACCCTAGCAGAATCCATGAAAATAACCCCCAGGAATACTGTACAAACACATCCTGTTTAACTCAGCTCTGCGTATGAGTCCTGTACCTATATATATATAGATATAGATATATATATCCAAAACTGTGAGTTACTCCTTCCGGTCAGCTCGGGACCCGTGAAGAGTGGCGCACGCACCGGCGGAGAGAACCGGTATGTAAACAATACGTAAATCCTCAATAAGTGCGCTCTCAGAAACACCAACTCGTGTAGAATGTAAATACCGCTGTTTATTCACAACGCGTTTCACTTTAGACAAGCTTGATCACGTGAACTTTGTGCAACCAATGACAGCCGAACTTATAGTAATCATGGAAATCAAAAACAAGAAAGCAAACATGAAAAGGGGACTAGTAGATTCCACATGGCAGACATCTTGGAATAGAACGTTGTGCATTGATAACGGTTTAAGTGCCTTAGATGCCCATGAATGAACATGTTTGAATGATAAATGCAAATAAAAATTACAGCATACTGCTGGGGCACATGTGTATACATGAATACAAGCAATGAACGATCAGATATAATCAGATATATTCAGTGTCAATATGCAGAAACTTATGTCATAAATTATAACAATAGTGGTCTGGCATGAGAGATTGGTGGCAGTAAATGTGCCTCGATATACAGATAACTCGTATCAAGTCTGGTGTGTATTGTATCATCGCCACATATTCTCGAATTACCAGTCAGTTCTGACGTATCTCATGTGCTCCAACTGTGAGTCAAATGAGCTCACACGATGTGTGTCTTTGTATAACTATAACTGCTGAAGTGTCAAACAGATAAATATATGTATACACATCAGATCTCTAACAAGGACAAACTAATTATAGTTGGTAAAATGATTGACAATATGGAGGTATCACTACTATATTGTTGTTACGTATTGTCGAAGAAGGATAATCGGGCAAGTGCTCATAGCCTTGTAAGTAATATGCACAATATCCAATAACATACTCCTTCATAAGTGTCCATTGACAGTTCTCAAAGTCCCATGTTCCAGAAGTTGTCACCCCCTATATAAACAGCTTCATATGGTATCAAGGCAAGTGCCTGTAATCTTGAGCTGATCCTCAGCGTTCAGCCTGCATCTTGTGTACCAGTTGCCTAATGAGTTCAGCCGTCAACAAAATGTGAGTGACATACGTGCTCCTGATGTAAGAGAAAAAGGGTAGGTGGCCCGTGCTGGTGAATGCTGGTGAGTGGGCCCCTTCCTTTCCTCCTATGCAAAAACAAATAAGAAAAAGAAGAAAAAACCAATTAAAATAAGGATCACTTGATCCTAGACATGTCAATGTGCAAATTCTACATTAAGTAATTTCCGTAAATCACTGCTGAGGAAGAGGAGGATCAACAACATCTACCAAGAAAACACAATAAAAGCGGCACAAAAGGAGAAAGATGAAAACCGGCAAAACAGAGCATAAGTACAATGGGAAGGATGAATGTCAAATATCACTACTGTAGCTTGTAAATACATCCATTCTCCGTTGTGCATGCAGAATCATGAGACTTAATTAAAGAGCATAGGTAAAAGCACAGAGAGAAAGAGAAACAGAAACAATATATAGGTACTCTGTACGTCATCGGAGTCCAGGAGTTATTCTTTAAGGTGTATCGATAACTCTTCTTGGTTCAATCCTCCTGGATTTTTTGTTTGGAAGTCAATAATGTATTTAGACCAATGTTCCTTCTAATTTTTTTCCTCTGTGTGCGGCAGTGTAGGGTCTCTGTGCGCTGCAGCCATGGCTATGTGCGCCAGGAACCAGACCGTGCGTGTGTGCAGCGCCAAATATCACTCCAAACTTTTGCTTAAAAATCTGAGAAGATGGTGCATTTCCACACATACAGTGCCACGTTAAGTGTCTTAAGGCAAATTTGCAATTTGGATACACCCGCCACGACATGAGTTGGTTACACAGGCAAGTACACTTCATGTTTACAAAAGCACAAGACTCCAACGGTGGTGCCATCATAAGATTTTACTAAAGATTCTTAACTGGAGCACTGTTCATTGGGTGGGTAAATTTTGAGAGCCTACACAAGATTACATATACACAATAAGTTGTGGAATGGAATCTTTTTGCTGTAGCCTGCAGCGTTCACCTTCATTTAGCAATTTCAACTATTGCCAAATACTGTGGGATACATTGCTTAATTTGTAAAACAATAAGTGCCGGGGCTCAAAGCTTAGCTCAGAAGATGTGCATTGTTTTCTGTCTGTGGCCCTGGATGAAAGTTTGTCGAGGAAAAATATGTAATGGTCCTCAGGGTGCGGTAATGATGGAATCCGCAAAGGTTTAGTGGACTCTGGTGCCCCAGAGTTGTCCCTTAGAAGGTCTGGAAGGAGAGCTATCCCACCTGCTTACATAGGGGAGTATTTAAGATAGATATACTCTTTACATGTTAAGAAACATGCAACACGAAACCTTTTTCGCATTTATCTTTTCCCATGTATAAATATATATTTGTATTATAAGTTGCGGGTCCAAAAACGTATACGGCGCCAGCGGATCTTAGACTGGTGCGGATGAAGGACGCCTTCTTGGGCATTTGCTAAGTTTTTGTGCAGGCACTCCCGTGGCACAAATTTGCGTAAGCGCAAAGGATTGCGTCTATTTACTTTTCATCACAAAAGCCCTTCATGGCATCGCAAAACCGTGCAGCCCCCCATGAGCGCCAGCACACCTGTTAGTGTATTAAGGGCTTGATGTCTTAGACTATTGGAATTTTGCAAGATTTATTTGGAAGAGTGAAGTTGCAACGATCAAATAATGGTTGGAATAAGCCACCTGCTCCAACATTCTAGCGAGTGTCATCATTGTGGCGTTCCCCTGTTTAATTTAGAGCATTGCTACATTATTGACCAGAACGTTGAGATATCTTTATAGCCGTTCTGACTCCTCTGTCACATTTGCTACATTCTCTGTCCTCTCGCTTCTGTCAATAACTCGACTAGAGATCATTTAATGATAATTGTAGGCCCCTATGGTGTTGTCATATGCAATATTAGAACGCTGGGAACTTGAGAGCTTTTGGAGAAAATGGGAATGTCAGCTAGTGGTAAACTGTATTAAAAAAAAAACCTGCGCCTTGAAAGTTCTAATGCTGTAATGCGTAGAGCCGCAGAAGACACACTTTTGAATTGCTAACGTGCCCTAAAGCCAGGGAAACGATGTAGCTGGGTTGGCAGTAGAACATGAATTGGTGAAGTTGGCGGTCTGACGGCAGGCCGGGTGAGTGCCTCGAATCTTCACCACATCTTTCCTTGGAAAAGGTTGTGCATAGCCCGAAGTCCTTCCCAGTCATGGATCGTATTATTAAAAAAAAACAAAAGAAAGTGACCCTTAATTGTGGTAGCCCTCTAACCTGCCGCAAGAGGCCATGTGGACCGTTTCTGGTCCCCTTCCTTAATTTTTGCTCTTGCCTTGAAATTAAACCTAGCATTGCGAAGCAAGGCTTTAGTTAGCAGCTTAGACCATAGCGGCAGGTTTTAAGACTATATCTTATCTGCTATGAGCTTAGCCAGGTGACGGTAAAGTATGCTGCTGTGATGTCCTCCTGTGCCATTGGGGCAGATTGGCATAGCGTTATAAAACGTTTTTTCTTGATATGTAATGAAAGAAGAAGTTGGAAATAGTGTTTGTAGGTGTCACAGAGTTGTTGCAGAAAATTCCTGATCTGAAGAGGAAGGGAATGGACAGAGTTGCATTTGTGGAACAGCTAACTGCTATAAATGGATGCTCCTTTCTTCATTTGAGGAAGGGCTGGAAGACGGAAACAAACACTGAAAGTTTCCGTTCCTATTCTGATGAATATTAGGATAAAAACTGTCCCGACAAGTAATGAGTCCCCAGTGAACGAAATCTTCTGTACAAGAAACATAAACCGTATTTTGGATACTTTGATAGTGCAGAGATGCCTAAAGGTTTGTAGGGCCTGGAAAAGCTGCATACGTTGAAACCGGGTGGTAAGATGAGGTGTTGTTCATGTCAACGCTTTCTTGGGCATTCAGGGTTCATCTCAAAGTGAAACTTTCCGTTATATTCCGTAGCAAATGGATATAGAGTGGGGTGATTAGCGCGCTCTACAAATACTTATTGATAGCTTTTGCGGGAGGTCTTTCACGACGCGTGACCCTTGGTCGAATGCCATCGTCTTGTTAGGCTCGTAGATGTGAACTTGGGAAGAGTTCCTTTGTTCAGGGAGACAAAAGACATTGTCATACATATGGTCTGTGGTCCAACATTTAAAAATTTAAAGGTAGCTGGTTGCTACTCCGTTTGTTTCCACGCTTGCAACCTTGCCTGGTCGCTTCTTATGCACCAGCAATCAGTGTGACTCTTTCGGCAGATTGACAGTTCCTAATCTGGACCAAATATTCTGATTGAAAACGGTCTTCCTGCACAGTCTTGTGGAACCTGCAGTTTTGTGACGAGTTTTCCCAATTTTACCTCTTGTAAAGCACTGCAGTAATCAAAATGAGTGCAAATAGCACTTTGCCTCTGAACATGTAAATCGCTTTCAGATAGGAAGTGGAACATCTTGCAAAGATATTTTAGGATGAAACTTCCAGAAAAATCTGTCTTGGCTCGAGCATCAAAATCAAAGCAGTGAACACGAATACACAGTTTTGGCACAGTATGATGTGAAACCAGAGCGCGGGTGCGGCTGTGCTTCGACAGAGTAAGCGCTCTGGTGATTCAGTCTGATCTGTAGTAAAACACACTCTTCGCGCAGTCTGACTATGCATAGCCATCTTGAATCTGTAATAGTGCTCATTTAGTGCAGTGCAGAAAACTGTGGAAGTAACGCTAGATTGTCTTTGCTGTGAGTTTACCAACTGGTTCTCTTAATTTTTCAATAAGTAAAAATGTGTTTGTTGCTGGGAGCCAAAGCACAAGCAAAACTATGGCTACCCTCTGATTACCTGAATGAACTTTAACTTTCACACTGTCGTCCTCTGTCTGTTTCCGGAGCAGAGAGCAGGGAATCCCTGTGTGTCAGGAAAAGGCAGGCTGAATGTGATTGGTTGCTGATTTCGATTATGCAGATTTTTAAAGCAGTGAGTCGCCCAGGATCTACTGAGAATGCGTTATTGCGAAGAATGCATCTGCCTGTGCATCTTTAGATTGCTATATTATGATGTTATACAGCCATATGTTTTTGTTGGAGTTGATGATGCCGAACCTTTTCTTACTGTACGTAAGAAGGGTTTTTACTTTTTCTGTCCGTGTGAGCTGCAATTATGTGTAATAAGACTTTGCGGACAGTCATGCGTTAACAGATGCTGTTTACTTTTGACGTTGAAGACCGTTCATCTCTCCCTTACAGGAGAGCTGGGGAAAGGCAACACAAAGGGTCGCAAGCAGTCTCAAACGACATGTGCTTAAACACATGCTGTGTTTGACACCTCATTTTCGTACAGTGCACAGCTGGGGCTGATCGGGCCCCTTTGAGTTACTATTCATGTTAATTGCAGCGCCCGTGTGTGCTGCAATTAACACGAATACTTATTCAAAGGACCCCTCTCAGCCTCACAGCTGTGCACTGCAAGACGTCGTCTCCCGCAACGAGGAAATGGCAGTTTTTCGCGCCGCTCGCATTTTAAACGCGGCGGCGCGAACGGTGTCGCTGGAGTGCGCGCTAAATACAGCACACTGCGCGCTTAGGGTGACTTCTGTGCGCGCGCGCTCACCCGCGCAGCTTATTGGGAACAGTGATTTAGACTCCCTCTGTCTTAACATGAGTAACCTATTGCCACCCCTGGGATGTTTCTCTATCTGTTCCAGAATGAAAAAACTCATATCTTTGGTGTTTGAGAAATGTCTCTCTCTAAAGTGTCGCGCTACGGGATATTTGGGGTCAAAGTTGTTAATGGCCCTCCCATGTTCTAAGATGCGCTTCTTTGCCATACAGGTGGTGCTGCCTATATACCATAGATTGCACGTACATTCAATGGCATAAACCACGAACGTAGAACTGCATGTAAGAAATTGAGTGAGTTCCTTGCTGACACCATTGTATCTGACCTGTTTGCGGAATCTGCTGTTGTTGCAGGCTTTGCAATGGCCACAGGGGAAAAATCCCCTGAGTCCATGCAAGTCCCTGTGTGGGTATATGGTGACGTCACTGTGTATCAGCATATCCCTAATATTCCTCCCTCTTCTGAAGGTTATATTAGGTCTGTCAGGAATCGTCCCCCCAATAACATTATCACTTACCTATATATATATTTACTGCTATCTACAATTTAATACGTTTCTTGAAATAAAAATATTAAGACCAGGCAAAACGTCTAGCCCCAGATTTAGTCAAGTGGGTGCTGTGCTCGCTTAATAAAACAATAGTACTGATCAACTTTCATAAGCTATTTTTGCACATAAACGCACCATACCAGAGACTTAAATGGCATTGCGTAACGTAGCGCCAAGTTCCTGATAACGGATGCAAATTGCAAGAGGACACGTTGTGTAATTTGCGTTAAATCACACTAAATGCTCCCCAATAGCCTTTTCGCTGCGGTACAATGTTACATCACTTTTATGTTGGCCGCAGCGTTTGTGTTTTGCATGGCATGTGTGGCCACTGGTGCGCAACCAGTTGTAAATACAAAGCCGGGTAGCCATTGTCCTTACCAGGGGCAGAACACAGGCCCCCACAGCCCCCGTGGTGCAGGGGCCCAAACTCCAGGGGCCCCCCTCAGCACCGTACTTCGGCCGGAGAGCTCCAGATTGAGTCCGTAGGGGGCCCCTCCACTTACCCTGCAGGGGGGCCCCCTCAAGTTTCGTTACGCCACTGCAGGAAGCCACACCAGAGAGGGCAGAACTGGTTCTGGCTGGGCACAGACACTCTCCGCCTGAGAGGGCAAAGGAATTTGGCTATAAAAAGTGGAGCCTGAACCCCTAAACTTAAGAACTCTTTTGTACCAAGAACACTGCCAAGAAGAAGAGCTGGAGAAGCTGGCCTGCATTGGCTGCTTCTGTCTTGGGCAGTGAAAGGACTGGACTGGACTTTCTGCAATCTATTCTTGTGAGTTTCTCCAATGACTTTAGTTAGAGCTTGCCCCCTGTTCAGGAAGTCTCAGGAACAGCAAATACTTCAAGTTCTTCTGCCCTCAGCACTGGGAACTGTGTGTTTTGTGCTGCAACAGAAGAAAAAGTGACCCGACGCCGTCTACGACGTCGCTGCTGACTCTGTGTCCTGAATGCACCGCAGAGGGCACCGCGCAATGCTACACCACGACCCTGGTCTCACCGAAGATGCCTGCTGATGCCGCCACTGAGCCGCTGCTCGCACCGTGACCTGTGGGCACCGCACTCCGCATCACCTCGCTTCACGACGCCACCTTGGTATCCCCGACGACGCGCTCCACGCCAAAATCGACACCACTGCTTGCACCATGGTTTGAGGGCACCGCTCGTAAAGTTACACGACACTCCGCCCTCATCCCGCACTGCAGCCTTGGCCTACCGACGCCGGTGCCATCGACTCCAGTTCATCAGCCGACAACAGCACTTCAGCAACGACTACGACGCTGCTTGCACCGTGACCTGCCAGCACCAACACGAGCACCGCATCACTTTGCACCGCCGCCGACGCCATCTGATGCCACGACCGAGCCGCTGCTCGCACCACGACCTGAGGGCATCGTACGTTGCACCGCTGCACTTCGCACCGCAGCACCTAACGCGTGCCGATACCAGTGCTCCTGACTTCAACCACGAGGAGTTCGATCTGCAGTGCGTGTGACTTCAAGGGCCCGATGACTCCTGTACCAACCTCCGGAACAAACGCCTGTGGACACCGTGCTTTCGGAAGCTCGAAGAGAGGTCACCGACGCCCTGCATTTCTATAGGTACTTCCCGACACCGTAGCTGACCCGCGATGCTGCAGTCAGCCAGAACTGTTTGGATTTGTTTGTTCACGACGCCGTGATAGCCCCAGAGGGAGCTATCAACTTCAAGGAACTGTTTTTCAGGGTTATTTTGATTACTGAAGATTTCAAAGTACTGTGTTGTGGATTTGTATCGTTTTTGGTCTTTTCTTAAGTATATAAAAATGTTGGATATTTTTCTAAACTGGTGTGGTGTCCTTTTGTAGTGCTTACACTGTATTACTGTTGGTTATGTGCAAATGCTTTACACACACTGCTTCTAAGATAAGCCTGACTGCTCGTGCCAAGCTACCAAGGGGGTGAGAAGGGGTTATTTTAGGAGTGTAACTTCCTTATCCTGACTAGGAAGAAGGGTCCCTATTTGGACAAAGGTACCTACCTCTGCCAACTAGAGACCCCCATTTCTAACATTTCCTAAAAAAGCAGAGGGCTCAGGAGGGCTGATACCGAATCAATTTACTCGGAGGCAGGGGAAGTACAGTCCATGGAATCATTTGAAACAAGCAGCCAGTGCCAGCCAGAGCTCAGAGACTGGATGTCCCTCTCTCCACCTGAAACCACCCCGGCGTCAGCATTCTAAATCTTTTGGAACCGCAGCATCTGTGGCTTGAGCAGACCCCAAAGAGTGCGTTTTCAAAGGTCAACTTGGAATTAACTAAATACCTGCCATAACTTTATGAGACTTTCTAGGCATAAGTGGGAACTCCTCGCAGCTCTCAAGCTTGAAGTGACATCCTTTCTCACAGCTGTTCTCTAGGCGCTGAGGCAGAGATGTCTGTCTTTATTGATACAAACAACTCAGAAGGCTGAGGATGGGTCAGGAGAGTTGGAGTTAAAGGATGGGCTGCAGACCAAGGGATCAAACGCCAAGGTCCCAAAAGCACTACGTACTACATTAACCTCAGTACTCCCGGCATTAAACTTCAACAAGTTATTACCAGCCACTCAGCTACTCTCATCAGATTCTGTGAAACCGTGGGGAAGATTTCAGGATGACGTGTACACCAGAAGCATACAAGTAAACTCTCATGGCTTGGCACCACATTGCACCCACTGATAACCTCACATCAGGGGAATAGAGGGAAGACCAGTTTTTCCACCCTGTCAACTGGCACTGTAGAAACCGAGGAAGTAGTTCTAGTCACACTCACATCTCCCCCTCGAAAGTTCTGAACCATCTCTACGACAACTCTTTTGACCCCACTAAAGAAACTAGATGTTGCCTTAAATTAAAAGCTACCACATCAGATGTCTCTGACAGATTTAACATCATGAGAACTATCTCACCATTATTAGCAAATGCAGAATGTCACCCCAGACCAGGGCCAGTCTAGCATCTTTCACGTACCCGAGGTAAAACTCTGATTGGTCAAGAAAGCCATGCAAATTAGGGAAGTTCTTGAGATGTTCACCTACAACCTTCTCTAAGGCCCTTGAAAAAACAAGACAAGGCGGCAATGGGATAATAGTTTTTTAAAGCCTGGAGATGTAATGATGGTGTCTTTTACAGAGGTGTAACAATATATTTATTTGTCCATCGTCGAGGGAGCGGCCTGCACAGTGGAGTCTCCAGGTGGATGAGAAAAGTCTTATTGTGTTTATCTCACGCTGCATGGATCTTTCACTCCTAAGTCCTACTAACGCAGTCGCTCTTTCTTTCACAGGGAACAAAGGCGCAGTGGGCGTGTCCTTCCTCTTCAATGGCACCTCCTTTGGGTTTGTCAACTGCCACCTGGCTTCGGGGTCCGATAAGACTTCAAGGTAAGTGCTTTCATTCCTTTAATTGTAAAATTGTAAATTGTTACTTGTATAGCGCACTACTCACCCGCAAGGGTCTCAAGGCGCTTGTACGAATACCGCTGTGGAACCCATCCTGTCTTTCCCTGTGAGGCGTCCACTCCTGGGCACCCCCAAGGTGGAGGCCAGGCATCCTTAGCGTTGTGGGGGCCATTGTGGAGATTAAGCAAGCTATTGCCCAGAGTTGCACTCCATGATTGGAATAGGCACCGAGGCGAGAATTATCATGTCCGTGGAATTTTTTGGAGCCCAAGACCCGCCGAGGCGGGGAATTGAACCCTGGTCCCGGGCTAGACCTCTGCATCAGGGTCTGCCGCTCTAATCATTGAGCCACACTTCTCCACGACACCCCTATCCTGCTCCCAGCACTCCCCAAGAGTGGTGGGCTGGCTTTTTCATTCACAAATCTATTTATCACTACATAGAAAAACGACAGGGCATGGAAATCACACTTAAGTCTCAAATTTTACTGACTCTACCCCAGCCTTACCAGTTTGGAGAGCTCTCAATTTGCCAAGAGGCCCATCCTGCTCTCTCTCTGACCCATGAAGCGAAAATAACCAAGACATAAGGAGGCTGTCTCACGAGACGACTCCTCCGCTCTGCCCTGTCCTTCTCCTTTTGCCGACTCTGTCAGTACAACCTTGTGGAGGGGCCTCTCCCACCTTATTAATTTTTGTCTGCCTGACTCCTGCATCTGGGTCCTTCCACCATCCACGTGGGACATGTATGTTGCATATCTATCTCTTCCGGCTGCGGGTGGAGGAGGTGTGTGGAGTATGTTTGATACATGTGGCCACAGCACACCAGAATCCATTTTGTATATTTTCAGTGTCCAGGTGGTACCTATGATGGCGACTGGGAGAGAGCCCAGAGAGCGGATGTGAATTTCAGGCCATTCCATGAATCCTTTGCAGCGGATTGGACATATAAGTTTGGAGGAAAAGGCCTTTGAAGCATAGGAATTTCTCTTAAACTTTCCTAGCCCGTTGTTTACTGTAAGGCTGCCCCAGAGGTTAACAGGTAGTTGAGTGAGGTAGTTAAGTGGAACAACCTTCCTCTCTCTCATATCCTTAGATCTGATCTCTCCTGACCAGAGACCCCCAGCTCCACAGCACCTTCCTTCTGACACCTGACAACAAAGACCATGGCTGGTCCAGAGTGAGAGGGAAAGCAAAAGGCAGGAACTGTCCAGAGCTGCCTGTTGGAAGACATAACTACTGTTCGCTACCTTGATATAAAGATGGGACAGAAACTTCAGCCACAATCTGTTGTCTCCACTCCAGTGCAACCGAGTAAGTCTCTATGCACCAGGATTTGGGTAACTCCCGTCAAATGCCCTTGCCGGTTTCAGGTCCAGAAACCTGGGAACTCCGACTTAGACTGCTAGGGGGGGCTGCAGACCTGGCTTCGAGGGAGAGAGTGAATCAGTGGCTCAGAAGGGGCATTGGAGGTGCTTTTGGGCCATAAAGGAGCCAAGGCAGGATGAACCAAAAGCATTTTCTGCAGCGAGCCATGAAGGCCAGGCATCGCTCTCTGAGGGTGAGGTCCACATATCCTGACTCATCCACACAGTGTGACCTGAACTGGATGGTGCTGGGAACTCTATCCGAGTTGTCAAGAAGACAAGCGCCAAAAACTACCAGGGAGCTGAAGACTCAAGCAGGAAACCTCCCATTGGTTTGTTGCGTTCTGAGTCTCTAACCTCCTGAGTAAGCCTTAGACTGCTCGATTCAGTGTCCTGAAGCTCAATTACTTGGTGCTCAGGTTTGGGTAGAATAGTGAGGTTAAGCCCCAGGAGATCAGTGGTAAAAGGATCTGATTGTCACCATCTTAGCACATTAACCCCTGTCTGCCCTGGTGCTTCTGAAAAAGTTACACTCGGGTAGCGATTGACCAATCAGAGGGTGGAAGAACATTCAGATTTCCTGCAACAACTCCTTCTTGGCCAATCCGTGCAGCCTATCATGCCCTTCCTCATCAATAATGTACAGTGCGAGGCATGAAAAACCCAATAGAGGACGTTGGGCGGACTTAAAACAACAAGATCTGTCTGTGAAATGGACTGATATACTACTGTTTTTAAGCATCGTTGAAGCACATATATCTGATTAACAGGGGGGGCAAATTCCATTCCATGCCTGGGTCTGCTGTGCTGTCTATTGTGCAGCATGTCCCCTTCATCATGCTTCGATGCAACCAATCCTGCAGGTGGCGCTACATATATACGTTTGCTGTTTGTTTTCTTCCTTTGAATTTGATGTCTTGCTTCTTAAATCTTTATGAATTGTTGATTGTGTATCTCTAGGGCATGTTCAGCATTTCTTATACATGCAATATTTCTGCAGCTATGTGTATACATTTCAGCCTGATTCTGTGTCTCTTCAGTCTGTTACCTTCTGCTTGGCTTCTGTATCCACTTCTGTGCTGCATTCTTTTCTCATACCTTTTCATATCGCATGTTCTGTTTATATGCGCTTGTACACAACTTGTTCTGTTTTCATGATCTATGCTGACTGAAGTACATCTGGCTTTTGTGCGTGGTCACCCACGATTGTTCTCTTTTTGCTGGACCCAATATTTTTACTGGCTCTAAACCTTTGTGCATTTTACTTTACTTTTATCCAGGAGTAGAGTGCTGGTGCTCCCCCTTTAAATATGGTTAAATTGCCTTTTTCCTAATTTGCACATTTAATTTGCCTGTAGGACCTTAGTATAAGGTGCAGAAAGTGCACCCAGGGCCTAGAAGTTAAATGCCACTTGTAGACAGTAGCATCTTTTGTGGCAACCATTATAGTGGCAGTACAAACGTGATATGTGTAGCCTGACTGCTGCAGTGTAAAGCCTGCTTTGCAACCTGTTAAAATACCCCTTTTTGACAGGTAACCACCCCCATTTCAGTATTAGTCACCTATATGTGTTGCATGGTATAACATTAATGTTAAAATGTCCTTATAGTGACAAGGCCCTAAAAGCTATTTTTACTGTGGCAGGCCCAACTGTCCTATGTAGAAACCCAGTGCAGAGGTTAAGCTACTAATACTGTATCTCAGGAATAGGACTAGACAGAAAAATAATTAAATTACTAAAACTCCAATTCAATGTTGAAGTTTGATTTTTAGTAAATATTAGAGAAGCATAACTTTTGTATAGTTACCCTTTACCTGCCTGAACGGTCTTAACTGCCTCCCAGACCAAACAGTAGACTGACCAGAAAAGACAGAAATAAATCTTTCGAGCTTAACATAATATTCAGAGTAGTGGCTGTGGGCATCCTATGACACTACACTGTCAAATCCTGCTTGACATGTCTGTAAAGCCATAATTTACACTTGAGGAACTCTTGTGGATTCCCTCTCTAGTGCTGAAGGGCCCTGCTTTTGTCCCACCAGACTTCTGTGTCTGGGGATGTTATGGGTATAGTGCTTGGTTCAAATTGGATCTTAGTCTTAGCCTGAACTTTCACCAACCATCCAGAAACATCCGCTCCACTCACCTCTCCCTTGCACAGACACTGCGCATCTGCCACTGCTGCACCGGAGGACGATCCTTCTCCCGCCTCGCCGCCAAATCCTGGAACGCCCTTCCCTTCCACCTTCGAACAGCACCCTCATTGGCAGACCTCAGGAAGGGGCTCAAGACCTGGCTCTTGCACTGAAACCCACAGCCCAGACTTGGATACCCTCTTGGGTGATAAGTCATGCTTTATAAGTACATTTTGATTGATTGAGTGTTAGGTGTGAGAGGACACTAGGATTACCAAAGTACACTCACTGTACACCCCACCCCTCAGCGTCCAAGCTTAATGAAGCAAAGAGTTTCTACATTTTGAATATGCCCTGATATATGGCATTTTGGGTCTTTGTGCAGTAGGACAAATAGGAACTACTGAAAAAGTGAGTTGGGTTGTCCCCAGTAACTTTTACCTGTTGGAAAATGAGGCAGCTTCTGTGAGGCCTGCACAAATAACATGTCTACATTTGTCCTTCACTGGGAACCAAACACCCCATTGTAGCGCTTGACTCTCAGAGGGTAGCATTGCAGAGCAGTCTAAAGCTTACTCAAGGGAGGTGGTGTGGGCTAGTAATCGCCATTTACCAGTACTTATCATAGCTGATAACAGTTATAATGCATTTTAGTTAAAGCCCCTTAAAGGCATCAGATTTATACTCACAGGATTAAGCAATATAAAGCCAGACACCCTAGAAGGAATGTCCAGCAACCTAACCCCACTTTGCTTATGACTTCACATTACACATGTGACTTTCAGTCCCTCAAACGAAATAACATCAGGTAAATGCACTTCTCCTGCAATTGCACCTCTTCACCTCCAGGGGAGGCCCTTGACCAAACATCCCCAGTTCAGCCCTTCACAACCTCGTGCAGTCCCAATCACACCCCCCGAGCTGAAGAATAAAAGTTCCAGCCACAGGATGCTGTTGATGCATGGCTGAGCCCTTGAGGGGTTATTTCAGCCAGGGACTTCACATCTTCATGCTGGGGGAGACTGTGTTGCTCCTGCAGCTCCCCATGCACCTCTGCACACCAACCGCTGTGGACCCATCCTCCTGGGACCACCACACGCCGTAATAACCAAGCTTCCTGCAGGCTTCCACCTGCCTCGCTAGGCATTAGGGGGGGGGGGGGTTTGCTCATTTGGTGCACAACATAGCAGCGGCTCCCCCGCTTCTCAGGAAGAGCCGCGCTGCCATTGGTGGCGGCTTCAAGCCGCTTTGGATATTTGTTGGGGACCCCGTCCATCCACAGGTGAGGTGTCTACAGCTCGAGGAGTCCACCCCCGGCTGCTCCGGATGGCTCTCCGTCCGGCCCACACCCTTATGTGCGGCTGTGGGAGCCCGCACGTCCATTCTGGTCACAGAGGCTGCTGTTGGTCCGGCGGGACCTAGGGGGAGTGTGGCAGCACTCCCCCCACCTTCCTCCTACCACAGGGGGAGTGCGGCGGCACTTCCCCCTCCTTCCGCCATTACCAGGGTCCGGGGCTGGGGGTCCCGGGCCCCCAGTAGGTCTGTCGTGCTCCCCATCTTCGGCGTTCCTCACGGGGAAGAATGCGACGGCTCACCCCCCACTTTATTGCAGTCACCGTGGCCTGGAGTTGGGGCTCCCAGGCCCCAGAATTCTTTACGGGGAGTGTGGCGGCGCTCTCCGGCTTCAACTTCGGGGGGGACCGGAGTTGGGGGTCCCGGGTCCATGGAGCTCAGTGCACGGGGAGCGCGACGGTGCTCCCCAGCTTTAGCTTCTTCAGGGGCCAGGGTAGGCTCCTGGTACCCCCTGGGCACCCTCGTCGTGCTCCCCGACTTTCCCTTTCTTCTGGGACAGCCCCCGGGACCTGACCCACCCCAGGGGCACATCCAGGACCGGCGGCAGAGCCCCACACGCTTCGTCGTCGATCCTCTCAGAGGTCAAAGCTCACCTACATTCTGGGGTCGTATCTCGGCCCCCAAGCAGCCAATTGTCACCATTTTGGCCTCTTCTTGATCTGGGTGGCCAGCTCTAGCCATCTGGAGTAGCTCCCTCCTTCGCCCTCCTCGCCAAGAGGGTAAACTCAGCAGGGAGCTGTGTTCACTGGCTCCCTGCACCAGCCTTTCACCTGGCTCTCCTCCTGGGTCTCTCTTCTCCTTAGGCAGTGCCCAGGCTTCTGCTCACTGGTCCTGGTCTCCCCCACAAGCGCAATCCAGGGTCCTGGGACAGTCAGGGGGTTCCTACTTCCAACTGCCCATGGTACCAAGCTCCAGCACCAGTCTTCCTCAGCAGATCACATCCCAGAGATGGAGCTCTTCTTCATGTGCCAGACCTTTCCAAAGAATTTGGATGGGGCTGGCAGGAAGGCTCTTCTGCCCTATCTGGCAGCGACACATCACATCTCTTCCCCTGCTCCCTCCTTCCTGCACAGGCCTCTGGGATAGTTCAAAATGGCGTCGTCCAGGGGTCTCATGCCACATGGTCTCTGAAAAGCCCCTTCCCCCCTTTCTGCCTTCTCTCCAGGCCTTGTGCCTGGCACCAGGTGACAGCTGCTGATGGATGACCTGCAGTTCCAACCTTATCTCTCTCTCTTGGAGAGGCGACCTTCACCCTTGGAATGCTTGCAGTGAAGGGATAGGACTCTGATGCTACAGCTTGGGGAGGAAAGTAATTAATCCAGCCTGGCAGGGTCACACCCAGCCAGGCTCTGTTTATGAGCTGAGTCAGAAGAATATGACATTTCTGGATGACGCATAAGCAGTACAGATATGGCTTTGGACTCAGCAGAATACTTCTTTTTACACAACATACAGTGTACTTTGGTGCGTGTCTGGAATTTGTAGGCCCTAGGGAAGTGAAACTACCCCATGTGATCCCCATCTTCATAGGAGAATAATGGAGTGTTCCTTCAGTAAAAACAGTAAAGCACACTGACTTTCCCTTACATTTGGCTTCCCATAGTATAAAGCCTATTCCATATCACCACCTAACTCTGCATATTTCCTGCCACACCATTCTATCTGTACCTGCTCCTGGGCTGCGCATGACAGGAATCTCCCCGTGCAGCCCTTTCACGTGTGCACATGCATGTGCACACATGCCTACATGATTCCAGTCCAGTGCCCCTTACTCCGGCTGCAGCGCAGCGGCCTTCTCTCACAAGAAGGACACCGATAAAATCCACATGCAGTATCTTTCATCATTAGTTCACTGTGGGTGAGTCCCAGCTTATGAGGCTCACCCACAGTAAAAGCAAAAAAATTAGGTGTTCAAAAAGCGAAACATCCGGGCTGCTCAGATGGGCAAAACCACCTTCTAACATTACCTCATTGGTTAGGGATTGCGCAGGAGTCAACCTCACACACTAGCTCATGCGAGGCATAAATGTGACATCTGCAGACCCCCACTTGAGAACACTCATGGACATGTAGAACAGAGGAGGGCTGGCCCTACTGTCTGTGACCAGAGAGGAACCCAAAGGACTGGGCTTGCTCTCCCTGATACCCAGAAGTGGGCTCCAAGGGTCAGTTGGCTGATGTTCTGTGTGGCTACAGGGACCTCACAACCTGCAAGAGGCCTTTTTCCTAAAGTGCTGAACTGACTAGTGGCAGCTGGACTTGAACTGGACTCCGTTGTTTGCCTCAACCTGATACCCTAGGAGTCTCTAAATGCCCTCTCCAGAGGTCCTGGGGCTTTAGAAGTTTACTCATGGTTAATTCGGAGTTAAAAGACCAAGTTAGAAGATACAATCTTTGACTAAGATGAACCTGGTTGGTGTATCCGATCCACGCACCATCGCGGTCGGCCTCAATCGTTCCTAGGCCCTAAGTCGGCCATTGATTATCATTGGCGCTTTGTGTTTTATGGAGCTAGTTTTACTTAAAACTTTAAAGATTCTTATCTTCATTTCTCATTATTGGATTTTTGCATATATTTTTCTAACTCTGTTCGGGATTTATATTGTTTTCCATTTTCGGCTTTATCAATGTTTTGGTACCACATAAAAATGTTCCACATTGTCCTAAGTGGAGCATCTCTGCTCGGTGCCAGGGCTATGAGGGAGATGAGCTCAGGTTAATTTAGTGACTTGGAGAGTTCACCCTGAAAAGGATTTTGATTGTACATTGTTCTGGGTAGTCGACCCGCCCAAATAATAACCAATTTCTTACACTATCCTTTTCCTTGAGTCCTCCTGTGCAAACCTTTCACCAGACTCCCCAGTTCTTCGGTTAAGGGCCCAATTACGATGCGGTAAGAAATGGCTCTGATCGTCAGTCAGAGCCATTCTTACCACATCGTAATTTCCAGTTTGGAACAATTTCCGACCGACCCATTTTGATGGAGTTGGTCGGAAATTATTCTATATAGGAGTTCCAAATGGCTTACGACGGGCTCGGAGAGCCTGTCGGCCATTCGGAAGGTCTTCAGCAATCCGTCAGCCGGCTCTTTCTGGCCAAGGCATTATGATGTTAGTTTCCCACTGCCTTTCTGTGCTGGCCTTTCTGACACAGAAAGGCATTGGGAAACTGTCTTTGGGGGCCCCTAGGCCTATGGTGCCCCCCTGTTGATCCCTTCACCCGGTGGCAGGCACCTTGTGGTGCCTGCCACTGGGTGCAGGGATGAACTGCACCCCTGCTCTTTGCTATGAGAGCATGCATTCCATTCGGAATGCATGCTCCCATAGCAAAATATAGAATTGTGACTAAACAGGGTTCAATCGCATCCTAATAGCTGGGCTGGAACCGACGACAGGAGGTCGTTCGGTTCCATTTCTAAAGCGAGGAGTCCGTCTGACATCGCAATTGGACCCTAAGTCTTATGTTTTGCTGCCAATGCCCTGTCCAGATGGTGGGATTGGATGGCAGTGTTCGGCAGTATGATTAGGGTCCTGTTTTACGAGTATCTGTCCTCCCATCCCTCATCTCAGTCATTGCTGTGCTGTCAGTATCATGTTAGGAATCAGAGCCGTTTTGGCAGCACCCTCTCTTCATTCACAAGCATCATCCCAGTTGTACATCCTGTGCTTGTCTCCTGTCCCTGAGTGTAGTCCTCACGTCTGCCAGTTTCAGATTTGTGTTTCTAATCCTGATCTTGTGATAACAGTTTCTATACTACTCTGCTTAGCTATCCTTTCCCAGTTGTCACCAATACTCTTCATTTTCTGATACTGAAGCACTATTTTATTTTTGGGGAAAAGAGGTGTCTTTTGTTTACACAAGTAGAGCTTACGCCTACAACTTAGACAAAACCCTTGAAACAAGTCTCCCCACTAGATTGGGTTTCATGTGAATTGTTTTGTGATGACCTTTTCGTTTGCCCATCCAGTCTCACTATTTTCAGTGCACCCCACCTGCTACCTAGTTATATTCTGTATCTTTGCTTCTCTCCCTTTTCTTCTCTGTTGTTTGCAGCAGATTTGTCACCTACGCCTGGCTCTGCTTTGGCTTGCGCTGCTGTCCCTTTCCAATCCAGATTGGTATGTACTCCATTTTCAGCTTTATCATTGCTGCTAATTTGCTCCACTCATTTAACTTCTAGTGCAAACAACACCCCTCAGTAGCGCCGAAAGAGACTGGGGCGCCGGTTTGACAAACATCCCAACTGAAAGAAACAGAGCATGGTCAACCATTTTATTTTTGTCTGTGCCTCTATGGCCCAGAAAGAGTTAAAGGCTTAGAAATGATGTTGAGAAATCGATACAGCTTTCCCAAGTTTATTCTGCCCTTATATCATTAAAGAGGACTTACATATTTTAAAGACATATAAGAAACGGTTCCATGTTTTAACTTCTACAGGTGTACCAATCAAAAATGAATTCAGAATTTCTTGTTTTTATCTTTTGCCTTTTTGTAAGAGCTTTTCCTAACTTCGACTGACTGCCAACTTTTAAAACAGTAAGTTACATCTGAGTAGGGTTGCAAATGGTGCAGCGTGAAGATCTATTACAGCAGCGTTGTCTGATCTAGGTCCATAAAAGGACTTGTATTATGCCACAATTTGAGCCTAGCCGCTTTTTGAATAATTGCATTACAGACGTGGCTTTATAGCAACAAACTCATGCCACTTGGCTTAAATGTACCTCAGCTAATATGTAGTTATACACACTATGCCATGCTTCAGAAGATATGTTGGACTCCCATAACTGAACCATTATATGACAATATATTGACAAAAACAATATCAATTTATACAAATACCACCCCAAAAATTTAAAATACTATCCAGATACTTAAACAGCAGTCGCACAAATATTGATAGCAAAAATGTTGTAGAAAAATATATAAAATACAATAATATTGTAAACAAAAATAAAGAAACAACAAATATTGGCTACACATTCAAACTAGTAAACATAACAAGCACAATAAACAAATGACTGGACACTGGAAAAATTGACATAATTCTAAACAAGACACACAATATTGTTTTAAATTTAATATTATCAAAATAAAATTAATATATATAAAAAATAACCAATGAAAAAACACTAATTAACATTTACCATAGATGGTCAGAAAATGTTTTTCAAACCAGTCTCTAAACAACCTATCAAATTAGGCATAACAACAGTTATCTAATAGAAGTGGTTTTATAATAAACAAATAGTATAAAAAGGGCAAAAAACACAAATCACTTTGCTCAATTGCAGACCTACAAAAGGAGAATGCAACATTTCAACAAACCTCTTAATACCACAAACAAAGTAAGTTTAACTATAAATGAAAGCTAACAAAATTGATGAATAACTAAAAGATAAAATAACAAATAATTAAAACTATGCTACATGTTTATGTTTTAAAATAGCAGGTGCATCCACTACAAGAAAAACAAAAATGTTTAAAAGGAAAAAACACACAGAGACTGACTCACTTGAAATAAAAAAAAACTTGAAAGTAAGTATTGTACCAAAGCACAAAACTAAAATGAAAGTAAACATAACCTTTTAACAAAATTAAAGAATACAACATTCCCCTTACTAAATTTAACATTATAAAATAAACTGACACAACTAACATATTTTTCCTCTGCAACATAAGAAAACGGTGCAAAAAAACAACACCAAACAGATTGCATTGCAAATATCTACAACTAAAACAAAGACAGCACCCAGAACATAAGTTAAAATAAGCACATGCAATATGAAATATACATTTTCCATACTCTAAAACCCACCACATTTTTTTTCACAAATAGTAAAATACATCAGATCCCGAAATGGGAAGCTGGTATTAAATTATAGAGGATATAGTAATAGTAAGGAGAGAAAAACCAGAGAGAAATGATACAGGAAATGCACCAAATATTATTCAACCACTTTTCTATGGCAGGGCTACCACTACAAATCAACTAGCTGTAAGTGTTAGGGAACATAACCATCCCTCTAATATTACTGATTTAAAAGTAAGAAATATTTTAAATGACCTACAAGAGGCCAGAAAGGGCTTAAAAGTATTATGCCAAAGGTTCTGAACAAGCAACAGGGAACACACTGGCATACCAACTATAAAAAAGTAATGCCAGAACATGTAGAACAGCCAGAGAAACACTTGTAGCACATACAAATTATAAAGGTAAAGACATACCCCAGCACTTACTAATCATACATCAAAAAACTCCTTTTTACTTCATGACAATCTCAATAATGATAAAATAATCATGTATGCTACAAAAAGAATTTACAAACTGTAATACTATTTAGCACAAGAATGATGCATGTCGCTTTTAAGTTTTTCCCTTCGCCGTTCAGACAAATATACACAACACATGGTCAGTATCAAAATGTAAACATCCCATTAGTATAGACACTGTTACCTAACAAACAAAATAAAAGATACAATGAAATGCTAACATATTAAACAACAAAATAAAAACCTTAGCACACAAAAAATAATCATAGATTCTGAACAGGCAGTGATTTTGACCATACTTAAAATCTACCCATACACAACAATTCCGTGGTGCAACTACCACTTTAACCAGAGCATATGGAGTGACCCACAAAAATCCACACCAGGAAGAGAATATGCAACTAAACTAAAATCTGCACCCAAATAAAAATCTAAGAACTTTAGCACATGCCCATGTAACAGGTTACTAAACATTATGCTGTGCTAACTGAATCCCGCTGTTATAAACAACATAAAACCAGACTTGCTCCACTAATGGATTATTTTGAGTATACTTGGGTTGGTCACCTGCATCGATCAGGCCTCAGGCTCCAACCCAAGTATTATATTCCATGATGGAGCATCTATGACTGCACCAGCTCACAAGATGAAAAGAAAAATAATGCCGCGGAAGGCTGACGCGATTCCTTCCAAGGAACACTTGGAAGAAGCCACCCTAAACTCTACCAATTTCTAGAAATACAAAAAGAACAAAGGTACCAGGAGCTGATAAATGGAAAAATATCGTACCCAACTCAAATCAAACATCTCCAAGCAGATTAAATGAATGCATGAACTCCTCGCATTCAAAGTAAGAATCTGTAGTAACAACATAGGCCTATCATGTCTAGACTTAAAAGCATGATGTCTTCTTAAAAAAACATTAAACAATAACACAGTTTTACCTCACTAAAACATAAACACTGATACTTTTGCAATAAAACAATAAACAGACATTCAGATTAAAATGTACAATAATAAATATTTTAACAAATTAATAAGCAATACAAAATAACCAACATAATTTTAAATGAGCAAACACTTTTCTACCACCTGCAAAAATATGCTACCACCATAAAAAAGCATAGATAAAGACAATAAATAAACAAACTTAAGATCAACAAGTTGAACGCTGCTCACCCTATAACATAGATAAATAAAATAAAAGAACACTTACGATATTGTAGCTGAAGTCCTATTCAGTGAAATAGCAACTCAAAAAATACAACCCTAAAACAATAACAATAATAAAAGACCCTAAAAATTGACTAGAAAAAATAGAGCATCCAATACAAGTTCAAAAGTCCTAGAAATCCATCCAGCAGCCAAAACATTTGAAAACAGTAAACACTCCAGGAAAATAAAAAAAATCAATGTCAAAGTCAAAAACAATTTAGATTAAATAATAACCAATACTTTTTCTTTGGCAAATGGAATAAGTCACATCCAGGTTAAAAATAAAGTATAATGTCTGAAAATAAAAAGCTATAAAGGAAACAACCTACAATCCCATTAAAAAAAAGTGTTTACAACCCTACTATAAAACATAGCTCAGTAAAACAAAAAGAATTACACTCAATGCTAACCACATAGAACACCCATATCAAATACAAATAAACAGTGCAGTTCAAAATATGTCCTACTTCAATACAATAAAGGAACATCTACTACACTAAAAAGTACACTAAAACAGCATTGTATTACAAAGTCTAAACACCGCCCCATACCACTAAATACGTTTAAAATAGTCTTACTGGAACTAGAGCCCAGCAACATTGGTGACAAAATGTATTTTTTATTATTGTTTTGAAATTATTAACATGTTAAATTGTTTTTTAAAAAGTATGTATTTAAGGAAATCTTCAAAATGTTTTGTGTGTAAATATATATTAAAAGACTGATCAAAATATATAACCAATTTGTTCATTACTGTTTAAATTATTATGTTAAAACAATGTGTACAAAGTAACATATTACGTTTGTCGAAAATTGCTGTACAATACAACTAGATTAAATGTATTATTTTAAATATTTTGAAGTAAAAAAGTTTTTTCTTCGAAATAAAAAAAACTTCTTATAATTATTGAAACATTAAAAATGATATATTAATAGAAATGTTTGGAAAATATATATAATAATACAATGTAAAAAGTGATGCTTAAAAAACTATCTTAAAAAAAGCCATTTTATACTATAGTTGGCAATAGATTTTTAATCTATAAAATAAAAAATGTAAACAAATGCTAACACTTTAGGGATATCACATTCACTAGTCCAAATTCGCATGTAACCACATTGGGGAAAGAGTTGAACTTTGGAGGGGTTCAGATTTAGTACTCCAAGGCCAAACTTCACCACATTGTGGCAAGTGTTGGACTTTGAGGGATTCAAATCTACAGTTCCAACTCCAGACGTAACCACACTGGGAAAGTTTTGGACTTTGGATTGGTGGGATTTTGAGGGAGTCAAATGTACTATTCGGACTCCAAACGTAACCCCATTGGGGAAAGGGTTGAGCTTTGGAAGGTGTGTTTGATGGGGGTGGGGGGGCAAATGTACTATTCAAACTTCAAATGTAACCACATTTGAGAAATTGTTGAACCTTGGAGGGGGTCAGATTTACTATTCCAACGCCATACCTCACCACACTGGGAAAGTATTGGACTTTAGAGGGGGTGAGATTTCGTATTCTAACTCCAAAGTTAACCGTACTGGGTAAAGTGTTGAAATTTGTTGTAGATGTGGATCAGATATACTATTCCAACTCCCAACTTAACCACACTGGGGAAAGTGTTGGACTTTTGGGAGGGAGGCACATTTTGTATTCCAACTTCAAACTAAACTACATTCAGAAATGTGTTGGACTTTTGAGGGGACCATATTTACTATTCCAACTCCAAAGTTAACTACATTGTGGCATGTGGTGGACTTTGGAGGACTGGGTTAGTAAGATTTACTACTTCAAACTTAATCACACTGGGGAAAGTGTTGGACTTTGAGGGAGGAGGCAAATTTTCTATCCCAACTCTAAACTTAACCACATCCGGAAAAGTGTTAACTATGGAGTGGGGCAGATTTACAATTCCAACTCCAATCTTCACCACATTGAAGAAAGTGTTGGACTTTGGAGGGGGCGGGACTTTGGGGGAGTCAGATTTACTATTACGACTCCAAATGTAACCTCATTGGGGAAAGTGTTAGGCTTTGGATGGGGTCTAAGGGGGGGGAAGGCAACTTTACTATTCCAACTCCAAACTTAACCACATTCGGGAAAGAACTGAATTTTGAAGGGATCATATTTACTATTCCAAATCCAAACTTCACCATATTGGGGAAAGTGCTGGCTTTTGGGGATTCAAATCTACAATTCCAACTCCAAACCTAAAAACACTTGCTAAGGGCCCGATTCCGATCTCGCTGGGAAAGCCCTATGGCCAACTCGCGCCCGTAGTGCTTTCTGACCGACTCGTGCTCCTGGGCTCCGAGCGTGCTCCTGGGCTCCAAGCGACAGAGTACGATGCGCTGCAGCGCTGATGGACTCGAGTCGCTCGGAGCCCCATTGAAGTCTATGGGAGCCTGGTGTACGTTGCATACATAGGCTCCAATAGACATAAAAACGCACGTCTCGGACAAGGGCACCCCCTGTCACGGGGAGGTCTCGGTCCCGCCCACATCGTGCATGCATGTATAGTGGGGGATCCATGGAACCCCTCCAGTGATCGAGTCGTTCGGCCTCGGGTGAAAGGGGGCCTGCTACGGACCCCTAAAGTACACTTCCCAGAGCATTTTTGAGTCAGAGGGTCCAAGTTGATCCAGCTGCTCAACACGCGCATCGTACTTGGTCGCTCGGGAATCGGACCCATTGTGCGGTGCGCGTCGATGAACTTGGAGTCGTCCGGACAGCGTCGCTGATGGGTATGAGTCGGTCAGAGCGCAAGGCTAACCTCACATTGTACTTGCTCGCTCGTAAAGCGGTATGAGTTGTCCGAAATCACACGTACGAGACGTAGTCGCTCCTGACGGATGCCGTCAGGAGCCCCTCTGACCGAGATAGGAATCGGGCCCTACGTATTGGACTTTGGCAGGGTGAGATTTCCTATTACAACTCCAAATGTAACTATTTGGGGAAAGTGTTTAACTTTGTGATGGATTTAGGCCACATTTACTATTCCAACTCCAAACTTAGCCACTCTAAAGAAAGTGTTGGACTTTTGGGGGGAGGAAAATTTAGTAGTCCAATTCCAAACTTAACCACATTCGGGAAAGTGTTCGATTTTCGAGAGGGACGTATTTACTATTCCAACTTCAAAGTTAACTACATTTTGGCACGTGGTGGACTTTGAAGGACAGGGGAGGGGCTAGTAAGATTTACTGTTCCAAATACGAACTAAACCACACTTGGGAGAGTGTTGGACTTTTCAGGAAGAGACAAATTTACTGTTCCTTCTGTAAACTTAACCACATTCAGGAAAGTGACTTTGGAGGAGGTCAGATTTACATTCAAACAACACAAAATAAAACAATACATTGAGAGTACTACCACAAGATATTTTTTAAAAAACTAATTTTTACTATAACTTTCAGATATATAAATGTAAATAATTTCAGAAAAATTTATTTTTAAAAAGTAACAATTTTTTAAATCATGTAATACAATGACATAAATTAAAAACCCTAATGTAAAAAGAATGCACAGGTTACAAAAGCACACTTAATTAGAAACAATCATCATATTAAAATTGATTAGCTCTAATTATTTTATTTTTAAAAATTGAAAATAATTTTAATATCAAATAAGAAATGTTTTCATTACAATTACATTTAAAAAACTACTAAGTTAAGATTTAAATGGTACAGCAATATTAAATTGGCATTAAAAAATAAATATAAACATTTGAATTTTCTATAAATAAAAAACAAACAATATATGAAAAAATATAATTGAAGAAAAAATCATTTATTTTGGAAATGTTCTAAAATTAAAAAGAGAAATGAACACTTTTAAACATAACAAACATACTAAATTAAAATGTTTAAATTATTCCACACCCTATTCCTCTATAATTCCAACATCCTGCTCCTGAAATCATTATACAATATTTTAAAACAAATATAATATATTAAAAAATACATAAAATATTCCTAAAATGATATGTATTATAATGATATTACACACAATATTATATTTACCAATAATATTACAAAATACAAAAAAAACCTATAATCTTACCTGCTATATTCTTACCCAAGATTTTTTTGTTTAACAATCTTATTTCTGCAAGGTTTTGTCAGAACAGCAAATGAACATCCTTCAACAAGAGTGTGTCTATATGTATGTTTATGAAACTTTTTTAAAGGAGACATATGGTTAGGTGTTCAGAAGTAAAAAGTAGAAAATGTTAAAAACCCATATAAGTGCCAGTAGCAGGGTCATGATGGCTACGGTATAAACCTCCAAACTACTGAAATTCTCTCTAAACCAGTGTTCATGATTGCACACATGATGTCATACATACGACCATAAATTTAATCATCTATGACATACTTACTGAAAGCAGACCTCCAGGCACTGCACCCAGGTCCCACGTGGACAAAACTCATTGCAGTGAGGCTTTCAAACAGACCCTGAGCTCATTGATATGTTTTGGGGTGTTGGTGGCCAGTACCCACGTGGACACAACCCAATGATAACAGGCATTGGCTGTGCATATGAGGGAGGGGGTGTGTATAATCACAAAATGGGGTTAATTAGCTTCATAGATCCAGAATAATCTCTATGAATCCTGCATTATCTGCCACAAGATATTTTCGCCAGAGGGGTAGTATTTGCACCTCTGGGACCTTCCCCACAACCCAGCTATGGTCAGAAAAGATCCCTAACCCCTTACACTGTTCACACAATGGGCCCAATTCACAAACGTAAAGTTAGATCAAAGTCTAACTTAACTACTTTTTGGAATTCACAAAGGTAAGTTACTACTAGTAAAGATAGACTTTTGGTCTAAGCTTACCTTTGAGAATACCGAAAAGTAGTAAACTTACACAAAAGTGTAAGTTTCCCTTTGTGAATCGGGCCCAATATATTTTTGTTTCTCAGATCTGGATCTTCAGGTCCACAATGGTTGCCAGACACAGTCAGCTCCTTGAGCTTTGCAAATGCATATTTGGGAAGCACATGCATAGAAAATGGTGGATCTTACGATTTACAAAACTGAAGCAGCGCTTGAGATCCTACTGAAAAAGTGGTGCCCTTTTTCTATTTTGGGGGTAGAGATCTAACCCTGAGACTCCACACATCCTCCATAGGGTCATGGGATCCTCCCACCTGTTTTCCACTATGAAGGAAATGCAGGTATTCAAGCAGGTATTAATGGATCCCTTGCAATATGTCATTGTAGCCTTAACAAAAATCACGTCTAGACTATCAGATTGTGAGGATCTACCATTCCTTCGGAGGCTCCATGGATCGTGAATGGAAAGGAGGAAAGAAATTGGATTTGTAGCCCTCCGATTCTCCTTAAATCGGCCAGATCCATGGATTAGCTGAAGAAAAATAGTTGATATTTCTATTAATGTAATCCTCCAAACCCTTTCCAAAACCTTTTTGTAATGCAGATACAGAAAAAACTACTGGGCAGATTTACATCCAACCTACAAAAGCCACTGTTCTGAGTAAGGTTCTAGTTTCATGCCAAGTTTGTTGTCATTCCATTCAGCACTGTTTGCTGCAGCAAAGAGCAAATATTCTTATAAAAATTTAAATGTTATGTTAAAATATTTATAGAGCGCATGGCTGTCCCAGCAATGGGGTGTCCCCGCTCTAAAGGCAGCAGGGTGGAGTGGGTGGGCAGAGGCAACTAATGATCAGAGAATAGCCAAGTCTTCACGGCCCTTCTAAAGGCCCAGTGGTGCATCGGGTGGGAAGAGGCAGGGAGTTCCAAAGGATAGGCGTGATCGCCTTCATAGAGCACCCTCCAGCACTGACCATTCATACCCGGAACACCCGTGCCAGATGGAGATCCACTGAGCGCAAGGCACGGGCAGGTACGTAAGAAAGACACAGATCACTCCGAATCGCAGGGCAGAGACCTGAAAGAATTTTGTGAGCGATACAAAGAGCTTTAAAGTGAATTCTTTGATCTATTGGCAGCCAGTGTAGCCAGTGGAGAAGACCAGAGACAGGGCTGTGCACAGGAAGTGCGAACAGAGTACGGGCTGCGGCATTCTGGGCATGCTGTAGCCTTTTGATCACTGACTTGTTAGAGCCAAGGAGCAGCACGTTGCAGTTGTCCAGCCTAGCCAGGACAGGATATTGGACAATCATCTGATGAGTGTGAGAATCAAGGAGTCCTAAAATGGCCTTTAGGCCCTGAAACAGTCTGAAACAGGTGCCTGCTACTGATTTAGCGTGGGCATCAAAGGAGAGGGTGCTATCCACCCAGACATCCAGGTTCTTAACAACAGGTTTAGGAAGGGGGTTGAGCCAAGGGCGGGAGGCCACCAATGGCTACCCCAAAGGTAAGGGTCCATACCCAAGCCAAGGATTTCTGATTTAGTGGAGTTCAATTGAAGACAATTGGCCGATATCCAATCGGAAATGGCGGTCAGGTCCTCTTGAAATTTCACAGAGTCCTGACTAGGATCATTAAAGAAGGAGAGCACCAGCTGTGTTTCTTCTCCATATGACACCAAGGAGATGTTACGAGCTTTTGCTACCAGAGCCAATAGCCGGATGTAGCTATTGAACAGGGTAGGACGCAATACTGAGCCCTAGGGGGTGCCTCAGCATAGAGGGTGGATACGGGAATGGAACGGTAGAGAAATGACTTGTAAAGTCCTATTGGCCAAGAAGAATGAAAACCAGGAGAGGGCTTTGCCACCAATGCTGATCTCCCGCAGCAGGTGCAGTAGGATCTTGTGGGAGACCGTCTCGAATGCTGCGCTAAGATCCCTCAGAATCAGAACCGAGATTCTTCCCTTGTCCAGAGAGTCCTGCAGCTGCTCAGTGACCGCAAGCAGAGTAGACTCCGTACTACGCCAAGGCCTGAAACCATTTTGAGAGGGGTCCAGAATCGAATTGAGTTCCAGTAACTGAGTTAAAATAGTGTTTACAAACGATTCCGTCATTTTAGCAAGGAACGGGAGCAGGGAAATCAGACAGAGATTTTCAGGCCTGGAAGCCTCTAATGTAGGTTTTTTCAGCAGAGGGATAACTTTGGAATGTTTCCAAGATTCCGGGATCGACGCAGAGTATAGAGACAGATTGGTCAGTTCCAGACACCCTGGTATGAGACATCGCTGGAACTTTATAAAGAGTTCAGGTTTGAGAGGATCATCCAGAGACCCGGACTTTACCTTGGTAAACAAGGCTGCGAGGGCTTCAAAGGAGATAGGAGGAAAGGAAGAAAGAGAGTGGATCGCAAAGCCAGAGGGAGACCCCATAAGGGGATCCGGATCTAAACTCCCGATACGCTTGACCTTGCTGAAGAAGAATTTTGCCAGTACCTCACACTAAGAGTTAGAAGATATGATGCTATCTGGGACTGGAGGGGATTTCACCATGTCTTTTAGGAGAGGAAAAATAGTTTTCGTGGAGTTGTTACTCGTGTTTATTTTATTAGCAAAATATGCGGCCCTGGCCTTCTGGACCAGTTTATGATAGGCCTTGATCGAGTTTCTGTACCTTGATTTGGCTATGGTATCATAGGACTATCTTCAGGCTCATTCTAGGACCTTACAGTTCTTCCTCACTAAAGTCAAGAACTCATCGAACCAGGCGTGGGACTGCATAATGTTAGGATAGGTCAATGTGGCCGGAATACACTTGTCCAGTGCTTGAGTGACCCAGCCCAGAAAGGAGCTGTTGGTTGCCTCGATATTAGTGGACAGGTCAGGTCGCTGAGTGCCTAGGGCAACCCAGAAGGAGGCAGGATCTAGTTTGTGCCAAGATTGTTTATTCAAGGGATTGCGGTGGGGCTGTGATTTAGAGCCTGCTAGACAAATAAGTAAAGAAATAAGGGAGTGGCTGGTCCATGTTATAGGGAGGGGAGCTTGAACCTCTAAGGACAGAATGTTGGGAAAAACGGGGTCGAGAAGATGGTCAACAAGGTGCGTGGGCCCCGGGACCAGTTGAGGCAGTTGGCAGACTCCATGTCACCTAAGAAGTTGTGGATATCAGGATCACAGTGTGATTCCAGCTGAAGATTCAGGTCGCCTAATATGTTGAAATTGACTGTATTCAGTTCCAATGTGGTAACAGCATTGGCCGAAGCTCCTCAAATGCTTTGGACGGGCATGGTGGACGGTAGATTAGCCGCCCAGAAAATCTGAAATTGTCCGTCAGAGCAATTTTAAAAAGTGCGCTTTCGCAGTCGGAGATGCTTTCTGGGATGAGTCTACAGGCTTAGGCAGCTTTAGATGGTTGCAATGCTTTTTTTTCACTCCCCTTTATATTTCTTCTCGTTTGATGGATATGCACTAAACCTGACATAATGAAACTTAGTTGAATGCACTCATGGTGTGCAAAACCATAGGTAGATTTGTCTAACCAAAATATTAACAAGGTCAAAATATTACTATAAGTACAGAGGACACAGACTTCCCAGTACCCTGATTTCTGGAGTCCTCAGTTGTCAGTGGTGCCCCCATTTCTGAGACATTGCAGAGCCATAGATACACAAGCGAGTCCTGGCACAGTGTGCAGTTGTACGCAATGGACAGCCCAAATAAATACTTTACACATTTGAAACAGATGTTAAGAGACAGAATGTGCTGAATCCTAAAGCAGTGAAGCTGGATGAGTTATAATGTCCCTTCAGATTGCGGTGAAGCGATGCAAGAGTATGGAATAGGATAAGTAGCTGCGTTTATAATAGACTTAATGCATAATGCTCAATTCTCAACAAATACATTGAAGCATCAGGTATTGGTAGTAGTTTGTCCTGCTGGCTGCTCTTCATTTGTCAATATATTTGTCTGTTTCAGACGGAATCAAAATTACCTGGACATCCTGCGCTCCTTGGCCATCGGAGACCGGAAGCTGAGTGTCTTTGACATCTCCCTGAGGTTCAACCACCTCTTCTGGTTTGGAGACCTAAACTACCGCCTGGACATGGAGGTGCAGGTACCTCTCCCAGGGCTCCGATGGAGTAAAGTGCGGGAATAAAGGCCATCAAGTGTGTTGAAAGATGTTTCATTTCCTTTTTAGGTCTGGCCTTGGCAGCGCATGCGCTGCATGCGCTGTCTCAGCGAGGCCTAAAGTAATCTGTATGTTGGGTGAAATTTCATGTTATTTGTCTTTCCGCTTGCTATTGGCTTAGTTGTGGCAGTGTTGTTGTAATGTCTTTTTCTGTTGGCTGTTGGTGATTTTCTAACTTCCGTGTAGTCCAGAGACAGCGGCGCCTAACTACTGTGTTATTTCACTCTGCTTGCACTTCTTTCAGTGTCATCTGTTTTGCATGGTGTAGTCTTTCTTTGTAATTGGAGATTTTCGAGCATGCTGGATTCCCCCACCTCCCTTCTGCTCGATGGGCTCCTGTGCGCCATGTGGATCAAACAAAGCCGTGCAGCAGCTTACTCACACGCGCCACTGTGTCTCGCCTTCATACATTTCCTGTGTATTCTGAGCCGAGTTGTGTTCTGCGCTGGCCCTTTAATTCCCCGGGCTCTACACGGCTGGTGACGCCCTCTTTCACTTTCCATGGGAGCCTGGTGTAGCGCGAAGGCCGGCTGTTCATTGCTGCTTGCCCCGCTGCTTCACCGTTGTTTTCCGTTGTCTTGCGGGGGTGCAGGCTCGGCACCGAGGCAGTTTCTTTAATTGTTGTCGGTGGACAGGCCTTCGTTACCAACGGTAAAAAGATCTAATATTACTTGAATTTCTATTAGCTCAACCTCGCACAGCTTATAGATTTTACAATAAAACCACTCAGAGAGGCTCCTGCTCGCAACAGACCAAAATAAATGGCTGCAGTTGCTCGGGCTGCAGAGGGCAAAGGTTGGCAGAGGGATGACTTAATCCTGTTGTTTCATATGATTTTGCTGCCCCTCTCGGTCTTCCATTAGTGGCGGTTACAAGTACACCGGAGGCACATCTCTTATGCTGAAGGACTATTATGAACCTAAGGGGGGCTGGAGTGATTTGCCTACAGTTTTTGGCCCTCTACAGTTTTACTCCGGCATTGGTGCATCCTAACTAGATTTCCAACCAGTTCTTCTTTAAAATGCATTTAGATATCCTTAAATAAAATTTAAAAAAACACAGCATCTTACCCTGAAACTTACAAATGGCTGACTCTCATGCTTACAGTTACGTACCCATCAAGAATTTATGTGGCATCATGCGCACACCATAACTAGGAAAATCTACGCTGTTTTTTGCCAAGTGTTGCTATATAATAGTTTTTTCACGAGCCTGACAGCGCCCATAAAAATCCTGGGCTTTCTATATCAACAGTCCTCTTTGTACTAAGTTATTAAACATTAATCTAGATGAGCTGGAAAGGAGGCGCTCTGCCCAGAGCTAGCTCTCTACCAGGAGACCCATAGCTGCGTAAAAACGATATTAAGTTAGCGGGGCCAAACGGAGGGCAGTGCCAGGCTCAAGTGAAACTCCGCATCTGTGCACTTTTCTCGTAGCATCAGCAGGATGGACGGAAATAAATGTGTTTGTTGATTACAGCGTGCAGCTGTGGACGCGGCTGCATGGGAGTTGTATAAGATTGAAGCAAATTTGTTCCGAGACTAAAATATTGAGCTTTCCTCCAGTCAGCAGTCTCTGGAATCTTACTGTCGAAAACTTTATCTCGTTGTAACCTTACCTGGGGTGATTTTCATTTGCAGCTGCCTTGTTCGGCCGTTCATCCCGAACAGAATAGAAACAAGCATTTACAATGCAATGGTCTCGGCATTGTTAAAGTTAGAGCTATTGCCATTGCTCATGACATTATTTTTGTTTATGTTTTTGTTTTTAAAACATTTAAAGAAATGGCATTGTTATTTACAATGTCAATCCCATTCAGCTGACTAGATGCCAACGCGTCACCCTGTTCCTCACAATGATGTATATGAAACCGGCCGTTGGTGCTGCTATATCTCAATATCCCAACATGCTTCCTGTTGTCAGATATCCTTGCCTGCTTCCCATTCCTCATCACTTTTGTCACCGAATATGGGGGGGCGGGGTCACTTGACAGACATGACTAAGAGACATGGCCTCACCAGCAATTGTATGTAGGACCCTGCAACGCCATCCTTGAGCCAATGAAGACTGCTGGATGGAACCAGCGTGCTCAAATGCCGAGACGTGTTCATGAGGCAACGAGCCGGTGCTGTACAAGATATATGAATAAACAGGTCCGTTTTTTACCATAAATGACTGCAAAATGAGAGCCACTCTCTCCAGAAAAAGCAGGCCAAGGTGACATTTTGGTAATGCCAGGGTGATCCTGCATATTTTTGGGCATTTCACATTATGCTTGTTGCGTAAAATTCCCGAAAGTATGCCATTATGTCATGTTGCATAATTTCAAGTCTGTTCGGTTAAAAATCCTACTGTGAGATCGCGAGCGTAACATGAACGAACAAAACACGAGCTGCTGCTGTTTGCGCCACTTATGGATTTGGCACTACTTTCTGGGCGTGAAATGCATTCACAATGGACAAGAGGGCGCATTTAAAGCACTAAATGCAAGATTTCCATTTTGCATAATTTTTCTAAAATTTTGTGCGATTAAGCAGTCTAAATTGTGTGAATTTTGCACACCCCTTCCTGATCACACAAGTGCCCTCCGACACTGCTTCTTTCTTATTATCCCCCTTTCGCCTGTCTCCTTTCATCTGTTGTCTCATATAATCGCACTGCCCTCAAGATGCCCCTTCCATCAGGCTTCTACAACTTGTTTACCCTCAGGTCACCCGATGCCTCTCCTTACCTCTGGTAAACCCCTCGCCCACGTTTCCTGGACCAGCCAACACTCGACCCCTGGCCTGCTTAATAATCGTTGACAAGCGGCCTTAAATCATGTGAAACCTTCAGCCACTGTAAGATTTGTAATCAAGGACAGTCTGCATTCTGGGACTTGTAGTTGAGCCTTTACTGTTACAACTTTGTGAGTAAATAGTCATGGTTGCAATACTGAACGACAGTGTGGCCTAACGCCAGAGATGCCTACGCTGCTGACTTTGGAATTGGGGATCCAGGATCGAGTCTCAGCGCCTGTGCAACATCCTGTGATTGCGGCCAAATCCCTTTTTCTCCCATGCCTACAAAAATGAATATGCGCGTAACTGGTGCTCGTGTAAAGCGCTCCAATACCTTTGTCTCAAGTTCACGCTATATAAAAACTGCAACAACAAAAAATATGCTGCAGGCTACAAAGTCATAACTATCTAATTCTGAAGGTGTAAGCAGGGCATGGGACCCCTCGAGAGCGATAGGGAGCAGGTGCCCCAGTCCCCTCCCCAGGTCGTTGTAACCCCCAACCATGTTTGCCACCTTCTCCCCCCGACTGCAGGCCGCCGCCCCTCACCTGCTCTCCATCCCATACAAGATCCTCTTCACCTCCTGCAGCTCCCGCTCAGGAAGGTGCTTCTCCAGGGGCCGTTCCACCGACTCCAGCTCTGCAGCCATGGCGAGGCACTCAGGGGGCTCAGTAGCCCTACAGCCAAGAGTGTGAGTCGAGGGCAGGGGGCGGAGCCACAGGAGGGAAATGGAGAACCCCTGGGGGGTCACTCGGGGAGAGGCGGGCACGGGGAAGAGAGGGGTGACAACACGAGAGCTCAAGAGGGAGAGAGAGACGGGGACAAGGGTCAGAAAGCCTCGCGCTGAAAGTAAAAAAAAATGTCAACACTATTATCCGTATGCAGCGCGTTTATTCGCGCTGCAACTTTACCTGACGATTGCTGCACCGACCCTGCGGCTCCGATGAGAACTCCTGGCCAAAAGTATGTGGTGCTCCACCCTGGGGTCTATGGCCTTTCCTGTGGCCCGGTGGAGTGCTGCTGAACTGGTGTGACGGCTCACGCGAGCCCGTGGTCTGACCCCGCCCACTGGGCCTCGCGCTGTGTCGCAGTAGACACTGGCGGCTGCTGTTCGAACTGCGGGAGCCACACGATTGCCCCCATACTGTGCCTGCATTGCCCGGAAACTTATCAGTGGTGACCTGTGGCCCTGCTTGGGAACCGGACACTCCTCCGATCTGCTCCCCTGCAGAGGTAGCGGTGTGCTCTATTTACAGGCATTAGAAAAGAGGCTGGCAGGCTGCGGTGCACTTAGCTGAGCCCGGACACGTGGTGGAGTAGCACGCTTGTCATCATACTGTGCCTGCATTGCCTGGAACGTATTTAGTGGTAACCTGTGGCCCAGTTTGAGGGCCAGACGCTCGCTCCCCCGGCCTGCTCCCCTGCGGCATTGAAATCGGTTAGGCGGGCTATGGTGAGTGACGCACCGGGACTGTGTTCTTGCTGCGCTGCTGAGGGTGGCCGACGTTGGGGACTGCTGGGGGCCCCCCGCGGCGGCTACCTACACAGCGGTATCTGCCTTTTGTGCCACGGCGGAGGCTCGAAGAGTGGCGGCGCTGAGCGGCTGTTTCTGTTTCTGGGAGCCGGAAATGAAGGTGCCCTGAGCTGAGCCTTGCTGCCTTTCTCCGATTTGAAGCAGAAATGCCTCGGAGAAAGGCAGCGGTGTTTTTGGATTCGGGGGTGTGTTTTCGGATTCGGGGGCGTTTAAACACGCCCAGCGGAAAGCAACGAAAAAAACGCCCCCTAATCCGAAAAGGACGGGGCCTGTTCGGAGTGACAAACCTCTTCTCCAATGGCTGGCCAGCATTCAAGAGGCAAGCCAATGGAGAAGAGGAGAGAAGAGGGGCGGGTTCAAGCCCCTCTTCTCCTAGTCATTAAATCTCGCGAGCGAGACTGCGCAAGCGCAGCCTTCGCTAGCCGAGACCTAAAAAGACTGCGCTGAGCTTGACACTCACTTTAATAAAGACAAAAGAACCTCAGAGGATTAGCATTTTAATTCATCCTCCTTACCCTCTGGACAAAAGAGTCGTAGGTTTCATTACAGTACAGTCCAGTCACAGTCTCTAGATGCATTTAGCGGCTTGCCCTCTTTTTATTCACTACGAATTGTAATTGCATTCTTCTGGAGAGGAGCCTGCCCTTGACAGGCAAATGTAAACAGAAGGAATTAGCATTTTCACGCATAAGGCGTTCTTTAAAAATATTTTACTGGCATGCACCAAGCAGAGCAGGGCGGAGACTGTTCTCCATCACAACACGATATTGTTTTCATTTTCTGTTCCTGAAAGTCAAATACAGGCAGACGTCCACGTATTTATGAGCCAGCGTTTTCTGAAAGAGCATCGCCACGCCGGATTCATGGCTGCTTGATATATTCTGCCACATAGTTTCGCGTGCTTTTTTTTCGTACCAATTGAAAATCGAATATGGGAAATTCATTTATTTTCTTTGGAGAGCTTTTCTGTACTTTAACTCCGATGTCGAAACGGCGTGTACAACTTTCGTGTACCTATTTACACAAAGGGCACGTGGCTGTAAATGCTGGAAGAAGTGCATCGCTGGTTGTAGCACAAACTACTTATAATACAAATTAATGGTATAATATAAAATGAAGGATATATGAACAAGTTCTCTTTCAGTTACCATAATTTTAAAAGCATTATTTTCGAGGAGACCAAATGGATTTATGGCCTCGCACCAATACTACCAAAATTTGACATCGGAATTTAGAACATAAAATGGATTCGGCTACTCAAAATATGCCCTCTCTAGTGTAAATGGGTATTCTCTTATGTTATGAATATGTGTCAGCTTCAGTGAGCTATGGTTGAATGTTCTGAAATTTTTGGGTGTTTCACAGGTGAACTGTAAGACTTTAAGACACCTCTTAAATAGCCTCATAGGGTCGTTGACATGCTATTGTTCAGCAGAAGTATATCGTTAAGTTTTTAATGTGTTCTGACAAGTGTTACTGAGCGTGGCCCCTGTCATATTCCTCTACAGATTATCTTCCATTTCCTGTCAAATTATTGCCTGCTCCACAACTGTATTTTTTTTAGGTCAAGCCCGGGCAGCGCATGTGCTGCTCTGAAAGGCATGCTGTATTCGAGTATGGACTTGAAGCTCCGCCCACTCTCCGCACATATTTTTCATTAGCTTGTATCGTTGTCCTTTGTAAATGCTGGCTTCTGATTCGTTGATAGGCTTGTTAGTCCCTCCCTAGTACCTCATAGTCTTCATTTGTAACCTCCCATGAGGACTGGCCCTTTTACTTCTGTTGTTACACGGTATTTCTTATTTAGTCTGTAAGCACTATTTTCTTTAATGAGTTTCTCCTACTGCAGGCATAACAAGCTTTCCAGCAACATTCAGCGCGCCATGGGCGCTTTCACTTTCCAAGCAGCCCGGGACAATGGCTGCTGATTTTTTTTAGTGAAATAGGTCACACATTTACAAGAGTTTGAGCTATTGGCATTGTAAATGACAATGCCTTTTATGTATGTGTTAATTATCAAAACAGATAAATAACTGGCATTGTTATATGCAATGCCAATAGCTTTAACTCTCACAAATGCGAGACCTATTGCATTGCAAATGCTTGTTTATATTTTCATCAGGGATTGGTCTTTTCAGTCATGGTGATAGGGTTATTAAGACCTATTTCACAGTATCTGCAGGTTAAGAACCAAAACATAATAACTGCTTACTAATACAATTGTTTGATAAACCTATAAAGAATCAGAAAAGATGAAAAAGCTAAGTATTTTATCATTCTGCATAGAAATATATTCTGGCTTGAATGCATGTAAGATCCTGTTGGGGGGTGGGGGGTGTCAGGACAGGTAAGGATGACTGAGCTACAAATGTCGTTGAGGTTGTTTTCCTCTCATGTCCTGGTGTCTGTCCTGCTATGGCTCTACAACCTGTACACGTTGTCTGCACTTTCAGGATTTCGAGAGTAAGTAAAGACTTCTCAAGGAGAGAGTGTGTGGGCAGAGACTCAGAACTCAAGTCAATCAACAAATGCAATAACATTCTGTTCGGTCCAGTGTTTGTCATAGAAAGAGAGATCCAGTTCCATAGCAACATGAAATGTTACACACAGTAATAGCTGCAAGGTTCTACAATACTACAGACAAGTGTCAGTGCATAGGGGCCCTCGCCCTCTACAGCGTCCTGGTTCAGTTGCGCAGTTCTCGTCCAGCAGCAGTCTCGCACAGTGACTGCAGCTCCCAGCCTCCTACAATCGAAGGAGGCTCATGGCGAGAATCCACTCGAGTCTGGGTGCTTGAGTTATAGAAACAATCTCCCAGTGCTGGACCTCGCAGGACAGTTCATTTTGTGTCTTGTCATCGAGCTGGTTCAGCACGTGCTACATCTTTTAATCCAGTCCTAATGCAAGGCACAGTCTCCCAGAAAGACCTTGGGGCTCATTACGATGGCGGACAGACCTGAGTACGCACACCATCGTTGCGGTGTGTGGGACCACCTGCCAGACATGCGGCGGTCCCACCACTGCAATTAGGATGCGCCCGCCATACTGGCAGGCGCATCCAGGGAATTTAACATTGTGGACGGTGCTGCTGGCCGCAGCACCGTACGCAATGTTAAATAGCAATGCTGTGCATTTCCCTGCACTACGTGGCAAGCACGATGCGGTGCGTGCCACGCAGTGCAGGGAAATATAGGGGGGTACCATAGGTACCCCCCCAGTGCACAGATACAGCCCCTCAACACAAGGGGGGCCCACTACGGGCCCCCGAATCTGTTTCCGCCTGTCTTTTCGCTGTGGGATGACCGCCATGAAACGACAGGCGGAAAGGGATATCATAATCCCTACTGCGTGCCTGCAAGGCACCGCCGCAATAATAGTTGGATTGGTTGATGATGATTTAGAACCAGCTAAAACACATTTCAAGATTTTGATCTTACCTCCCTCAATAAATCATGGTTTCATTTCTTGTTAATTAATATCTGTTTATCTAATAATCATAAGAGTTTAAAGTGGCATTTTAGAAAGTTTATATCAATTTTCATGTAAATCACAGAACACCATATTTACCTAATCTGGCTATCTGACGTCCTCTAAGTCATTTGCTTAGCGGGATCATATTGTCAGTCGTTCGGTCAATAGCAAATCAGGGTTCTTTGCTCAGCACGCTACAGACCCAAAGGATGGGAAGGTCCAGAGACGTGCAAGCATTTACCAATGCCCATAGGTTTCGTGAAGTTCGCAGTTCATCAGATGATGGGCAGTGTGAGACCGGCCTCACGGCGTATGCCCTCCCGATCATCCAGCCAACCTGCAACCACCCCCAAGACACGGCATCTCCGACTCCGGCCGCCCCAGCCACACAGACCCGAGGGCCGGCCAGAGCCCCCAACAGACTCGACACCCTACCACGCATGTCCGACCGAGGGAGCGGGAACCCCCGAGCCAGACCAAGAGGCGCCAGCCCAGTCACACCTCGGGTCGCCTTCCCCCGGGAGGACTCGATCGGCCACCAGGCCCCTGGGGAGCAGGCGCCTTGCCTGCCGAGCGTCTGGGGTCCCTCCCAGACCCACCTGAAAAGACCAAAGAAACGAGCGGCAGGAAATCCCGCCGAACCCCCTCAGTCACCCAAGGCCCCTCTCTGCGAGGACTCCGGACTTCAAAGGGCAGGGGGAGTATAATAAGGGGTGCCGGAGGAACGAATGGCAGAGAAGACCTGGAACCATCGAAGCCTGCTGACGCTGTCACGGCTCCCGAATACCGAACCACCTGGGCCTGCTGAGTGAC